>NC_064445.1:13031176-13637411 GCF_023343835.1 Lagopus muta | reverse complement strand
AGCAGATGAAAATCATCATAGTTCATTTTAAACAAATTAAGAAGGTTAAGATGATTCTTAATTGTAGAATTAATTCCTTCATTGAAACATTGTAGAAAATAATTTATTATGCCTAGAAAGTGTTGGATTTAGCACGTACCTAAAATGTGCTATTATCAACCTTTATTTGCTCTGTTCTTTGCTCTTTACCTTTTATTTTTATAGACTATAAATCAATAGAAGGCTGAATTTCCAAATTTTGACTTTGCTTCAATGGCAATTTTTTCCAATCCAGAGAGAATGGAAATATCAATAGTAATAAGCACAGAAGACACTCCACTAAGCATGTAAATATTCTTCCAGTGTCAGTAACAACTGACTGGATTCATAACAATGAATGAGAGGATCCCTATTGGTTTCACTTTTTGATACAGTCCCTCTTTCAGCTTTCCCTTCATCCTTAAACTATTGCGTATGAGAGCGCTCTGAAAGATAGAAAACATAGACCAAACCAGTGCTGAATAGATAACATTTCAGTTGTTACTAATGGTTGAGTTTTACACTGGCTTTAATTTGGTCATTTAACAAGAGGATGAGTACCATGATACATGTGATTTAACTAATGTGCAAGGTTGTATCATAAAGAAAACACAACTACTGTGCTTGTTAGAAGGAGGTGTCAGGGGCTCTCCCAGCATGAATTGTTCATTGCTTTCCTCTTCAGCCAAATTATTTCCCTATACAATGGACAGCACTGGTTCTTCTTTGGCCTGTGTGAATGTTCATTTAGAAGCATAACTTCCTTAATTGGTACGTGGACTCAAAGGAGAATCTCAGAACAGCAGAGTTATAGCTTTCCTTCTGCTTGAATGGAAGTACTGCTTGAACGACATTATAGTATGCAAAAGCACTTATGTTTGTGAATGAGATCTGAGACGTTATTTGAGAGAGGTGGAGCAAATAGGACTTTACAGAAAACATTTCAATAGGTAAAACATAGTGGACGCGTTTGGGGAAATTACGGAAACTCAGAAGTCTGAGAGAAAGAAAAGCAAAGCAGAAAAGAAAGGAGAAGGATGAGGACATCTTTATCTTCCATATAAAGCTAATGGGAATTGAAAGTTTTCACTATTTTGTACAGTCAAACCCTTGTAAAGTTCAAGATAAATAACACATATTAAAAAATAATGAAGTCTTTTTAGTAGTAGGATATTGAGACACAGTAATGTAACAAAAGTGAAGTGCTAGTGCCTCCTGAGCACAGCTGAAGGCAGCTGGGAGGTGTTGGGAGGACTCTGGCAAGGCTGACTGTAGGGAGGGAGGAGCAAATGCCTTGAAAGGAGTGCAAGCCAAAAGCTGAGCAAAAACTAATGTGTAGCTCAATGCAACATATAAAGTGAGATTAAAATACATCCTGAATGAATGTAGTTTTCTAACAGCTGAGCCAGCACATGGTCAGATAACAGACACTGGAGATTGTAGGATGGCTCTACTCCCCACAGGCTCCAGCAGAAATCAGTGGCAGCATTATTAGTAACATGACATCAGTTAATGAACTTAAGTAACTTCACTAACAGCCCTGCTCGAGGTACTGGTCATTTATTTAGTAGTGCTTCTGGGTTTGGCAGGTCTGCCCCCTGCCACGATCTTTTACAGCCTCAAAGAGAAATAGTTGACATGAAAGGAGCTGCTAAACAGTACATACATCTTTTAGCAGAACTCTATATTATAATGGTGAATGTGCACTCACCATGCAAAACCAAAGTTTATTAAGGAGCAAAATAATAAACCATGTAATGGTCAACATCATCATTTCGCACTGGATGTGGTTCTAGCCACACCTCTGTTTTCCCCAGTCACACCACTTCTCTGGGTGTTACTGTTGGGAAGCACAACAGCTGAGCTCTTTGCGAGCACAGCGGCAGTTCTCAGGACACCAATACTATTTTCATTCATACTGCACTACTTTTATAAGTATACTCAGTAACTTCTGACTTACTTTCTCGCAGAATGTACAGGCAATGTGGACCTGATATTCATCAGCCTTTGTTGCTACAGTAGCACATGATAGATTCATCTGTTACGTTTTCCTATACTGACCTTCTGAGGGAAGGAAAATAAATAACTGTTTGACACACAGACGAGGAATGTTGGTCTGCAACCCAGGTCAATGTAAGCCTACAAAATTCCTCTTGGTTTTATTGCTGGCATTGTCATTAACGACGTTCTGTGCCTATTATCTGGTCAGATTAATACTACTTCTGTTATTTCAAGACATTCCAGAACATTAAGCTTAAAGTTGTCATTGATGTGTATGCAGTTTATAAAATAAAGTTACCATTACCTCACCATTTTGCACTGCAATAAGATATCCTCCCTCCTAGTGTTCTGCTCTGCAGTATGACAATGTCATGCCCTCCTCCCAGTAATTTTTCCTCGCTGTAGAATTTGTGACTGGTTTTCATAGTAATTGAATGACTATGCTGAAACAGTTGTTGCCTATTTCCTTGCGTCTGCTGAGGGTAAGTGTGGAAGGTTGTTTGGTTTTAGGTGCTGTCTGACTTAGTGTGACCGTATCTGTAAACAGTAGTTAACACTGGCCCAAATTTTAAAAGCATCCAGAAAAATATTGCTGTCTTTACTGCCTGGGCCTCCATAGCAAAAGCTCTGCCCCACACAGGTGCTGTCAGCAGCCAGAGCCCATATGGTGATCACTGAGGAGGGATGGAGTGTAGGAGCTTCATTTTGCTGATATCACTGAGATCATGTTTTTGTTGCTGCTCCTTCTCCTGGTCCTACTTCATTTCTTGCTTTCTGTGTATCCCAACAGTGGGCAGTGCAGCTCTAGCTCTTACTGGCCATCCATGCACGCACTCATGCATCACCTTTTACCTTCTCTAATTGTCATATTTGCAGTTTTCTTCCTTCTGAAGGTGTTCCTTGTTTTATCATCATGTAGACACATCTGGCAAGGTGGATCTTCAGGAATGGCCATTTTCATTATTCACGTGGCATTTCAGTGTGATCAAACCCAACAATGGCTGTCATTCAGCCATCTGCTGCTGAGAATTCCTATAGCTAAAAAGGTATTAACAAAAACCCACAGATCATTTGACTCCTAAGGGGCACATTTAGATAACTGTATCTAAGATACAAGCAAATACATGTTGGAAAGAAGGAAGAAATCATAGAATGGCATGGATTGGAAGGGACCACAAAGATCAAGTCCCACCCCCCTGCTGCAGCTGGGGTTGCCAGCCATTAGATCAGATTGCCCAGTGCCCCATCCAACCTGGCCTTGCACACCTCCAGGTACAGGGCATCCACAGCCTCTCTGGACAACCTGTTTCAGCACCTCACCACTCTCTAAGTGAAAACATTCCTTCTCACATCTAATCTAAATCTTCCCTCCTTTAGTTTCCCCTTGTCCTATTGCTATCTACTCATGTAAAAGGTTGTTTGCCTCCTTTTTAAAGCCTCCCTTTAAATATTGCAAGTACCTAATTAGGTCTCCCCACAGCCTTTTATTTTCCGTGTAAATGAAATACAGAATTTTTTACAAGCGAATGAAGCGGAGCAGAGAGGGTCCTGCAAAGAAGAGAGGAAGATGTTGTGAAATTTCCATAAGAAGGCAAGCTGGGAAGACAAAGCCCTAAAGGAGCTGCGAAGTTAAGTAAAGGAAGTGAAAAGAATCCACAGAAAGACATAGAACGCTCTCCTGACAAATTATCAAGATAAAGAGCAAGAAGCAGAAGCAGATCACACTTCAGTTTTTAAACTGAACTGCTAAGCAGTCTTTGCAAAGTGGAGAAGCTTGTAGCACAGCCGTTGTGCTGGGCAACTGCTGGGAGGGTTCCTTCCTGGAGCAGCGTGAAAAATGCTGTTTCCTTGTATTGCTCTCATCTGCAGAGAGATCTGCTTTTCCTTTCCATAAGTGTCTCAATAATTGAAATACTGAGAAGTAGAAGCAATGATATGACAGGCAAATTGCGGTTGCAGACACAGACAACAAGTTGGTCCTCACCGTTAGCGCTCTGTCATCTTCCAACTTCATCATGAGACTTCTTGTACAGAGACTACTAACTTTAATCATCATGAGGGAATAAATCAAAATAGACTGTACTACAGAAGATGATTTCCAGTTCAGGGAGTCATTACTTTGATTTCAAGATTTACAATAATGTAGCAGCACAGAATGTTTTCTCTCTTTCAGTGTCCAGGTTGTTTTGTCTGTTTAAACTTCCATGTTTGGTCTTACAGATACAAAAGGACATTTTAGGGCTGCAAATTGAAACTTTCTCATGCTGTCCATGGCTTCTTTCAGGGCAGACACATCCTCTCCTCTGTTAGGATGCAGCCTTATTGCATGAGTTTTGAGGGACTGCGTGTCCTCCAGTGCAAACAAGAGATACATGTCTGTGTATTTGGAATAGTTGTGTGCTTCATCGTGGCAAGTGTGTTGTGGCAAGTAAACCTGTGAGATTCCAGAGCCCCTGCAATAACAGATGTCTGACATTGCAGAGAGGTCAGGCCAGCCTGGGGATGCAATCAGCAGATTCAGCCTTCAATTCAAAGCACAGCAAATCTGTTATTATTCAAGGGCTTATCTTATTGCACAGTTTCTTTTCTCAGCTACAGTTTTTCCAAAATAGCCTATCCAAGATATAGCCTGCCTGTGAATGTAGTGTAAAACACATTAAAAAAGTAGTATAGTGACTTCTAAGCAACTTGTGGAATAAATAGGTTGAAAATCTAACTAAAGTTATTTGAAATGTCATCATCCCATTACCACAAGTAGTCCACCTGTTTTTATCAGATTCCTCCTTTTTTAGACAATGGGTAGAGGGAAGGGGGCAGCCAGCAGAACATATTGCTCATGTCATGCAGTTCGGGCTTTGACTGATATGCCCACATGTTATGGCATTATCCAGGAAAGCAGCAGTGCTGGTTTTGTGAATAAATTACTTTTTGTCCATAATTTTGTATTCTCAGAGAAGTAGGCATGCACCCACTCTAAGCCTGAAATCCTTAATCATGTTATTTTACTTTACTCTTTGTGTCCATAAAACACCCACACTTGTGTGCTGGTGTATTCAGTTGACTTTGTGTATATCATGGGTAACATTCACAGGAATTTATCTGGAGGCTGATGTACTCCATGTCAGGCTTTTTAAGCATATTGCCTTTTGCCACTTAAGCACTTAAAGGCTGTAACCCAGTATGATGCTGTAAGAAAGTTTAGAATTACCTGAAGGGATTAACAAAACATCGTTCTTTCTAGGATCTCTAAATCAGCAAGTTACCACTATAGTTCAAGACTACACTGGGATTTGAGAGAAGTCAGAATTTCTCATCTGTTTGCTTTGGGATTCTGTAACATTACAGATCTACTTATGTGGGGTCTCAGGAGTGGAAGATGTTGGTAAAGCGGTGGCACTGAGGTGTGTCACAGAGTGAGGCCAGTGAGTGGCTGCAGGAGAGGTACTCTGCCAGCACAGAAATGGAAGTGGGAAGCACCAAGCATTTTACCTCACAGAGCCTTTGCAGTTCCTTGCCTCTATTGCCTGAGTGATGCAATTACCTTAGAATTTCTAGTTCAGCTTGTTTACAACACTGGGTTCTTCTTTTTCTTGATGGTTGTTCAAGGTCGTGAAGATCTCTCTAAAAATAAAAATTAGAACACGTCCCTGGTGCACGTTCCTGTCTCCTTTCTCAAATGAGACCAACCAGGAAGCAGCTGACACTAATGCTAACGGTGGTAGTTGAATATAGAATACTGCTGAATGCACCAGGGAGCGCTGCTCTCAGCACCAATGGCTGTGCTATTCATTCTGGCAGAACACTGGTGTGGTCACTGAAGTTAAGGTGCTGGGAAGACATTTTTCTTGCAGAACCCTCTGTGATAAGAGGAATAGAAGCATGTCCTCAATGCGTGTGGAAGACTTCAAAGAAGACCGAAGACAAAATTTAAATTTAGTTCTCAACAGCCCTCAATGCCCAGGGCATCTGCTGTGAACACTGCCAAAATTCCCTCTCCATATTCATCTACTGCATACTCCAGAACCTGCTTTAAATGATCATTGTGAATGTGTATTTTGTCTTTTCCTGAGCAAGATGTGTACTGTCATTTTACCTATTTGTCTTTCTGCTTAAACTGAGAGAGAACTCGGAAGCACTCATTCCAATTCTACAGAATTGTTCCAAATATCTGTGAATATAAAAATTAACTTTTTGGGTACTGCTTTCACTTTTGGCTATCTTCCTATACTATTGCTTTGATCGTGTATTCTGAGATTCTCTGAGGTACTGTCCAATGCATGGAGAACATTTATTACCATGTTACTTTCAAATTTATGTTGTTTTCTTTTGTTTTCATATCTTTTCATATCAAGCTCCCTGAGCTTGCTGACTCTTTTGCTTTTTCAGTTACAAAGTGCCATGCTTGGAATGAAAGTACTTGTTTTTACTGTAGGGTCCTATTGGTAGTTGTGCAGACTGTGCAGGTGGTGCGGAGAAGCCCAAGCACTTTGCTATGGTGGTCACCAGGAATAAACCCTGCTTTTAAGAACAGCTTTCAAGCTTTGTCTCAGGGCTCTAAGCTTCTTAAACTCTTATCCATCACATCTTCAAAGCTTTAACTCTGCAAAATATCTGAGCGGAATAAACATGCTGTAAGTTCTGGAAGTTCTGTGGAAATACATTCCCAACACCTACACTCCAGCATCTTGTTTCAGTAGTGGGGTGGCTGGTACATGAAAAAGGAATGTGCAGACAACTGAAAGCCACGCTAGTATGCACAGCTAAATATGGGCATATAGCTCTGGTACCACATGTTTACAAGTACACCTTCTGCTTCTTTGCTCCTTCCTCTTTCAAACTAAAATTCCTTCTCCAGCGATAGAAAGTAAATATATTGCACCAAATTTTGTCCTTTAGACTTTACTCTGACATGTGATGACTAAATGTTACCCCGCTGTTTGACCTCAGTCACAAACCATATACTGCTTGGTAGTCTAAGAATGCGTAGCCCATGCCTGACCCTATAAATCATTGCTGGAGTGCGGAAAGGCGCTGCGCTGCCATCTCTGCGGTGCCCGCTGTGCAGCGGCTGCTCGGCTGCAGCTAAAGGGCCGCCTGTCGGCGACAGAGGAACAGTGCTGTCAGCTGAAGACGTCTGGGTTTCCTTGTTTCTCTGTCTGTTTTCTCTATACTCGGTGAATGTAAACATTGACATCAGTCAACCTAAGTTCCATAGAAGGCTTTTTTTTTTTTTAAATGACATCAGTATCTGTGTTTGTTTTATTTTTGGTTTTGTTCCTTTGCATCACAGGTCCTCTAAAGATTTTTTGAGCTTAGTTATGTTTAATCAGATCCCATTTTGGGAAGGATAACATTTTGGGCAACTTATTTTGTAAGTCCACACTGTTAATCCAAAAAGAATCCTTAAAATAAATAAATAAAAAAATAAAAAATAAAAACATAAAAAAGCCCACACAAATGGTCTATCTCTTGTTTTTTAACCTTTGGCTTAGTCCAAAAAGGTAAGCAAATCTGAAATGCTGTGAAGCATCAGCAAACTGTGGGTGCCTACAGCTGAGAGGAAAGCAGGTCGTTTTCAGTGGGAAGGCAGTTCTGTTTGTATAGCTGAGCACTCTGCCCAGAGTTTCATAAAGCACTTGTGCTTCTGATAGTGCATGGTGTTAGAGGAAAGGGTTTTGGGAGAGAATTTTGGTGGCTGTTGCTGTTCTGTTTGTTTGTGCAGTGTAAGTTCACACGCTGAGTAGTTTCATTCATTCCAAATTCTCCTTCGCCACATGCAATAGATGCAAAGAAGTAATTAGGTGGATAATTGTCTGGCAGGTACTACCTCTGCTAACTAGATTCCCCATCCATTATGTGCTCTACTGATTCTATTATTTCCCATTGGAATGTATGTTAAAAGCAATTTTTTCAGGATGCGCCTAGATCTACTTATCTACCTTTTTTATTACATTTGCTCCAGGTACTTATCTCTTACAGTTCATAAAACATCTCTTTTGATAGGTACACCTCTGTTCTCTCCTTTCTTTGGAGATATTACACGACTCTTTAATTTCCACGTTTTCTTGTTACACACGTTTGTATGGTGATTTCATCAGCCTTCACCTTCAAAGTTTGCCCACGCTCTGAAGTTTTTCAAATCTACCTCTCTGTTTCTAAGCACTCTGCTATCACACGATGTTGCTTCATTTCCTGTTGAACATCTTCTTCGCAGGCAGTAACACCGCAGTCCTCCCCATTGCTCAACTCTGTAATAACTTCAGTCATCCAGCATTCAAATTCCACCGCTTTGTGCAAAATGTTCCCTAATAGCATTTCCAATAAACATGTTTGTTCTTTCCCCGCAGCTGTGACTCTCTTAGGTCACTCCCCAGCCCCCGCTGGTGTAACATCTTCCATACTTTCCATGATCCAAAATTTCTGTCTCTCTTCACCGCCATAACTTGTATAAAATGTATTTGTTACTTTCATGTTCTCGGCCTCTTGGGAATCTGACCGGATCCTTCCATCTTCTTTGCTACATAATCTGATGAGTTAAACTTTGCTTTCCACTCCTCCTTACGTAGTATCCATAGCAACCAGTGAAGTACCTTGAACCTGACCTTTTTGGAGATGCTGCGGGATCTGTAAGTTTGACTATGGTTATGAATACTCAGCTGCACCAACTGCCATTCAGGATTCGTGCTATGTAAGAAAAAATGACCAAAACCCAAGGACAGGAACAAAATGTAACATTTCCCATTTTTCGCTGATGACAAATTTAACAGCCAATTGTTTGTGTCAGTTAATATGACAGCTATTGAGCAAACAGCTGCTGCTCCAGATGGAATATGTGTGACAGCTGGAGGGTCCAGGTGCATTGCTCTGGAATAAATCAACGTGGGGTTGGCACGTTGGTTTATTCTTGGCTGTTTTGATGGCTCTTCTACCAGCTTCTCTGTCCTAAGGAAACCTTTTTTTTTTTTTTTTTTTTTTTTTGCACATTTGTATGTTAAAGTGTTGGAATTTAAATAGGAGGGAGAGGTTTTACAGTGATTGCGAATAGAGAATTTAGAGACATGGCCTGTAATAATTCTGTGAGTATGTTCATTTTGATTTTTTTAAATGTGACTATAGGAGATGTTCTCTTTCCCTGTACTTTGTCTTCTATATTTCTGTTGTACAGTTGTACAGGAGCAGAGAAAGCTTTTTTAATTACAAGTCACTAACCTTGTCTCCTTGTTTTCCTGACTGGGATGCTGTGCCAGGTGGAGCAAGGGCTGAACCACTACTGATGAAATTGTTTACTCTCTGAGAACTAAATTAGGATCAATAATAAATGCCACTGAGGTCCCTCAATAAGTTGGATGGATTTGTCTGGAAGTTTATCAGTGTAAGACTCTGTAACCTTTTATCAGTTTCTGAATCATCCTATTAACTGATCTGTTTTAGTGCCTATGAGGAAAGAATCTCTCTCAGTATCCCTGCAGAATAATCTCGATAGATAAATCCGAAGGTCACCTAGGAAATCCTCAGGGTGGATTCTGACTGGTCTCGTCCTCATGTCCATCCTTAAACCTATTCTCAAGAGAGTGGTGCCTTAGAAGAATAATATTTTTAAAGATACTTTACAAACTTCCCTCCCTTTGGTACAAATTCTGAAGGAGTGCAAAAAATGTAATAAATGTCTTAGGATTTGTTTTTTCCGAATGCTTACTTTTCTCTGCAGTTTGGTGATAAAATCAGAAATGTTGCTATAAATCACTCATAATTTGACTTTCCCCCATACATACCTTTGTTTTTTTAAGAAAATACCTCATTGTCAAGCTAGCACAATCATGGGAACTGATAATTGGGTTTCGTGGTCTTTGGTGAATCATTACAGAATTTATTATTAATAACTCTAGTGGGAATGCAAATTAATTCTATCAAATACTTGATAAACATAGTAAAAATGTTGTGGGAAGATTCACATACTTTGTGTTAAAAGAGATCCATTCCAAAGGTCACAGCTTGTCAATAGAAAAATAGATTAGGTCATATGTATATCAAAGGTAATACATTGGGCTGGGAGGTTATGTGTATGTATTGACCTAGCTTTGAGTTTCCATCAATAAGCCTGGAGAGGACCTGGGAGAGAACAGAGGTAAAAAGGAAGCTTTGCCTCTTAAGGGCTTCTTACTTTTTTGGGGGGACAAGCGTTGCTGTTTTAGTGGATATCCCTTGAAACATCTGGAGGCAGGGAGGCACACAGTCAGATCTTATGTTTTACCTCTGGTCTGGCAGAGAGCTAAGAATATTTGGAAAAAAAGAAGAGTAGATGGGATCCTCCATGCAAGTCCTCACTCTCAAAGATGTCAGGCTTGCCATTTGATCACTGGATAGCACAGATGAGCAGAAAGCTTAGTGTAACACTGGCATCTGGCAGCTCCAGTATTTCTGTGGTGTCCCAAGGCTACGCTGACAGTTTCAAAAGAGGCGTAGAGAGTGGATTGCCTTCACATTGTCCTACAAAAATGGAAAACTTACATGCAGAGAATCCCTTATTTACTATTCTGGACTTATCCGTTTGGAAAAAACATTTCTCTTCTACCCTTATCTTATCTATCTAGTGTAGAAAATAAGTTACTGGTACACCTCACTGCTGGAAAGCAAATTGTTATTGCAGCCAAAGGGATGTAAGCAGCTGGCCAGAAGTGTGCCACTGATCTCGTGGAACTGGGAACTGGCACTGGAAGTCCTTCTGCATGCCCTGTGTCTTACTTCAGTAAGCTTTATTGGAGGATATATGCCTAGTATAAAGCACAAGTTGGAATCAGCTCATTTTGTTCCTCTTTATTACTGACAAGCCTTCTGTTAACAGGCATGTGGGTAGAAACTTTTCATACTGTTCAGTCAGCTCTGTTTATTTGTATATGTTTCATGGACACGCTTAAGGTCTTCCTGAACCACTTGCAGATACAGAGCAACAGTCCCTCTGATACCCACATTTATCCTTTGGGCTCTGGGCTGAGTGCCCTGTTGTTTCTGTCTGAATGTGCATGTTCGTGGCTAGAAGGAATAGAGAGAGAAACTGCTTGTGAAAAACAAACAGAAAAATGCCAAATGTTCAGGTCTATTCAAACTGATATACACAGAGCAAACCAAATGCACACTTCCCATTAACAGCTGTTGCAGGTCCAACCGGGGGATCTCACACCTGTTTTGTGAGTTCTCCTAATATGCCAGTAATTATTTATTTTTTCTGTTAAGAGAAGTCATGATGAGTTTAATACAATAGTAACTAGGGGAATATCCCACACCAAATAATAGAGCTATTTTAAGTTACAGCACATTGGTACCTAAATTGCCTGATATTTTTACTTTGTGTATGTTGGTCATTAATTTGAAATTACTCTGATTCCTATTGATTGGTTTCATCTGAAACACAAGCATCTATTACACAATATTGATTTTTGCATCACCTTCTGGCCAAGTAGGTTAATTGAATGGTGCTTGGGGAAACTGTTTCAGATACTGTCTTATATTTGCCTTCGAAGAGCTGATGGAATTATTTGACATTTAGCCAAGATATCTGCTAAAACTGCAGCTCGAGCAATGAAACTGTGTAACTCAGGTAGTGATTTAAGTTGCATTTTGAAGGAAATTTATTTCCCATTTGATATTTAAGCAAGATCCAGTTTCTGTTGGAGCCAGTAGGAGTTTTGCCGTTGTTTTTGCAGTTTCCCTCTGGACTATGGCAGTTTTAGGGAGCACAGTGTAGCACAGTCCTGGTACTCTACTGTTAGAAAACCCTGCATTTACAGCAGTGCCATGCATTGCCAATGACGTCAGGGCACGCAGGTCAAAATAGTTTCTTTTGGTTCTGGATTTTAGTACAAATTCAGAACCTAGTGTAGGTTTCATTCAACACTGAGCAGTGTGCTTATTTATCAAACAACTGGTGTTGCCTCATTAAAAAGAAAGAAAATATTCCTAATGCTTCACCTTCTCAAATACCTATGTGAAAAAAGAGGAAACATTTTATCAGTTACTCTCAGTGAATATTCCTCACAGTCTTGCATTTATTTGTAAAGCATTCTGGAAGAGACAACGTGTTAAAGCTTTCTTTGGAACAGCCTCCTCCCAGGAAGCACACTGTAAGATGTTAATTACAGACTGTAAAGTAATGGACCATTTCTGTGGAATAATAACTGTTTCCCACCATCTGCTGAGATGTGTATCTGTCAAGAACGATCAATATTATCTGAGTACTGAAAACAGAAGAAGAAATGAAAAATTATTTCTGTTTCTTCTTTCTGTAGTCAGTGTCCTTATATCTCAAGACCAAATGTTCCACTGTCAGCAGGTTGCTTTTCAATCATCTCTCTTCAAATACATTTATTTGTGAAGCACAAGGTACACGAGTCAATTCTGGGGGGTGATAATGCTGTATTTTGTCTCTTGGGTTCTTTCTTGCAGCTGTGATTGCTCTGTTGTGGTTCATTAGGTGGTTCCTGGCATTTGTGCATTTCTCTGGCCTCACTCTGCCTGTGCAAAAGGCCACAGAAATAGACAAGATGAGGACAAATCTGTTTCAGTAAAGATTTCTTCTCCTTCTCCAGGAACTTTAAAAAAAAAAAGTGAATCCTTTGTATAGAATTAATATACTGAACTGATTTAGTTTGTTAATTTCATTAAGATGCAAAGGGAAAATACAGATGAAGCTTATAGAATGTGAGTTACCAGACGGTTAGGATAAGAGAAGCAGGTTGCAAAGTCCAATACAACATCTTTTCCTCCATGATTTACAAGTGACAAGTAACTCAATAGGTAAAAATAGATGTGCTGGCTTTGCCAATGAAATTTGACTGTTTTCCAATCTATGTGTTATAATCCATATAAAGGATAAAACAATTCCATTATATATCCCTAGAATAATTTACTTGTTTATACTCTGTTGAGAACTTAATCAATCTACATAAAATTAGACTTTCCTTCTGTTGGAAAGTACTGGCACATGAGAGATATTTATATAAGCCAGATTTTTCAGGTGAGGTACCTTTCATAAGCAGTCTTTGCTATCCACATTCCCAAAGAGAGAACAGTGGGCTTCATTCTTCATTCTTTCCAAATTCCAACTCCACTGCCTTAACTGCAGAGCTGTTGTGCCAGGTCAGCTGGCCACAGAGCCACTGTTCAAACTCTCCATGAAAAATAAAATAAAATCAAGTGGTAAATCGGTTTACTTCCAGATGGAAGTAGATGACTCCTTACTGCAAAATGATTCCCTAAATGGTCACAGGCCTGGAGAAATATTACATAGTGGCCTACCTAAGGATGCCCAGCATTTAAGTCTAAGCCAGTTGTAAATTTAGGTCAGAATATGCTACAAACTGACCTGATCTATTCTCGGAAAAAGACTCTTTGCTTCTCAAAGAGGAAAAATTTTTGCAAGGAATGGAAACAATGAAACACCAAAAATACAAAGGAAAACTGGGTTTTGCCTCAGACAGATTAAAATTTGTTCACAAACGCTTTCTTGTCTTTCTAACTTTAAATAATAATAATAATAAAGCTGATTTTATTGAGGGTATCAGTGGAAAAGAAACTGATTTTCCAACTCTTGTTATGCCTGCCTGCTATTGGACCTGTGGGAACTTCTTAAAATAGGCAGCCTTTGCCAGATAGATCCAAGAGTGAAGCAAACACAAAACAATTCTGTGCTTTACATTTATTCCATAGCCTACTGTCCATTTAGTTAGTATATTTGTAGCTTTTGTTTTATGGGTGTCATGACCTAAGGAATCCTTTAGGTCATGAAAACAGGTAATAGTTCACTTCTCAGCCTTTTGAAAAACACAGCAGAATTACTTAGAAGAAGGTGGAACTTTGGAAGGCTTTGCAGAGCTGAATTGCACAACAGCCCCAGATCCAGATTGCACAGGCTTGGTATTTTCAGCCTTTACTAGTGGAAACTCAGATACTAGCAGTAAAACATGTAGAAGGGTGTCACGTTTAATATGGATTTACTTGTATTTGGATTATACCCTCACCCTACAGAAAAGAAATATCAATGCATGGCAGTGTTTATCAGAAACAATTCTGATCATTTCTATTTATACAGCCTTTATAACTTTCCTGTGAACCTCAGAAGGAAAGTAAATGAAAAGCAGAGACAAACTTAGCTAAAGCCACAAAAACATGGCAGCAAAGTGCACATCTATTGAGATAACCTAAACCCAATGCTTGCATTAGCTCTTTCCTTAGGTTCATTCTAATGTTAAAAGCCTCCTGTTGCCTCCAAGAATTTCACTGGCTCCAAAAAACATGTGTTTGGATTTAAGAAATCATATGTGGAATGTAGAACTAATATATAAGCAGGGTCTGTTTGTTTGTTTTGTTGAGTGATTGATTCTATGATTCTATTTCTAGTTGAAGAATATCAATTTTTTTGGAGGATTTCTTAACTTTCCTGTTAAACAGAGTCAGAGTTTCATATGAATTTGCCTACCTATAGAACCAGATTTTCCACAAGTGAAGCAACACGGAACAAACTGGGAATAGTGTGATTTACAAGTAAATTCTTTGTGACGTGTAATAGTACTCAGGCTGTTTAGGATTTATAAACACACATAAAAGGAATAAATATCAGATACTCCATCAGGGACAGAAGGAAGGGAAAAAGCTGGACAGTGTCTTTCTCTCAGATCCTGACAGACACATAGTGCAATTTAGAACAGGTTAAAAAGTTGTGTTGTAGCTAATATTTTTCCTTCTAGTTTTCTGTAGGTCTGGAAAACAGAGTGCTAACTGAATTCTGAACTGATGTGCTCTTCTTTCATCTTTGAGCCTAATAAATGTCTTGTAGAGTGAGGTCTAGAACTGGGCTTATTAATACCAGTGCTGCAAAAGTGCACGATTCCCAATATTTTAGATATGGAGTTTTTCCCCAAAACACGGTCAGGCTACTTAAGGGCAATTTATGCGAAGGCAGAAAGAGAGGTTCTCTTCTTCCCAGGCTTTATTAAAAACTGAGGAATACTAGATGAGACATGAAAAAGGACCAGCCAACCTATTGCAGCTGCAGGGCTTGCAACCCTGATGAGAAATGATCATGGATTGTACTGGTTCTGCTGCACCCAAGTTAAAATAAACTATGGCTGTGTGTTGCAAGTGATGCATGTAAAATCCTCTTGTCAGCTGATGTGTATGGTACAGTGCATTATATGATTCACATGTGTTGGTAACAGATATTTGCAATGTTGTTTTGTGTATACAGGACACAACTGTGAGCTGGTGCTACACTGCAAAGTGATACAATATACTGCTGAAGCCATTGTCAGAATTTCAGTCTGAAATTTTGAGATATAAGGACAAGTGCAAAGAGAACTACCTGACAAGTCTGAAAGGTAAGGCTATGGGCCCCTTCTGTCTAGTATACAAATACACCTATGTGTACATACACAGATTTTAGTTATCAGCTTGCTACCTTGAGCTACTGTGGAGTCCATTGCAATACGAATAGGTTTACCCAGCTTTTACTTACATGTGGCTGGATTTTCAGAAGAGCTCATGCACCATTTCATTACGTAATGAAATGGATAGGATTTTAAAATTTCTTCTGTCGACCATGGTGACACACTGAACTGACCTGTTCTGATTATTTATCCCCCTTGGGAGTGCTCTGACATGGATTGCGTTCAAATAGTAATTTGTAATTGATCTCTCTCTGTATCCCAGTGGGTCTGCCCAATGCTTGTCAGTTCTATATATTGCAAGACCTGTTTTTCTTTAAAAAACAAGAGGGTTGTTTACTGGGATAAGTATAATTACATTCTACCAGTTCTGGTATGACAGGAATTTGAGGTGGAGCAGTGCATAGTTCAGAGTCCTCCTGGGACAAACACAAGTTCTGCCTGTGTTTATCCAGATAAATAATATTTCTTTTTTGTTGAGAGTGAACTGGCCAAACCAGGGCTTCTTAAGTTTGCTGTGGTGTAATAAACCCAAAATCCAGCTTTAGTTTTTTATCCAGCACATAGGTCAAAGGGTGAATGTGCTGAGCACCTGAGATCAGCTCCCCACTGAAATCAGTGGATCCAGTTGTTGAGTTCTCATTCAGTTCTTGCTCAGGCAAAACAATGAGTTGTGATCCAACTTTGTAGGCATCACATCAAGCACAGTCTGTCTGGATTTGGCTAGTGTCAGTTGCTTCTCTTGTTTTAAGAGGTAATTCCTTGAACTTATCTACACATGGCTACCATTATTTATGCATTTGATAACTTCAACAAAAGTTTTGAGTACCATGTTTCAGAAGCATCAGTCACTGCTCAGAAAGATTCAAGGTCATAGAGAACAGCATGCCTTTGTGTTGCATGAGAGCTTTTAAACATATTGCTTGACCAACTTGAAGCTGAAGTGCTGCGTGAATCAATGACCTTGAGGGAATCCTTCTGGTAAACATCGCTGTACCTGCTAAATCTTTGAGCTGTAATTGGACTTTGTTAACAAGGATGCTGTGTGTGGCATTCATCAAGGAAGGCTGATAAACCACTCCAAATGAGAAAGTGAACCTACCAGTTTAATTTTAATCGCTGACATTGGTCATGGATCACTGCTTGGTCTCTGTTTTTTTAATTTCGGTAGAATAGTTATTGTAATTTGCAAGAACGCTGCCTTCTGCTTCCTCCTGAATTTGCCCTTCAGCATGCATTTGTTGCAGTAACATTTTGAACCTGCTGAGTCCAAGTGTGTTTATGATTTGAGTAACATTACATACATTCTTTAAATCAAGAAATTAAAAAGCATTGCAGTTTGCTTGTCCTTTTTTAATAGAGGATATGCTATTTCAAATTTTGTCAGTGTTCATTATGTAGTCTTAAAGGCAAATGAATTATAAACCATGAAAAATACAAACACATTAACTTCAGAGTTTTTACAAAACTAAGGACTGTTCATTTTACTGGGGGTAATTAGGACCTATTGACCTCATCTTAGCATGTTACTGAAGTCACTGCAGAAAACTCATCATTTTCTGTGTCACGGTACAAGTTTGGTTTGCAAAGTAGCCTTGCACTATGCAGTCTGGCTTCATTTTTGCATAGGTGCCAATGCATAATGTCCTCATGGGAGGATATTATGGAAAAGAAATGAATTCTGCATTCATTCTGTGGTCATTACTCACCTCGTATCAAAATAACTTACAATAAAAATTATTTTTTTCAATGATTCTGAAATCGTCCAGAACTTTGCTAACACTTTTAATTAACAGAGTATCAACTGATGGGAAAAAAAAAATCAACAACTGGTAGAACACAGATGGCTGAATACGTTGTTGTAAACTTAATACATTTTTAGTTGTTATTAATTACGATATTTTGAGGAAATTTGACTGAAGTTACAAAGCAGTCACCTCTTAAAGCTGCTTTGTATCTCCACACAGGTATTTGTGCTATATGCACGTCATCCCATTCGCCATTTACTTGTGAGTAGAGTTTTAATCCATTGTTCTCACCAGGAGCTATTTGGGAAGCTTTCCAACAAAAACTTTTAATTGTTAGTATTATTGATTACAGAATGAAAAATACCCCATATGTCTAATTCATCTCACAGTTGTAATAGCTGATCCCAGCTACTTTGACAGTTAAACCTTTACTGCTGATTTGGTCTGTAAGACCTAAACTAACTCCCTTCCATATTGTAAGTACAGTTGCATATTCCACAAATCATCTTCAGATATATTTTGGTGAATCATCTTGCTGTAAACTGCTTGATCTCCACATAGCACTTCAGCATCATCGCTGGTGAATCATTCTGGCATTTATACCTTACGCATTCTTTCCAGAACAGAAAAGGTTGGGCTTTGTGGTTGGGTTGGCTGGAGGTACAGGAGTGGAGATAAAGGCTGAGAAACTCTTAGGAATATAACTGGGCTTTTGAAGAGAAGTTATGAATTATGCTTGGTTATTACTTGAACTAAATTCAAATGCCTATTTAGGGAATATTTGGACAATATACAGTATAGACAGAAAATGGAAATTATGCCTGCCCATACTAGTGGAAGGCATAAACACCCAAATTGAAGGCTTGCTTAGGAAAAGTACCTGAAGGGGGTAGATGCAGTGTTTTGTTTCCTTTGCAAATGATACTTTCTAAGTAAGGAAATTGTATTTTCAGGAAGACAGATTTAGCTGAGTGTTCTAGCAGTCTAATTTTGGTTAATCATCAAAAACTTCAGCAAAAATACTACAAACCTGTGTTGAATAAAACAGGTGAGTACTATTCTGCTGGCATAACTTGGATTGGTAGTTGAACTTGAAAAATAAAAATTTCATATTAAAACTATTTATCTGCTTCCAAGTACGATAATTCTAGAACCATGGATTAGCAAAATCTCAGAGTTCAAGGAAATCACATAGGAGAAGAACTGCTTACTAGCAAGGCTCTGCCTCCACGTGATTCTTAGGTATTTTGAAGAACGAATAAATTTGTGAAGCATAACTTTTCCCTAAATAACCATGTTGAGTCTGCTCTAATATGTCATGTTTAATCAAGTATCTACCTTCTTTGTTATAGTTTCTACCAATTTTTGTAGGGCAAACATCAGATTTACTGGTCCATTGTTCTGAGGATCCATTTTGGAGCTCTTCACAGAAAACCAGCCCCACATTTGCAACTTTCTATTCCTTGAGGACAGAGCCTATTGTAATTTACAAATTACGTGCCATCATTGTTAGTATGCACATAAACTGGCACACAACTTGACGATTAGTTGCTATTTGTTTTATGGATTTGTTCTAAAACCTTTTGTAACTGACATTTCACTTCATGACCTTGTGGCCAAGAGGGCCAATGGCTTACTGGGGTGCATTAAAAAGAGCGTGGCCAGCAGGTCAAAGGAGGTGATCCTCCCCCTCTACTCTGCCCTGGTGAGGCCTCATCTGGAGTACTGCGTCCAGTTCTGGGCTCCCCAGTACAAAAAAGACAGGGATCTCTTGGAAAGAGTCCAGCGGAGGGCCACGAAGATGGTGAAGGGCCTGGAGCATCTCTGCTATGAGGAAAGGCTGAGTGAACTGGGTCTGTTCAGCCTTGAGAAAAGGAGACTGAGAGGGGACCTGATCCAGGTCTATAAATATCTAAGGTGTGGGGGGCAGAGTGGCGAGGCCGGACTGTTTTCTGCAGTGTGTGAGACAGGACAAGGGGAAACGGCCGGAAACTGCAGCATAGGAAATTCCACACAAATGTGCACAAGAACTTCTTTACAGTGAGGTGACGGAGCACTGGAACAGGCTGCCAGGGAGGTGGTGGAGTCTCCCTCTCTGGAGATGTTCAAGACCTGCCTGGATGCCGACCTGTGCGACCTGCTGTAGGGAACCTGCTTTGGCAGGGGGGTTGGACTCGATGATCTCTGGAGGTCCCTTCCAACCCCTACAATTCTGTGATTCTGTGTGACATATCCTCCATTTCTTTCCCTTTTAAGAAAGGTTGTAATATAAGATACTTTATAAACTTCTTCATGTTGATCAAAGACATGAAGAGTTTGTTTAATTTTCTTACAGCCTTGTCTTCTTTTGATGCACACTGCTTGCTCGTTGGCCTTGCAGATTTTTGGCAGAACTTCTTGCTTTTGATGTGTATGAAAAAGGATTACATTCATAGTGTTTCTGCCTTAGTAAAATGTTTCTCAGAACTATTTTGATTTGCCTTGCTTTCTTGTTAAATCTCATAGCCAAAGTGTATTTTTCTCCCCTGTTCATTTGAAACCATTTTCATTTTTTTGGAGGATGTCTTTGTGCTTCTAACTTTCTATTGTTGCCTTGTTATTAAGTATCCTGGACTCTTTTGATCTTTCCAGAAGTATTTCTTTAAGTGATATTCATTTGTTCTGACTATCTCAAATTTCTAATGTGTCTTTGAGGAGTTACGTACTGCATGCAAACATTTTACATTTCTTGCTACTGCCTTTATTTTTTAAATATTGTAGTGGTGGATTTCTGTTTCTTGGTCTCTGTGTAGAACTAAATACATTTTGGCCACTGTGTGCTGCTCTCACAGTAATGTCTCACATACAACTTGCTATGAGGGAAAGAATTTTCTTCCTGCTTTCCCCAATTAGATGGTCCCAACATGAAGTCATTGCTCTAAAGCAATATCTGGAATTTTGTGTCATCTTTAGAAGAAGCTGAGAATGAGTTTCACACCCGTATGCATCTATCATTTGACACTTCACTGAGTAATGACTGGTGCTAAGGCAGGCAGGCAGGTAGCAGCATGGGGAATCTCTAAATTATTCACCTCCCTACCTTACAGAGGAAAGTCTGCAGTGAATCCTGCTGGAAAAGTAGGATTCTGATCCTACCTCCAGTGATCATAAAGTATTTGTGAATGAAAAAAAAAAAGTGTATCTGTAGACAGAAATCCTGACCTGACAGAAAGGTTGTTTGAACGAATTAGCTACTTCAGTTCTTACTATTTCTGGCTTTATTCCTAAAGTGTTACTTACTTTACTGGAGAAGACACTGATAAAAAAAGAGATTAAAAAATCTTTTTCTCAGTGTGTTTGAAAGATGGAAAACTGCACATAGTCTGCCAGCAGAAAGGCTTTGCTAAGCCTGTTCCAGGCTCCACAGGTGCATATGAGTAAATGAGGGGGTAATGCAAATGAGCATTTGTCACAGCTCTGTTGTTCAGCACAGGCAATTCACAGTCTCTGTAATAACACAAATGTAATTCCTTTGCTCCATTGGGATTTATAGTGGTCATTTCCTACAAATTGAATCCACAGAAAAGGAACACAGCATTGTAGTTTTCAGACGCATTGACACCCGTATGAAGAAAATAAACAGGAAATAGAGAATGAAGATAACAGATAGGGGTAATTCTTAGTAATCCAGTGTAGCAAGGATATTTATGTGGTGAAGATAAAAGATCAGGATTACAGTTTTTGGTTCTGCAGCTGTCCCCCTTTGTGATCTGGAACAAATCACGTATCATTCCAACACCTTGCTTTTCTATTTGGAAATTGATGATACTTCTTTTTTTTATTATTATTATGAAGCGCTTCTATTAATTTAAAGCAAAGAAGGAATGTGGTAATGTAGTGACACGGCAACAGACTTGAGATTTCAAACGGGAAGGCGTCTGAACTTTTCTGTTAAGCAATCTTCAGGGAGCAGATGTTAATCCAGTGGGTCACGTTGTTTCTCAGCTTTACAACTCCTACACAGCAATGACAAATGAGCACGCAGCTGACGCTGCTGGACGTGATTCAATCTACCAAAGGGCACGGCCTCAGATGCCCTGACCCAAATTCCCCGTCCGCTCCCCAGCAGTCCCCGAGGGGTGCGCGAGGGGGAGCGAGAGCAGATCTGAAACAGGTGGGAAAAACAGAGACAGCGACCCGGTTTTACGTCCGCAGCCCTCCAGCCGCAATAAGGGGCAGCAGGGAAAAGATCATTAAATTAACCACAACGAAGCCATGCCCTGTGCCACTCTACACTTGAACCACATTCAATTCTTCACAAGTCAGACGGCCGTGGCCGCCGCGGTCTCGAACCAGCGGCCCCAAAGGCAGCGAGCGGCGGGCCGGAAGCGCTCTTGGCTGAGCGCGGCCGGAAGTGGCAGCCGTTGATCGCAGCGCACTTCCGCCGCCCGCCTCGCGCCGGGAGGGGCCTGGAGCGCCTGCTGCCGCCTCATGGCCGCCTCTGTGGTAAGTCCTCGCGCCGCCTGCCGCGCCGGGGACAGCCTGGGCTGGGGCTGGGGCTCGGGCTCGGGCTCGGGCTCGGTTACTGCTGCAGGGTCTTCGCAGTGGAGCGGGAGGAGCCGCCGGTCAGGGCCACGGTTGTGAGGCGGGGAGCTGCGGCCTCGCACAGAGGCGGCCCGGAGTGGAGCGCGGTTCCGCCTGGCCTTCTTCGTCCCGGGCCCGGGCGCAGCGCTTCTGGAGATGAGGGGATGCCCGCGTGGGGCGGGCGGCGGCGGAGGGGAGAGAGGGACAGCGGGCGGTCTCTGCTCCTTAGCTGCTCGCGTTGCCCGAGCGGCTCTGACTGCCGTCGGCCAGAGGCCGGCTCCTCCTCCCCGTCCCGCCCTCTATGTGGGCACGCGGGGTTCGGGGCCCGCGGGGTTCGGGGCCCGCGGCCGCCTGAAGCTCAGTACTCCAGGCCGTGGGCTTGTGAGTTATAGGACGCCTGAGCAGTCTGTGGCAGAAGGGCTTCGGGCCCTGAATAGGTGGTGGAGTATTAAAGGGAAAACTAATTGTCATCAGAGTCTTCCAAAGAAGTAGTAATTTGAGTACCACGTTCTTGTTAAATGCCGAGAAGAAAGATTTCCCTGTGAGCTGGTTTGGTGTTGGAATGGCAGCAGTGAGAAACTGAAATCTCCATCCTTACAGGTGTTCAAAATGTGATTAGAGCTAGGACTCCAAGTAGTCAGGCCTGTCTTGGAAGCTAGATCAGAGCTGACCTTTGAGTGAGAGGCCAGATCAGATGTCTGAGGAGGTTTCTAAATAAGTGTACAGGGTTACCATTAAAAAGAACTTGTTCTGAGTATTAAAACTTATGCAGCTTATTTTCTGTTTGACTTAAATCCCTATAAAATCCCCAGAGACTTTCAAGGCGAGGCTGGATAAGGCCCTAATCTAGCTCTGTTGTCCCTGTTCATTTCAGGAAGTTGGACCACGTGGCCCTCAGAGGTCCCTACCAACTCTAGGGATTCTATGATTATACATTACGGGTTCCCTAACTGCTCTTTGTTTTACCCTGGCGTTTCTCTGTTGGTCTCCATCACACCTGTTCTGTCTGTGCAGTGACTAACTGGCAGCACGTTTGGCTCCTGGTTAGAAAGCGTGTGTGCAAATGCATGCTGATGGAGTAATAACAGCCATCTGCCCCAAATAACTAACCAGTCAGGTTATGATTACTGCTCACCAGTGGGTGCTCTGACACTCCTTATCTCACAGTGTCACAGTTTCTGTTGGCACTTGCAGGAATATAGTGCCTTTGGCTTGAGAATTGGCCTCTGGGTACAGAAACTGTTGGAGGAGATGGAGAAGAACAGTGTCATGTCCATCCACAGGGAATTTAAAAAAGTAGTAATGCGAGACAATTTGTCCCTATAGAGTAAGCAGTGGTTATTTGATATGCTGGTGAGTATTTTGCAGCATGGAAATTTTTCCAAGTAAAAGTGTTTCTTGGGGTAATGTAGGAACTGGTGGTAGTTTTGGTATGTATTCATTAAAGACGACCAAGAAAAATAACGGAGTTGTGTTGTACTGATGGGATTATAAATGTTGAGAATGTAATGTTGAAATAGAAGAATGAGAAATTATAACACTTTAAACAAAACATCATTATGAAACGAAATTAAAGATTACAAGTAGCTTGCTCTGTAAGTATTGCCTCCTATGTGTTTTCATGGGAACTACAACATATACAAGGAGCACAATAGCGCTGTGTGATTGAATCACAGAATCACAGAATTGTAGGGGTTGGAAGGGACCTCCAGAGATCATCGAGTCCAACCCCCCTGCCAAAGCAGGTTCCCTACCGTAGGTCGCACAGGTCGGCATCCAGGCAGGTCTTGAACATCTCCAGAGAGGGAGACTCCACCACCTCCCTGGGCAGCCTGTTCCAGTGCTCCGTCACCTCACTGTAAAGAAGTTCCTTCGCACATTTGTGCAGAACTTCCTATGCTGCAGTTTCCGGCCGTTTCCCCTTGTCCTGTCTCCACTCACCACTGAAAAGAGTCCATCCTCGCCATTCTAACAAGTTTTCAACTACAAAACACTGTTTTCCACCACAGTCACCACCATTAGCTGTGCTTTTTCACTAGTGATGAACAAGAGCCTGCATGCTGAGCTGTCACTGCCACCACTGCTGCAATGCACTGCCCCCCCCCCCCCCCCCCCCACTGTGCTCACACCCACTGATTGGTCTCCAAAAACATTCAGCAAGCGTTGATGAGTGGCAGTAGGTGCCATGTCTTCCACACAGAGGAATTCAATTCCACTTCTTTGCTTCATCCTCACTTCCATGTCAGTCACCATGTCAGGCTGCCCTTCTGCTGCCATCTGTCACATGGCACAAAATGTAATGGGATATTGGTGGGAAGGTTCAGCTCTGCTGCTGTACCACCACCATCTGCCTCTGACACAGTGAACCAACATCACAAAATAGGAGGCATTGCTTTTGGAGTAGTCCTCACAGGTCTGTAGGCAGGAAATTGAGATATTGCTGTTCAGTAAACAAACTGAGTATATTACCAAATGAGATCCCAGTTCAGTATTGTGACATCAAATGATTAAATAAAGATGTGAGAGGTGCTTAGTTCTTGTGGATGCAGAATTGGAGTGATTAATAGTAGTAGAATGTTCAGCATGCCAGTGCGCACTCTCTTTCCCTGCTATATGTCCAAGTAGAACTATTATTACTTTTTGCATATATCTCTCTTTCTATAGAAATACTTTAAAATATTCCTATGAATTTGGTTTAAAAAAATCAAGTGTGGTGGTGTGATGGAGTTCATTTTCAGCAACGTGTTGGATACATTTCGTTCCTTTAATTCAGAACATCCATCACAGAAAGCAGCAGCTCTTTTCACTGAATGCTTGTGCGTTCACAATGCTTCAACCAGCTGGAGCCCATTTTCCAATGCAACCATTTTCAATTTCAATACAATAAATAAACCAGCATTCAGAGATGAGTCCTAAGGCTTGCTGGAAGCTAATGAGATACTTCCAGGAAGTAGAAAAGCAGTTTGCAATCAGTTTCAGCATTGCTTGACGTCATCTTTCAGTGAGAGTGGAGAATACAGTGATTTTGGCTGCTCACTAGTGTGAGCTACTGCTTAGATGGCTAGTTTGCACAGAATATAAATAATAATATAGTATATTGTAATTAAATATGAAATGAAAAAATACTTAAGCTTTTTGTCTTTTTTTTTTTTTTTTTTACCTCCAGGATTTCAAAACCTATGTGGATCAAGCCTGCAGAGCTGCAGAAGAATTTGTCAACATTTATTATGAGACTATGGATAAAAGGAGAAGGGTATGTACATGTTTTACCAATACCTTGAACTGTTTTGGATAGTTTCATGTGCTTTTCTAGCTACCATTACACTTGAAAGTAAGTCTTCAAGTACTTACACTTGAAGTTGGTTCCTGTGAATTGCATTGGAGCAGAGGTCTCAGCTTGGCCTCCTAGGCTGCCCTGTAAAGGATTGCTTTGTGTTACTGCACAGCACTGTTCAGAAAGGGGCCCTGTTAGCAATTACCTCACTGTTCTTCAGCATAGTAGTTCAGTTCAAATCCAGATACATGTTAGAGGTGCAGAATTTGTTAGCTGACCTCTGAGGTACCATGTATTATAGTTGTAATTTAAAAAATGTAGGTGGACGTGAAAGTATCAGCAGCTGCATGTTACTGCATAGTCATATTGTGCTCAGGCAGGATAGGCACAGATGTAGCAATCGCTTCCTTGAGAGGTAATGGCCCATAAGCTGCAGCTTATGAAATACTGGGAAGGTTCTGCTCTGCTGCACATAATTGTCCTCTTGCATGGTTCCACTGCTCCCAGTCTTGTTTCTTTTTACCTGAAATCATACTTTCTGACTACTGGTGTTACATTTGTGTGCACACAATCGGTGGTGAGCTAATTCTGCCCAGGTAGTGCTTTCCTTTCGTTAGCAAGCAGCTCAGTTACATTACTAGGAAATGCCATCAGTATTGAAATTTAGACGTACAAGTCACTTTACTAGTCATAAAGCAAAACGTGCTTCTATTTCAATTTTTGTTCAGGAGCACTATTTTTTAGAACTTAATAATTGAGGAAGGCATTTTATTTCCTCAGGGAGCAGAAGTAATTGGTAATACAAAACATTCTTTCAACTCCTGTGTTGAGACGTTGTGCACTGTATGTGCTTACCCTCTGTCCCCAAATATGTCTGTTTGTGATACCTCAGGCTCTGACCAGGCTGTATTTGGACAAAGCAACATTAATTTGGAATGGAAACGCAGTCTCTGGACAAGAGGCACTGAATGAGTTTTTTGAAATGTTGCCATCCAGTGAATTCCAGGTTAATGTGTTGGACTGCCAGCCTGTTCATGGTAAGCTTCTATTACTATTTATTTATTTAGTCATTTTATAAGTATTGATATAGAAATACAACATAACAGTGCTCAATATTTCTCTAGGGATTATTTTATTAGTGAAAATATTGAGGGTTGGAAGGTAAAGCTGTGCATAAATAAAGCACAAAACCAGGAGGTGCAGCAACTCCACACTGTACCTCATGTCTGGGAAAATGTTCTTTTTTTGTTAAGATTGTGTTCAGATGTGTTGTGTTCTCATGTATTGGAAAGGTTGAGCTTAACAGATGATGTTGTCCTTGACGGTGTGTGAGTTGAGAGACCTCTGCTGTAGCCTCTGCTGCTGCCATGCAATAATATGTGGGACAGATTATTAATCTGTATGTGCTCTGACTTCTTTACATCTTGAATAGATGCTAAGTTCATTCGATTTCTAATTAGCAATTGCTAAAGAAATGCTTACACAATTGAGAAGTTAGTAAATGACTTCTGAGGAATATTTCTGCAGTATAAGGCAAAAGCCTGTGGTCAAGCATGCTTGCTTTCCTTTGCTGTGAAAGGATGCAAGCTAATAGAGGAGGGAGAGGAGAACGTGTATGCAACTTGCTGGATACATACACGTATCAAACAAAGAGAGCTTTTTCTAAAAAGATGGGGAGGATGTTTATAGCGGTCTCAAATGAACAACATTAGATGGAAATGTAAAACCCAGTGAAAAGTGCTGTTGGTGAGTGAATACACCGTTGTCTACATGGAAGTGATGTAAGAAAGCTGTATTTCTTGTGGATGTGTAACCAACTGCTAGCCTGTAACTAGTGTAACAGAATTGAATAAAATGCGCGTTTCCTACTTCTTTCACCTGTTAGTCTTTGTTTGGGTTGTTTTCTTTGTTTTTTCTTCATGTGAAGAGCAAGCTACTCAAAGCCAGACAACAGTCCTCGTGGTGACTTGTGGGACAGTAAAATTTGATGGCAACAAGCAGCGCTACTTCAACCAGAACTTCTTGCTGACAGCACAGGCCACATCCAACAGCACGGTGTGGAAGATTGCGAGTGACTGTTTCCGCTTTCAGGACTGGGCCAACTAGCGAGGAGCGGTGCGGGAAGCGACCTCTCATTGCACGGCATGAAGCTGGCTGTTCAGCTGGCCGCCCTGACTGCGGGCTGCGCTCAGTCTTCGTGTTGCATCTGTCGTTATGGAAGGTCTGCGGATGTCTCAGGCTCAATCCCAGTGGCCGTTGGCTTTAATAATAAACGATCTGAAAATGTAACGGGTTGCTCATGTTAGTTGAAGGTAATGAAATGCTGAAGGAGTCGAACCTAAGGAAATGCTGAAGGTAATGAGCTGTGTTGGAATCATTCCTAAAATGCCTTACGTGCAGCTGTGCTGCCACTTACAGACTTTTTGTATGTAACGTAGAAACTTTGAACACAAAATTCTCTTATTGTATAGTTCTGACCAAACGTGTAACTGCTTCAATTTGAACAGGCCTGTTTTTACAGTAGCATCTTAGCTCTTTTGAAGAAGATGCCTGCGGCGTGTACATAGAATTCTCAGAGCTACCTGCTCCTGGTTGTAAGAGGCTTGTGAGGACTGGCAGTGATTTCTGCTCTTTGTGAAAGTTGCAAATACAGCCTGTGAGTGTATAATCTCTCAAATAGTCTGTTGGAAACCTAGTGTTACCTTCTCTGAGATGGAAGGACTGTATCTTGTCAGGTTTTCTTTTGACTTAAGCATCTCAGAATTTGGTGATTGTTAATTTATATTAGTTCATATTTAGGGAATACTGAATAACTCAGAACTTCAGTGCCAACAACTCTTGTCAAATACATGTGAAGGACTTCAGCCGCAGTTTTTGTTTTGAAGTCTTGTAGTGTAAGAAATAGGTCAGTAACATCATTTCTGTCTGCTCTGTCAGTTCTGTCACTGTGAAGGACGGAATATTCTTCCCATCTAAAGTCTGCAATTTTTGAATCCCTGTTATTTTTTCAGAAAATATTGTAATAATAATAAAAAAAAGACACTAAAGGTGTGTGTTACTGTGAAGTCTTCAATTTTTCTCTTCGGTGCTGTTATTCAGAACGGGTTCCTTGATTACTTTTAACTTAGAAAAAGAAGGTCTGAACACAAGTACTACCTTCCTTGTCTGCAGATTTTTATTACGGTTTTCATGTTTCTTTAACATTTTCCATATTCATTCTATTGTATTTTTTTCTTGCTTTAAGCAGCAGCTTTCATGAACAGTTTTCATGGGTGCAAGATTGCCCATCTTAACTTGGGAACTTATAAAGTACATCTGAATATGGATGTTTTCATATAGTTTTACATGTGATAATACACTTGCTTGCTAATTAAAAAACACATGAGGGGAAATTGTAAATACTATTGCAGTGACAGCAGCAGCCATTAGGACTGCAGCTCACTTGGTTCTAGTACCTAAATTGGAAAACTGTGAAAATGAGCAGTTTCTAGCGTGTATAAAACACTTGTGGTTGGTGTGATATTATCCTACAGATAACGGGGTACTCAGGTGAAATGGGTGGCTTTATGTAATGTAAAGGTGCTCTTTACATCATGGGATGTACATTGGAATTGGTAACCTGACTTGCTTCAGAAACTGCTGCTATACTGAGTGGTTTCTGAAGCTACTGTGTAAGTGTTTTCAACCTGAGAAATACTTGGTTTCTGCAAGCAATGTAAAAAATCCAGAATTCTTGAAAATTGTAAATACTGTAAATGCATTGTTATGTCTGTGTGTAGTGAAGAAAGGGTTGCTTTATTCAGTTTGTTCTTAACAGAATATACGGGGTTTATATATTTGCATTTCTTATATGAAATTGAGAAGAGAACCCTCAGTTTGCCTGTTTCTCACACAGCAATGTAGAGCTGTGGCTGGTGTGCTGTGCTTTCCTTGTTTGTTCTTCGTTCCACCAGCAGTGTTACAGCCTGCTTACACACACCAAACAGGTTTTGTCTCTTGAAATGTAGCGATAGGTGCACCTGTAACATTTACCTTCAAACTCTGAACACATTTGCCAGGACACACACTTACACTTGCACCTAATAAGCTTGTTCTGAGAGTAAATACTTACTGGATGTTTGGATCCAAGTTCTGATTTGTATACTGATTTTGAAGCTCTTTTCTATGCAGAGTGGGAGATTTTGAATATCTGAGACAATGTTTTGATCGTTTTGTTCCTATCGATTATTTTCGTGCTATTTAAATATACACTGCTTTTAAATCTGGCTTCTGCAAATAATATTTAAAAAAAAAAAAGACCTGCCAGACGTGTTATGTAGGAGGCTTACCGCCTGTCTAGATGCACAGACGTGGTTTATACTCTTATTTAGTAAGATGTATAGTTGGAATTGGACTTGGTGTGCATATGGGGATATTGGGAGGGAAGCTTATTAGAGATCAGCTGCTTTAGTCTAGGGGAAAGTACTAGCTGTGTGCTGTCTATTTACAGACAGAAAGCCTCTTTCCAAGTAGCTGGATAAGTTAGGGATGCTGCAGCTTGTTATCACTCCTGCGGTGAAGTTAACAGAAGAAAACATAGAACTGCTTTTTATTCCATTACGTACCAAATCAGTCAGTGCTGGTTTAATGTTCCTTCTTGTTGACTGTGCTGTAATGTCTGAAGTTTATGCCAGACATCCGAGAAGTGAACATGTTTATGCTCTGAACTGTAACCAGGAACAAATACGTTTTGCTTGATAAGCAAACTATTAAGTTTTGCTTGATCCCAAGTCAGTGTACAACCAGACAGTGTACAACCAGACAGTGAAACAAAGCCAGGTGAAGCACTTCCACGTACTAAGCTGTGGCAGCTGAAGTCTTGATAGACGTTCTGTGTTGTGTGCTTTCCCTGTATTGTCTTTGTAAGTCATTGTTCTTAATGTTGCTTTGTTATTCGACCGTACTGCAGTTAAATTGACCTAACATACTTGTACTGTTCCTCGGGATGGAGAAAAGTGGTTTGTTCTTGTGATGCAAATGACACTTTTGATATGCTTGCATTTCATTACCATGACTGGGAAAAAGCACATTATAAAAGAAATGCTGTATTATCAGCACTTGGGTATATTTTGTAAGTTTTCAGAGTTGTTAAAAGACTTCTTGTAAGATTCCATTTTAAAAAGAGAAAGCCCCTTTTTTTTTCCTTAAGACATTTTCGTAGCTTGTTCTTAAGATATTAAAGTTCAGGAAATAATTTGTGGCTTCTTTATCTTTACTGCTTGTGTTCTAGCTGTGAGTTATGTGTTCTGATTGTTGCAGCTGGTGCTGGGACACTGCAGAACAGGCGATGTGTCAGAAAAGTTACTTGGAGTAATAAGTAATCCTCTAGCAAATGCCAAGAGCACTGTGAAGCAGTAAATGCTGTTGAGCTGGCCAGAGCATCACTCTCAGATTGATGTTTCCCACTGTATGGAGATCACTGGCCTGAACCAGTGACTGAGCACCTGGTGCAGGGGCATAGCCAGCCCTGGGAGCACAGGTGGAAGCAATTCACCAGTGTGACCAGAAGGGGTGGGCTCAGGGTCTGCCCCTCTCTGACTTCATTTAAGGGCTGGCAGCCACAAGGGAAGCATCTGCTTAGAGATGCTGCCTTTGGAGCGCTGGGCAAGCCCTGATTCTCAGGAAGGGGTAAGTGATTCCTCCTGTGTTACTGGGCTGGGACGCTACCCTTGGGCGATCCGAAATTGCTGTTGCCTGTCCTTACTATCCTTACATCCTCCTATAGAAATTTACTGTTGTTTTGACTGCTGTCCAACAAACATTTGAATGAATGAAATATTTGGATGAAGCCAAACATTTTTTTTTCCAGAATCTTGGATTGTAAATATAAAAGTATTTACAGTCTGGTAATGCATTGTTGAGCCTCTGCTCTTTCTGTGCTAAGAAGAAACAAGGCACTTGAAGAAGGAGTGTTTCATGTGGTAATTCACATGCTTCATTCTACTTATTTGGTTGTTGATGTTGAATGACTGATGATCACTTAGTGTGGATGGCTTTTGGTTGCTGGTAATGAAGAGGATGGCAGCGCAGGGTCAGAGTCTGTACAGAAACAGGTGTTGTTCTAGAAGCAAGTAATTCTAACTATATTGTAATGTTTTTGCTGTGTTTGAAGGTATGGATTTTAGTGAGACTGCAAATAATCACTTCTTAGTAATTATTCTGAGAAGAGCTCTGATAGCTGAATGTAGCATAGTGAGGAATGCTGGGGAAAAATAAATCATGGCTAGGGATAAAACACCAGTTATTTTTGCTTGTGTGCAGAAGTGAATTTGGAAACTTACTGAATTTAGAACCTTATGGATGATCTGGATGAGGAGATTCAGTGCACCTCCAGTAAGTTTGTGAATGACACCAGGTTGGGAGGAAGTGTTGAACTGCTTGAGAGTGGAAAGACTACAGTGGGATGTGGATTGGCTGAGGCCAATTGTATGAGGTTCAGTGAGACCTGGTGCTGGGTCCTGTGCATTGGCCACAACAGCCCCATGCAGTGCTGCTGGTTTGGGACAGAGTGCATGGCGACCTGTGCAGCAGGGAAGGATCTGGGGCTGTGAAGTGAGAGCTGGCTGTGAAGGCTTGAGGTGTTTGAGTTGTGATTACCCACCTTGCATCCTGAACAGAAATAAAGCTGTGTCTTCCCCCAAGCACTTCCAAGGTGTTCCTGGAGACTGTAAAATTGACAGCAGCAGCAGCTATGGTGTGGCCAGGCATTATTTTAATTCAAATATGCTCAGTGGGGAGGGAAAAAAAATAACTTTTAGTGCTTTAAGAGAGCATTGCACTCTGCAGTGGTGGTGTGTGGTGGCTTCCGCAGGGCCAGAATCAGCTCCCAAAAAATGACTTGTTCAAAGCCATAGAAAATACAGGAAGCATCACTGTTCTTTAAGGTTTCCAACCGGCAGATAACGTGTTATTTAAACGTCTGGTTGAACCGTAACTATAAGGCAGAATAGATGGACTAATGAAAGTTGCACAGTGCTACAGTTAACCTAGACCAGGTAATTCTTTCAGGTGTTGAAATGTACCAGTAGAACTGCAGATAATTAGAATGGGGTGCTTTGTTAGTTACTTGGCAGGAGATTTTGTGCCCTATTTGAAATGTTTTCACAAGGGCTGCCCTTTTTTTAGACAGGATCTGAGTGTGGTGTATCGTGTTATTTGGGGGGTGAGTTGTGTTGTGAAGATACGTAGTTGGTGGTGTTGGTTGGGTGCTGATGCAGGGGGACCACCAGAGCTATTGTGTGGTAATCTGTACAATGGAGCAGTGGAAAATAGTGACTGATACTAAATAAAACATACTGAGAGCACATTTAAATGCGAATGTGTTGAAGCGTTGACACATGGATGTCCAACCTCTTGGGGTGCCTGGGCCACACTGAGTGAAGAGGAATTGCTTTGGGCCATGTATATGTAGGTCTCTGAAAGTAGTGCCGCCTCATTATTTCCACAGATGCAACAACAGATGCAAAGAGCACATAACTACTCGATAGAGCAAATTCTCAGCTACAAAGCACTGTTTTTCATCAGCTGTGTTTTCACCAGCAATGAACGAGAGCCTGCATGCTCATCAAAATCCCCACTCCTCACTGTGCTCACACCGCTGCGTGGTCTCTGGAAACATGCAGAGAGCAGTAATGAATGGCAGCTGACATTGATGGAGGAATTCAATTCCACCCCTTTGCTTCATCCCACCTCACGTCAGACACCACCGTGTCAGACTGCCCCTCTGCTGCCATCTGCCACACGGCAGTAATGAGATACTGCTGGGAAGGTTCAGCCTCTGCTGCCATCCCACTGCTGCTGCCCCTGTTGAGGACCAGTATCATAAACAGGGGGCGTTACTTTCAGAGCAGCCCATGTGAAATATATACTGTACTCAATGTACATAAGTAACAAAACTTATTTTAACTTTTAATGTTTTAATTGAAATATATTTTTAAAAAGCAACAGAACCATAAAACAAATGGGATGTGTGACCTTGTTTTTGTGAGAGCAGCGTGTCAGCTCGGTGCCGTGGCAGTGGCTCTCGTGTTTGTCAGATTTCTGATGAAGTTTGACTCCTGTGCTTCCTCCTCGAAAGCAGCTGTTCACGTACCGGCAAAAAGCAATGAATTGGGTGTGATGGTGGATGAGGGATGTTTTTCTCTGGTAACAGAGGGCTTATGAAAGTACTTGAGCTGAATGCCTGATTGCAGCTCTGTGCGTTTCTTTTGAAAATTCCCAGGTAATGGATTTACATCAACTGAGAATGAGTTGCAAAGATGAATTGCCGATTCCTGCCGGGCTGCTCAGTGTGACGAGCTGCTGCCATGTGGCGCAGGGCCGGGGGCAGACATAGGATGGGCTGTGCCAAGTCAGTGTGTGCAAGTCTCGTACTTGGGAAATGGTGACAGCCCCTTCCCTATCCTTGCCCAGCTGAGGTGAGCTCTGCAGGTCTGCGGTACTTTCTGAGCTGTTGGTCTGTAATGCCTCGTGGAGGCCGCAGTCCTGCTGGTGGACGCTTCACTGGGACAGGACTGAAAAGGGTTTGGATGTGTAGTAATTCGCTCTTTGTGATGGGAGAACGTTGGTTGTAGTCAGCTTAATTCTGATTGCGTTGAAGGAATTCCTCGCGGAAGCTCTGATGTGACTGAGGCCCCGTTGCTGTGGTCCTGGTGCAGTGGTTCATGATGTGAAGCTCCTGTGATTTCAGGGTTTTTGTAAAAACAAAACCCCTCGTCACCTCGTGCAGCTGATGTACGGCCATTCCCGGCAACGTTGCAGCTGCCAAGTTGAGGAAGGGCTTTAGAACTGTAGCTTTGCTGTCAGAAAGCGGCAGCTAGCGTGACGGCGGTGCGGTGAGAGAACGGCCCACGCGCCGATTTTGAGGGATGTCTGCAGCTGTAGGGATAAGTGATGCTCTCCGGACGCACGGCAGCGCAGGCGTTTATTGCGGAAAGCGGTATCGGCCAGCCCCGGTTACCGGGCGGCAGGACCGCCAACCTGCCGTCCCGGGCTCACAGCGGCCGCTCCTCTTCGGCCGGTCCGCCCTCCTCGGCCGCCTGGCCCGGGCCGCCGCGGCCCCAGTCGCGCTCGATGTAGAGGTGGTAGGGGTCGTGCTTGGACTCCAGCTTCCGCGAGCGCGTGTAGGCCAGGATGAGCCCCCCGGCCAGGCAGCCGTAGAAGATCATGATGAGCAGGATGTACAGCCAGGCGTCGCCCCCGGGCTCGGCGGCCGCCGTGCTGGCGTTGGCTCCGCGGCGCAGCTCCCGCAGCACTGCGCCCAGCAGCGCCTGCAGCCGCCGCGCCTCGCTGCAGTTCATTGCGGGCTGCGCCGAGCTCTGGCGGCGAAGCGCCGATCCACCCGGAGCTCGGGCAGAAACGGTGCGTGCGGGAGGGCTGAGGCTCCGCCCAAAGCCGCGGGGCTCTGCCTCCTGCTGTGCGCTCCTGCTGTAGGTTCTCCCTGCAGCGCTGCCACGCAGAGCGTGGTGCTGGGAGCGTGTTTGGGGGGGCCCGTGCCACAGCCTCACAGCTCAGTCAAATGCGTATCCTTACTCTAGAAAGGAAAACGTCATCCATTTGAAAGATTCAGCCGGAAGGAGAGCAGCTCAGATACGGCAGAATTGGAGTAATTCAAACAGTAATTAACTGCAGAGGCTGTTGCTCTGGACCTGGAGGACTTGAGTGTTGAATATCGGTGGGCTGGTGTTGGGCTGCTCCCTACCTGTGTGGTGGAGAGGGACTGAGGATGTGGCACAAGCAAGCCCTTCACTTTTTTCTCCTCAGAGCTCTGTGCCCATGGCTGTGGATTTTGAATTCTATATGAATTCCTCACGTGTCCCTGTTCCCAGCTGGCCCAACCTGTTGCTGTCTGAGCTCAGTGTCTGCTGTGCTCACAGGTGGCTGTGGCAGTCGTGTTACAGGGGCACAGCCTGTCCATATATATATGTGTGTGTGTATATATGTGTGTGTGTATATATATGTGGTCAGCTGTGTCTTCCTGCTGTGTGTGTAGGTGCCCCGTTTTGATTTTCTCTGCAGAGCCCTTTTACAAAACCACGTCCCTTCGGAGCCATGCTTGGTTAGGCAGGCATCGTACTTCATCAGGACCAAAGGGAGGTGTGCCACAGGCAGTCATTTCTGTTGCAAGTAGAAAGAAGACACTCACTTTCATTGTGCAGAACCATTTAGAACTGCAGGAGCAAATGATTGGGTTTGTTCTGACTCCAAGAACAAAAAGTAAAGTAGAGCAGGCAGCTGAGGAGAACAGTATTCCTGTTCTTCGTGTGCACTCTATGGGGGGGAACCATCAGTAATGAACTGATCCATGGCCAACAGGAAGAGGTAGGTTAGATACCACATCTCAAACACAACCCGGCAACACCTCCTGGGGCTCTGCTGTGAGGTGTCATTGTAGTGTGAGACTCGTTGCAGATGTTGCTGGGCTTAGTTCCTATGTAGGCTCAGCAGCTCACTGGTAGCAGTAGTTCAAAATTGGAGAAGAAATGGAAAATTCAACAGTTTTCGTTTTGTGCTGCTCTGTTGTTGAAGTATTTGCTTCTTTTCTTTAGAAGTGTGAGGGCTCTGAGGATCAGCATGCCCCAGAGCTCACTTTGTTTACTTTAGTGGGCATTGGCCTCATGTCAAGGCTAAATCTGAAAGTAAATGCAAATTTGACAAATTACCTGGGGTAATTTGCTGCGGGCTTCATTAGAACACTTGTTTTCGTCAGTGTCCACAATAGATCAGATCTAATTTTTCTTCCAGACATCTCTCTTCCCCAGTACAGGTGCAGCAAGGTTCTGTGTGCTGCAGCTCCCAGCAAAAAAGCAGTACAGAGATGAAGCAGCCCTCTGCTGCCAGCACTCATTCAAATCAAGTGAAGTGACGATGATGGTCCAACAACAAACATGCTTGCCATGGCCAGTGTGACCCCATCGTGTTAAATACAAACAAATAAACCAACCAATGACCTACTGTGCAGCAGCTCTGAGTTAACTGGGGAAGTGTTCTGTTCATTAATTCAGGTATCTTCACAGTGGTGTCAAATACCTGAGCCCAGCCTTTAGCATTCCATGCTAATAGTGGCTGAGAGCTTTATGGATTGCATTTTGTAAACCACCTTTGTGGCATTTTATGCAAAAGCAGCACTGGAATGTTGTTGTTTGTATCATTTTTGTTGTCTCTTTTAGTTTCTTGAGTTTCCATTTCATGGGCTAAAATTTAAGCACATTTTCTCATGCAAACAGCACTTAACTAATAGGCAGGCTCCTTAAATACATAAATGCGTGACCAGAATTTATTTTTTGATTGCCTGTAGTTGCAGAACATGACTAATCTATCATTAGAGCAGTGTGGTTACCAGAAACAATCATTCCAGGAGGTGGGGAGGTGTTGGTTTGGTTCTGCCAGAACTGATGACCCGTGGTCTCAGAATGTGTCCTGTGCCATGCATGCAGCTCAGGAAGCCTTTGATGGGAACTGGGGCTCTGTGTGTTGGCCTGCCTGGGCTGCCTAAACACCACTTAACCTGCTCTTAAGGGAATGGCCATCACTTTCCCTGTTTATGCTAAACCAATTAAGGGCACCTGCTGCACTTGTACAGGAAGCAAATCTCTCCCCCAGCTCTTACCTGAGGTCCTGTGTTAAAGCCATCCTTGACAGGTGTTCATTTAAACCTCTGACTCTGATGCTGTAGAGACTTTAAGTGGTGGTGATTCTGAGCAACTAGTTCAGTATTTAATAAGGAATTAATTTAAAGCTCTGGGTTTATTTTCAAAATGTTCTTTGCTTTGACTCCTAAATGACCCTTGATGTAAGCTTACTTTGTTCCTCCTTCCTGTCCCCTGGAGACAGCTCCTTTGGCCCTCTGAGGTGACCTTAGGTGTAGCTGAGGCTAATCACGTTTGCTACATTACTTTTCTACAAGCTCTGTCACAAAAGGATTTGAGAATTAGTAGAAGCTCTTACCAAAATGCAAGCACTGTATTTGCAAATCACTTCCATGCTACAACTGAAGCAAGCCTAGTGTAATCCCTCCCTCACTTTTTCCCCCTTCTCCAAAAATACGTGAGAAGCTGATTGAACAAATCCTTTTGCAGCACATGCTACATCAGGGCTCTTTTTTACCCTCGGGTATGTTCTTCTGAGCTGCTGCTTCTGCTAAGCCCTGTTGTTATGGTATGCTCCATTGCAAAGAGAATGGGAGGTGCTGACCATTAACTGGAAACAACATGCAAAACACTCCAGAAACACAAACTTGGTTAACCATTTCAACTGTATTCTGTTCTTGAAATGTCAGCGTGGTGTGTGTATATATACATTGAAAATAGCAACTCTCAGTCAGCCGAGACACAGAAGATAGCAGGAATCGAGATAAAATACATTTCATATAAATACATTCATGGTTTAAAAAAGAAAATCTTACAACTTGCTGACAGACTCAAGTGCGAGTAACTTTCTTACACATCTAACTTCTGTGATGCTAAGAGGCTGCCTAAAGGTTATGCAACAGTGACTGGTTTGAAACATGGGAGGCTGCTAACATAGCTCCAGAACTGAGTCACTTGGAAAGCTGCAACTGGAAGGGAAAGTAATTCCTGCCTTCATGAACCCACAGATGTGCCAGTATGCTAAAGAGAAGCATCACACAAAACCTTTTACTTTCTGTACAGTGACAATAACAAATAATTTTCCTTTTTAGCCATCATATACACAACACGTTAGGAATAGAAGAAATCTATAAATACTTAAAATGAATTTGTAATATATAGCAGCTGAGCCACACCTGTACAAAATGAACGCAACACACAGGATTAAGAAAAGTGCAAAGTAGAACAGTATCAAGAGTCTCCACTTTTTTACAGCGTTTGTGGTTCAAGTGTGAAGAGCTAGCGGGGATGTGGGAGCTCAGTTACTGCAAGTCAAAGGAAACACAGTACTGGATGCTGCACACAAAATGATAAACAGTTATTAAATTATAACCTCCCATTTCAGCACACCTACAATTTCCAGTTAATGTAAGAACACTTTTTAATAAGGATTTCTATATAGTGATTTGTCCCTTTTTTTTTTTTTTAGTTCCTTAAAACAAAGGTTTTCCCAGCCACAGCGTACTTTGTCTAAGTAAAACAAGACAGAGAAACCGCTATTGGTTTCTGGTTGGCTTTGTTTTGGATGCTGTATTTTAAAAGGTGAACAGAAATCCCTTTCCATAAAGTAACTACAGATACTCAGACCCTGATCCTGTAAACCACATGGAAATAACTTGTACCATTACTCACATGTGTGCAAAGGCCTAGAGGATCAGTGCCTTTAAAATAAAAACCCCATGCCACCTCCAAAAGAAAAAGAACAAATTCTCCTTTGAGTTTCAAATCTGTTCGGAGACAACTGCCCATCAATTTTGCTGTTGTCTGCCAGCCAGAATGCAGATTTTGCATTCTGCATTCAGCTGTTCATTTTCATCAGTACCTCCTGCAGCAGGGCAAGTCTTTGTTTTCTTTCAAGCTATGTCCCAGTGGAAAGCTCTGCTGGAGTTAAAACGTGGTGGCAAGTACAAAAGTGTGTGGTGAGTAGAACTTGAGATAGAGAACTTGAGATAGAACTTGAGCATCACTCAATGCTCTTGAGTGATGTTTTCAAATAACTTTTCTTTAGAAAGATTTTCAGTTCACCTGTGTTTAAGGTAAGTGTATTTTATATTCTCTTATAGGCACTGTAAATATTGAAGATAACTGATGTGCAGAAGAATCCATCCATTTTTAAGCAGTCCATTATTAGTGATCTCTAGCATGTTCTTGACTAGGGTCTTTTTTATTTTTAAATGGAGAAGGTTAAAGTTGAAGTACCCATTTTCTCCCTACATGCCAGGCTTCACAATGGATTAGAGAAACTGCAAGTAGTCTGAACATGCTAGAGAAAGAATGATGAAATTACCCAGCCATACTGCTTCATATAATTATGTCTGTCTTAAAACTGGAAACAATCACATGAAACTCCAAAACACATCAATATTTTCTGCTGTTAAGTAGGAATTTAGAGTTTAAGATCTTCCCTGTTGCTCTCTTTAGAGATAAGAAACATTCATCAATTTGGTGTATTTTCTGAATACATGTGATACCTACAGTATACAAGGATGTCCAAAGTCAAGGCATGATAAAGAACCCTCTGCACAACTGTCTAGTCAATTCAGCCTATTTGCCTCCATACATTCTTTCGATGTCGTTGAGGTAATGATTTTTCAGTTCTTTCCTTTTCAACTTGAAAGCATCTGTTACTAACCCAGTCTCTGGAGTCCACGGTTCAGGGCTTAACCGCACTTTGATGGGTATTTCAAACCTCTCTAATTTCACTGCAGGGACAGCAAGAAACAAAAGTGTGAGTAACACTGTTAAATGAAACATTTATGCTACCTACAAATCTAAGGCAAGTACTCTAGTGTGTATAATATGGTGACCTACTTGATGAAGTAACCCAAAAGACAGTACACAAGTTTAATTGTGTACCACAGCTCAGTGTCAATACTACAGCATGCAAATATTCTAGTAAGATACTGTATTTATACCTTGTATTGAATGTGAGAGTATAAAACCTAAAGCTTGAAAGAAATAAGTTTGTACCATGAAGATGCAAGGCTGCTGTCACAAGGCTATGGGGTGAGTGAGGGGGGAGATGGATAATTGCCCGAGAGCCTCCCCTGTGCCAGGAACAGGGCAGGAACTCCTGCACGTGTGCACTACTGCACGGGCCTTGCTGTCAGGCCCTGCGTGCAGACCTATAACAGCACCCACTGTGAGCTTCTGGTACAACTTGTGGCAGCACAGCCTCTAGGTGGCAGCAAGTGTAGGACAGCTGGGACATCTGAGCCCATGAGCTCCTTCGTCTCCAGCTTCAAGCTGGTATTGGACCGTCCTGCTTCCTCATGTTCAGTTACATGTCTGCTCCTGGGAAAGGTGCGGTATGTAGTGCTAAAAAACAAAACTGCCTCCTTAAGGTGATTTTCGAAAAAACCTTTCAAAGCATTTATATGTACATGGGAAACTATCATCTAGAAAGTAAAAAATGTATGACAGTGACTTTGTATAACAATGCTTTATGTTATTTACTTAGTTCATGATGGAATCACGTAGATTAAAGCATTCATACTTCAGTCACATCCCTAAAAAAAAATTCATTTATTTTTAGGGAAGATTTAATACTGCCTTTCATTCTAAATTTCTTGGTTTCAAAAGGCAAATTCTCCAAGTTTGAGAGGCTTGTGCTTAGTGTATGCTTACACTGTTTTATTGTTTCCATGTATGAGGTGCATAGCACTTTAGAGAGGTTCCTGACCCCAGTTAGCTTGGGGGTTTTTTTGGCCCCATAAAGAACGGATGAGGTTTTGGATCATTTTTATCTCTGTAGCAAGGACAGTAGGATTAAGCTGTTGTAAACATAAGGGTCATAGTTGTTCTAAGCACTAATACACAACACTGCATGGAAAAAAGCTTTGAAATGTCTTGCTTAACTAATTTTCATGCCGCAAATGTCTTGTTAAGATCTAAAAGGTTTGGAAGGGAAGTTCACTGCGTTAAACATGCAGCCTTTCTTTACAAGTTAATTGGAAAAAAAAAAAAAAAGCTTTTTTTTTTTTTTTTTTAAATAACATAAAGAGGAAGTAGTTAAGATGACCAAAAAGTATGTCTATTCGTGGAATAAGAGGTATGAATTTGACGTGGTCTTTCTGTTAAAACTCCCCTAAGTTTTGGTAGACTGAGGTAACAGGAAAAAGGAAAGCAGTCAGTGGGGATAACTGAAAACTTTTGCCTTTGTAAGTGCTGTGAGATTGGCATTTTACTTACTCTTGTTTGCCACCTCCTTAATTTCTCGTAGGATTTCAGCTTCCATTGTAGGATTGTTACAAATCTCAACCCAGGTTCCACTTATACCTTTCTGCTCAGCTAATGCCGTCAGCTTCTTCTGATTGGGAACCACAAAACTGATCACATAAGACTGGTCACTACCACAGGATAGCAAGAGAAGGAAGGGAAAAAAAACAGTTGAAGCTTCAATTTCAAGGATAAAATGCTTGCTTGATTATAGATACACAGATCCACAGTGCTTCTTGAAATGCAGTTAATCCTGCATACAAAATCCTTTTTTACTGAAGGTTTTCACAACTGATGACTTATCAAAGCTCAGGATCTAAGAAACAACAGCATAATCTAGCTTTCCAACTATATGTTTCACTAGTTCTCTGCAGCTTCCCTTCACATTGTGTGTGTGTAAGCAGGGGGGGAGGAGACACCTGGGCTATTTGGCTACTTCCAAAACTCAGATTTAGTTCTGGTGCAGAACGTCTAGATGAATTTTCCTTCGTATTCTGACAGAAAGCCAAAGCACGTGCTAAATTATACCTGTTAAGGGTGGGACAGAACTAGACTGAACTACAATAGAGGAAATGCCAACAGAAAAGCATAAGTTACTTTTTTCAGTTTCAGGGAATCTTGGAGCCTATGTGTGTTACTTTAGAGATGCTACTTACAGCTCGTGCTCTGGTGGGGGCTTTTGTTCAATGAAAACCATACTATGTCAGTATAGAAGTGTCACAGCTTGTATTTCGGTTTACACAAAGTTAATACTACTCTTACCTTTTGGCATAAGCACAGATATTATCAATCAATGAACAGTTCTTCAGTGCTGCCTCTACTTTGCCCAGAGACACGTATTCCCCAGCTTGTAGCTTTACCAAGTCTTTTTTACGATCTGGAGTGGGGGGGGAGAAGGAAAAAAAAACCATGTGCTTGCTCCATTTAAACTTCTACGTTTCCACAGACTCATTTGCAAAGCCAATCTAAATGTATCTAGAGGTATGCTAGGTAAAAGTGAATAAAAACGAGTAAAGCATTTTACCAAGTTATAAAGATGCTAACAGCATGTACGTATGCTTGTAGCTTTATAAAGGCTTCTGCCAGGAAGTTTACATAGCGTCACGCTTCTTGTCATGCAGCCTATATGAACGTGATGGAGACTCTGATTTTTAAGTTTTGTATAAAATACCAAAAAATGATCTTACATTTATTCATTAGCACACATGAATTAAATAGTGATAATGTAGCAGGGAATGGCATCGCTTCCAAAATTTTCTCATAGCTGTGAAGACTTCTGGAAAAGTCTTCTTGTGCAAAGTGCTAGGATTTTGCAAGCAGGTAATCTTAGATAGATTGGCCCTGTCAAAGTCAACAGGACTAATCACATCCTTACAGTTATGGCTAGGCAAGATCTTACGGTAGTTTGAGATAGCAAGAAGTGAGGCCAACCTATGATCTGCAGACACCCATCTGGATGGAATTCTCCTATATCTCCGGTACAAAACCATCTCTGACCATTCTCATCAGTGGTGAAATCTTCTGCTGTTTTCTCTTCATTTTTAAAATATCCCATTGAGACATTAGGTCCACCAATTACAATTTCCCCTCTAGGATTAGGCTTGTCTCTGTTAGTATAGCCCCCTGAAAAAAAAAATCCCCATACAATTATTTTCAAATTATACATTCTGCTGCTAAGAAAATGTTTTGATACTTGAGCTTAAAGTTCACGCACAAACTAATGACTGCTATCTAAGATGAACAGTTACTTCATATACTACAACCTAGCTAAGCAGATAGGCAAGGAAACCAGCTAAGCACTGGTTAGATTACTTGGTTACTTGCTCTGAAGTCAAAGCATTGGATGCTCTTACCTTCTTGCCAGTCTCTCAATCTGATTTCACAGCAAATAAGAGGAGCTCCAACTCTTCCAGTGCTATAATCAGCAACTTAGGGAAAGAACAAGGAAAAACACAAAGTTTTTTTCATTTTGAAGTATAAACTCAAACTACATCTTTGAGAACAGCTTATCTCAAGTGACTTTACTGCAGTTAACAGCTTATCTCAAGTGACTTTTACTGAAGTTAAGAGATACAGCTATTCTGAAGTTACCTTCTAAAAAACTCTTAAAATATACTCCCAGAAGTATTTTAACTACCTTCTGTAATTGTTCCAGCTCCACATGTTTCTGTTAGTCCATAGCCTTGGCCCACAGGACAGCAAAAACAGATATTCATGAATCTTTGTGTTTGGGGTGAGAGTGGGGCTCCTCCGGAAAGCATCATGCGGATGTTCCCTCCTAGCAGTGCCTTCACTTTTTTAAACAACAGTCTGGAAAGAGGGAAAAATGTATGTTAAGGATCAGTCCCTCAGCTCACTTTTATGAAAAGAAATGAGGCAATCCTTCCTATCTGCAAAACCTCAAAAATAACGTTCACAGATTTTAGCGGAGAGCAGGGATAATTGAAAGCTTCTTGTCTAATGTTTGGAGACTGCAGAATTCCTACAACTTACATAAATAAAGTTTTCAATTCTATAAACAAAAATGAAATCCAATGAAAACTAACTAGTCATCTTGTCATTCTTACTGCAGATTAATCATTCATCCTGGAAACCACTCACTCCTAAACTAATCGCTCTTACAGGAAACCGGTCATACTTAGGCAGGAGAGCAGCACCACGCAAAAGGATCTGGGGGCCTCTTGTTGGCAGCATGTTAGATCTGAGCCAGCAGTGTGACCTGGCAGCCAGAAGGGCCAACCATACGTGGAGGTGCAACCAGGTCCAGTGCTGCCAGCCAGGCAAGGGAAGGGATTGTCCTGCCCCGCTCTGCACTGCTGTGGCCTCCCCTTGAGCAGCGGGTGCATTTTGGGTGAGGGTCAGGCTGGGTGTTAGGAAAAGATTCTTCACCAGAGGTTGGTGGGCACAGAACAAGCTGTGCAGGACAGTGGGCACAGCCCCAAGCTGCTGGAGTTTGAGGTGTGTTTGGACAGTGACCTCAGACATAGGGTCTGGGGAGTCCTGTGTGGAGCCAGTGGTTGGACTCGGTGATCCTTGGGTGTTCCTCCCCACAGTCTGTGATTCAATGATTACCATTAAATATCTCCTCCGTTTCCTGCAAGAACTTGGCTTATTTCAGTTTAGTCATTAGATCATGTTTGCGTGCTGCAATAGAATTGTCTGATGTTGGATAGCTTAGACGATTGTTCTTTTAGCCTGCTTTGACAAATCACAATGAGAAAAGTGCAGTTGGGCCATGAATCATACTTACATGTTACACAGCGGTGCATCGTATCCTCTTTTGATTTGTTCCAGTTTGTAGTCATAGCCTATCTTGAACAGAGTTCTCTGAATATAGTTCATCTCCTGAACTTTACTCATGACGTTTTTATAAATTCTGTCCATTATTTCCTATAAAGTGTTAAAAAAAGAGTGAGGAAAATTACCATGAAGAGTAAAATTCCATGCTAAAAATGATAATTAAAAAAAATAAAGCAACTATTATTCTTCCTTTTAAATGAGTAACACAGCATGGATGAAAATATCTGCATCATTGGTTAGGCAATGCTTAACTTTAATGCTTTTAATATGTTATCAATTAGCCAATTTATAGATCATTGCAGCCTGGAGCTGTTTGAAATGGGTGAAATGAAGTGTCAAAAGTGCAGCAGAAAAATGAGGGACTTATCCTGACTTTTCTCTATTTGCTTATGTTGCCAACAGCATCACTAGAGAGGAAGAGCCCTCAAGTACGTAGCTTAGCTTAGCAAACTTGGGCAGATGTGTAAGTCAAGGGCAAATAGCTGAGAACCACGTTAGATCTCCAGACGTATTGCAGCAATCCACAGTACCACCTGCATTTCTGCAAACAGCTTTCTGAGCACCACATCTGGTTTTAAAATACTTCATACCCTTTGCTCTTAAGATCTCTATCAATCACAGCTGCAAATCTTGGGTTTTATTATTTACATTATCAGTAACACCGAACCTAAAATATGAAAAACTGATTTATAAAACCTTGAATTTGGGTTTAGCTTTTTGGAAAGCCTGCAGTGGTGTGACAAGGTATTCAGAGTTACAAAGGCCAGAAGGAACTAGGAGCACGTTCTAACTGAATCAAATATTTAGATGTATTTGTGCCTGCAATTAATTACTCTCTGTTACATTCCTTATAAACTTTCATCACTAGTGATGTTCTGATATTTTGATGACAATATAAAACTTTTAGCAAGTGAAATATTTATGAGGTGGATGGTAGGTAAGCAGCAAAGCATTTTTCTTCCCAGGGTGTTCTGAAGGTTTCTCCTCCCTGCTGTTGATTGTTGGGCTCCAGGTCTTCTATGCTAGCAACTGAAAATGGATCAGTAGTTTCAATTTCTTTTTTTACCCTAATTTCTTTGTGGTAGTGAGTCTGTGGAACCTTAAGTGAGGGTCAGCATTATCACTGTTTGACCATTCTGCAGTTAATTCGTATGAAGGTGTCTGTGTGGATGTATTTTTTTGGCACATGCTTTTTGCAGACTGCTCCCAGAAGGGGATTATGCCCAGATTTTAAATTAGCATTGCTTTTGCTAGCAGTCAAGAGTTGAGCATTCCCTAAGAAATAGTTTAAATAGCTATTTTAAAAAAGGGGGGTGTATGTTATTGGTTATCACTCAGTGGACTACTAAGAAAAATACCTCTGTACATTATTTCTATTTTAAAAACAAAAAATTCAAGTTAGTAATTGATTTTAAAGCTCCTGGCTATTCACAAAAGAGGCTGCAGAACAACAGAATCTCAGATCAATCAAAACTTGCTATTACTAGATGAAACCAAACCCTCCTCCTTCTATCACACCCATCAATGTAGCAGAAGCTGATGCTTCTGGTCTTCTGAGCCATATGGGATAGAATCATGAAAGAGGTAAACGCAGACATGTAATTCCAGGGCATGTGAAGGTTTTTCTTCAGCAGAAAGCAGCAGATATGTCTGATTTTTGTTTTGTTTCGTTTAGGTGGGGTTTGTTTTGTTTTGGTCTTCCATGACCTTGTGGTATAGAGAAGCCTGATCACCAGAAAGCTAACGTAAGCTATAGAAACAGTATTTATGGTCTCCCAATTAGCTTTTCTTACAAGAGGAGACTAAGCTGCCCTACTTACTCCAAGAACAGGAGACATTTTACCATGTGGTACCTGTGCTCATTTGCAGCATTAGTTCTCAAACTCAAGCAATGATAATTGGAGTTTCTATGTTTTGCTTTCTTGCCTATTAGTAACAATTTCTTATTCAAACACAGAAAAGTTCTTAAATACACCTGCTAGCATGAGTGACTTAGAAAGCACTGTTTTTGCTTCAAATATCTGCATACTTACAGGCACAGCTGCCATCAGTGTAGGCTTAAGTACAGTGCAGTCTCCTTTGCTTCCCTTCTTAATCTTACTTGACTGTAAGACAGAAAAAATGATAGTTTATGAAGATGAAAACCAAGCAGCTCTTCTGAAAAGGACCGAAAAAGAGAAGATATGCTGTCATGTAATTTTCCCGTCCCTCTAAATAACACTTCCTGCTTAAAATACTTTTTTTTCCACTGTGATTGAAAAATGTAGTGATTAACAAGAAGTTCAACCACAATATCAGACATTTTGCAAGCCCAGCTGTGTAAAGCAAGTCCACCTTGTGTAACTTTTTGTTTTCTTTCTTGTACTTGCAATCCCTCTGTATTCCTCCAGAAGTATTTTGTGGCATGTTTTTGTTATTAATGGTGGCTTGTTCTTTGTTTGTTTGTTTTAAAATCTGATGCCATTTCTCAATTACCAGCAAAATGCACAGAAGCATTCTTCTCTAGCTTAATTTGCACGAAGGCAAAAAGCTGAACAGAAGAGCTGCAATAATGGACTAAAGAACTCAAACCGAGACTAAGAACTTAAAATCACTTTATGGAGTTCTATGTACAGTTGGTGTTTTAGTAGCTGTTCACATCCTGATTTTCTCTAGGATAACGTTATACACATTTATTAGGTTTTCTTTTAGATTTCCTAAGAATCGTAAAAGCAAAAGCTTAAATAATATTTTATATAGTATGACCGGCTTCTGTAGCTCCACCAGGAATGTTTATTTGCATCATTTTCTGAAAAAAACCTCATTTAAGTGTATCACATGTATCAGCACTTCTTTAAAGGAAGAGAACAGCTAATCAAGAACTAAAGACTGTGAAAGCTTAAATTTGCTTTTGCTTTCCGCCCGCCCCTCACCTGATCTGACAGTGTAAGTGGAGAGGAATATCCAATCCTGCAGCCGTAAGTGATGCAAGAAATTTCTGCTGTCAGTTCCAATACATGGGCCAGGGGCAAATAACCAATGTAAGTATCCTTGGGCCTAGTAAAGGAAAGATTATCTAATGAACAGTGATGCACGAGTGATGCAGTGATGAAGTACTGCCTCACTTTTTTCGTGGTGTGTTTAGCTGTGTTTCTGGAGACTCAGGTCACAAAGACTTTCTCCTCTGCATGCAAGAGGGGTGTGATTATAAATCAGTTTATAAACTGAATCAGTAAAAATCTTACCTCTCTGAAACCAGTATGAATTATAGGATTTGCCTTGTTTTCCAGGAAGCTCAAGTTTCCTTAGTGCTCCATTGCAGGTTTCTTCTCCTTATGGGAGATTTCATCCCAGGTGCCAAATTAAGGATGAAATCACTGTTTTTACATTATCACCAATACGATTCAAATCCTTAAGTCATCATAGCATCTCCTTCTCAAACAGATTAGTGGAGAGCTGATCACTGATGTAACAGAGGATTCTATCAGGGAATGCAGAGATTTCTCAAGAGTAAACTTAGAGCTGCTACCTATACAGAAACTTCCAACGTCAGGTCAGAATGGCTCTTATATCCTACCATACAAAGGTGTATTGCAGGTCATTGTAGCTGCATTTGTGAATGCAGTGACAAAGACACATCCACAATCACAAAACATTTTCTTAGAATATTAGTGAGGGAGTTTGCAGATGGCTGTACTATCATCAAAACAATTCATTATTTCTCTGCTCATTTCAGTGCAGAATACTGGAGCAGACTCAGCAGTACGTGTATTATCCATCCGGCAGGAGTCTCTCTAGTTGAATGAAAGAGGTACATATTTAGGTATATTTCCTAAAGTGATTCTAGCTGACTGGAAACATCTAGCAAAAAACTTTCCCAAATTTGACCAGGTGAGTAATTTCTCCATCTGGTGATTTTTTCTAATGCATAGAAGAGTGCAAAATCCATCCCAGACCTCTAGCTAAAGGTGAGGGAAAAAAGCAATCGTAGAGCAGAAAAAGCACGTGGGACAACATCTAGGGCATGCTTTGCAAAGAACAGGGTGAGATCACAAACACAACGTGTATTGCATATAAATCAAAGATTAGTTGGCTCACAATAAAATGAAGGAACTTGCTAATAGCTGGTGCCTGCAACAGATTCTCCATAAGCTTACACACTTCTAGAGGTTCTGTTTTATCCCCCAGCGCTTGGCAACAAAGTGTTTCTTACCCCAGCCCAGGAATTCTCTCACACTGTCCTGTCATTCCGGCTATCAAGTTCTTGTGCTGCATCATCACTCCTTTAGGCCTCCCAGTAGAGCCACTGGTGTACATTACCAGAGCCAGGTCTGTGGGGACAGGTCTGCTTGGCTGAATGCTTGCTACAAAATGCAAGAGAAAAGTTGCATTAGTTCAAAACCTACTTCCTGGCTAGGTGCAGAGCACTGAGGTAAGGAAAAAGGATGATCAAGGTTGGATTTTCTCCTTCCTTGAAGATGTTACAGTTGCTGCAGGCTGCCCACTGTAGTAAGGTTATGTAATAGTTAATCCAATTGTCCAAGCTGTTTTCCAGTCTCAGCTTGGCTCAGATAAAAAGATGTTTCCAAGTTAACAAGCAAAAATACCTTCAAGTGCTTTTCTTCTCTTAGGAAAAATAGAGAAAATAAGGTGAATAAAGGCAAGATAAGCAGAAAATAGAACACTGAACCAGATTCTACTTCACTTCCCAAAATAAAGGCAGAGTCTTATTCTGGTTGTATTTTAGAAACTGAATTTTAAGTTTTATCCCGAAATACCTGAAATGTGAACAAAGGTACAGGACAATAAATAGGGATCTAACAAATTATCCATTCATTTAAAGGGGCAGAGGATGAACTGGCCATCTGCCACTTCCCTTGTGTTTGAGACTTGGCACATTTACTTTTTTCTGCTACCCAACATCTTTGATCAGGCCTGGTTTCATACTGCTTGATCAATCCTCTGAAGTGATTCACTTACCGTTTTCTGGTTTGGCTCCCAGCTCCTCCACTGTCTGCATACTATGAATCTCAACATTGTCAGGGTATTCAGATTTATTGATAGTCTTATTGTCCACATAAATTATATGTTTGAGACAGGAGATCTGTGGCAGTGTAGCCTACAGAACAGAAAGAAAATTGTTAGCAAACGACTGTGCTGTAAAATTACTGCAGGTTTGCTTGAAAGCAGGTGAAGCTGAAGCCAAGTTACCTTAAGTTTGCTCTCGAGAAGTTCTGCGCTGGTGATCAGATATGATGCTCCACATTCATTGAGGCCATAGGTTACCGCCTCTTCACCCAGCGTAGCATACAAGGTAACAACTGTTATATCGAAGAGAGGGAATGAACACAGAAGTTAAAGCAAAAACAAATGCAAAAGCTCTTGCTTTAGCACACTGCAATGCATTGTGGAGGGAATGAGCTCAATGGGAATTTTTTTTAATTAGGAAACAAAGCAGCTTCTAATCTTCCCAAATCAGAACTGAATTCTACAAGAGATCACAGGAATGAGGACAGTTATATGGAAGAAGAAATCATCAAAACAAAAAGATCTGCTAAAACTCAATGAAAACACACGAAGCAGTTGCACAGTAAGCAGCTGAGAATGTTCTTCCTCTGAGCGCTGTGCATCAGGATGTTGCAGGGGAGCTGACACTCGCACTGCAGGTCACCAGCCACTGTTCCTGCTGTGCACTTCCAGCTGAGTGCCAGCTTTCAGCCTCTGTGCCAGCTGCTTTCTTGTTCCCATGCAATTACTGCCGGGGCAGGGCAGAGATCACACTAAGAAATCAGACTGGTTTTGTGGTGAGGGATTATTTTTTAATCCTGACAGGTGACAGTAATGCTACTGAGTGCCTCACGGGCACTGAGGAGTCCACCTTTTCTGTTGAGGAAAATCCTTCAGTATCATTGGTACCTCAAATTTGAGCTTCCAAAGACTATTAAGGAACTTAATATTCCTGTGAAGTTGTGATCATGTAGAAAGGATAAAAAAGGAATGTTACATGATTCTCTAGCAACCTTCCCTATTTCACTGAGAAGGCCGTATGTAACAAGTCAGATTAAATATACTGACTGCTTAAATAAAAGAAAAAAAGCACATACATAATGGTAACGAACTTGAGCAGTTTGGCAATGTTACCAAAATACCCACCCCCTCGGCCTAGCATCTCATTTTGGTTATCATTCTTCCAATAACCATTTCATGTTTCAGATACAGAAGTCAGAGTATAGACAGAAAATGCTACAGCCATCCCAAGGTCTGCAGGAAAAATGCATCTACTGAGTCCTCACAGTACTTAAAAAAATTGAAGAGTAACTCTGCCTATCTGTCACACTAAGATCTAAAATGTTGCTACAGTCCCAAAGGTTGGGCTCATAGGTATGAGCAAGTAAACTGCAGTGATCTCTACTACGTACAGAATATACTGGAAACTTCAAAACTCCGGTGATACACAGAATAAGTCTAATTAATTCTTGTACCATCAGCGTCAGGACTGACACATTCTTAACAGCCAAAGCAGTACTGGAAATCATTTCTAAAATATATTCAAAGTACACAAGTTCAGCACTCACGAGGAAAGTTGTACTTGAAGCAGGTCAGGGCTGCGATCATCCATTCTGCTCGGGTCTCACAGAATATAACAACGGTGCTCTTTGGGGTCAGTCCCAGGGCTGTCAGCCCGCTCCCCAAGCGATTCACTTTCTGATTCACTTCTTCATAGGACAGCCATCTGTAGGTTCCTAAGATTAACTGGAGAAGGGGGCAATAACAGAAAAAACACCCCTGTGATGACAGGCGACTCATACAGCTCTTCCCTGCTTTTGTGAGTTGGTGCTCAACACAACAAGCATTTCCATTTTTCTTGTAGCAAAATAATTAGTGCATCCCCTAGCGCATTACTCTTTAACTACTACAAAGCACACATTTTAAATCAAAAAAGGATTAAGGAAGATCTCTAATGTTGCCTCTGCTGTTGAGGCAGAATGTAAAAGAGCTCAAAGCCAAATCAGAACTAAGTACAAAATGGTAAGCTGTACCTTTTTGAAAACTTTTCCATTCGGTTGCATTTCATTTTCTTCACTCAGTATTTCTCTGGTCCCAAGACAGTCCTTTTTCCCAAACTTTGCTAACGCGTGGTCAAACAGTTTGTCCAGCGTGTCTGCTCCAGGAATGTTTATGTTTGCTAGTGAGTCAAGGTGAGTGACAGAACGGTAGGGGCTTCCAGGTTTGTCCGAGATGGGCTTAGCTTTTAAACGCTTTGCCATGGCCTTTTTCTTCTTAGCGTTGGTAAGAAAATACCACGGAATAAATACAAGCATACTGTATACAGATATTAACACGTACACAGGCAGCAAAAGAATGGCACGTACTTCTAGCCTAAGTTTCATTGTGGGTATTTGGAAAAGAAAATCTCTTAGTGCGTTCTGAGCAGGCAAGAGCAAAAGCAGCAGTGCAGTGTGGTGCAGGGAGAAGAACAGTAAGTGAAGCTTAGGTAGCTTGCTTTCAAGGCAGCTGCTAAAATTTTAGTAACCTTTGAGAGCCAGCAGTGGACACCTGTGGGTGAAGACCAGAGCCAAGCAGAGAGCAGGAAAAAAAAAAGAGAATTAAATTAGTATTACAGTCAGTCCATTAGTTCTAGTCCTTTGAGATTTCACCTCAAATGCATCAAGAGCAAGGAGACTGAATTAACTGATACATGTGGTTGCATCTGCTCTGAGATTAAAGAGGTTGACTCTTCCATACTTGTTTGTTCCATCCACAAATATTTACTTTTCAAAGACTTCCCTCCCATCTCTGTCGGAATAGTTCAGCGCTGTAAGTATGAAGTCTGTTCTCTTACATCTTAATACTGCGTTTAAACTGCCTGTGTAATGCTAGTTGTGTATCGATGGGAAAGGGCAAGCTGTTTTCCCCCCAGATATTTGTATTGCAGTGGAAAGATAGAGTAGGTATCTTTACTGCCTTTCAGGATGTTAAATCAACTTGCATTCAGATTAAAATGTATTCTGATACAGAGTCCTCAAAAACCTTCATGTTCTAATGTAAGAACAATGCAATATCCCAACATTGCTTTATTAACTTCACACCAACATCTGTATTATCAATTAATTTTTGACTATGAATGTCAGACTTCTGAAAAGGGACTGCACTTCTTTAACCATCCCTCCAAAAATTAAAAAAATAATAGTGATAATCACACCCTATTTCAGTATATGCATTTTAGAACTCCAGGTATGGAAAATGGAATCTATTTTAAGATGAAGCACAATTTAGCAAGATTTTGCAGAAACCTCTCTTCATTAAGGAGAACTGGGCCCGAACAAAGGCCAAAGAGGGAGAAGAACAAAACCACCTCACAAACCACAGTGGTGGCCACCCCACTTGTCTGTAACTGGTTGTGCTGGCACACAAGTGACACAGCTGCTTATCTTCACCTGGACAGCATGCAAACACGGCATGCAAACACAGCACAAAGAATGCACAGAACAGGGAACGTGAAAGGCAAAGGAGCCCTGACAAAACCACAGTACCTCAGACACGAGGGAGCAATGCTGACTAGCTTATAGGAAAGCTCAGTCTTTGATGGACGACATCTGATAAACAAAATATACAGGACTAGGGAAATTTTCAGGGCTCCATCAAGCATTGAAAGAATGTAGGCACACCCCAAAGTGTATCTTTCTTAACGTGATTGCCACCCCAGGTGAGGGAGGCTTCAATTAACGTTTCAGGTTAAACAAGACAGCTGCTACTGACAGCACAACAGAGATCTATTAATAGGCTGTTGGTTTTTAATAAGACTCCCAACGTTTGCAGCTGTGCTGTAGCCAATATCAACAATATGTAATGTAGGACTGAGAGACCTTCGCACACTCCAAATAACACGATCACCATCTTGTTACGTTTTTAATTAAACCTGTAGTCTGAAATGACTACTGAATGTGTCATGTAGTAAGCTAAGCTCAGACTTGTTCAGAAAGAATCTTTTCTTAAAAGAAAGTTCTACATTCTTTTCAAAGCTTATGTCCTTGTTCTGCTTTAGTTAACTCCATCGTCAGTTGCTCAGCAAACAAGCCTCAGAAGAAAGATCACTCCACTTCCCCTGCAAGCACCAGTTCTCTAAAATGAAGGTCAATGGTTTATATCACAAATCTTGTTTGATGTTCTCATCCCAGTTAATTCAGTGCTCCGAAAGATGCAGTTGAGCTTGGACATAAAACAAAGGCCACCCATACTGCTAAGACTTACACAGAAACCTCATCAGAACATCTGCCTGAAATAACAAAATAATGACTAAAGGGTCTGAATGGGAAAGAAGGTTGCATTCTGAGATGATACCCCCCTGAAATCACTCTTAACATCCGCATTAATTGCATGTACAAACACACTTTGTATGCTTGCAGGCAGTTATGTTAAAGGTCACATAAGCAAACATTAAAGGTTCATTACTTTCATCCTGAAATTTCAGATAGTTTGAAATACTTTTAGAAGTGTTTATAAACTGAGAACTTAGCTACTCTGTTCTCACCGTAGTAATTTAAAATGCTTCTATTCTGACATAAATCAATTGCAATTCTTAACAGCAATTGAATGGAAAAACTTGCTAAGTGCAAAGAAGAAAAACGTTACTTTTCCCTTTGAGGATGTTGTTGTAAAAACAGATACATGCACACGCACGCATATACACCTATACGCACATACGTATACTTACAAGGTATCTGGCAGCAAGGTCCAAGTGTTATTTGATGTCAGTTAGATCTATGTTCAAACAGAAAATAAAAAAGAAGTATATTTTAGGGTGGGTATTTTTTGCCCTGCAGAAAGAAAGATGTGAGGAAAGCATTCTTTCCGCTGCTGGTTTCAGAATCTCTGCCCTAATGCTCCTGAAGAAGAACAGCATATGAATTGAGACCATCTTATACTCAAGCCCAGTAAATATCATATTTGAAATACAATCCATAACAGGACAAGACTACTGAAATTACAAACATAGCTAGACACCAAACCCACATGGTTAGAAGCCAAACACAGCTATTCAGATTACACTGGCCTGCAGTGTCTTTTTTAAAGTTAAATTAGTCTCTGAGAGAAAGGGAGAGAGGGATGTAACATCCACACTGATGCACAATCACAGATACCCACAAGGCACGCCAAATGCTGCCTGCCACCACAGCCTAATGGCTATCTTGTCAGTGAGCTTTGCTCCCAAAGCAAAGAAAGTGCAGTGCGTGTTAAAGTAAAGCTATTCTAGAATACTAGGATATTTAGAATACGTAACATTTTATACTGACATACAAAATTTATTATTCCACTTAATTGTGCAATGTAACTAGAATGTTTGGAAGCTAATCTGTCTATTTTGGAAACAGCAGAACTTCCAGATCTTGATGTAGGAAATCACATTCCAAGCAATAACAGTAAGTGTGTGTCAGGCATGAGTAAGAAAGTCTAAGAAAACAAACCAAATCAAAAGCAGACACAGTTTCTCTTTTGGATAGCCGTGTTTTCAGCATTTCCAAAGGATTTTCCTTTAGTGAGTAAGTTTCTTTTATCCAATTTGAGATGGTATCTCTGTAGACTAAAGTTCATTTAACATTTACAATGTTATGTTACAGCATACGTATCATCCATGGGGTCACATCCTCCTTGCTATTAGTACATGCTGGGTGTTTACAGACTTGGGAAGTTCAGGTTTGCTATGGAGAAACAACTGAGTGAATGCTCACACAAGCACCAACGCTGAGTTCTGTGCTGGACCAAAGAGATGCACATTAGTTGTAATTGGTATTTTCAATTAAATGCTGCAGAACAGCGCTGAGAACAGACAACATGCAACTCTTTGTTCTTGTCCTGCAGCCAGGGCCATGGAGCAAGGTTTGAAATCAGAGGACAGGTTCCTGAACAGATGGGACACTGCTCCTTCCATATTTTTTCATGCATTTAACTGAAAATAAAAGGAACAAGTAGCAACTATTTTTTTTTTTTAATATATACAAAAAAAAAAAAAGCAATAGAAAATTATGAGACCACATAAGGACAAAAGGGGGGAGGAACAGAGAGAAGTTCATGACCTTGATGGGAAATGCCTTTATCTTCTCTCCCTTTAAATGTATGAACAGTACAGAATCAGGTTTTCCAGCAGTTGCACTACAACAGCTTCTGAGTGCAACTCAAAGCCTAAAGTACCTGTGGTTAGAAACTTCATCCAAGGCAGATTAATTCCAGGAAGGCAGCATATTATTATCTTCATTAGGAAAAGCTTTAATTATCCAAACCCCAAACCCCGTAAAGGTTTAACACTGAAAGTACATGACTAACAGCATTTATTTTCTCCCTCTCATGTTAAAGAGTTTGAGAGGGATCAAACCAAATAATATCATCATGTGAAGAAAACACTTCTACCAATCCACTTAGAACATTCACTGTAACTTCTTAAATGCTTTTTCATTAAGTTAGGAAAGTGTTCTAGTAAGAATGCTGACAGGAAAAGGGCAGATTCTGATTTACAACCAAACCCACAGAGAACTGGGATCTGCACCACAAGAAGTTGTTTAGTTTAAAAACACCAGAGGAAATCCCAGTTTTCCTATGACTGAGCTCCACTTCAAATGCAGACACGATTCTGGCCTTAGCATAGGTTGACTCCTTTCAGGGAGTACAAAACCTTCCAAAACAATCCATTTTGAACAAATAACAACTGTTGCTGGAATGTCTGTAGCATTCAGGCAGATGTAAGCTGTCTGGAAAGCACAGTGAGCATTTATAACTTACATTTATAACACACACTGAAAAAAAACAACAACCAACCAACCAAACTGAGCTGAATAAATACATCAGTTATTAATTACGACCCATCTCTGGAAGGGAATTTAATCAATATCTCATAGTCTTCATTCCAGTACTGGAACTCAGAGCCTATACAAAAAAAAAGAAACTACAGAAAGCCTGAGAAATACAGCATTGGCAGAACACAGCAGCAAGCTGAACACAGCACACAAGCAGTGCACACTCAGCTCACTACAGTTTTTGATTTTCCATACATATCCGTGTCACACACGAGGAGGAGAGAATATTTCCAAGTAAGAGCCATCAGAATCTTTGGACTAATTACAACTTTTTGGACTTAGAAAGGCTGAAGGAAGAAAAACGAAGGGAAATGATTCAGTGTTTACATCATATTGGTGTTGCTTTTTTTTATTTATAAAAGCAAACACTGCCAATATTACTGCAAGTTTTTCACAGTGGAAAAAAGTACACAGGGTCCAAATTTTGTTCCCTTTCACAGTCACATTTCTACATATTTTCCTCTTACATAATTTTGTACGTCAGGGGGCAGTGAAAGGCTCCAGAGCAACGCCAGCAGGTGTCTGACGTACTTCCGTGCTTTGTAAATGCAATGCAGCTCCAAGTCTGAGAGTTTTCAAGAGCTCTTGCTTTGTCTGTACAGTGCAAATATAAGCACCTGTGTCTGAACAACCAGGGAGAGGGGGAAGTCAGACAGAGGGGATCCTGACACGAGTTTGGAGTCCCTGTTTAAATATATACATTCCAAAAGGCCTGTTCTGAAAATAACGCCTCCTATTTTGTGACGTTGGCCCACAGTGTCAGAGGCAGATGGTGGTGGCACAGAGGCTGAGCCTTCCTGCCAATATCCCATCCCATTCTGTTGTGTGGCAGAGGGCGGCAGAGGGACAGCCTGACAGAATGGTGTCTGACGTGGAAGTGAGGACGAAGCAAAAGGGTGGAACTGAATTCCTCCATATGGAAAACATGGCACCTGCTGCCAGTCATCAGCACTTGCAGAACATTTATGGGGACCAAACAATGGCTGTGAGCACAGTGAGGGGTGGGCGGTGCGTTGCAGCGGTGGTGGCACAGAGGCACCTCTGCTAGTGCAGACTTTGATGAGCAAGGCGTGCAGGTGTTTGTTCTTTGCTGGCAAAGGTGCACAGCTAATGGTGGTGACTATGTTGGAAAACAAAGTTTTGTAGCTGAGAATTTGTTCTATCAAGTGGCATTTTTATGCTGTTTGTATCTCTTGTAGTTTCCATGGGAATAAATAGGAGGCATTACTTTCAGAGCGACATACATATTTGAAATAGCAAGAATAAATATAGTATTAGGAAGTTTTGCTTCTCTTACTGCTGCCTGGGAGAAGAAACAAGCAGTGAATGCAATGATTTACTTAGTAACTAAGCAAAGTTCACATTTATTTTTAGTGTCAAGAAAAAAAATCATTACTGTTTTAGTGCCTCAGGACCTCCATACACTGAACATCAATCAAAAAAATTCAAATCAATCTGTAAGAGTCAGCTGGCAGACACCTATCAGCAGGACTTGCAGCATTGCTGTAGCAGAAGCCAGACCAGCTGAGCTTACCCTGTATTTCCGAATTATCTCACAGACTGGTGTGAAACTGTCTCTCCTAATCTTTACAGGACAGCAAGCAAATATTTAATGAAAGGATAAGACTTGTTTGTGTGCCCCAAAGGCAGAGAACATAAAAGGTTGAGACGTGATTTCACAACTGAGAACCGTCCACTGAGCACACACTGAATTAGGAAAGAATTTCCTCTAGGCCTACCTCTGTTCCTTCTGCCTCATTCAATTCTACCCAGAAGCTGCACTGTAAATCCCTCGGCTCATTCACTCCAGCGCGTCCAGCTGCTCTCAGCCTGTACTGGTCATGCTGCAACCTGATCCATCACAACCTGATCCAGCATATGAGGCTTTGAGTCAGTCCACTTTATATTCTGCTGTACTGTGTGTGCCAGCACTCAGTTTAACTGAAGTTAAAGCAATTTGTGTGTGTGTGTGTGGTTAAAGATGGAAAGGCAACCTTTGGTTTTGTTGGCATTCTTGCCAAGGGAAGTGAACATGGTATGGCTTGCTGGCTTGAACAATTGGTATTTCAGAAGAGGATGGAAAACAGTAAACACTCAAAAATTACTGATATTACCTCAAAACTCCTGTAACATCTACAAAACATACCCTGTCTAAAGGGTACAAAAATTGAAAACAAAAATGAAAGCACACACTCTGTACTCCTAAAGAAGCATTTCAGCCTGACTTAAACATCCGAATGTACACCCAAACTCAGGCATGATGGCAAATGTTACTCGTACTCCTGTGTTTCAGCAGCAGAGCTGTGCAATGGTAGCATTTCGCCCAGCTTCTGAAAACAAGCACACAGAAAGGCAAGCAGTATGACCGAGGACAAATTTCAGAGGAGTGTGGCAATGGAAGTTCTCCTAAAGCTTTATAAACAGTTGATGTAAGAGAATGCACAGAGCAGCCAGTCCTGAATCTGTGCTTTGCTACACCATCACTTTGCAATAGAAAGGCTGTGACTTACAAGGCCCAAGGACCCAACTAGTGCAATTTATCTTTGGTTTGTTGTTGTTTTGTTTACAGCAGTGAATTGCTTTGCAACAACATAGAAGTGGTAGACTGTCCAAAAATTGTTGGATTACGTGGTCTAGAAGATCAGATCAGTTTGTCACAAACAAAAAGGGCTATTTTCCACATTGTCGGCTTCTTGCCAGAACCTTCAGGCAAAAACACAAACACTGCCCTTGAGAAATTCTATAACCCTACTCAAGTAATCTAATAATTCTTATTAAAACCAGCTTCATAAATTACAAAAATAAAAAGTTTTCCTGCTTCCTTCACCAAATGAAATTCATGTCTCCTTTGAGTACAGGCAAGTCAAACTTTTGGAAGACGTCCTCTTTTTTTAGGAGATCAACTGCTTTCTTCAGCCTTGTTGAATTGCACAGCATTGCTGATGAAACAGGTACAAAAACACTGAACATCCATACTATTCTGTGTAGATCTGCATCACAGGCTGTTTCTGCAGTTGTGTAAAATATGGAACTACAAGGAAACATTAAAGTCTAATTTTTATAACCATGTTTGTTTAGAACTCCCATGTTCAAGGGTGATTCTAACTTGAAAACATGATTGAAGACACTGACTGCAGGCCAAAGAAAGACACTTGGGCTGGAAAAGGGAGAAGTAAAACAGTGCAAAAGCACAAATGAAACTCCGCACTGCACTTGATGACATTCCCACTGTTTTGTATGGAGTATGGGTATCAGAAAACTGGCACGCTGTTAAGTCAAGCTGTTGTACTTGGCATCAGAAGGGACCAGCCTCACTGCCACAGGTGACTTCCTTCAGGTGGCTCCTGGAACTACACTGCCAGATCTCCTCACACAGCACTGAGGGGCCAGGCTGATTTTGCTTTTGTTAAGGGTGGGAACACCCATAACAAAGTGAGAATTCATTCAGAGCTGTTTTTTTTTTAAATAAGGAAAAGTTAAGAACTCAGTTTTGCTGTATTTTCAAGTTATATATGGTGTTCTACAGCCTTCAAAGTCAGATGTAGTGTTCTTGTTTCTGTAATAGCAACAAACGTGTGGTGGGGTGTTACTGCACAAACACAAGTTACATTTGTACTTCCTAACTACTATCTTGCTTCCGACAGAGAAATCATTATTGATAGTACAGATTAATTATTAATGCTTGCTTGGTGGCCCCACGTTTGGTATGTTAGCTAACACCTGGGCAGCACAACCTGTAAGAAATTGTATGTACTCCTGTGGTAATGCACTAGAAAAATATCAAGTAAAGCAGCATTTCCCAATACAAAATACAGTAGGAATATGAATCTATTTCTATGTAAGAACAGAAGTTAGGAGAAAGTGAATATCGAATCTTTTTTTTTTTTTTAAATTTTAAATATGATTCAGCTGATACATTCGCTTGACAAAAGCTTAGTAATGTGAACAGAGGCAAGCTGGTTGCTGACAGCTACTTCCTACATTTATACATTTCCTGAAATGGATCAGCATTGCTCTCTAATAACCTTTTTGTGAATGGAGCAACTCAAACATTAAAATGCCAAAGCGAACTCAAGTCCAGTCTGGCAGCCAAACTTGCAGCGTAAGGACAGATCAGAATCCCATCTTCAGTGCTCTAGTGAAGGACTGCAGGGAAATCAACCTCCCACACTCCACTGAAACCCATACACAACAACACACTGCAACAGCTTCTCCTTTTCACTGTCGTTACCCTGACAGATTATATTCTTTCTGAATGTCTCACCAACAGCAACTGTTGTGCAGTTTAAGACAGAGGTTCTACATAGCATTCCGTGTTACTTCAGGAAATCAGGCTGTAGTTTATTTGCAGTTTGAAGAAACTCTCTCCATGCAGATGTTCTGATACACAGATGACTGGGAGTGTACTTAAAAACGCATCTAAGAAAAGTGTTCCCACCCATGGCCTTTTGAGATGGAAGCCCCTGAGGTTTCAAGCATAAGCCATCTCTATTTTGCATTTTATTCTCATTGTGCAACTAGTTAAGCTTCTAATGAAAATGGACTGAGAGCCTTGGGAGCAAGCATGTTGTAATGTTTTGCACAGTATTTCTCAGTGAAAAAAATTGGTGATGTCCTCTGTCTGTTTAAGGAATTGAATTTTACCGTGGTCTTAATTTTAGCAAAGTTTTAGCATAGTGTATTGATTGGTACATGGTGAACCCACTTCCTAGTCAGACATACCTAGATTCATATTTACATTTCCTTCACCTTTACATCCACTGCTAGAATTCACAGAGAAAGATTTAGCTAAGACAGAGCTTCACGCAGTAATTTTCACTCCTTTTATTCTCAATGTTTTGCTATGGAGTTTGCTTTCTGCTACTTCCATGCTGTGCTTTGTGACAGGCAGATCATTAGGGTACATTTCTTCTAATAGAGTTATTTGCAACTCAAGAATTTATTCTTACATATGGAAGATCTGGGGGTGTAGTCTGGAGATGAGCTGTACTTAAACAATAAATGGAACATACACCAGTTTAGTCAAAGAAGTTGTGGGTTTTACACGTCAGCAGTGGTGTGTGCATTTTCTACCAAGTAAGGCAGTCTTACCGACTAACTGTATTGTAACAGTTGCTTGATGACCAAACATATTTCAATATATTTTATCTTATAAAGTAATATGCAGGTTCAAGTTTTTAGATTTAACAGCTTTGAACACTGTTTTGCTCAATCGCTCTGAAACCACCAGAAGAGCAACAAAACCGAAGTGCTCCAAACACAAGTTTTTACCAAGACAGGAAAGTAAGGTAGAAACTATCACAGTTCTTAGAAAGTGTAACAGTAAAAATTAAAAAGGAAAAGAGACCCTGACAGTTTTAAACTGTGAGGGGTTTTGGTGTTATTGGTATTTTGCTTGATTTTATTAAAAACTTGGTCACACACACAGGCCATCTTTTAAAAGGCATAATAACATCTTACAGACATTAGCATGCCTGTTCAACATGTACAATTTCAGAGGCAGGCAGCTTTGGACGTTCTTAGTCCCAAATATCCAAGTAGGTTTTGTGATTGAGCAGAGGCCATACTTACAGGACTGGGTCAAGCACCACGTGCTCAAAGCAGAGACAGAACAGAGGAAGCCAGCGCTGCCAGGGAGGTGCGTGGCCATAGGATCACACCATTCACCTGCACTAGCACATTCTACCCCTCAGCATAACTTGTTAGCCTGGGACAGCCAAGTGCCAGCACAGCTCCATAGCTTCCTGAAAGACCTTGCTCGAGCCCTGCTGAGCAAAAATCTGCTTTTTAGATGTAAAAAAAGGGTCTGAGTCGCTATTTGCAATAGACCACAAATCTAAAATAAAAAAGGCTTGATGGCATGACTTGATATTTAGGTAACTGGATCGCTTTAAAAATGAATCGGACAGGAGTAACAACAGCAGCTATAAAAGTATGAAACTATTTGTACAGCCCTAAGCTAAAGGGACAGTAATACAGTCTTAGGCTTAATTTTTGAAGAAGCAAGGGGAGGAAACTGGCACTACTGACAATTCTTTCAGCTTATTTTTAGGAATGTTTTTCTTCTGAAAAAGTGAGAGAAAAATCCTTAATATGACACAGTGTATCACAGAAGCAATTTACTGCTAGCAAAAAAAAAAAAAAAAAACCCCAGAGTTTTATGTGCTAACAAATGCAGAAATACTCAGAAAGAAATACTGTGTTAGAATTTTCTCCATCAAAAATAGAGTCTCTGCTCTGAGTTTATCAGTATTTGGACAAAGCTCAGCGTTTCAGCATTTTGGTTAGTTAAGTGCCCGTTCCCCTGTTACCATCAGTCTGCGCACTGGCACACAAAAAACAATTCAGTCTTTACCTTTAATGCAACTGCAGTTCAATGTTTCTAGATGAGCAGGCAGATAAATTCATGAAAATCTGAAAAAGAAAAGTATGAAACAGTGAAAATTCTGGGCATCTCTGAGGTTATGGACGTATCTAAACAGAGCGTTTGAGCCAAGATTTTTTCTGGGTTGGTAACGCAAGCCTTGTCAGCTGTTTGTTGGCACTCATTTATACAATTGCAAAATAGTACCTGCTATTTGAAAACATGGAACAGTCTGATCTTGTACTTTACATCACAGGATGCCATGGAGAACTCATTACGATATCATTCTGAAGTGCTACATTTTCACCTAAGTTACACGTACTGAGGGCCGTCTGCTATCTGAAGTGCAGCTCGCTGCCACGCACTGGGCCTGACAAAAACTTCAAAATTTACTTTTGACTGAAAGTATCGTGACGTTATACTGCCTTTAATAGCCTCAGCGTTAAAGTTTTGGTAGCCCAGGATCCCAGTTTACCTTTCATGAGCTTATTAAGGGTAAATCTGGATAATGCTATCCATGTTACTGGAACATTTATCAGCTTTTTAGCTGAAAGTAAATTTATAAACTAGGAGATAATAGGTAACAAATCTATTAAACTGTTTTATCTGCCCGAGGAACAGTCTCCCAGAAGAATTCACTCAGAGAAACAGCCAACAGAGCCCTTATCCACTGTGGGCTTTCAGAGAATAAAATCACCCCCTCTTTCCCAGCCACCCTTTATATCTGGGCACAGATCCCAGTTCAGAGATGTAGCAAAACAAATGTTAAAACAGTGAAGAGTGCTCCTAAAATATAAAGTAGCACGGCGCACACACAAGCTGTGTGGGTCTCATTTCCATGCATATGTTCCAGAAGTTACGGTTCATGTTAAATGAGAATTGAACTTCAAACAATAGGATATATATATATTGTTATAGTGAACGTAGGCTACACCTGAGTAACTGCTATATTTTTACAGTGACAAATGGGGGGAGACAGACTGAGACTGCTCACCATCTGATTGTCTTTTTTATTGCTTAGCGTGATCTGCAAATAATGTTGCATTTGTTTCTGTGTATCAGATAACCTGTGTACGTGGTCATAATTCATCAAAGCACTTTTGAGCATGCACATAACAAGACCAGCTGCTTCCTAGAACAAGTTTTTAGTCTTAATTTACGTTAGACTAAAATTCCCAGGCTGTTTAGTACGTTGGGTTTTTTCCTGCTCAGTTTTATGAAACTATGAATTATTGTTATTTGAAGGCTTGTAAGAAAACTACGATCTAAAGACCAAGCGTCAGTGCAATACTGAGTGGCCTATACAGCTTCTCTGTTACCAACTGGAAGAGCAAGGATAACGTTTAATCCACAAACAGACTGAGTACTGACAGCCCTAGGATTCAAGTAATGCACTCACACGAGCTGGATGCTCTTTGTGGTGTTCCAGGGCATAATCTCGTACCCATTCCAACGCCCACTTTCTCACCCTGCTGTTATTACAAACAGCAACTTTAGCCTCACCATCCTCTTGTTCCCCACACAGATACAACTCATAACCAAAGTGCTTTTGACCAAGTTGTTTAAACACAGCAGAGCTCATAGAAATGCAAAACTATTTGCATGCCTATGGAATAAACAAAGAATCCATTTCCATCCATGCCATTCCATGAAAATTAAACACATATCTAGCTAACAGCGGCACAAAAACACAGCTATCCTACATGCAATAGGGAACCACACTGTGCAAGTACACAGCAGGAATCAGTTGTACATGCAGCTGCCTTTATGTAAAGTAATGTACCAAATAACCACTGGGCTACGAGGGACAGACAAACTGCTCCCTCCTCATTTCCTGCTTCTATGTCTGGTGGTGCCTGTGGTCTTTTGCACCAGACAGACTCTCTTGCTTCTTTTTCCTTTTTACTCCCCCCATACTGTTCCATCACTTGGCTGCCATTTGACATTACCCCTAGCTGCAGATTTGGCTTAGCTCTCTTTTAATGTAACATTCAAAGCTGTGGAAAACATTGTAAACTACACTCGACCTATGTAATATTGTGATTCTTTGAGCATGTTAAGTTTTCAGAACGTAAAAAGTGTCATGCTAAGAACAGAAAAGGGATCAGAGTATTTTGATACATACACAGTTGAGGCAAATTACATAACTGGATTCACAAAAATATGACTTCAGCATAATGGAGATTCTAACAGAGAAGTGAAAACAGAGCAATGAATTGCTGGTTCTCTGACAGAGTCTTCATGTTTGGGTTCATGGCAGCCAGCTCAATCCAAATCTAGTGTGATCTCACTGGGGGCGTTCCCTTGGGCAGCACATTTAGCAGCCAGGCACATGTGTGACTCTAAAGTCAGGTCAGTTACCTGAAGCAGATCCTCATGCAGCCAGACAGATGTGAGTACAGAGGAGGAAGTGGCAACCTCAGTTTAGTTCAGATGACACAGAATTAGTTGCACCTTTGCACTGTAGCTTTGTAAGCAAGTTAAACAAGCATAGAACAGCTACTGCTGAAACAAGCAGCTCTCACCCACTTTTGCTGTCTGCCCCTCACAGCAGGATGCAGGAGCGCCAGCTGCAGCCCCTGCAGGCTTACTGTGTTCATGGAAGTACTGTGTTAGAGAAAAGGTGCTGCAGTGTGATAACCAACCTGGTTGTTGTCTGGTACAGAATTAGCTGCTGACTACTGAACTGAGAATTTAAGCTACAAAAAGAATGCCCACATTCATAAGCCTTCACTTTAAAAGATCAACAAGAGACTGATTTTAGTTTCAAGCTCATCACGCTATGCTGAACCAAGCAGCATAAGTCATATACTCCAACGGTAGCTAAAGTAAGAAAACATCTAGGACAGGAATCAACAGGCGTGCCCGCTTGATGCTGTTGCCTGATATGGGTCTGAGCAGGCACACAATGCCCTGCACAACAGAACACTGTCCACAGCAGAGGTTTGGGGCTCCGCAACAAGAAAAGGACAAGCTGGAATATAATCACAGGAAAAGCTATTGGGTGTATCAATATTCTGTTTCTATCTGTAAAAATTTTTGTGCTAATGAGGCGTAATGAGGGTAAGAAAAATGTGCTTGCCTGAGCAGACTTGTAGAGAAAACCAAACACAGGTGTCAGCGTTGTTCTTCCTGTGATACATAAAGATTTTCTGACAGCCACAAAAGAAGTGCCTCAGGGCACACGTGTGCTCTGCAGAAACCATTTATTTGTTTCCTGCAGTTTCTCCTACATTCTTTTCCAAGAGACTGAATTGGGAAATAGAAAAGAAAGCGGCTTATTACAACAACCAGCACTGAACAAAGAAATTCTCTTTGTGAAATTGCATACCTAATTTCATACTTGCAATGTATTCAGATCTTCTCTGTGCTAATATTCTTCTACTTCCATGAGCAGAATCTGTGCAAACAAGGCCTTTAGGAAGGCTTAAGGGGCAGTCAGCAGGCAGGGCACTCATGCAATTACTTGACGTGCTGCTCTCCATTTCTGGCACAGGAGTTGAGTAGAAGGTGTATAATAATACAGCCCTGCTGACAAGCACAGCAAAGAGCCTGTGAATAAAGCAGTGCCACAGGGGATATCACTGAGAAATCACTTGTTCCCCAGGATGCTCTGTTCTGATCAGAATGTAAATAATTAGCTCAACAGAAAAATAGCATTAAAGGAGTGATTAACAGGATCTGTAGCTTCTTTGGCTCCTCTTCACATAGGCTGCTATGCCTAAGATTATCTATCCCCAGCACTGGAAGTAGTTCAGAAGAATCACATTATACTGAAGTATCTTGTTATAAGAATTCAAGTGCCTGCCTCAGATTTTGGCATGCCATTCATTCTCTGTTAAGATCCTCAAGAACAGCAAGATATGCCTAGAGCTACTCCAGGTAGACCTGTACAACCAGCACCAGAACAGTGTGCCCTGCCACACACAGAGTTCAGTATTAACAGCTTCACTCAGCTGTCAGGTGTGAGCATTTCATTGGTGAAAAACTGTTCTCTTGAACACAACAATGTTCCTGAGCAGCCTTCTGAGAACAAATTCAAGAATTTCATAGTCTCCCTTGGAGAAATGCTGCTCACTGACCAATCACTTCTCCAGCTTACCTGGGTAAGGTGATCGACTTCCAACCACCTTTCCAAAAGTAACTGGAAGGTCTTGAATTCTTCTTAAAACGCAGAACAGAATAACAGTAAACTGCCTATCATATTTACAATGCTAGTTATTATCAAGTACAAGCTATTGCAGTTGCTAATGGAGTTTTATTCTGTCCCACAGGCTTTGTGAAGATGGCAGCACCTGCAGGCACAGCCCCCAGGTACAGGACTGCTGCTGCACTAACTAGCCTCACTGCTCACATGTGGTGTGCTTATGGACTGCCAGGGAAGAACACACAGGTAGGAATCCTATTTAAAGAGACTACTACTACTCAAATTACTTATCTAAAGCTGCACAACAAAGCACAGAAAAACAGTTTTATAAACCAGACATCTAATTCCAGTAAGGGCAGTTGAAACTGGTTAGAGACACAGAAAAACACTCAGTTAAGTTGCAGTTCAGAATACATCTTATTATATATATACATATACATATATATATATATATGTAAATATATATATGTATTTTTTTTTTAAACCACAACCACAAGTGGTTTAAAAAGAGAAAAGAAAAACGTTGTTTCATTCTATGCAAGTCTACTGTTGTTTCTCCTAGAATCAAAGACATATATTAAGAAGACTTAAATTTAGAATGCTGAACAGTTAGGTAAGGCACCTGGCTAAGTGGAACAAGGACAGAGAATGCTGTATTAATACTGTTTTCTCTTGAAAATGGGTTGCACAGTATCAGAAGGTATCTCATAATAATAAATCATGCCTGTGGTACATGTCTAAGAAGAAATTCTGTAAAATACAACCATTAGCTGGACATTAACAACTTATTTTTTAATGTGTCGTCCATGCTCCTTCTGGAAGCAAAACACAATGCCTAAGTCTGAAAATGTCATGAGCAGCTATTTGTTATAAATATTTGTTATAAAACTGTTATAAATACATGTTGAAGAAATCTGCTGAACACAGGCATTCTTGTGAAGCGTAGAATTCACTTGCTATCTTTCCTATATGAAGTAGTGCTAAAAAAGAACATCGCAACGATTAGAATATTAACTTGGAAGTCTTTCCTTAGTAAAGGTGTTAAGAGCACAAGTATCAGAATGTAATGTGCTATTTTAAGCTTGTCCTTGTCGTGTCAACTTGCTTCTAATTTCACAGGCTAGATTATTTTTCCATTGCTACATGCATTAATAATTTAACTGCTGTACTACATCTATGCTAAAAAGCATTCCTGATCAGCGGTGAATGGAAGTAAGGGCATTTTCCTCACACACTAACAAAATCAATGAGCAAAATCCATGAGACAAACTAGAGCATCACACACAGTACAACAGGTGCACACGCAGGTATTGTGCTCTGGTTTTTAATGCTTAACAGCTGGTTTTGACAGGCAAATGAATTTATAATAAGAGGTAAAGAAATGTAAAGCTACTGCCTAACAGACAGATTACAAGTGTGCTTTTAGAAAAAGATGCTCAAGTGATGAAACAGTAACATAGTGAAGGGAATCCATAATCACATTTCTTTCAATACAGTGAAAGACATGGCAGTTCACTAGTTTCCCCCCTCGTGCTGGTATTTAGGTGTTAAGAGTCTCAAATATCAAGGGTTTGGGCTTGGACACTCTGAAGTCTGTAAGGCTGCCCAGGGAGGTGGTGGAGTCTCCTTCTCTGGAGATGTTCAAGACCTGCCTGGATGCCGACCTGTGCGACCTGCTGTAGGGAACCTGCTTTGGCAGGGGGGTTGGACTCGATGATCTCTGGAGGTCCCTTCCAACCCCTACAATTCTGTGATTCTGTGAATCATTGGTGGATCACTGTACTGGATCACCTTGGAGATAAAAAAATATCCCCTTGGAAGCCCAGTGGTCTCCCAGCTGCACAACATCCAATGATTTGATATTAATTGCACTAAGATCTATCATCAGTACTAAGATTCCTTGCAAAACACTTCACTGGGGTGAAAAGTACTTTTTGATTTCAACATAAAGTCCAAGTCCTCAGCTCTGTCTGAAGCAAGGAGGGAAGAGTTTCTTATGTCCTTCACCTTACAGAGCCATTAATCAACAAGCAAAGCAAATGTAACACATGCTGATTTTGTGATGCCACAGCATCGATAGGTCCACCCTCACTCCCATCATAAGCAACTCACACACACAAACTTTAAGAATAGTCCACTAAGTAAATCAGCATTCAGGCAACATGTTGGCTACCTGAAAATGTTTTCCCCCTTAACTCCATGCCCACAACCACATTTCCTTACACAGCTCCTCTATTTCCAAAGAACAACTGTGCAATCCAGTTTCCATGCTTAAAAATGGCTCATTGTCCCTCAGAGGTTTCTACCATTTAGTGTCACCTTAACACGTAAAATAACACCCTGGCAAACTGTACCAACACACTTCTCTCACGCATTCCTCACCAAATTTAACCTTTGCAGAAGTTCAGGTTCAAGCCAGCACCAACTTCAGTCTTGGCTCCAGAGCTGCTAAGAGCTGTGGCAGCAAATGTCCAAAGCAGCACAGCAGCCTGCAGAGTGGAAGGGTTTCCTATGTAGGGCAATAACAACAGCACAAGGAATCGCCACCCCCACCCATTCCTAACCTCTTCATCACACCCATGGCCAGATAAATCACGTTATGCTCATCTGGCGTATGATTAAAGCCATATCTTGCCATCAATATTGCAATGAAGTATTAGGTAGAAACTGATAGCTCTAAGAAGAAGGGAAAGAACATCTGCTGTAGCTTATTTAGGTTCTGTCCATTACTTTTGTTGATCTTGGCTGAGCAGGTCAATGCAGATCACATTAAGTACCTATTGTGAAAAAGAAAACTGAAACCACATCTCCTAAGCAATCCTGGCAACCAGTCAGCTTTCCTCTTTACAATGTAAGCCTTATTCTGTAAGTGTCTTTTAGTCTTGTATAAAACCTGTGAAAGCTCCTCACAGCTCCAGCATGTCCTGGCTGTCTGAGAGCCACCTGGGAGTCAGCCCCCAGAATGCAGAAAGCAACCTATGAGAAAGGGCCCCAGCTCCCCAGGCTTCATGCAGACCGCATGGCTCTGAGGAAGCAAAAGGGAGAAACCTGTCACGCCACTTCAAACGTGTCAGTTTCAGTGTGACACAAGTTAGCCTGTGAGCAAGTGGCCACAGAAGTAATTAGTGCTGTGCTCAGCTTTCATTTTTACATGCATGCCTACAGAGCTCAAGATTTTGAGGAAATATGCAGCTGCCAGTGAATTACGGACAACGGACAACCCTAGCTTCCTTTTCCCCTCAAATGGAAAAACAAGGAAAAACAATAACAAAGCATTAATAATTCCTGCCTGCAGTAAAGCAACAAAAAGAGACATCTGCAGATGTCTCTGTTCAGGGGAGTTGGACCAGATGACCATTAGAGGTCCCTTCCAACTTAACGATGCTATGAAACACTCCCTCTTAAATTTCCCCTTAGGACCTGCCCATTTCCCCAGGACCTTCCAGAAGGAAAGGTGACAGAGTGGCTGCTGCAGGGAGAGGAGGTGCGATGCAACTGAAACAAAGACAGCCTCAGTTGTCATTCCTTAGCTGCTGTAGGATACAAGGAAATTCAATGGTGTGTCTTCCTTTAAAAGGGTGTTCTCTGGACATTGTACCATCTAAGTAACAACCCAATACATGAACAGATGGAACAAAATTTAGGGAGACAAAAACTTCCATTTCTCCTGAAGACATCCATGTCCTGAAGCACAGTGAGCACACACTTATTGCATATTTCCCTTAATAAACTCCAAGTCTTTCTAGCTTAAATAATTTCTTATTAAAAACATTTCTCAGACCAACAAGCACTCAGTTACTGTTCAAGCTGAGTACAGTTTGGTCACAATAACTACCTTTGTATTAATGATTAACTTCAATAGACTGCATGTGTTTATTCGGTTTATACTACTGTTTAAATATTTCACCTGCATATCAGCTTCATTCAAAGTAGTGCAGCAGGGTGCATCTGTCTTACCAGGTGTGTATCCTGACATCACTCGGAACATATTTGTATCTAATGATTGGCCTCAGTTCCAGGGTTATACAAAAGGGCTGAAGCATAGCCTTCTTGTTAGAAAGGGGGACCACTGGTAATTTATTACACTGAGAACTGATCAGTGTTGGGTTGCTCAGACACTGGGCAACGCTGCCATTCGCTCACACAGTGCTCCCAGTACAGCGTTACTGATAACAGAAGGGAAGGTTCCATGAGATGCAAACCATCAGTGCCCAGCCATGGGAACCTCACCACAGCATTCACCCCAGGGCTGGGGGCAGGAAACCAGTCTCGTCCATTTTAAATGTAAACAATGGCATAGTTGAAGACCACAGTGAAGGGAAACTGTCAAATACAAAGAAGTGAGAAGGATGTTAAAAACGCATGGTTAGTAGAATAACTTTGATGTGGGAATAATTAAGGCTTTTGTAGCGGTGTATTAAAGGCAAATTTCAGATGAAAAACCAGAAAGAAAGGAAAAGTCATATTTTTCCAAAACTAGGGAACTCTTAGAGATGGTTTTTGTTTGTGAGGAAATATCAGCTTGGGGATCTGCTTGTTTAGAAATTAGGATTTTTCACACGTCAGCAGAGAAAAATAACGCACACATATAATTACTGCAGTCAGTCAGAGATGGCAAATCCTAACATCTCAAGCACAGAACCTAAAATATCATAGAATCATGTGTTTCTTATTGCTCTCTGCAGCTTTGTGTGTCAACTTCTGCACTGGGAATTGGCAAGGCTATAAATACAAATTTGCCTTTAATATTAATTGACAAAGCATGCCACACTTGCATTTTTTATGCTGCAACAGTCCAAAGGGAAAAAGAAAGCAAAGTGATAACGAGGTAATATCTTCAGCCTGATGATCACCGCTTGCAGCCGTCAGGTTCCTCACACAATTCCTAACTCGCACCAGGCTCCTGCACACCCTCACCCTACAGAGCAAACCCTACGGGCCGGGCTCAGCAGTGAGAGCACAGAACCCCTCAGCCGCCCCCTCGCCATCCTTTAGCCGATGCTCCCACGCCATCAAACAGAACACGCGCTGCTCGCAGCCACGAATCACAGACAGCCCGGGCCGCTGCGCGTGCTACATCAGCATCAGACCACATCCCGAGCCGGCCCCTTTTCTGCATCGGCAAGGGGGGGCGAGGGAGGAGATAACGCTGCCGGCGGCCTCGGGCAGGCCCGCAGCCCCGGCACGTCCAGCACAGCCCTGGACGCGGCGCTGCGAAGGGCCGCCCTGCCTCCGCGTAACCCCGCGTAACCCTTGCTTCCCCTCAGCTGACCCGCCCAGCCGGGCAGGGCTGCGGCCCCACCCCGCCCCGAGCCCCGCGCCCCGGCGCCGAGCCGTCAGCCCGCGCCCCTCACCTCGTCCCCCCGGGCAGCAGGCAGGGAGCGGCCCCACCTCGGCCCCCCGACCGTTACTCTGCGCCGCGTGCGCTCACCTCAGCTCAGCCCACCCGGCTTCGGCCCCGCGCTGCGAGCGGAGCGAGCGGCTCTAAAATGGCTGAGGGCGGGAGGGAGGGGAGAAGGCTCGGCGAGGGGAAGCGAGAGGAGGAGGAGCGAGCCCCCGCGCCGCCGTGCCGCCAGTCCTCCTCCTCGCTGACGCGCCGCCCGGAGGCGGGGGGCGGGCGCGGGTCGGGGCCCCCGGTGCTGCGAGGCCGGGGCGGAGCGCCGGTGCTCGAGACCTTCACCGCGCCGAAATCTGGGGCTCGGATACCGCCAGGATGAGCCGAGGGCCCTGCGGGCACTTGCTCTGCGAGAAAAGGGTTTCACCCGCAGCTCTGACGGAGCGGCTGGGATTACTCACAGCGCGGATCACCGAGCCAGAGGCCAGAAATATCCCCGTGATTCACGCAAAAGTTTGCCGGTGGCCGTGCGTGTCTGTTGCTTCCACGCACAGAATATTGCCGTCAGGGAGACGGAGCCACATCTCAACGTGTTAAGAAGGGAAAACGTGTCCTGCTCTCATCAGAAGTCCGGCATGGTCCTCCCTCACCCCATATGGAGTGGGACAGGATGTGTGAGAGATGGAAAAGCTGGCAGTGGCTGTATTTGGTAACAAGTGCTTGTTCTATAAAAGACAGAGCCTGGCAGAACTAGCAGCTCCTGGCAGCAGCAGAATGTGCAGTGTGGGTGTTGCGTTTGGTGGTTCTTACAGAAGCAAAGGGTGCATCACTTCCTTGCGTGGAGGCTGAGCAGTGTGACTGCGGGTTTTGCTTTGTGTGGGCCACCGGATTTTTAGGGCAGTGCATCATTGCTCTCACTTTGTTGCAATTTGTTTCAAACCTCATTGTTTACTTTATTGTCAGGTCATCGCTAATGTAGGGCTGTGCAAGATGCCTCAGGGCAGATGTGCTCTGTGCAGTCTAAATATTTTTTGATCTAACCTTTCTGTATGAAGGAAAGGTCAGGCAAACAATCTTACAGACTTGCTACAAACTTTCTTTTTTCTTTCTGCCAACTAAAACAGATGCATTGGCTTGTTCTCCAGTTCCTTTTCATAGCGTGTGAATGGCTAAGAGAACTATTTTATACCTCCTGTCCGCTTAAGTTTTGAGTTAATGAAGATAGGTAGGAAGCATGGCAGGCAAAGAAGCATGTTTTGTCTGTACGTGCTGAAAGCCCCAGGATGGCTGTGCGAGGTCAGAACCAGGACCACACTGTGCAGCTGCTGCTCCCAGCAGTGGCCAGTAATCTCTGAGGAAGGAAATGAAGTCTGCAGCTCAGTCATTTGTAGCTAAAAGTAATATATCCCTGCCCTTGCCAGACAACTTAGTGGAAGAAAAACCCAATTGCTTTCTTAATCTCTACAGGCTTCTGACATCCACAGCCTGATGCAGTCCCACAGTTTGTGTTCAAGCACTGTGAAAACCAACCCTGTATGTTTCAAGCCTTCTGCGTGGTATTTCACCATAGGATAATCACAAATTTGTTTGAATTGACAGGGACCCTTGAAGGTCATCTAGTCTGACTATTCTACAGTGAACAGGGACAACTACATCTCAGGGTGCTCAGAGCCTTTCCACTTGATATTCCTTGACTTTTATGCTAATTAACCATGAATTATCATTGTCTCTGTACCCTTTTCATGCCACTCCTTGTTCTGTAGATATGCACCACGTTCCTTGCACTGCTGCACTGTCAACTTTCCCTCTGGGATGACAGGCCTACTGCTCTCCAGGTGCAGTGCCACAGTGTTTCAACCAGATTCAAGCTGGGTCTTCCATCTCTTCATGTCAGATCTTCTTACTCCCACATCAATTTTAAGCACTCTGGGCTGTGCCTTCCTGCTGACTACAGATCTTTCTTCACACCCTGCCAAAAGGAGACCTCAGCAGGCATGGGACCTCAGAAAGCTCATCTCGGCCCTTGGCAAGCGTGCCCAGGCATGTGTGCCACAGAGAGAAGGTCTGGGGATTCCTGGCATCAATGTGTTGTCAAGCAGAGCACTGCTGAGTGACATTCATGCTCAGTGCCATTGTCTCCCATGCTCAAGAAAGCATCTATCCCTTAAATCCTAGTACTTCATCCCTTGATCCTAGTACTCTCTCCCCCCTGGTTCTGCCTTTTTAACTCCCTCAGTGGTCCTGTTAAACAGGAGGTGTGTCCTCCACATTCCTTCTCTCTGACCTTTTCCTATGCCTGAAGGGCCTGATGACAGTTTTATTAGGACTGGGCTAGCAGCTGTCCCTGAAGCAGGATGGCAGAGAGCCCTTCCTACTCGCAGACATACATGCCTGCCTCTGCAGTGGGCTGGATATTTAGATAACCCAGCAGAGAACTGCTCTTTCTTGTAGGTGGTTGCGAGAAAGGATGGCATTCTGATGTGGCTGTGGGTCAGATTGCTGTCAATGGTCAAAGCACAGCACCTTTTCATTCTCTTTGTCTTAATAAGTAGTTTTATCTCAGCCCACAAGTTCTACGTTTTTTCTGCCCAATTCTCTTCCCATCCTGCTGGGAAAAGGGGAGTGAGAGAATGACTGTGGTGCTCAGGCACCTGCTGGGTTAAACACAGCAAGGTACCTTATATCAGATAAAAGCAGTTACAAGGAGCCGGATTTGTAGGATGACACAATCTAAGAATTCAGCAAAGAACTTGGGAATTTTATTTGCTTCAAAAGGGTAAACAACTGAGTCAAACTGATGTAGCAGATGCCATTTTATTTGTCATAAGAAATAGTTACTTTTAAACAAGTTCTTCGGAGACTTTCAAACTTCATCTGCTGAAAGGAAATCAGAAACAGGTTTATTTGCTCTCTGTAAATAAACATTAAGTTAGGGCTGACCAGCAACACCTTGAGGATAAGAAGAATACTTCCAAAGCTTTCCAAAAGGTAGCTAAGAAAAGCAAACCTGTTGTCAGGAAGCTTACAGTCATTAGAAAAGGGCTGAAACTGCTCTGCAAATATTTTAGGAGTCTACAACCAAAAATAAAAACCACCTTTACATAACAGTATGTCACACTATCTTTAAAACCAAATCTAAATGAAAGGGCTTTTTTTTTCCCCCTCATTGCAACTACTTTGTCTCTTCCTGGTAGCTAAAAACAGCAATGATTTGTGTGAAGTGTTATCAGCATAACGGAACTTCCCAGGCTGTGTCACTGCTCTGCACCACCTCTACTTCTCACATTTATCACCAGGGTCAAAAAGAAGCAAGAGAACTTTCTGCTGAGGAGAGACTAAAGCCAGTCTAGAACATCTGTGCTTTTCATCTGCAATGAGATGCAACCTCTGACACAGTCAACACTTTCTCACCTCATTCCTGTTTCAGCAAGAGAATTGCATAATGTTAGCTCTTTTAATCTAAGTAGGAAATCAATATTTGAAGACTCGTGGGCAGTTTATTTATGCTAGGAGCAGTGACTGGTGAAATCCAGTATTTTTTTGATGCAATCTTGTTTCTTCACAGAATGTACAGTCAGAATCAAAACAAGAGGAATTTTGCACATGAAATTCTGTTGCATTTTGTAGCCAGCGCTCCTAAGAAAGTTGTCTTGGTTTTGTCTCAGGCCAGTAAAGTTTCTAAATTGTGTTTCTACTACTTCTTAATTAACTTATGATGCATGATTAAAACAAAAGGCTGAGGCATGTTAGATCTCCTTCTATCAGGAGTAGCACGCTGCTGTTCACTCCAGTTCTTTTCACAGCAATTCAGGGTTTGAAAGAAAACGCAGCGCAGACAGCATAGAAGTCAGACATACAAATGTGATAGAAAGGATCATTGACTGCAAGGAGGAATTTCAAGCAGGTTGGAACTGGGAAAGGCCTTTTAAATACAGAGTGGTGTTTTAAGAGAAGGAGCCCACTTCTGCTCTAATTCTTTCTTTGATACATTTTTTCAAGCTCGTTCAATTCCCTACTTACTGTTATACATTAAACCAGACTGACAAAACACATGCAAATCTGCTTATAGCAGTTGCTATCAAACAAACAATTTGTATTTTTTGCCTAACGATTATTATATTTTTTAATCAAATCTATTATCTGCAGCCAACATACAGCGTGCTTTGGGGAGGAGGTAAGAAGTGAGTGGAGGCAAAGTTTGATAGGTCTCCTGAACAAAAAAACTGTAATTAGTTTTGTTACTCTGTTCTATACAAATCTGACCTCACTCTGAAGTCATGATGTAGGAAACTTTACAGCAACTTGCAAGCATTGAACATATGCTTACATTACATAATTGAATCTTTGTTTTTAAGTCATATTGCTTGCATGAAATGGAAACAAGTAACTGCTTGCAGACATAACATTTGTATTCTATAAAACATCACATCACCATGCAGAGTTCAGCTACCATTTCCTCCAGGGGAAGTGACAGGCAGTAACTTTCTGCCTTTTGGGCAGCAAGGGAGACAATCTCTTACAGTATGACCAAGGTATCTGCTATGAAACGAGACCTAAGTGTCTGCAGCATCTCAGGGACAATATGTACTGTCCTGTATGCTTCAACGTATTGTAGCTGTGGGGACACACATTGTCACATTTTTGTGTGTGTGTATGGATTCTGCTGTCCAAGTAACCAAGTCAGATCCCTGTACAAATGAAATACTAAAAATTATTTTCTGGACTTTGGAGTGAACTTTGAACAGTCATTACAAGGACCTTAGCTCACATAATGGTGTATGTCCAGTGCTCCCTGGAGAGATGAGAAAGAAAGAAAATAGAATGCTATGAAAATAAAAAGTTTTCTTAATTTTTCACAAAACTCAATCAGAAAAGCACAACCACAGTTAGCAATAGCCACAACAGGCCAGGCTTACTATGAAGAGTTCAGTAGATGTGCATAGATTTTGGCTAAAAGTATGGCTAAATAATTGTCTTCTGCCAGTCTGTTCCACAGTCCTGTTGTCAGAAATTCCTGAGTTTTGCAATTTCCTTTAAGTGAATCATAATATTTTTAACACTGTGGCACCCTAATTTGGTGTGACACTGTTATGAGGATTCATTAGAACAAAGACTAAAAGTCAGGATCTTGACCTCAACAGAATTTCTACTTATATATGCCATGGCAGAAGCTTGTCTTGACAGAAATAGCAAGGCCAGCCTTCCAGCCAATACCTTTTCCCACTTCTCTTCTTAAATTTAGAACCTGTATAGTAAACTACTAACTATATATATATATATATATATAACTACTTGCTCACCTTAACTTTATTTCAGTTTTTTATCTTGGCTTCGTTTTAATAAAAATCTGATGTGACTAAAAGAAATACTCAAGTCCTAATGGTGTGTGTCTGCGGACGGACTGCCACTTCAAGTCTGTTTCAGAAGACTGTAATAGCCAGGCACAAAATGTCTCTTCTAGTGCACTCTCATATAAGTAGTTCTTACACGTGCACATATTTCTGGGAATTTGTAATGTGAGAAGTAACGGGGTGAGATAGGAGTTACTGAACTTGTTGCTTATGTGCTTTTAGTTGTTCCTGCAGGTTTGGGAGACAAACATAAATCAGCAGATCTGCATGAAGGTCAGACATAGTCTTGTGTCCAAAACATGTTGTGGTGCTTAGGGAAGTACTTATTTTAGAATAACTGGCTTCCTACGTAATAATGATTTAATCCTACCTGAAAATGAAATAGTATTTTTCTGTCTTTATCGGATGATCCATTCCTTAAAGCAAAAATCATGAATCTACTTTTAGTCCTCAGCACTGGCAGACTGTGAGCTCTCTTATTTACTCACGTAAGGCCATGTCTAAGAATTTCTGGAAACTATCTGGTGAAAAAAATTGCAATGTATTTATGCAAGTCTTGTAATTTTTTGTTGTTACTGCCGACTCCCTTATGCAATTTTTGAAATCAAACTGTAAATGTCCCTTGGAGCATTTGTTCACGAACTTATATATCCTTATACAAATCAGAACTAACTGATCCCTATTTTCCTTTTTGTTTTGAGAGATTTCTGTGCCCAGAGGAACTACAGAGCCACATACAAAACTCACAGCCCCAGGATATTAGTATTACATATGCTTTAAAGAAGCTAGGTAGCCTTGCAGTCTTAAACTATTCTGCATATCATGTCTAATTTAGAGCAAGTTGTCAGTTTGCCCTGACATGCTCCAGCAGTTCTGCTTCAGCTTGTTTCTAAACTTGTGAAGGAGTCTTTACAAGATAGCCTTGCAGCTTCCATCCTTTCCATCATAATTTACAAGATAGAATGCACAGAAAATCTCACTGACCTAGCTTGTCAAAATGCCTGGATTTTGTTGGAATTGAAATCTTTTCATTCTGTCTCTGCAACAAAATGCTCAGTCGTGTCTTTTCAAGTGCAACTTCCTTCTTGGAGGTTGATGGATCCTTGCAATCAACCCTGATTCCCCACACTGATTGTTTTCCATCAGTCCATAACAATGTGGAGCACTGAGAAAAGCACACACATTTTTGGAAAAGAGCCTTTTAAAATGTTTCTATGGATCCCAACCAGTTTGCAGTGGTTGTACCCCCATAGCAATGTCATGTACTATGCTACAATTGGGTAAGAGATGTGTATGACTTCATTTTCTTGGTCATCTTTGCCAGACTCTTTAAAAGCCACCCACAAAACATGGCCCCCAGTTTTACCTCTCCTCACCCACAGGTGAGGCTCTTGCTCATCCAAGCAGGCTCTTGCTTACATGGATAAAGATGCTAGAGTAACCATTTCCTGTACTCTTAGTAGCACTTTCCAGTCAATTAGTCAACATTTCCTTTGCATGGTAGCTTCACTGTCAGAACCTTTGGGTCATAACTGACCTGTTTCCATTTATAAGGATAGACTATAAAATAATTTATATAATACAGTATACATATATGTTATATATAATCTTTATAATAAGTAACATTATGTATGAGAAGATAAATAGAATATGCTTCATTTATGCAGGTTCTAATGATGATGCTTTCATTTTCATCAATATTTCTAATTCCAGAGCCAATAATTTAATTTATTCATGATACTACATACACAAAACATTGCAGAAATAATTGGTATTGTTGCCATTACAGAACTAAATGCCCGTGAATGAAACCTAGCTGTGAATATTCATAGGAACAGAGCTGTGAGTGAAGGGCTGCATTCTGAGGTCTCCTCTGCCTCTGCAGTTCTAAAACTCAAGATTCAAATCTGCCTGAAAATGGACACCACCACATTATCTGTAAGGATGGATGGCTCCCAAGGGCAGCCCAGGTATCAGTATCACACACAGCTGACCAATGCCATGATAACAGTTTCTTTTTTGTTTAGGTGAATAGTATCACTTACAGACCCATTTTCTTAATGGACAATGCTGGTTGAGAAAGATGATGCTGGGGGAGTTTCAGCTTTAGCCCATGCTGCCTAGATAACTTCACTTCTTCATTTATATCCAACAGAAGCATCTTCAGATAAAGGACTTGTAGCAATTTGGGGAAACTAATAGGTAGTGCCAAAATAGCCAGGGTAATGGAAGATCCTTTATAGTCAGCAGTCAAAGAGCCCGAGCAATCCCGTCTCTTACCAAGTTTTCAAACATTATTTTCATTACTGCTTCCAACCATGTCACTATAATAAGAGATGTTGCTCTTGACAAACTTTGCCTTTGTTACCTCTTGATCGACGCCACAAACAGCACTATTGCTATTTTTCCTTTAGGCATCATCAATCAACATTTACAGTAATACCCTGTAGGAGAAAAGGCAGGAGCAGCCACAGCCTAAGCCAGCAGTTCAGGACAATGGAGCACAGCAGCAGTAACACCTCTCCTCTCTTCACAGTTGAAGCAGCAGTTAGTTCTGGTGCATGGGGAGCTCAGCAAACTTTGGAAGTCTTAGATGCAGAGTATGTAGTAGAGGACTGTGCACGTGTTCTCAGAATTTAAAGGGTGGCTTAAATCAAAGCAGATGCACTTCTAATACATTTTTTCTCACTTATGTATTTATGGTAAGATCTGATATCTCCGAACCCTGTCTACTGACTTGTAAGTTCATTCCTTCTTATGTGGAAATTTTTCTTAGTGTAAGTTAAATTCTATAATACGGAGACTCACAAAGAACATAAAAGAACATCATTTAACTCCGTTCCCTTCTTCTTTCTGCTCCCTATCCACAATTATTTATATCTAAACATACCACATCACAAAGTCACTTACTCCAGCTTTCTCTCTGTGAATCCAGCCTGCAGTCTGCTTCCACTGAACTTCCAGTGCTGTCACATGCAATGTGCTTTGTGCCAAAACAAACGTGTCAGTCTGTGGGGTGGAGGGGAAGAATATCCCCAGAATATCCACAGGCTTTGCAGTTACACTACAAAGTGTTGCAGTGTTGAATTTAAATGTTACAAAACACTGTAAGCAGAAAGCTTATCGAGGCAATTAACCAGGAAAGATCTCAGTTCAGCAGCCACCTCCAGAGAGGGCTCTTCCTGTGCGGGACAAAAGATCCCAGGCTGTCCAGTGACAGAAGAAGCAACTTGTTTGTACTGAAACAATTCCACATCCGCTTTTTTTTTTCAAATGAACTCCAGAAAAAGGAAGAATTAGCTAGAGATAATGAGTAAAAGGGAAGAAGAAAAGGAAGTCCGGCAAAATCTTAGTAGATTAGGAACATTCAAATACAAATAAAGTAACAGAGTGGGTCCTGTAGGTTCCCACCCCATGAGAACACTGCTGGCAGCAGGCCTACAGCCATACACACAGTGCATCTGCCCTCAGAGGAACATTTGGGCTCTACCAGTGAGTAAATGTGAATGTCAAGTCACCTGAGTCTATGTTCAAGGATGTTAATGGGAATGATTTTAGAAAACAGTGCCTGAAGGATCTGTAAGCTATTTGTAGGTGATAACTGTGTGGATTTTGCAACTTATATTTCATTTATCATTTTGTAGTGAAGCAGCTCTTCACTCAAATCTTTACCCATTTGGAATTTTGGCTTCACATCGACTTTCTTGATTTAGGAAGAGAACTCAAGTATCATCTTGCTGTATATAACATTGAAACCAAACAACAAATACACTGAGATTAATTGGATTACCAAAATCTTCTCATTTTATTGTAATTCTAACATTTTGGAGGGTATCTTTGAGATATTTTTGATGACTGGAAGTGGAGTGGCGTTTCTGACAAGGCTGAGCACTACAGAACTGCTACAGCCATCTGTTTCATTTTCAGTTAATTAGAACTCTGACTTTGCATTTTGATTTCACTGGGTTTATTTGGAGCAATATGCCACTCCAGTCCCAGTTTGAATGTTGTCACTACAAACTGTGCAGCTGAGTTCTGCATTTCTCTGAGCATCCCCTTCAACCCTCAGGTGGTGCTGGAGGCAGACACACATTTAGCTGTAAGCCCTTACAATAGTGTCTGCAACACCTTGCATTTTCAAGTGCAGCGTTTAATTGAAATTCTGCTTAGTATTAGCCAATGAAGTGCAGAGAATGTGGAAATGTGGGAACATATCTAACTTTTGTAACACATTTGGGAAGTTTAAAGTTCAACATGAACACTTGACAAAATGTTGCAGAAGAACAGAGAATTAAAAGCTACATCTTTGTTCGGTGTTACGCTGATGCTCACTTCCTTTCTCAGAAATAGCTGACTGCAGCAGAGAATGACTACAGAATGAAATATTTTTTGCTTTGAGGAATAGACAGTCCTACAAACAACAGGCCTAATGAAGCTTAACTTTTATTTTTTAATAAATTTTAATCCCTAGCTTTTCTTCTTCCATGGAATATTTGCCTAATAAGGATTAACCTCTCACTGCAGACTTTCTTTACTAGGGACGTAAGAAAGAAAGAGCTCGTATGGGTAACTGAACTTCACACTATTATCAATATTCCTCTCCTCTCCTCTCCTTTCCTCTCCTCTCCTCTCCATATTTGCAAATGCCTTTCTGGAAGAATACTTTTGATAATGATTTTCTTTTTTAGCTTTTTTTTTTTTTTAATTATTAAAAACCCAGAAAGTCTTAGAATGCCTTTAGTAAGCTTTATAGTTTATAGACGTATTATCACATTTAGCATTCCATTTTGAATTCTTGTTTGAATTTGTTAAAGAACAGACTATCACATAAATATGGCTCTCTCAATCTTTCGCTCTTATTTTTTACTGCATGAGACTTGTCAATGAAAGTATATTGATTTCACCTTTAAAAACACTCTCAGGCCTTCAGCTAGCTAAGTCACATGTAGTTGCTTCCACTGCTTTACAGAAGTTATCTGATGAACTTCAGCCCGCACACAAGCTTAAGAACAATGAGAAGCTTCCATGGGGATGCCTTTTTGTTTGTAGATCTCTGGGAGCTTTTGAAATTAAGTCTTAAGTCAGTCCTAGATATCTTGTGAGAGAGGCTTTGTCCAGTGCCTCTGATGGGAATTTCAGATAAGCAAATGCTACTCATTTAATGAAAAATATTTTACTTTGTTTATTTCATCTATTTTTTTTCTCTCTCTCTCTCTTTTTTTCAATGTGTCTGTGTGTGCATGGTAAAAACAGTGAATGACACCACTGTGCCATTCCTATTACCTTATCCTCACACACAAAATTTAGGACCTTTTGGAATTAATCTTAAGATAGATATAAAGTAAATGTGAGGAAGCTGTCACACAAAGCAAAGAAACAGGGACAGGTATTCCCACAAAACCAAAGCTCTCAAAAAATGGAGTTGGGCACTTAATGAGCTTCCATTGGCTTCAGCCACACAGGGCTCTGACATTACCAGGAGTCCAGCAACAGATGACTGAAATATTGTCAAACATAAAACTGATATCCAATCTGGTCCCACTGACTTCTGTAGTTCTACTCTGGGAACAAATCTAGCCTGCATCCTACGGGAGGTGTTCACACAAATGTTCAGAATAACAATGGTAGAGAATTTGAGATAACCAGGAGACTTAAACAGCTTTAAACTGACCACTCAGGATCTTACCTGAGGCTAATTATTGAACTACAGTGTAACTTGGTGGCAATTCCTCTTAATACTGGATTAAAAAGTTTAAAACAAGCAAACCATATTCAGCACCATAGGAGGTCTACAGTAATTCCAAGTAAGCCTGATAATCTTGTAAATCTCCTGTGTGTAAGGTGATACTTCAGCCAGGACCTGAAATGTATGATTCAAGCAAATAGACACCTGAGTAAATAAATGCTTTTAGCAAAGCAAGATTAAAATCTCTGCCTTAACCCAAAATTCTATGAACAAATGCAGTCAAGTTTTAACTAATGATCAAAGCAATTCCAGAAGCAATCCGCTTTTTTTTTTTTCCCCCACAGGTTAGATAAGGAAATTAAAAAAGGAAAAAGGGTATTTAGCCTTCAATGATAACATCAAATTTTGTAGGCAAACCTGGAGGCAGAATGAGTACAATTGTTAGAGCTGATGAATGAACTTTCTGAAAGTTCTGATCCAAGGTATTTCAAAGCAGAGAACCCCATTCACAAAGATGCTGTGAACTCTTCCCCTCTGCCCCTTCCCCAGCACGCACCCCACTGAAGGGTCAAACAAGAGAGGAGTGGGAGAGAAGCACATGGGAATTAATTTCAGGATCTGATTAAGAGTTTTAAAACTCTACGTTCTACAAAGTTTAGACTACGACACTGCTTGCAAATAGCAAAAATATTTCAGATGATACAGCCATGTCCAATAAACCTAAAAAGGGAAAAAGCAACATAATCTCTGTAGGAGTTCAGTATGGTCACTGGCAGGATCCCACAGCAAGCACCTTGTGCTCTATACAAGCTGTTAGACAATTTAAGGAGGCCTGGTGAGCTTTCACGCTTGTTTTTCTGTCTGTGCACTGAAAATTGTGAGTTTGGATTCATTTTCCAAAGCCACAACAAATGTGTTCAAAAATCTTGTGCTATGTGTGCCCATCAGCGTCTTGCTTTATTATCACTCCTTCACAAAGATCGCAAGGGAGGCCTGCCTAGCAGGGAGAAATCAGTAGAGCACGTTTACACATTTTTAAATATGTCGTGGAAACCTTCTCCTTCTGTTAGCAGACAGACAGACATATCTCAGGGTCTGCATAGCAGTGCACTGCTTGTTCTGCAACTTGTACCTAGGCAGCAAGCTCTGCCTCACTGCTAGTGAGTTCTGCTGCATGCAGCTTCAGAAAGGGCTGTCATTGTACAGCAGTGACACAGATCATCTCTAGTTCTTTGCTAAAAATCACCTGCTTCCTATCAAGGAAAGGACATTTGTTTAATAGCAGCAACTTGTACCAGACTGCGGACACTTTTCTAAGGTGCAAGTGAGGCTGATATCAAGCAGGAACTGTGCTGCCACCTGCTGTGCACCTTTATTTTTTGTTGTCAATAAAAATGAAAATCATTGTTAACAAAAAGGCAATGTTGCAGGATGCAGATGCTGATGTTTAGTACTAAACTTAGTACTGTATCTCATTAAAAAATCATAGAATCATATAATTGTTTGAGTTGGAAGGGACCTTTAGAGGTCAACTAGTCCAACCTCCCTGCAGTGAACAAGGACACCCTCAGCTCCATCAGGTGCTCAGAGCCCAGTCCAGCCTGACCTTGGGTGTCTCCAGGGATGGGGTGCCACCATCTCTATGGGCAACCTGTGCCAGTGCCTTGCCACCCTTATTGTGAAAAACTTCTCTTCCTTATACCCAATCTAAATCTCCCCTCTTTTTGTTTGAAACCATTTCCCCTTGTCCTATCACAGCAGACCCTGCTAAAGAGTCTGATACCCTTCCTTCTTGCAGCCCCCCTTCAGGTACTAAAAGTTCGCTATCAGGGCTCCAGGAGCCTCCTGTAGAGGAAGAGTTAGGCACATGGGGGTGGACTAAACCTTGGAAAAACATGCCTCTGTTTGTTTTCTGCTGTACACTGACTGCATTTTCATATGAAATTAAACAGACAGGTGCCTCAGTTAAGAAGGTTGCACAGTTCTGAACTATGACATTATTTTGAGAGTGTGCTGTCGACATGTTTACAGCCTAGTGTAATTCAACTCTGCACAACAAACAGCCTCAAAATACCAACCACTGTTGACAACTAAACTGTTTTTAAAAAGATGTGAGTGCATAAAAACTTCCTTTAACCCTGCAGATAATACAAAATTAACCCAGGTTTTCACTGATGAAAATATAGCTTGTAAAAGGTAATTCTCTATCTCTCAGTAACTGATAGCTGTACATCTCCATGTTCCCAGCATTAACCATTTGCTTTACTAACACCTGGGGCTATAACAGGTCTGTTAGCATTTCTGTGCCTGTTTGAGAGCTCACTCAGAAAGTTTTAAGGATATAAAATATACATGATAACAAAGTAAATTGTATAAACTGTGTAATTTATTGAATATATTTAGTATGTTTAAAGTTATACCACATATAGATTCACTTTTAACAGTTATTGCGTGAAACAACTTGCCTTGGAAGTAAATCAGAACATATTTAGCAGGAAGAAACTGACTGCTCATGTTCTTAAGACCCAGAAAGTGAGGTCCATGCATATTAATGTTACTTTACAAATTATAGTTCTTACAGTATATTATGGATATTTCATCTGAAAGAAGGAAGGGAACTATCAGGGAGAAAAACTGGAAAATGGTCAGGTTATGACAGTTAAATAAATGAGAACTGATATGTTAAGCCACATGAATATTGGTAGCCTCCCATGTTGTCACTGTAATTTTCTTCCTTGAATGAAATGTCTTCCTTGAACTTCTGACTTTTGGAGTACAGCAGGAAGGTTCAAGAGGACAGATTATCACAAATGCTCTATTTCACGATGTGAACTTGTGCTTCTGTGTGCACCATCTCTGATTAAAATGCTTCACACAAGCTCTTGAGAATGATGGGACTTTTATCCTCTGATAAAATAAAACAATAAAGATATTATTGATGAAAGAAAGAAATAGGAATATGAGAAAGAGAGTCAGTAATTTCTGCTTGTGGTGTCTGGTACTCTAATACTACACTAGAGTTAGAGAGTTTTCTTCTCAGATTTTGGATGACAGGATATGATTTGAATAGATTAAAATAACAAATCACAGAGCTACAGAACTGCAGAGGTATGAAGGGCCCTCAAGAGACCATTGAATCGAACCCCTTTCTTAAAGCAGGTTCCCTACAATAAGTCACACAGGTGGGCACCCAGACAGCTCTTGAATATCTCCATAGAAGGAGACTCCACAACCTTTCTGGGCAGCCTGCTCCAGAGCTCTGTCACCCTTACCTTAAAGATGTTCTTCTGCGTATTTGTATGGAACTTCCTTTGTTTGAATTTCAGGCCGTTGTTCCTTGTCTTACCACTACACACCACCGAGGAGAGCCTGGCCTCATCCATTTGCCTCCCACCTCCCCATTATAGATATTTATAAACACTGAGATCCCACCTCAGTCCTTAGAATCTCCCACTGCATCACTGAAAGCTGCTGGCATACATCCTTTGATGTAGTAGGAATACAGGAGCTCCTGGCTGCAGCACCCAGCTGAATGCTGAGGTGGGATTAAATAATGGTGTTATCCAGCAAAGTTCAGACTGAAGTATAGTCATATTTCTCTCATATCATTGTGACAGCACAACTTTTTGCTTCTTATTTTAATGGGAGCAGGAGCAGACCTGCCAGCTATCAAAACCATCCTGCCAAAAGACACAGAAGAATTCTAGTAGCTTAGGATCTCAGCACAGAAATCAATGCTTTGGTATGGTGTTACACTGTGGTTGGAACTGTATCAGCAGAATGCTTTGAATTTGATTGTGTGCCACTCGGATGAATTGTTTGTCAGGTTTCTTTTGTATTACAAAATAGTTATCAGAATAAAGGCTGTGATTTTAGCAACACCAATTAAGTAAGCATGGATTACTTAACTGCACTTCCTTCTATATAATATCACCTCCCTGCCTATAGTAACAATGTATTCTGTGAAAATACTTTCACAGGTAGAGAGATCAATTATACAAATATATTTTAAATACATCTTGTTTAATTTGCTTAATTTTCAGTGGTATTATCCAAGTACAAGAGAGCATGCACTAGTATTATGGTGAAGATCCAAAAGAAATCTTTTAATGAGAAAGCTGTACCTTATTCTGTTTGTGTGATTCAATATTTGGAGCTTCCTTTGCTTACCTTGCTGACTTGGACTTCATAAACAGCAGCAGATGGATGTGAAAACATAAACTAAATGAATATTTTCAAGCTGAGACACTTTTTGTTACTTCTTTTCCCCTTTGTTGGGCAAAGTTTTCAGTTATGTGCTTCCAGAGTTCCAACCATTCCTTTTGGGCTATGCATCCACAGAACAGTTGCTGCTAACTCCTTTCCTCCTGTTTCTGTTTAAGGATCCTTTGTTCTAAGGTAATAATTAGGGTGCCTCTTTTCACCATTATTCAATTTCTGAAAGGAAAAATCAGTTAACAAGTCCCATACAAGCTACTGGGTAACATGGCTGTAAAGAGTTCTGCAGCCTTGAGCCCCTGTCCTGGCAGGGAAAGATTGTGTCAAGGCTGAGAGCAAGGAAAAACTCTTCCTAGCAATCACAGAGGAGAAAACAAGCAGCTAGCCCTAAGTGTGATGCATTTCATCAGTCGAGCAATTAAAGCACTTACATTTACACAAACTCTGAGCCCTGATAAATTTAGAGAGCTCAGAAGTGAGTATTTCCAAGACCCACACAACAGAATAAGGAAACAGAAGGGGCTGATCTATCTAGAAGTCACAACACAACCAGCCTGACAAAAACAACCCTTTCAAATTCTCCCACTGCATCACTGAAAGCTGCTGGCATACATCCTTTGATATAGTAGGAATACAGCAGCTCCTGGCTGCAGGACCCAGCTGAATGCTGAGGTGGGGTTAAAGGCAGAGACTGACTATCTTGTTTCCTTTGACCAGTTTGCATTGCGTTGGCCTAAGCAAAAATCCTCTTATATTTACATGTCAGTGCATCATAAAAATGCAATATATCAAGAATACTTAATATTTATCACTGATTTCAGACCAGTGACTGCTGCAACTCAAAGCTGACTTCTTTCTGCTCCATCTCATTAGAGAACTGCTCAATCTGTTTCCTTCTCTCAGCAATAACAGGAGAGCACACAATGCCTTCCTTCCTTCCTTCCTTTCTGCAAACTTTGAATGTTTTCTCCAGAGTTTGTTCTATCTATATGTGAAGTAAAAAAGGTTGATATATTTAGGCCCTTGCCAAGCTCCCAATGACCAAATGCTCTGTCATCACTGGAATCCAACTTGGTATTTCTTGGTATTCAAAGTAAAGCTCCCTTGCAGAGGACTATCTTCTATGCAGCTGGATCCGTTCTACTGGTACTCATTTCAGATGTTGGAACTGAACTGATCCAGTTCTTACTATTTAGAAGAACTATTTACTATTTAGAACTATTTACTGTTTAGAAAAGTGATGGCAACACCCTCAAGAGTTAAAACAACACAAGTTGTGCTGCTACTGAAAACAACATTTTAACTATATTAGTTAGCATAGAGCATTATGATTGCTAGAGCATGATTATTATTAGAGAATGTCAGAGGTGAACAACCACTAGAGGGCTCATTGTTCCATACAGTATCGTTGCAGAATGGTTGGATAAGTCTGCCAAAAGCAAAGAACTTCAATGTCATTTTGTCTTACATGAGGCTTCTATACTTTCAAATCTAAAAATTCTGATTTTCTACTAGTCTCTGACCAGCTGAGAGACTTTCACCATCTCACTGCCACCTCCACGTGCAGACACTGTGTTTCCTTTTGATCATGGTTTCTACTCAAGTGCTTTACACCCACAGCTTCTCATGGTCGGCAATTTGAGTTATTACTGACATTAAAAATCAATATATATACTCACTGTCTATTTTCATCATGGTGATCTAAAATAGTTCTTTCCTAGTCATACTAGAAGCATTACAGTTACTTGATTTCGTAGTTTTGGACATACACCTTTTCATGCACACAAAACAAGTTCTGATGCAGCACTTTGATTATTCAGCTTTTTGGATGGTGTGGCCTCACCTCCACAACCCCATTTGAGGTGTTTACTTCTACCTTTAAAGATGTGAATAATTTACTGACAGATATGCATCATCACCACAGTAGTTGTTTGTTTCCTCTGTTAATATCCAGTGTAGTACCAACAGCAGAAAACAAATACAGAGTATTTTAGGCTGACATTCTTTTTACCAATCTGAGGGTGTGATTGAAGCTCACTCTGGTTACTGAAGTTTCCTCAAGAGCTTGGTGGCCTGGAAAGGCTCTGTTCCGTAGGAGAAGTTTGTTTCATCGACTTTGAATAAGCTGCCATGTCAGTGCTTGCAATTGTACTTGTGTGTCTCAGGCTTTTGATGGGCAATTTATAATTCTGGAACTAATTCTGGAAAAATAATTCTTATTTTAAGCACTGATCTACATTCAGAATCTACATACAGCCTTATCTTTTTAATCTTTAATTCTCTTTCTTGTTATCCATGTTATCTACCACTTTTGATCTAAGCTGATGAACACTGAGATTATTTGCATACGATTATCTGCAATATATTTGCATCTGATTATCTGCAAAGTGATTTGCAAATTTTAAAAATTTGAGTTTTGTATAAATATCATAATTTCTAAACTCTTAAAATCCATTTACCATCATTTACGAGCCCTCCTAAAAGCTTCTTTTTTTCTTTTAGCATTTAAACTCTTCTGCTTGAACCAATCTGATTGATTGGTTTCATTGATAAGAACTGAAACGTTTTTCAGTAAGGCTTCAAGGATACCAGTGTCCAATAAATTATAGCAAAATAGAACAAAACTGGAAAGCACAGGCTCTTCTCCCTGCACAGGCCTCCCTATGTAAGCTTAAAGAATCACATACCAACTGTGTATATCAGCCACAGGTAAAATTAACAAGCACAAAGCAGGCTAACAGCTCTTGTAACACTATTATGGCAGTCAGCTGATTTGATTCTCTGACTTCATTTTATTCCCTGAGACATCAGCTTGAGAAGCATCTTGAGGGCTGCCTATAGGAGGAGTCCCAGAGATCCCCTTCTATTTGAGTGTGGTTTGTTGAAAGACTGGCTTAATGCTGGTGGGTTATTGAACTGTTGTGGATAAGTGTAAGTGTGCATTATGTTAACAGCATCATGTTTTGACTTGGAAGGAAACAGGGAGAAAAGTGCTGTTGAGGCTGTTTCCAAGAAAAATAGTTTGTGTTGTTGTTTGTGAAATGCCTTTTGTTGTACTTAGCAATAATATGGTGCTGGCTCAGGACATATAATAGAGCAAATGCCTTGAGAACTGAAAAATAGCTAAACAACACAGGACATAAACATGGGGGCGATGTCATTGAGCACTTCAGGCATAAAATGTTTAGTTTCCAGTGTATGAAAAGGTGAATTGTTCCTTCTGTTAGTTCTGAAGGTACTTCAAGCTTGAGAGGAATGCTCATAACTGGACGGAAACATTGATTTTCTTTTAGATGAGATTCTTTCTTTTCATATTCATCTTAACAAAAATATTTTTCTCCTAAACTCCACATCTTCAGAGCATTCCTTTACTCATTTAACACACAAGCCTACAGAGGAACATGACGCCATTTCTCAGAGGATCTGCAACCAGCTAGTGACAGTACAGTTTCACCTGTTAACTTCCACGTGGGTAGAGTAATTTAAATGTAGTCTTAAATGTTAAACGTTAGTCTTGTTAGTCTCTCACATTAAAGGTTTTTCTTCATTTCTGCCTGCTTTTGCATCCAACCAAGTTTTGTGCCTATTAATATTGCAGCTTTTTGTGTAAAGGAAGATATGAAATCTTTTTAAGCTTTGATTTTAAATGTTTCAAGTTGACATGTACTATTTTTCTGTATTGTCTAGCATATGTTCTAGCTAAATTAGCTGACAAGGAGAGATATGATAAGTGATGCAGGCTTTCATCTTTCCCAGAAGAAAATTCCTTGAGAGGAAATAAACAATTACACTTCAACAAGCCTTTATTCAAATTCATAAATAATATCTGCATGGAACTGACTCAACAGAGGGAATTCAGAATAACAAATGGTAGTATTGCTATTAAAGTACACTTTAGCAAGGAAAAACATCAGTAACAACAATAAAAGAAAGAAAAGGGGGAAAAAACACCACTGTACTCACTGGCTTGTCAGACTTTCTTACCTTTCCAGGTAGCTTTCCTGTAGTCACTTCCAGTTGCAAATATAGCGTTAGAAGTGTGAACTGTCAGTAATTCATCTTTAAAAGAGTGTAATGTCTATAAGCATCTCTGTTTGGGGGCAGAATATTTAGTCTGTAGATTAATGACAATCTAATTACTAACTCTTGAATGTTTCGCTCATGTTGAGAGGCATCTTGTTCTTGTGCCCTACGAGGGTGAGTGCTTATTTTTTTGCCACAACTTGAGAATTAAATACCAACAGTTATTCTGAAAACTAAGGGTAGAGACCTACTTCAGAACTGTTAGCATGCTCAGATCAAGCATGAACCAGGAGAAATACATTTATGAAAACTAACAGTGAAAGGAATGCTCCATGTTAGGTATTTTTCCTAACCTAAACATCTTTGAAGAGAAGAATTAAGATTCTCTAGCCCTGCCACTGAAGTACAATAAAGTTGTCTAACAATAAGAATCCAAATTGATCAGTCTACTTCCCTTGTTCATAGTCAATAAAATGAAAGAACTAAGTGAGCAGCATTTCCCATGGTCGGTGCAGATTGCACTGCTTCTGCAGTTGATCATTATTCTGATTCCTTTTTGAAAGGTGGAAAAAAGGAAAAGAATTTTCTTAAGACTGCAAAAATATTTCAGGACTCAGTAGATCTCAGGTAGGTATATCACAGCCAAGCTAATAATGAAAACAGCATTGGAAAGAAGAAGCATGTATGTGCATATGCTTTTATTTGGAGTAGGGAAACAGTTTTCCAGATTTGTGAAAGAAATGCACATTTGATCTCATTTGTGCAGCAAAGAATACAGCAAAAAGACTGGGTGAAAAGAGATAGAGTGCCACTGGAAAGCCAAAGCCTCAGATTCTACTTTGTACAGGAACAAGCCTTCTGGTTTACAAGTCTAAGCAATAGAAATTTGTTGCTTTCTGTGCGCAGGACTTGCATGTATTCATGTGCCAGTCTGCAACTGCTACTCTGTGGCTATTCCAAGTCTCATCCTAAGTGCTCAAAGCATCCTTCAGATTGCAACACTGTGCCAAGTGCTATTCTTCATACAAGGAATGACAGATTAACAAGCAGACTCAACCCAACTTCCGTTATAAGCAGATGAGAAGGATAAATATGTGACTGAGGCACCACTTGCATCTCCAAAGATCATCAGATCAAAGATCCTGCATGCTGTATTCATATTGTTTGATTAAAAATCTGAGTAAACAAACTGCAGTACTTTAACTGGCAGCTAACAATGCTGTGCAAAATTTGTCCCCGTTCCTGCTTTTTTCCTTCAATCCACATGGCCTCTTTGCTTTCTGTTTTAAGTAGGCATTTCTCATTTCCTTCCTACTATCTGTGACTGTACGAGTAGGAATTCACATATGGCACGCTTCTCACTACCCGGATCAGGCACATAAAACAACATTAATGTTAGTCCACAAGCTGAGGAAATAAAGCAAACCTTTCTCTCCACAATGCACAGTCAGCCTGGCAAGCTGGCATCACTCACGGCTAACCAAGAAGTGTCTAACAATGGTGGGAGAAGACAAGAGCAGAGGGAAGAAGATAAAATGTAGGTTTTTCAGTTCTTTCTTGTCTCCTGCAGTGGAATTGCTTAGTTACAGATTGAAGCAGTGATTGAGCACCTGGTGGGAAGGCAGGACCAACCAGGGGAGCTCAGGTGCATGCAATGTACCTGAGTGATTGGAAGGGCTGGAGCCAGGATCCATCACTTCCCAGACCTCATTTAAGGGTTGGCAGTGGAGATAAGGGTATCTTGCTGGAGATACCTGCTTACCTGAGGCCTTCTAAGGGTAAACAGCTTTGCTTTCTCTTCCTCCCCCCTTTGTGTGTCCATATTTGAGCATATCCTCACCTGCAGTAGCCTAGGACTTTGCTACTGCGCTGTTATTGCTATGTATGCCATTGTGTTACAGCTGCCATGGATCTCCTGTGTGATCTCAACATAATATAATTGCTTTATTCTTCATGAATAAATTCCCTGGGACCAGGGCAGAGCTTAGTTGGAGCTCCCAGGCAGATGGTGTGCTTGCAGAGGGTCTATGTAATGCTGTTCTGGGTGGCTGACCTTTGAGCTTGAGGCCTCAGCATTTCTTCATCTCCTGATGGTGGATTCCACCATTTTAAGACATCACAGACAGGAAAATAAATCTAACATAAGATAAAAGAAAAAGTCTCGGCTCTTGTCCGAACACTTTAGTTACAGGAATTTATTACTTTTAGAGAACCTCTTGTATTGACATATGAGTTATATATGTTTACAATGGATCTTAAAGAGATCATAAATTACTTAGTGAAAGGAAGAGAAGATGTGGTTAACTAACAGAAGAGAGCAAGTGCTTAGTGATCTGTCAATACTACTCAATCCTTATTCACAGAGTTCAGAGTGCTTTTGAGAGAAGTTGAAACAAAGATAATGAAGGAACTGTGTGTAAGCCACCCAGCAGATCAGAACTGGAGAGCCCAGATCTCTTGACTTCACAGCGAATCACAGCCTGAATGTGAATTAACAATTCTGTGCTGTTGTAAAAGAGCACTGATCATATCAGAATACCCAGTTTTGCAACAGAGATGCTCCTTTTTAATGAGTGGATAATCACAGAAAAATAGGGCTGGAGAAATCTAGAGAGGTCACCTCATCCATCACTGGAAACAGGGTTTAATAAAGCTGGAATGATGCAGCTATCCAGGTTACAGGTTGCAACCATCTTTGAGATTAAAATGGTAATGCCAGTTTCTTCCATAACAACCATACAGCCCTGGAAAAGCTTTTGCCAGCATAGGGCAGTGTGAGAGAGAATGAGTAGCATGGGGAGGAGAAAGGCAGTTGTGGTTTGTACCAGTTTCACATGTTGGACTATGATTCAGCTTGTTTTGTTTTTTTTTTTCTTCTGAATTTCTTGTGTTTATTAATGATCATTTTCAAAGGTCAGGAATATTGGGGAAAAAAAAGTCACACTCAGTTATGTAGCACATGCAAAACTGATGAGAATGTTCTCTATTCTATTATCTTCATTGTTAATAAGATTACCAAACAGAACCTGTGCAAAGGCAGATTCTAGGAACCCACTGATATTGCTCTCCTTCTGACAGTGAACTATCACTTGTGATCCAATCAGTTTTGTGTAGACCCTGTAATACATTTATCCAGACAATATTCTTCAAACTTACTAATGAAAATATCATGTAACTGTCAAAAACCTGATCAAACTGACAGCGTGTTCTGTCCCATGCAGAAGGCCTTTCCTTACTGAAGGGGAAAAAAGAAAATCAAGTTATCTGATGTGATTTATTTTTGACAAGTCCTTGCTGACTGCTGTTGTTCCCTGGTTATCATCTATGCACTAATAGTTTGTGAGATGATTTGTCCTAGGATTTTCTTGGGGGGGAGGAGGGGATTGAAGTTGATTAGGTTGACCAATCTATATTGCACTGGCTTTTCCCCTTCCCTCATTACCTCCCACCACCTTGAACAACTGGAAGTGATAGTTGCTGCTGATGTTTTTCTTTATTTTTCTTAGCATCTCATCCATCTTGATAGTTAAAGAAATAATTGAATTCTTATATCATATTCTTTAGACTCAGACAATTTGAAAGCATGTATTCTGAGTGCTCTTAATCCTTTCTTTCTCTATTCCAGGCTGCAGTCATTTTGTTCTTGGCATTACCTGTTCTCACTATCTGCTTGTGGGTGATCTGGTTTGGAAGTTTGATGCAACAAAGGCACTGATTGCTTTGATTTTCTTTACCATTTAAATGATAATGAAATTCTGGGAGAGCACTGCCTTGCTAACTACACATTTTAACTGAAACCCACCAGTATATTTAGGTAGAAATAATCCATACAGTAATAAACTGTCCTTGCAAAAGACTTTATAACAATTCTATGTTTTATAATAAACATGGGTTATTTGGCACTGCTGTTAAGTTTTCACTTATTCAATTTTGAAAGAGGCTATACCATCCCTTGCAATTTCACTTTCTTGTTTTTATAGGTCCTCTAACTCAAAGCTCAGATTAAGATCTACGGTCTTCTTTAAGAGCTTTTCCTAGGATTTTTAACACAGTGATACTAATAATGTTATTTAAATGATGATAAACTGAGAAAGTGTTTAAGTGAACACTTGCATACATTTCACCTGGTTCTTATTTGATTATATATTTGACTATGATTATAATTTTCTTCCTTCAGTTACTTGTGTTGAGTGAAGTACACAACATAAACAATGTATTATGTATTAAATATACTCATATAATACTTGTATTATGGCATCTTTTACTGCACAGTGTCTGCTTACAATTGTAGGATGTCCACACAAGCAACTGGGCTGGGCAGTTCTTTTATTCCTCTATTTGCAAAACACAGGAATGCTGCTTGCAAAGATAAGCACAGGGTATTTGTCCCATGAAGCTTACCAGCTGGGTTGTTTGCTGCCATGAACAACCTGGAATGTGTCCATCCCTCAGACACTTACAATAGAACAACTTCTGCAGCTACAAGTGCAGGTGTCTGTGTTTCTTCCAGTCTGTCACCATGTGCAGTGCCTGTGGGCTGTTCCTGGGCCTTTCTTGTCTCACTCTATAGGTGAAAAAGATCCATAAATAGGATAGCAACGCATTGTCAGGTGGTGTTGTTTCAGATGCAGGGATTTCTTTTGATTGTGTTCACAAGGAAATGAACCTCTTGCAGTCATGCTCTACCAATCCTTTTCCTCATAACTGGGTGGGTGCAAGAAACCTAGGTATGTGACTAAGGGAGATGAGGATCAAGATGTGAGCACGTCTCTTTTGTTGGACTAGTAGTGACAGGCCTATGGGTGCACTTCTCATTTCAAACCTGCACTGGCTGGTGTGGCAGTCTTGAGCTGCTGGGGGTTCTCAGCGTGTGGAGGTGTTGATAAGAGTGCTGGCTGGGTGCTGTGCTGCTGGGCCCCTCTGCTCTGAGGGCATCTGGGTGGTGTGAGGAGAGCCAGGGAATGGGGGTCATGGATAAAGGAGTGCAGAATGCTTATCTACAGCAAAATGGTGCTGGTGGGTTCTGCTGCTCATAATCAAAGCCACCATTTCCCTTGTGCAGTTCTCACTTTTGTATCACCAGGTTACAGTGATGAAGTGTTGGCAAGTAACTGCATTATTTGCTTATATACAAGATGCACAGAATCGTTAAGGTTGGAAAAGACCTCTGCGATCACCCAGCCCAGCTGCCCAGCTCCCACCAATAACTACAGCTGTCAGTGCCACACTGACTCTTGATGCCCCAGGGACCGTGTCCTGCCTGTGCAGCCTGTCAGCATATCACTGTTCTTTCTGAGAATGATTGTTTTCCTGATAGTCAACTCGAACCACCTCTGGTGTAACTTGAGGACCTTCCCTCTCGTCCTATAGCTAGGACTGAGTGTACACCTGCCCGATCCCCTCAGTTTTGATCACACGAACAGTTTACATCTGTTATATTCGTAACCCGCACTCGCCCTGGCCGGAGGGAGACGGGCGGGAGGCGGGAGCGCGCGGGGCGGAGCGAGGGCGGGGCGGGCGGCCGCGCTCAGCCAATCCGGGGGGGCTCGTCCATTTTTCGGCGTGAGGCAGGCACGTCGGTGGGGTGATGCTACGGCGCCGGGAAGGGGCCGGCAGGGCGGCGGGAAGCGGCCCGCCCGCTCGGGCTCAGCGCCGCTCCCTCCTTCCCGCCGTTCACCGAGGCCGGGGGCTCCGGGCACGGGGCCGGCTCGCGGGCAGCGCCGCGCGGCGGGAACGGGCGGGCGGCGGCTGCGGGGAGCGCGAGGCTGCGCGCGGGCCGAGGCGCGTGAGGAGAAGGCGGCGCGGGGCAGGTAGGGGCGGCCGTTAGCGGCGGTGCCGGGCTGAGGCTCGCCCGCTCCGTTCATCCGTCGCTCCGTCCGTTTCCTCGCAGGCTGCCGGCGCCCGAGGGAAGGGAGAGAGCTCTTCTCTGAGACGCGGGGAGGAAGCGGGACCCCCGGCGTTTCATGTTCCGCCGGCCCGACGGCATCTCGGCGTTGATTCCGACCCGCTCCCACCCGCGCCCGGACAGCGACGGCGAAGAGGAGCGGCGCCGTCCCGCCATGTCCCGGTACGGCCTCCGCAACCTGCTGGACTGGCTGTATGGCGGGGTGGACCCCAGCTTCGCCGGCAACGGAGGGCCGGAGTGCGCGGCCTTCCTGTCCGGGCGGCAGCGCTTCGTGGAGAGCCTGGTGTTCCTCAGCCTGGGCGCCGCCGAGATCCTCGTGGCGCTCCGCAAGCTGCGGCAGCTGAACCGCGGGGAGCTGGAGGGGCACCTGCTGCAGCAGCACCGCGCCAAGACGGAGAGCCTGGGCAAGAACCTGCTGCTCGTGGCGCTATGCCTCGTCTTCGGGCTGGAGGTGGGCTTCAAGTTCGCCACCAGGACGGTCATCTACCTGCTGAACCCCTGCCACGTGGTCACCGCCGTGCAGGTGAGGCTCGCTTTGGCTTTGTGCTGGCGAGGCGGTCGGTCTGTGAAGGTTCGCACCTTCGTAGCGGAGGTTCGAATAGCGAGGGTTCGTACAAACGGTTTAGAGCTTGGCTTTACTCGGCTGAACTGAACGTGGGGAAGGAAAAGGGTGAAACTGCAGCAAACGTCAATGTCTAGCGCCGTGGATGAAAAGGCTTTTTTGTCACCAGAAAATGTTGTTCCCACCAGCTGCAGTGGGATAACTTGTGCCAGATTTGATTAAAAACAAGGTTACTGCTCAAGAGCCTGTGTGATTTACACAGCGCTTTTTTGCAAGGGGTGCAAATGTGTTTTGTGAAGTTGTTAAAGTTGCAAAACTTTAGTTGTTTTTTGGTGACAATCTTGTTTTGCTTTTCTAATTTTAAAAGCTGCGTGATGATCATGCAGGTGAGGATCATGCGTGAGGATAACAGGTGTTATCCTTGTCTTCTACACGGTGGTGAATGAACTGAGATGGCTTGATACCTGTGGGTGAACTGTGCTCTAACAGGTTGTGGCTTAGTTGCTGGTAGATGATAATGCACAGTATGTGTAGTTGTCAAACTAATAGAGACATTCATAATTAGTGAGTGAACTGTGATATCTGAAGCTTACAAACTATTTGTGTACAGTTCTGTGCATGTACTTAGCTCACTGAGGTTGTCAAAATAATCCTTGTACTAATTTTGCTAATTCTCTACCATCAACATTGGGTAGGTAACTTACAACGTTTGAACTCAACAACAAATAGAAGATTATATGGAAGTTTTTTTTTTTTTTTTTTTTTTTTAAAGCTGTTATGGTTTAAAAAGACAGAAATAACAAATTGGATCAATACCATTCCTTTTCTGTTTGCAAATAGTATCTGATAGTACTAGAGGTCTGGGGGTGAAGAGGATCCTTTCAACAGAGGTCACACAGGCTTTTACAGCAATAATTGGGACATCTACAGAAACTAAGTTCCTGTTCCAGAATTTAATTAGTAGGTTATGTGAATTCCTAAGCTGTGAGGCAGTGCTAGGTCAGTATTTTACACCATAGTAGAAATGCTTTCCATAAAGTTGTAACAGTTGTTGCACAATCAATTAGTATTGGTAAGGAAGTGGAAAACAGAAGGTTTCCAAGAGCTGTACAAATAATGGAAAAATAAAACAATATAGCCGCATTCCATTGCTTGGCAACACTCTCTATTTACTGGAATGTTTCCTGTTAATTCTCTGAGATGATGATGATGACATTTTAGCATTATGATTTGAATACTTTGTTCTCTTGATACAGTATTATAATGTTGTTTTATGATTTCACTATGGTATTAACAAGAAGTAGCCATCAGAACGAGGGAGGTGATTTTGCCCATCTGCTGCCCTCTCATGAGACCCATCTGGAATACTGCATCCAATTCTGGGCCCCCCAGAACAGGAAGGCCATGGAGCTGCTGGAGCGGGTCCAGGGGGCCACGAAGATGATCAGAGGGCTGGAGCACCTCTCCTGTGAGGACAGGCTGAGAGAGCTGGGGCTGTTCAGCCTGGAGAAGAGAAGGCTCGGGGAGGACCTTATAGGGCCTGCCAGTACCTGAAGGGGGCCTACAGGAAAGCTGGAAAAGGAGTTTTTATTAGGGCAGGTAGTGACAGGATGAGGGGAAATGGCTTTAAACTGGAAGAGAGTAGATTTAGTTGAGATATTAGGAAGAAGTTCTTTACTGTAAGGGTGGTGAGACACTGGGACAGGTTGTCCAATTGTGTTATGGGTGCTCTCACCCTGAAGGCGTTCAAGGTGGATGGAGCTTTGAGAAACCAGGTTTGGTGGATGGTGTTCCTGCCTATAGCAGAGGGATTGGAATTAAATGCTTCTAAAGCTCCCTTCCAACCCAAACCATTCCTTGAAAAATTAGTGCTTACAGGTAAATTGGGGGTGACATTGTTTAGCTCACTTCTTCATGCCTACCCTCAGAGGTAGAGAGTTAACCTCTGTAGTCAGACTTGGACAATTCTTAATCTATCAGAGCAGTTGTGGTACCTTCTTTCTTATCCTGTGCTGATTACTCACTAGAAATGGTGTTACTGCACTTTGTGAAATTGAGAACAAGGATATGTCAGCAAACTTCAGAAGCAATGCCCCTTCATCCTCAAACAGATGTGTTAGAAATGGGCCTGGGCTTAAAGTAGGGAAATAATATAGCTGCAGAATGGACACTTTCAGCAGAGAAAACAACTTATAAACAATGATAGTTGACCTCCGTCAGCAGGAAAATAATACACAGTAGGTAGAATCTTGAAAGTGTTCTTCTGGCTTGACCTTGCTGACAGCAATAGGTTGGCAAGATGAAATATATGAAAATGTCATTTATCTCGCATTACTGTTCTTACAGCATCTTGTACATTATGCAGCTGCAGGGCCGGAATGTGAGGATGAACAAGGTAGGAGGTGAAGAGTTGAAGCATGCTATAGCATTTGCAGTCCTGTCAGAGGGAAGCCAGAAGTGGTTGTTTGTAAAGTTCTCTTCATCCACTCAGTTTCTGTTTTCTTCATGTGAGGCTGTTTCTTCTCAGCAGCAAAAGCTCTGGGCTCTGTGCCAAAAAATATTTGGAACTGGAAGTTGTCCTTCAGACTTGATCTGCATAAGGCTTCTGCTTTTGAAAGACCTAAGGCTGAAATGAAATGACGAAATGAAGTGGGAATTATACATGTGGTGCATTTGAGCAGACAGAACTGTGTCGTATAATGGCTACCGTGCTCTACTAATGAGTCTGTTTAGATCAGGTGTCTAATTTCTGCTTATCACACCGACCTGTGTTCATATCAAATCTTTTTCATAAGCAGAAAAACCAGTTTACATGTCTTACTGTTAGGATGGAGCGTTGGTTGAATGAATGTATTTAATTGCTGAAGCAGTTGTCCTGGTTATGGGATTGAATTTGTTGCCATCATGCCACTATTTGGATAATATGCAAACACTGCTGCTGATTTCCAGCCCAATGATAGCTTTTGGTGTCTTGCTTAGCTTAGAAACAGTGTTGTTTTTTTCACCAGTATTGTAAGTGCAGCATCAATGAGAAATCAATGAATTTTTAAAGTTTATATCCATTTTAAGCAAAAAGTGAAATAGAAAATGTTTGTTTAATGTGCTGTTTCTGCTGTGGGGCTGGGGGTGTTTTGGTGCAGAATGACAGCACACGGTGCAATAAAGGGGGAAAGGTTTTTGAAGGAATTCTGAATTTGTGCTCATTTCAGGACTGAGTACATATGGGGGTATGACTGAATCAGTGCCACTGCTGCAAATCCAGCATAGAAGCTGTACTAACAGAGAAGCTGTAGGGGGTTTTCTTTTCTTAAAAGTGAAGTCCCCTGGGGTGCTGTGAACTCTTTTTTCCTTGCACAGCAGGAAAAATCCAGCATGTGTTTAGCAGGCTGTGTTACTTTCTCAAGACATCGGTTGTTTAAAGTATTTTAGGAACCATTTATTGCATTGAATTTAGAGATGTGAAGGAAATCTTTTAAGTTTCTGCTTCAGCAGTGCTAGAGGGAGGATTCATCCCAAAGCATATAACTGCATTATTGATCTCTAGATATTTGGTGTAGGAGGCTTTTGCAGCTGTTGCTCACAATCAGTGTAACTTAACTAAATTGCATAGAGTTATCTCTGGGTAACCCGTAGGACATCAAGCAGGAGATGCAGGCAGATAAAGCTAAATGAAGACAAATATAAACTAGAACCCAGAGATGAAATTGGTCTGTATTGTGACCAAGGAATTTGGAGCACAAGATGTAGGAAAATATTTGTATACACCAGTTGTGGGGTTTGTTAGCAGCAGACGTACAGCTGGTCCTCTTAGTATGCTCTGAGTTGTCCACTTCTTTGTTGTAAATATGCCAGTGCCTGACTTCAGAGTGATGACTTAACACCAACCTATAAAATGAGATTTAGGTTGGTTTTGCTTCAGGAGAAGCTTTCTATAAGGCTGTTTGCAAGTGTTCTTACAGAATAATTTATTCCAGGTAGGTCTTCAGCTGATAGATTGCCATAATCTCTTTCAGTTACCGTAATATCTTTCAATTGCACACTGAATGCTCTTTAGGCAGCTCAGGACAGGCATTTGTGTGCTGGAAGGAAAAGATGAGCCTAAAATAATGCAGAGCCAAGTTTCACCCAGTGATTTTTTGAGCTGATATTCATGTAACTAAAATCAGTGCAAAGTGCACCTGTAATTCAGTAAATACTAAATCCTGGGTTCGTTGTTTCCAGTTCTGGCTTCTTAGTCACCTGGATCCTTCCTGTCCTCTGCAGGACAGGCTGCCATGTGAGTGTGGATTTCATTCGTATGCCTTGCTCCTAACGCTCTGCGATGTCTGGAAGAGACCAGTTAGATTGTGTATGTTTTCTATATTCTGTTTCTTCAAAAGCTCGAATTAAAATTGAAGAGGCATTAATATCCTGAAACCGATTACAGAAATAGTGGAGATTTTTATAGAAATGACACTAAACTGTAGCCAACAGGTGCTATTAGGTAACATAAGCAACAGCCCCCAGGTGGAGGTTTAATGAGTTGTTCAGTTCTTAAGGGATTGTAGTATTCCAAAGAGAAGATTATTAATAGTTCTGTCTGCTGCTGCATGTATTACAGTCCTTGTGTCGGATGTAAAACAGCAAAGGCAAAGTTTCCCATGAATTTATGCATTTTTCAAAGTGTGCACCTCTAAATGTCTATTTCTAAAACTCTCCTCTTTAAAATATATGTACATCTATGTATATAATTTTTGTGTGTATTTTTACACACAAAACCTGCAGAACATGCAATTTTTAAAGCACTCTGGAAATCAGGATCAGGTTTCAGGAGATCTGATAAAACGGAGGTTTAGTTCAATTTGTTATTTTAAGGCTTAAGAGAGATAAAAACAAAGACTTGTGAAAGTGAAGGCAAAGTGTTTGGAGTATGGCGTGGTTTCTTCCCAAGTCTGTACATTCAGGAGGAGTGTGAGGCTGCTGTTGTGAGGCAAGCAATCCTTTCTGGGCTCTTAAATGCTGTCTGGTAGCCATCACTGAAGTGGAAGATGGGCATAATCACAGCTCACTGACATGCCAGACTATGAAGTGTGCTGCTTGGTTTTCAGATCTGCACAGCACAAGCCTTTCTGTAATTTCAAATTACTCTTTCATATCTCCTATTAAAGCTGATTCCTAGAAAGGAAATTCATTGCAGTGTGCGGTAAAAAGGGCAGATGGAAAAACAATTAAAGCACTGAAAGCAGCAGTAGTTCTTGCTGGCACGTCTTATTTCTTGCCTATGGGTGTATTTTGCTTCTGGAAGGATGATGGCAGCTCAGGGGCACAGGGATGAGGTGATGTGTCATGAGGCAAATCAACAATTCCTTTATGTGTGGTCTTGGATGCTCCTGAACTAATAGTTTGGCATTCAGTTAGTAGAAGACATGGCTGCTTGAGTGGTTTCATCTGCCCTTTCAGTAACTGATTATTTCTAGTTGTTACAATATTTTAGAGGCTTTAATTGATGCTGTAATGAATATCATAGTTTCTTGAGCTGGAAAGAAGCTTTTCCATGATAAGTTTAACATTGCATACATAGTTTACTTTACTCCTTTGCTTATTTTTTGTTTAGTATAAAAAGGAATTGAGAAATATCGGTATGAGGAAAGACAAGGATTCTTACTCACAAATAATATAAATATTTTTAATAACTGGAAACAGAACAGCAAATGCTTTCAGGCCATGAGTCACAGTTTGCTGTCTTTGAGGAGGTTACAGTTTAGCTCCTTGGGCAAGATTTGGCCAGCACATGCTATATCTTGAGCTGAAAATGCACACTGCTTTACTTCAGTCAAGGTGGTGCAGATCATGACATTATCTCATGGTGCAGTGAGCATTCCAATTGAGGAATTTGGTGTGTTGGAGACTGAACACACTGCTGTATAGCAGACTGAACTGCTAGGCTTCAGAAATACCTGCTGCGTTTGAGGATAGAATGCATACTTTGCTAACTCTTCTCCTTATTCTTAGGAGAAAAGAATAAAAAGGGGAGAAATAAAGTAATATGATTCTCTAAAAAGTAGAGATTGCATAATTGGAAATTGTAGATGGAAAAAGCTTAAGTTAGCCTAAATATTTACAGTGGGGATTATTATCTAAACTAGAGAAATTAGGCAAGTGTTGTTTTCATAAGATCATAGATTTAATACAAATGTTAATCACAGTGTAAGTTATCTAGTTTGAGCAGCATGAGGTCATCTACTTATTTAATTACTTTGGAGAACGAGGCTCTTGGGAATGGTTTCAGTGTTCTGTCCAGTGCTTTAATGCTTCACCATTAAGCATAATGCATTTTAGGATTTCTACCTAATTTGCAGTTTAACAAACCATTCCATGCCAACTGTTAGCTAGCAGCTTCAGCTGGTCTTTCAGAAATCACTGTCTGATGCCTATAGGAACTTCAGTGGAGTTGTAGAGTAAATGAAGTAACAGCAGTGACCGTATGGATACCGTAAATGTTCCAGGCATTGGGCTGACCTTCATCTTCTGACTTCCATTCTTCAAAATGCTCCTTTGCTGCTTCCCTCACACTGCTGTACGTGTTTGCTCCAGTAGTAGCAGATGGTGAGCTTTACTGCAGCAGTTGTATGACGTACAGCAACCTGAACCGAGGTGATGTTCACCCAGAGGAAGTTCTGTGCCATGAATTTGAAACCTGCTGGATGTGTAACAGGACTCGTGTTTCTCGTGACACTTCCTCAGGGCTTTAGATAGTAAGGGTTCACATCTGTTCAGACTGCCAAGTAAATAGCTTCTAGTGTAATGCTTTGGCAGTCGATGGCATTTTCCAGGAATGTTATCAGGAATATGTTGTTATATGTTGTAGCTTTTTATGGGATTGTATTAGTATTTCTGTTTCTTTGAGGAAAATGAGCTTTTGTAATAATAAAACTATTGCACATTAATTGTCTCAATGTTTTTAAAGATACTTCTCACCGTAGGATATGCACTTGGTATTGTCCTCTGTGTGCAATCAAAAATGATTTCCAAATTTCCGGTTAGTTACCTGTAACAGAATCATTGGGTAATTGCCTCTTGGAGAAGTAGAAGCCTTCTGACATCTTGCTTGTGCATTAGCCCACAAACTTGAAGTGCTCTTTTTTCTGGAAGCTTCTGACATATAAGAAGTGAAAGCACTCTTGCTTGGTTTCTCATTGGTAAAGCCTCTCTATGCACATGAATATTAGCCTGTGCCTCTCAAGTCTTGAGTAATGAATGTGAAAAATGATTTATGGAAGATGTTCAGAGAAATCCTTATCGACCATTAGAATCCGCCTTACCAGTAAGAGAAACAAATTAAGGATGTTTGACCAGGAAGTGTTGGTGGGGGTGCTAATGGCTTCTATTTTTTTCCATCTAGGGTTCTGTGGTGTGAGCCCAGAGTACTGGGAGAAAAACATTTCTATTCATACTTTTTTACTGCATTTCTTCAGTTGAACAAAGGCTTATATCTATGTTCAGTGTTGCAGAAGACCAGGGAGAAGTTGAACTTTTCCATGTGTGAAAAGCAGGTGTTTTACCTTCACTATCTGAGGCTGAAGATGTTCCAGTGCAGCCAAAAAATCAAAGCCAGAAACATTCATTATGCCATTCAAGTTGTGTGCTAAAAATACTTTCTTGTGGGACATTCTAATTGTTTGTAGCAATTATGATTTTTTTCACCCACGTGAACATGAGTAATTTATTTTTCAACTACTCTTGTGATACAGTGAGATAGGATGTTTTTTGTTTGGATTTTGTGAAGGAAGGAACAGGCAGAATTGAAAACGTACAGTTGTTATTTGGGAGAGATGGGGAGGAATGGTGGTGAGGAGATACTGTTTGTAGGATGGGTTCACTGAACACCTGAGACTTAATGCATGGATGAATTAAGGTTTCTAATTCTTTGATTTTTTTAGTTTTCTTTTTTTTTCTTTTTTCTTTCTTTTTTTTTTTTTTTTTTTTTTTTTTTTTTTGTAATTTTTCGGCTTCCCTGATCTTTTGACATTGATTCTTTAATGTCATCTTTTTGAAAATATGCCATAGCAATTAAAGAAACAAAAAACAAAAAAACAAAACCAAAACAGGAATATTATTCAATTTGCTTTTATGTGTTCAATTTGAAAGGGCTGCATCTATCCAGCACATAACTGTATGTCACAAGAAAATGCTCCAGATGTCCTTCTGGCACTGGAGGGTTGAGGAAGAGTAGAGCAAGCCTCTATTACATCAATTTTGCTACTGTAGGAAGTGGATATGGAATGTTATGGATATGGAATGTTATGGATATGGAATGTTATGGATATGGAATGTTATGGATATGGAATGTTATGCTCAGGGGAGAAAATAACAAAAGTGAAGACAGACCAATATCCACACGAATATCTTACTGGGAAACCTCACGAGGTCTCTCAGCGTCAGTAAAAGTTATAAGTAGAAATTAATCTAAATTCAATATGAAATACTTTTGTTAATAACTGAATATTGCTTTCTTTTGTCAGCCTTTTTGTTCTTTTCCCCCCATATAAGTTTCTTTTGCAGGTTTTGCTAATTGTGTTAGGCTAGGAACAGAGGAGGAAGTAAGTCAGCCACTGCCAGCAAGGGGATGGTGCAAATGTTGATTAGAGAACAAGGAAGGAAAATAAGCTCAGTCACACCTTCTCTCTGAAATCCCAGTTTCTAAGATATCCTAACTAATATAACTAATTCTACTGCACACCATAGAAGTAGCTTAGTCCTGTGTTAATTAACCCTAAAACATGAGAAATCTACAAATCTTTCACCTCAGACAGTAAAAGAAGGTGAGTTCAGTCAGTAAAGTAGCTAGACCTATGGAAGGCTAACCAAGGATGTCCAAGGGGCCGTAGTTAATTTAGGAAACAATGGATTGGAGAGTAGAGGATGAAAATAGTTCAGTGTGCTGCTTTTGTCTCAGTGGAACTGTGAGGCTGGAAGGAAGGGCTGCCACGCTCGTATTTCTCACGGACCACAGGAGCGACTCCTACTGTGGTATTACTGAATTATCTGCCAGTAATGTTGCTTTGAGTTATGAGTGTTCTTAATGCTGAATAAAACATTCTGCAGGACCAATTAAGCTGCAGTAGGAGAGCTGTACTTTTGTTCTAAAATATTAAGCAAATTCAAATTGCTGCTGTTAGCAAAGAGAATGTAAGATCCTCTGATCTTCTTTCTCTCCTCAGATTTGGCACTTTCGAAGAGTAACACTGTAACACTAACCCAGTGTTAGTCTTGGCTTGTTTTTTTTTTGTTTTTTTTTTTTTTTTTGAAGTTACTTCTTTTAGAAGTCAAACAGATGGCTTTTAAATGATACTGCTGTTTTGTGCTTAATTGATGGTTTGTGCGCAAACGGTCAGTGTCTAAACTGAACCTGGGCACTGAATGGAAGCTGTATGATGGAGCTGTTACTGCTGCTTTCTGATAAATGATTGAATTATTGCTTTGAACTTAGTTTAAAAAATGAATTTTAGGGTTTAAAGCCTTCTACATAAATTATCCAGCTTTGAATGTACCTTGTCTTATGTTTCACCTCTGGAGGGGAAGGGGGGCGAATTTTTTTTCACACTGAAAAATACTTAGCCTTACCTTTAAAAAGTACTTCAGCTTTTAAAATGTCTTTAAATATCTTCAGCTGTGGGGAGTGTTACCTTAATGCACATAAGAAAGGGCTAAGCAGAAGTTCAGCATGTTACTGAGGATGCTGACCAAATGCCACCTGAATGCTGGCATGCGTGGGGCATCGCTGCCTCTCTTGGAAGCCTTTCCCAGTGTTTTACCACCTTCATGGTAAAGAAATCTTTCCCAGTTTCCTGTCTCAACCTCCTTGGTGAAGATCTGTTCCACCTCCTTGTGTCCTGTCATTGGCTACCAGTGGTGTGACTTGTTCTTTTCTTCCACTGCTACCTTTTGAATTGCTTTTTGTCCCTCCAGTTAGTTTTGATCAGACAAGATAATATTTGTTATGCATATTTCTGTCTCACTGTTGACATCACTTAATGGTGCAGTGAGCCCTAGTAGACTTTGCTGTATTCACTCATTGAAGAAGAGAACATTTTATCTATAACCAGATGAAGAAACATTTTGCTGCAGGTCAGCGTTCCTTTGTGCGAAGGTAGAAACAAGGCATATGTCAGATCTGTGGTCTTTCACACGATCATGCTAGTAGTTAAAGAAGCTTTCTCAGTACACTGAAGTAAAGTTATGACCTTACAGTCTTCAGAGTAGGCTTTTTACATACAGGCTCTTCTGCTTGCTATGGCAACATAAACAATACAATCAGATTTAAGAAAGAAGTGTTCTCTAAAATTCATGGAACTTAAACAGGGTATTTCTTGGCAATCCGTGGAATACCTGATGACAATTCCACACACATGTGTGCTTTAGAATTGAAAAGTTACTGCTCCAGGAGAAAAGCACCATCCTTTTCCTTCTACTTTCCAGTCTGTCCTAATCCCACAGATATTGCTTAGAACTTTTTCTTTTAGAGTATGGTTCAAAGAAGGGGAACATGGAATAGATGGATTTGCAACCCATCTCTGAGTTAGTAATGAGGTCAGTTTCTTTCTGATTTTGTCTTGGTAAAGGAACGGTTAAGCAGAGCAATCCTGTACATTACAGTCTCTAAATGGTAACAGCCCTGCTGATCTGTCATGTGTTATGGTGTGACCTTTGTACTTGGGCTTGTGCAGGGGGTGCTGGCCAGGCAGTTTCTCATGCTAGAAATATTTCCCATTGGGATGGACAATGGTATTTATGGCAGAGCAGTTGGAAATTATTCCGACTTTGACTTCTACTTTCATCATGATCCTTAAAGTTGAAGTAAACCTCAGTTTGCCAATCTAACAGCATTGTGAATTTCTTTATGGCTTATTCCTGGGTAATCTTCTGGTCCTGTGCTGGTGGAAAAGGCTTGAATGTCCTTACTCGCAGCGCTATGCCCTCCTAGGACTGGCCTGTACGTTTCTCCAAGGCTACTCGTGATTTTGTACCTTCTCTTTGTCTTAATTACATCCTACAGGGTTTGTTTGCCCATTTTTTAACAGGTTGAAGAGTCTTTTGGTCATGCTTGTCATCTCTGTGCTTTTTGGAGAAAGAGGTCAGAGTGGACTGGAGCAGTCAGAACTGTGCCCTGAATTTATTGTATGACATGTAACACAAAGGAGGGGTACTTTAGAGCTTGCTTTTCCCCAGTGAGGAGGTGGGGCAACATCTGTGATGGGCTGTGTGTGTAAATCCTGGGGAGTGCCAGCAGGGAAGCAGAGGCTGGGAATTCTTCACAGTGATGCACTAATTTGATATGATGTTGTTCGGTGTTCAAAACACTGCTGTTTTTTTTCCCCACAAGCAAAGGATTTTATTTGTAGTATGAGAGAGAAATGTAGTATGATTTTGGGATGAAGATGTGAACACTTGTGTTAGAGCTTGTCTGCTTGATTATTTTCAGGCCATTAATTACTCTGTGAGCTGAACTCACAGAAATGTGTTTTATGATGTTTAAATCTACTCAGTGGCACAGTTCTTTAAAAATCAAATACAAATGTTTCTTGTGAAGAGTCGCTTTTAACAGGTTATGAGGTTGATTTATCATGGGAAAGTACTTACGTCTTAATTTGCTGGCACTGAAACATTTGAAGATCTCTTCTGTTACTGCAAAGTTTGAACATAAACGTTCTAGCTTTCTCTATTGCCCTCAAACATGTTTTCTGAAAGATTCCCCCAACCAAGGGAGTTGCATGGTTGGAAATATTAAATGCTTGTTTTGCCTCATTAGTTCTCAAAACTGTTTCTTACAGCGGAGCTGACCTGGAAACGAGTAGCTGTGAATCTGTTACTCTTCTCTGTTGGTCTTCATGGGAGTTATAGATGTTCATCTCAACATGTGTAACAGTGCCATAATCCTTAATATTAGTCACTGTTGATCCTCTGTGGTGATACTCAGCCAGTAGGCAGCATGCAGGGCTGGTACTTGGAGCACTCTGCGTGGTGTCAGGAAAGGAAGTGAGTGGTATGATTAAGACACACTCCTGTTTCTCTTATTTTGTGCGTACAGAGAAAAGAGGAACCTGCTTTTTTTTTTTTTTTTTTAAGATGGAAGATAAGAAAATCCATTTTATACTGAAAGAGCAGAATATTTTCCATGTTGCTGTGAATGAACAATGTTTCAAAAGCCGCATCTGTCTGTCAGACTTAGGAGCTTAAGGAAGTCATAGGATAGCTGAACTGAAAACTTGAAAAACTGATAACTAAATTGAAAATGAAATGCCTGTGTATTAAGCTGAACTGGAAATAAAATATTCAGAATTCTTTTACTTTTCACTGTTTGGTAAGGACAGTAAAGCCTGCTTAGAACCATGGGATCAATAGTATCACCTGGCATTGGCTCTTCTGCAGTTGCTGCAGCAGGGAGGTGCTTGGCAGTAGTTGAATGTGTCTGTATGTGCACAGATATGTCCTGCAGCACTTGAGAGGAAGTCCGGTGAGCTGCCCGGAAAACAGACACGTTCTCCAAATGTTCTCACTTTGCAGTGGTTTAATGATAATTTGGTATGTTGGCAGGGAATTGATCTATTGTGAATTTATTTTGGCAACAGCAATAAAAATCACAATTCCCTTTATTTGCTGAAATATTTTCATTTTCGGGGAATAGATTTCGGGTAGTAGATTCGGGGAGTAGAATTCCTACACAAACTGCGTAGGAATTCTCTTATTTTCAGTAGCATACAATATAGTTATCACCAAGCACCTACTTCTGTCATCTCTTCATATCTAAAGACTTGCTGATATGAAGTGCTTTAACTCACCGTGAGAGATGTTAGATAGCAGTATCAAAGGATGGTGATTATCTTCTGAATTTATATGGGGCATAGTTGCAACAGTCGTTTACTACATAATGATTTCAATCAGATCCTATTTATGGTAGGAGTGTGATACGCAAAGAAAGACAAATATAATATTCTCCAGTTGTATTGTCTTATTCTTGGACTTGTGAAGTGGGTGGCTAATAGTTGGCAACGTGCTTGCAGAACTTTGAAAATATTCTCCTGAGTAACGCAGTGGGCATGTTTAAAGATGACTGCTAAGCTTATCTGTGTAACAAATACTGTGATAGCCTTATTGTGGGAAGCACTAAGAGGCTTTTATAGAACCATCTCATTTTAAAGCTCCAGGAGCTGGCACCTACACTGCTGAGGAAGGCCTGTCAGTGTAAGCACTTGGTCACCAGCACAGTGAGGCCTTTGAGAGGACTGTGATGACTGAGAACTGAGTGGTTGATAGCACAGTATTCTGCTTTACGTGAGGCCTTGGAAAGACTGTTTTTGTTTAGTTTTTAAAGCAACGATATCAGATGGACATCGGCAGAAGTTCAACCCTAGATGCTACTTGTACTGTGTAATGCTTTTACACCTAGAAAATGTGAATTTACATAAAAATGTGTAAGCCTTTGAATTTGTTAATGTTTTTTAGTCTTTTCCATCTTTACTGTAAAACAGTTCTTCTGGTTAGAAATGGGTTGTTGCGTCCAGAGCTTGGAAGGAAAGGTATTGATAATGGAGTCTAAAAGATCACATCATTAACTTCAATTTCTTTCTGATGTTTCAGATTTTCCTTCTTGCTTGCCCTCCATGTCGGGCTGCAATGATTCTCTTCAGGTAATGCCTCCTGTTTACTACATTTCTGTTTACTTTGCATGATGTATTTTAGAAATTAATCACAGGTTTAAGTAATAAAATATTAAGATATATATTCAGTAGGAAAGGCATATCTGTCAGACTGAAAAATGGTACTTCAGAAAGGTAATGGCTTAAACTGACTGCACAGCCACATAGCTGTGGTTCTTTTGTCCTGATGGTTTTGGTCTCACTAGCAATATACCTTAGCTCAGTAACAGCTGAAACTACACTCCTCCTTCCACAGACTAATGTGTGCTTGCTTACTTAATTTTATGTGCCTCGTACCTTTTGATTGTCCTCACCAAAAATTAGTGTTTGGTCTTCATTGAGCACTGTACATACGCAATGTGTGTTCAGTTTTAAAAAGAACATTAACTAAAGCAAATCCTTGCTGATTTTGAGTATTTTTTTCCAAAGATAAGCAGTATTTTAGAACATATTGTTACTAATTTTTGAAACGGTAAGGGTTTCCAGTGTGCAGGAAGAGCCCAGTAAGTAGTCATGGGGAACAACTAGTTGGAGTGTGGGGAGGGTGGTGGTGTTTCTCAGACAGAAAGGTAATCAAGAAGACCTGTGGTTGCCACTATGGCAATTCACTCTGCTCTTTCTTGTCCTCGCATATGCAGTGACTGGAAAAGTGATGCTGGGGGTCTGCCTTATGAAAGTGCTTTGGAAGTGCTGCTCTGTGGCTGCAACTTGTTCTTGCTGTTCCTTATTGGGGCAGGGAGCAGGCCAAATGCAGGGATACTGTAATAGTATCTCTTCAACTCAGAGAGTGCAAAATACGCCTGGTGTCTGGGTTTTCCTACTCGCTTCCAAAAGACTGGTTGCAGAGCAGTGGCCACTTGCTGCTTCTCACAGCTGATCTTTTTGGTTTTTGACACTCTCATATACAAATGACATTTGAAGAACAATTTGGGGTTTGTATTACTTTTGAAGTTGTGCACTTCAAAAAAACACGTAAAGATGTGCAGGAGTAAAACCTTATCAAATATACTCTTTCAAGCTCTGAAAGATAAATAAACAGCAAAATTCCAAGCATTTAACAACCTATATTATGATCTGGATTAACACAAATGGGCAGCCCAGGCCTTCTAGGAATCCAAAGCTCATTACAGAAAGCAGTCCTACTTAGGAAAGTATTTAAATGTGTATTTAAAGACAGGCTTTGTCCTCGTTATTGCATTTAACTGTGGCTTTATTCAAATTTTCTCAAATCACTGACTGCTTTTTATTGAAGAGATATTACATAAAAAGTGAAAATACTGCATTTCATTTCCAGTCTGAAAACACCACTTCCTCTTTTCTAAGGTTGCAGATGCATATGCTGAATGGGGCTCTCTTGGCATTGCTGTTTCCTGTCGTTAATACGCGCCTGGTGAGTGTACTGTATCTTTCCTTTTGCTCCCTAATTTATTTCTAGAAGTTTTTTCACCTTTGGTTCATTTTACTGTATGTAGTTCATGTTACCAGGCTGTAGATTCCTGGTACAAACCTCTGTGATGAAACCAAAATTCCAATCCTGGAATTTTTGTGATTATGTTTATAAATCAGTGTGGGGAGTTAACACTGCTTTATCCTAGGTGCAGAAGAAAGTGCTTTGACAGTACTGGCCTGGCCTCTGAGCAGAGGTAGAACATAAGAGGCTTTGAAACTTCATAGAACAGGGTGTGGCATGTGCACAAGTCCATGGGACTTAATTGATGTATCTGGGGGTCCTGAAGGAACTGGTGGATGAAGTTGCTGAGGCAACTGTTTGTTGTACTTGAGAAGCTGTAGAAGTCTGAAGTTCTTAGTGACTGGAAAGGGAGAAGTCTAACTCCTTTTTTAAAAACGGTAAAAAGAAAGACTCAGGAAACAACAGAGCTGGTCAGTCTCACCTCTGTGTCTGGCAAGGTAAGGCTATGGAGCACATCCTCTTGGAAACTCTGCTAAAGCACATGGAAAACAAAGAGGTGACTGGTGACAGCCAACATAGCTTCAATAAAGGCAAATAGTGCCAGACAGATTTGTTCTACAATGAGGTTACAACGTTGGTGGATAAGGAAAGAGCAACCAGTATTATCTACCTGGCTTTGGGTATAGCGTATGGTAACTGTCCTGCATGACATCCTTTTTTTTAATTTGGAGAGACATGGATTTGATGGATGAACCACTCAGTGGATGAAGAGTTGTCTGGATAGCTGCAATCAAAAAGTTGCAGTCAACATCTTGGTGTCCAGATGTAGATGTGTAAAACATGGTGTTCCTCAGGGGTTAGTATTGGTACTGACACTATTTAACATCCATGTTGGCTACGTAGACAGTGGAATCGAGATCATTCTCAGCAAGCTTGCACATGACACAAGCTGCATGGTGCTACTGACACACTGGAGGGGAGGGATGCCATCCAGAGGGACCTGGACAGATGTAAGAGGTGGGCCCATGAGAACAATGTGAAGTTCAACAGGACCAAATGCAAAGTCCTGCAGCTGGGTCAGGGCAATCTCAAGCACCAATACAGGATGGGCAACAAATTGATTGAGAAATGCTGCAGAGCCCTGCAGAGAGGTATGTGGTGGAAGTAAAACTGAATAGGAGCTGCTAAATGTGCACTTGCTGCCCAGAGAGTCAACCATGTTCTGAGCAGTGTCAGAAGTGTAGCTGTCAGGTCAAATGAGGTGATTCTCACCTCTACTCTGCTGTTATGAAACCCCACCTGCAGTACTGCATTCAGCTGTGGGGCCCTCAGCATATGGAAGACTTGGATGTGCTACTCTGGGTGGCCATGTCTAATTTGCAAAGATCTTTTCTGCAACCATTTAAATGTCTGTTTTAAAATAGAGTTCACTTAAATTCATCTGCTCACATGTTTACAGAGTCTGGATAATGTATTCATATCTATATTTACATAGCATGTGAGTTAATGATATTGTTAGGGACTTCAGACTCTGTTACAAATCTCATTAGTGATTGTCCATTTACAAATCTAGGCAGTCTTAATAGGATTAAGTCTATAAATCAGCATCTGTATTGAATTTTGATGATACGCCATGTTGACTGTTCACACTGGTATCTAGGAGACTTGAAAACTAAGTCTTACTTTGGACTTGTGCATGCTTTCCTTCTTCCCCTGTTTAAGATAAGAAAAAATTCTCCTGAGACGCAGTTTAATTACTGGAGAGAGGATTATCCATCTGTAGGCTTTTACATATCAGTAAGGACTTTCCTCGCTGTATGAAACACATGTATACACAGAAAGTTCAATCATTATTCAGATTTTAGTAGTAAAATAACCATAGAGTTTATTCAAGTTTTGTTTTGTCCTTCCTTCTCTGCTAACTATGTATATTCTTTTCTACAGAGATGGAAAAATATATAAAGCATTACAAATGGGAAAAATATATATTCATGCATGTGTGTATACCTGTGTGTGTCTATGTACATATATATACACATATATAGCTGCTTAAGTGCAGTTTGTCAGTGTGTTTTAATAAAACTAATTCCTGCTGAAGGGACATTAAAATATATATATACATACTGTACTGATTTTTTCCTGATAAGTGGGAGCACAAATCTCACTCTGTATTTCAAACTTTCTGGTTCTTAAGTTTAACATAAAATACTTTCCTATATTACCTTCTCTGGTTAAAATGTCGAAATATTTAATTATTAACTTGTGCTTTCTGTGCTATTTTGAAGATCTCATTTAAATGAGGGAAGTGGAGGTTAAACAGGAAAAATATGGACTGCTTATAAAAATCTGTCCTTAATTAGGGATAAAGGAGGCAAAGGATAATGTCCAAGAGCAAGTATTTTTGGAATAAATACAGCTTAGGTTATTTTTGGCTTAACAGCTGCTTGCCAGGCTCGTCTCTTTTCAGTGTTTCTTCAGGCATAAAATAATTTGGGTGATATTTTATAGCATGGCTGCTTTGGCCCAAATTCTGTCATGGTAGATACACATTCTGCTCTGTAAATGTCGCTGTCATTTACACTGACATTGTAACAAAAGCAAGAAATTTCTCTTGCAACTTAGGAATTAACAAACAAAAAACACATTAGTTCTGTCCATGTTGTTTTATAGTATCTAAATGAAGAGATGTTTGACTCGGCCAAGAATATACCTCATCTTTTTTTGATTTCACTAGTACGATATTTTAAGACGTATATTTTAGTGTATACATTTCAGTACAAAGACATTGTGTTCTTAATTGTCTGTAAACAGTTGTAATATATTGTGTCTGGCACAAACTAAGAGCATGAAAGATTGGGCACCTGACACAACTATTGCTGTGGAAGTGGGGAGGGAGATGCTGTCTAGGGGCAGATGAGCAAGAGTTCTGAGGCCTGTGTGCACTGAAAAGCAGGAGACTGTTGTCTCATCACTTTGTGAACCTGTAAAACCAAACTGGGATATTTCACTGAGCACTAAGGTGGTTGCTGTTATCTTTCATCACATAAGATGTGTTTTAAGCTTAGGAGATGCATAGTTTTCATTGTCTTCAGCTGACATTCTGCTTATCCTCTCTTCCAAGTGGATTGCCTCTTGGTTATCTTACAGATAGCAGATGCTTACTGTAGTTCCTTGGCTAAATTAGCCTGCTAGCTTGGCAAGTTCACCAGTAGGCGCATACACACCAGCAAATTGTGAACCATGAGTGAGGAGCAGGAGAAAATATTAGAAGTATGTTTTTTGTTTTAAATATCTTCTGCATTTTGCAGTTTATGGATAGGGAATGAAAAGTTAATTGCCACCTTGTGGGTGATGGATGGATGTTTAGGAACTAGTGGATTTGTACATAATAGAAGCATGGAGTTATAGGTTACCATAAGATGAATGCTTTGCTGTGCTTAAGATGCTCAGCTAATCAACTTTGTATTTTCAGCACTGGAAGGGCACCGCTTTGGCAGGAGGGGAAGGGAATTGTGTTATTTAAGGAGCTTGAATGATAGGCCTATTTATGCTACAAAATGCTGTGGTAAGAACAAGTCATCTGGAGTCCATCAGTCTTCTGGTATGTGACATAATGAACTACCCAACTAGCTTCTCAAGTTGTGAGGCAAGTGTACACATTCATGTAGTGAGTGATAGCAAAGCAGTGATAAGGGTTTGAGATCTAGCCTTAAATGCTTGCATCTGAAAAACTCAATCAGATTTTAGCTAAAGATGTTAAGACATTAGAGACGATGCTAAAGGAATCGTATTGTTAGAATGCCAGGTGGGACCCTGGAAGCGAATGAGAAATACAGAAGTAAATAACTTCTTTCTACTCTGTTTAAGTTATATGGGATGTTCTAATATCCTAGCTATGTGAATAAACTCGTCTAACTACCACATAAACCAAGCCTTCAGAGTAACTATAATTGTTTGAACTTCTGTATTGCAGTGATCGAATTTTAAAGGAAACTTGCTGCTGGTTTTAAAGTAAATGTTGTTGTTTGTGTTTTGTTCTTTTTTTTTTTCCAGTTGATGTCCTGAAAATTTTGATATAAAGTGAAAATTAGGACAAGTCCCAGAGATATTGAACTTGCTGGGATGGTGCACTTCTGATGTTTCCAGAAGCTGCTGAATTCTATTATTAGAGCTATTTGGCTTGAGAGTTACACATTCTAAATCCGTTTTAGGAACAGAATCGTACTCTAAGCAGTACTTACTGTACACAGTGTGCAGTACCTCTGATCTTTGTCCACTGCATTTCTATTGCACGTTAGGGTGATAAACAATTCACAGCACTTAACAGTTTGCCTGAGACGTCTTTGAACAGCAAAATGGGATAAGTTATGGTAGCATGTGGCATTATAGCTAAATTGGCCTAATCTGTCTGGCACAAGGAAAACTAACAGGGCATTTCATGCTGGAGTCTGTGGGGAAACTGCTTTGGTTGCCAGTAGGTCCTAACACCCATATTTCTGCATCTTTCAGCAGTTACCTCTGCTATGTGCATCAAAATGATACCTGTAAATGCAACCTACAATCACACCTTTACTTGATAATAAAAATCTACCTCCTGCTGGTGGTGTGAAGTAGTCCAAATATTCTCTCTAGAGGAACTGGAAAAATGCTATTTCTGAAACTGGTATTATTTATTACTTAAAACGTTTTTACACTTAACTCCGTAAATGCCTGATTGAGCCCAGAGTGTCATTAATGGGAGCTGATCTGTATGATAAAAATGGACTGACTGCGAGACAGTGATGTCTTATGAAACACAGTAAACCTCATGTGTAATGCTGGTCAAATACTCAAAACCCTGATGGAAGGAGAAATGCATTCTGTTGAGATCAGTGTTGCACTGAGCTCCATGTTCTCCTGGCTTTCTTAATAAACTTCCTCCTCAGTAGCTGCACACCAAAAAAAAAAGGTCTCTTACAGCTTGTCAGAATTTGGGTGTTTTATAGGTTGGAATCCTGCAGGCTTTTAGCCTACCTGGATTTTCTGGCTTTTGTAGTCTGGTAAAAGTAGTCACCTTCCTAGTCCTGTGATCTACTGCATCTTTACTCTGCAGGCATAACAGATGCCTTCCTATAACTCTTAAGACTGAGCTCACACTTGCTAATAGTTTGGTAGCAAGTACAGATGCTGATTATTTCCCTCAATATACGTTCTCTGCACTAACAGGGTTAGCTGAAAATGAGAACTAGATAAACCTTAAATTAGTGCTGCTTTAAGGAAGTTCAGCTCTCATTCTCTGTACTGCCTGGGTTGTGCAGAACAGCTGTGAGGATGGATGCTGACTGACACACCTATTTGAAACTTTTTTGAGAATGTTTTTTCATAATGTACAAAGAAAAGGATGTGTGACAGGCAACGGACACACTGCCCCTAAATACAATGGGAAGAAATAGTTGCAGTAAAACTATGGGAAGCTGCTTCAGACTTTCACACGTCACATGAGTGTTTAATCCTTCTCTCCAGATGTTTTTTGCAGCCCCGGTATTCCTTTTATTTCGTCATAACATTTCTTTCTCTCTCTTCACATAAATGGAGGTTGCTTTTCTGCTCTATGTCAGGTAAGCTGGAGGTGCCTGAGCTGCAAAAATGCCCAGGTAGTGTAGCAGTGGTTGGAGCACTGGGCAGCTTCTTGGCCTTTTGCGAGCGTCTTGTTGGGTGTCTTGTTGGAATGTCTGCTGGAGAAATGAGTCCTGATAAAACTCTTTTCAAAAAGCCCCTTCTTTTTCTTTGTCTTCGTGTATTTTTGCTTGTTTGTTTGAAGTCTTCACGTCTGTCTTTGGACTGTTCTGATCATCTCTGGCACTATTTCTCCTCTGCCAAGTAAGTCATTTGCTATCACAATCCTGAATGTGCTGAGGGGTAACCATCACTCATTACCAAGGCCTAGCAGCTGTTTGCCCTACGAGTTTTATATTTAGTATACCTTTGTATTCCTCTTCTCTGATCTATATTGTGATTTGTTTTACTAGTGAAGTAAAAAACCTGTTTGTGTTTTTAATTTCTGGATTACTGATCACATTTAAGAAACTAATTGTCAAAGATTACAAACCTGATTTACTGCTGATGTTTAAGAAGGCAACTGATACAGAATGACTAGATTGTGCTGGCTGTGCTATAGAAAAGGCTAGGATCTGGGAGCTGAAATCCTTCAATTCCTTTTTTCTGTCATGCTCAGCTGTCTTTTTAGGGGACGATGGAATGAGAGCTCCTCTAGGTATAGTACTTGAGCTGTTGTTACACATACACAGTTGAAGTATAAATAATTAACAGAAGGAGAAGTACTGCTTTCAGAAAACAACAAAGTAGCAACCTCAGAGTCCGCTGAAGATCTGCTGCCTTGTCACAGTGGGTTTAAGCTAGTTTAAATGGGTCTTGTGCTGCGCTTTCTGATGGGAAACTGTCATCTGAATATCTAACTTTTCAGCTTAAGTCTGCACTGAATTGAGATTATTCTTTCCCCATCTTAGTGCAATCAATGGAAGGAGCTCACTGCTTCCCTAGGACAGAACCAGGTTTATGTTAGGTTACCCTGTTGCACGCTCAGAGAACTGCTGTTGATGGCTGCGACTTTTACTCGGAAAGAACAAGGTGTGCTCTAATCCTTCTCCAGACAGTTTCTCTTTCCCTCAGATTTGCAAGCGATGAAATGGTGTTTGTTTAGCCCAGTAGCTCTGAACGTAACTGACCTCTCCCTGGGATGAGGCTCAGTGCGTGCTCGCTGTTCTTGGCACTTAGCAGAGGACCTTTAAGCATGTGCCTGGGGAGTGCGGCACTTTGGAATCTGCATCATAGGCTGCTGTTCTTCCTGGAAGAACAAGGCACCATTTATTTTTGAACAGAAACATCGTTACCACATGTTAAAAATGAGAGGTCTGAATACTTGGTTACAGAGTGCTTTCTTAGCATGTTTTGATACTGTGTGTTATATTAGAGGAATTGTTGTGAATGTCAGTGTTGTTTAATATATTTTGAAATGTATGTGATTTTATATCGAAGGCAGAACCTATGAATGAACGAGGAGCAGATCTGCTTTTCTGCAAATAGGAATCTTTAAAGGAGAAAAGCTTACTTATCAGTAGCACTTACTTTCAGTATCAGGGTAGTCTGTACTTTGTATTCATTGAGACTGTCAGGGAGCCTGGAGTGCAAGTTAATAGCAGCAATGGATAATCTGTCCTTTTGTCTTGTACCATTAGTTACTCTAAAACTTCAAGGAAGGCATGGGACGAAATGCAGGAAAGCATGATGCTGGTAAGGGAGAGAAGAGTCTAAAAATACATTAAATAATTGGACTGTTAATATTAGTATACCAGCTTGAGGCTGGTGCCTGTTGGGAGCAAATAGCCAGTATTTCTGGCACTCTGTAGGGACAGGTGGATGGAAAAATAGGGTTTTTTAATCCATACTTCATCGGTTTGCTAGGAGAGGGTACCATCCTTTAGAGTGGCTGCAAGGTTTTCCCTCTCAGAAACAAGGAGAGGACAGGCCTGGGGCCGGGCACCAGGGCCTGCTGCTGAGATTGCCGAAGCCCAAGTTCAGACACATGTGGCCTTTGTGAGCGCCTACAGTCAAGGGCGAGATGGACCAACACAGCTCTTCAAGTCACTTTATATTGTGTGACTAACAGGTTTTTTGATTTCTGAATTTCTCAGTCTCCATTGCTTGCTGAAGTGCTTGGTTGCTTTCGCAAAGAGGATCTTTATGTCCTGGCTCAACAGGTGATCCCTTCCTCTTTCTCTTTGCTTTCAGTTTTCTCTTACAGCTACAAGATACCTACCTGCAATCTGTAAATGAGTGTTTTATGGGTGAAATAAATTACAGATGAGACCTTTAGAACTGGGTGAGCCAGTTGCTGCGTACAGCTTCATAGCCCATCTTTTGTGTGTGTTCTTCTGTTTGTTGTCTGACTGCACAGTGTGAGTGCTTGGCTGTACAGAAACTATGCACTTTCAGCTCTATGCCAGGAAATGCACCCATCTTCAGAACAAACAATCTTTCATAGTGGAAAAAAGAATGTTTTGTTTCACACAAACAAAAATACTGTCAACACTACCGCAGGAAAACAACTGTCGCTCTGTTCTAAGAAGTGTCCTGAGCATCGTGTTTGTGTAACTGACCCTCACAGCTTAGTGAGTGCAGGAGCCCTTCTGAAAGAACAGAGACTGAACAGAGCATGCTGCTTGGCAGGAGTAAGTGTAAATCCCATGCTGTGTTGTGTGTATCAGGAGCTGTTGTTTCTCAAATGTGTGTGCTCCACCAGGTAGGGGTACAGATCTTTCCTCCAGTGAGAAAAACTGTTAGCTTCTGATTTTTTTTTTTTTATCTCCTTTCTTTGCTCTCAGTGTTTTTCAGTGGGCAACAGAAGAAAAGGTTCAAATTCACTACACCTCACAACTTTTGTGAAGCTCTTGCTTTTGCCTGCTGCTATCTCACATACTTTTATGTTTTGGTATAGAATGCCAAAGTATTACAAGAGTGTGTACAGTGTTACAAGAATGTGGACAGTGTTAGGGTCAGGTGTCAGCTTAGGGATGCCAACACTAAAAAATCCAGCTGATGATTTGAACATCTTAAAAAAAACTTTTTTCTTTTTTTTCTTTCTTAGAATTTCAAACCTCACTGTATTACTTACCTGCTGTTCATTAGCTGTTCTGTAGGAAGAAAACTGAACTGTGTGAAGATCCTATCTTCAATTCTGTTGATGTAGAAATTTTTGTAATGTTCCTGTTTCAATATTCTGAGTTCATTGTCTTGGAACAATAACAAAAAGGGAAGGCTCTTACTGATTTTTTTCTTCCTAGTTATTTATTTGTTTAAAATTGGAACACAAGCCAAGAAAGTAGTATTTGCATCTGGTTTCATGTTAGCTTGTAGAATGACACTACATTTGAGTCAAAACTAATGGCTTTGCTTTACTCCTATGAGAATTCAGACTCAGTAGTATTGTCCATTTTTTCACATCTGAAATAAAATAGTAAACCATGTTTTTTCAGCTTTGTAAGGAAGCTGCTACAAGAGTTGAATTCTGCATTTTTTAATTTGAATCTGTTAACAGATATAGGCAAAAGCAATTACAGATGGAATGACATTCAGAACAGTCTGCCACTTCTTCTAGCTGATCAAGAGCTCGAATTAGTTGGGCTGGGATTAAGGGGCTCAGATTGAACTGTGAGTTGTGGTTCAGGTTATTTTTAGCAGAGCATTATTTTAGTACAATCTGTCTGACTTGTCCTGAAAAAGTTACATGGATATGTAGATGATGAATTCAGTTTTGCAAAATCTGTGAGCAGATGAGGAAAGCTTGATTTACCGCTAACTGATTACTTGTTTATTTGCATCCTTCTGCAGCTTGAAGACTGACTGATGTCATCTGTTGTGTTAGAGACACTGGGCTGTTCCACACATGCATGCACACTGCCATAAAGCAAGCAGTTCTTTGGATTTTTACACAGAACCCCTTAGCGATTTCTTTCATGTATTTTAAAATGGTTGGAAGCAAAAGTCATTTCTATGGAAATCTATCTCACACAAACTAACAGGAAAATTTTCTTTTATAAGTTTGTCATGTTTGTGAATATAGTTCCTGTTTTGATTACTTTGGGGTTTTGCATTGTTACTGGAAATTTAAATTATGAGGAAAAGGAAAAGAGCAATTTTATGTTTTGCCTCCTTTGTTGTGCTTCAGACCGATTTTGAGAATTCTCATTGACAAATATTGCATTGTGTTTGTGGTGAGGGAGATGGAATGGGTACAGCTAAGTGCATTTTCTAAGCACTGACCATTAATGTCTGCCATTGCTTTGGTAACAGTCATAGATGACAAAAGCACTGAACAGAATGCACTGTGATGGGGCATAAGGAAAATGGTTCCAGTTGTTAATGATGAAATGTGTTTACAAATATTTTTCTTCACAAATATTTTTCCTTATTCCTCAGCTTCCATTTGAAATGGAAATTTATTACATCCAACATGTGATGCTCTATGTTGTGCCCATCTATCTGCTGAGAAAAGGAGGTAGGTTGGCAATTTACCCTTCCTACGTTGAATTGGTTCTAGCCATTGAACTAGCTGTTCTAAATGGTTACCACAAAGTCTATTCTTGCTCTCTGCTGTATGTTGTTACCTAACAGTTTCTGGTGGTATGTATGTTGGAGTTGCATCTCTGGTAACATAAAACAAAGATTTGTGTGTCTAGTATGTGTTGGCCTAATGTGGTATTGTCTTGAGTAGCCTCTGGCATCTTGTAATGTTCTAAGTTGTGTGCTGTGTCTTCAAGACTTGCTTTCTTGCATGTCCCTTGTGAGATGCATTAGGACTATGAGGTAGCTTGCTTGACATTCATTCTACTATCTTGCATTATGTTGTACTATAATAATTCATAAAATCTGGAATCCCAAATCCTTCCACTGAGCAGCAGTACTCTGACCATTGCTCCCTAGAAGTTAATACAGTATATCTGCATCTAGTGTGATGCTCTCTCCCCCTCAGCGTTGATTTGCCTCGACCTGCGTTTTCTATCAGAGCTGAATGGTTTCATACAGGAAATAAAGTATTGTAATGTATGGTCCAGCCTTTCAGTAGCCTTTAATGACAATACCAGGGGTGTGATGTCAATTTACAGAATACTTAGAACAAGCTCAGCCTCTTCTACTGTGGTGTTTTGTACTTTATACCAGTAATCACTTAGGATTTGCAATATAGGTCTGTAACCTTTTTCCTGCCCACTACTGAGTGAAATTAAATAAAAGTGATGCAGAGGGTAAAGTACCATAATTCAATAAGTCACCCTTTTCTCTCTTGCTAGTGGCATACGCTGGCCATGCTTTATTTTAATCCATCTTTGGTAGTGCAGTTTGTCAGAATGTTAAGATGTGATATAGATGTAGAAATTATGCAAACCTGTAATCGTTACGGAAAGGAGAGGGCAAAGAAGGGCGATCAGCCATGTGCTGCTGTAGGCAACGCCGCACTCAGCTCATGTGGTGTCACCAGCTCAGTTCTTCTGGTGTCTTTGAAGTTCCTGTATGTGTCATTTTAAGATACTTGTTTGGGGCTGATAAGACTGTAGTCTGAAGGGCTTTGTGTTGTACAGTTGTCACCCATTACCGGTATTCTGGTAAATGTTTGCATGTTATCAGTGTACAGGTATTTGCTGCCACCTAATGTTGAAATGATAGCAGTAATGTTTCTACCCAAACTGTTGGCTGATTATTTCAATAGATTGCCTCAGACTGTGTAACTAATAATTCTCCAGTTTCTTAATGTGGTCAGCTCCTGGCCACCTCACTGACTGTAATATCTCATTAACAAAAGATCCATAAAATTTTTAAGTAGTTATGACTAATGCCACAGGAGATAATGTATGAATGTGGTGAAAATTAGCCTACTATCATGTGCCAATACTGTCATTTTACTCGCACTTGCTTAAAGATGCTTTGAGTAGATGATATCCTTTATTCTGACTGTATCCCATGCAAGTTGCTTTATCACCACTAACATTGATTGTCATGCAACTTTGTTTTTGTATTTTAAGCAGAAATTTCCATCAGAGAATTGTTAGTTATCATTGGGAGAAGAAAATTGGTAGAAAAAAATGGAAAAATTGAATGGATTTTATGTGGAAAAAGTGTCATCCTTCACTCCTTTTATTGGAGTATTTGTTGGATATTTACTGATACCACTGACTGCTTTGTTAGGAACTCAGTGTTAATATTCCTTTAAGGAGGATTGAGCAGAGATGATTTGAGGCTGGTTTGGCAGAGAATGGCATGTCAGATTTTGTTGGCATGCTAATCAAACATCAGTCGTGCACGCAGACTCAGTTACCTGTTAAAGTGTTTTCTTTTACACAGGAAACTGGGTAACAGTAAGTGTTACTCCTTACAGTGGAGACGACAGGTCACGTTGCGCTGCCAGTATCACCTTCATGTCCCCTCTTGTCAGTGTGCAGACAGTACCGTGCTTAGCATCAAATTGAAGGGTGAGCTCTGAGCATCTCTCCAGCAGTGTCAGTCAGTGAACTCACTGACGGCTCATTGCTCAAGGATGTGTTCCTATTCAGGGATTAAGGCATCTCTCTCCACTGATTGAGTACAAATTTCATTACTTAACCTTCTAACATGCTTCCTTTCTAAAAGTGCACGTATTTATGTATATATATATGTATGCATGCCAGCCTAGGCAAACTAAATGCTGATTTGGTTCGTATGTCTCTTAACTTCAGTAAGAGGGTCTCGTGTATAGCAGAGGTAAGTGCAGATATAATATGTCAGCACAGATGATTCTCAACTCAAGGGAGCTCTTTCATGAAACACATCTGCTATTCTCAGCTTTCTTGCTGGATGAATATTGCCTGTGAACTCTGCCAAAAATTAGACTAGTCTCTGGCAGGACACAGCATTCCTGAAATAGCTGGGTAGGCTGAACCAGAGCAATAGGACGGATGCAGAATTGCGGATATGGTTGCTGCTTTTTGTTGTTCTTGGGAGTGAGACCCTCACTGCCCTGTGAGCTATGCCATGGCTTTGTAGTTCCTGGATTGGATTACTGTGGCATCAGATGAATGCTAGGACTTGCAAAAGGGAGGTGAAAGAAATAAAGTGTCAGGGTGGAGGGAAGAAGATGGAGCCACACGAGCGTGAATTTTGATCAGGGAGTCAACCTCTTCATTGAAAACTCATTAATTACAACTAAGCTGGACTTCTAAAACATACAAGTATGCTCAAGTATGTTTTCTGCTACTGGGATACAGATGGCTGGTAGAAGGCTTAGGGAGATGGCAACTGACCAAATGTGATGTCATGAGCTGTCAAAGCTGTTTCAACAGTGCATTAATTAACCTGACCTTCTAAGAACAAAGTACTAGAAACTTTCAATTCTGTCTTAGAGGACTGAGTTTTGCCAACTGTATACTCTTAACACAATGAAAAGTTTCCAATTTGCACTTCAGTAGCCTCCGATCTCAGTTTCTGACCATCTTAGTCCTTAAGCTACTTTGGTTAGGTTTTTTGAGGGATTTGACAAGGTAAGGTGTGCCCCTGATTTCAGAGCTTCAAGTGGAATTGTTATTTTCTGAAAGTTGTGACCAAATGGTATCATTCCACAGTGGTTTGGAATAAGAGTTAATTTCTAGGGACTCCCTCACAGCAGTGTTTAGATGCTCCTTCTTGAGTTCTGGGATCCCCACTATAGTTTGGTAGATCTAATAACTTGATGAAGTAGGCAAGGATGTTGGTGTTCTTAGGGTTTTGTTACTTTAAGGAGCAATCTGGTGTATGAACAATACCTGAAGATCTTACATGCTTAATCAGAGGCCTTTGTATTGGTGTCACTTAATTGCTGCATGGTTCTGACGCTTTCTCCTGCAGGGGGAGATAGTCACTAGCATTCACTCTGCTAAAATGGCTGTGCAAATTCTCAGAGTTCACAGTTCAAAAGGAGGTTGTCCAGACTGTGGAGATGGTAAATTAATTCGGCTACAATTTAGGAAATAAAAAAATCTCCTTTTGGGCAAACTCCGGACAGTCATGTCAGTCTGCCTTCATTTCTTTTTAAGAGCTGATTGTTGTACAGCTGTGCACAAATGGACAGATAGATTGATCCTCAGTACTTTAGTAGGTAAGTTGTTTGCTAGGAGTAGGGAGAGGCTTTTCAACTTATATGTATTTCTTATAAGCAGAAAGAAACTTTCTCTCTGACTGAAGTCATGAGGCCTTTCTCTTTTTTGATCTAGCTGCCTTCAAAGGTGGCAATGGAAGAGAAGAGTTTCTCTGGCAATGTGAGAAAGTCAATAGAAGCTCACAAACTTCCCCCTGCAACAAAGCATGCTGCTGTGATCTTTCAGAAATTGGACAGAAGCTGCTCCTGTATCTGTGAACAAGAAAGTACAAGTAAAGCAGCTGGAGAACCAAACTTGTGCTCTCCTTTTTGCTGCTAAGGACTTGCTGGCAAGAATGGGATATCAGCACATTTAAACACGTTTTTAGCTGTTGTACCCTTTCTCAGCCACTTTGCCGCTTTGTGACTCTTGCTTGTATTTAATGATAGTCTTCCATATCTTTTAAATGAAGTTACAGATCAGGGTTTATAGTGAACATTAGCAATCCAGGAAAACTTTGATTATGTATTTAAATACAGTTAGGTTGTCATAAATCTAGTTTATCTCCAGCCTCAGTGAAATACTTTATAATGAGGAGTACATCTCTTCCACTGTAACTCCTAATTACTTACAGATCTGTGAAGTGTTGTGCATTGTGTAAGGCTCACTCTCATCTGATCATGCTCCTGCTCTTCCCTTGACAGTTCCTGCGTTCTTATTCCAGCACTGCTCTGCCCCTGGATCCCCTGTGTTAGATGTAAGTGGCTGGTGCAGTGCCTGCTGTGCTTGGAGCAGAGTGCTCAGAGCAGTAGGGTACTTGTGTTCAGCAGCAAGAGATGTGTGCTGCTCTGGCTGTAGGCTCATACTGCAATCTCTTGTAGTGCGGCCATTTAGCATAATCTTGTTTGATTTAAGGAAGCTGGAGAGGAAGAGGAGGTGACGGTGCCTCTGCCACATGACACATTGAGCTTTTTGCACTAAGCACTTATGGTTTCTATTGTGAAACACTTAAACTAAATAAGGGTGGTGATGTGGCATTCTGTGAATGGGCCCAAGATCTGTTAGTCTTCTCTCTGCATGTAGAGACAGAAGTTTAGGAGAGTATCACTACACATACATGTACAAGGAAGAGGAAGAACCTTCCGTATAGTTATCAACAGTAGTTTGTGATGGACAAGATCCCAGGCTGATTTTGACAAGCATAGCTGACAGTCAAGAACTAGAAATCTCCTGGCATAAGGCAGTATATGAAATCAACATGGATTTGGAACAGCTAGGGGGAAATAGCAGATATCAGGTGAGAACTAGCTTATCCTCTTGAGAACATCCTTTTCTCTGCTGGAAGGGAAGCTCTAGGCTATCTTAGTAGGCCAAAACATATGCATTATTGGAAATAACCCCTTAATTAAGGGAAATAAAGTAGAAGCAAGCTTGCCCTCACCTTCAAGCTTTAAAATGAAGAAACTGCAGTAGCTGCTGAGTTCTGGATTAAGCAGGCCTAGCTGTACTTTGGAGGGTACGAAGCTGAAAAATCTGTACAAAATACAGTGGGAATGAAAGCAAGACATCAGGAGCAAAGGATGATTTTAAAACTACTGAATTAAAAAAATAGTACTATATTTAGGTTCTAATTCTCTGGTTCAAGCAGAGAAGTAATTCTGTGCTGCATCTTATTTTACTTTCTGCTAAATTGTGCTCAGATTTTTGCAATCCTATTTTTTGTAAACTTGAAATAAGTAATTCGTAAGTTAACTTATAACACTGCAAGTAATGTGAGGCTTTGTGGGGAGAGATGGAAACTAATATAAAAGAAATTAGAAGAGTCTTTACATTGATCTTTAGATTATTAAAGCCATGCTTCCATTTTCTATATGTCAAAATTAAATGCATAGCTTGTTCAAGGTCATACAAATACTTGTTTCAGAAGCTGGTGATGATTCCTAAGCCCTTCAACCTATGTGAAATCCTTCCTATCAGTGCTGCTGAAGTTTGATCTAAACTGCAAGATATGCTGCTGTGGCATTTCAACACAAGAACAAATGTTACAGCCTACTTGGATGACCCTGATTTGGAACAGTCCACTGTCTGGAGCATTTCTGAGAATTAGATTAGTGCCAGCCTGGCAGCTGGATTAAATTTTTGAAAGCGCTTAACTTGTAAGAACTGCCTGTGATCCTTGGTGGATAGAAGATAGTGAACCTCACTGCTACATACTGAAATTGATTTCCCATGTAAGCAGCAAACAGCTTTTGCCAAAGCCAACACCGGCCACTCAAACAACCACTCAGCTGGGTCTCAATTTTCCAGCTTGCGTGTTTTTGTCAGGACTATGCTTCAGAAAATAGATCACAGTGCTCTGTTAAACAGTCATCTGTTGAATAGCAGGACTGCAGTAATAAAATCTATAGTGATTATTTATCCAGTGAGAAACGTACAGAAAATATCCCAGGTATGAATTTAAAATTAGTTCCCCAAAATACACTTTTGGGAATCCAGAGCTCTCTGAAATGTTTTTCTGTGGAGGTCATTGCTTCCTTTCTGTTCCTTGATGTCCAGATAATGATGCTGCTGCTGAAAATAGTGCTATTGTTCTCAGGATTGCCAAGTCTACCAAGGAGGAAATTTTCTATTATACAGTGAGATTGAAAGGCTGTATAGGCTGAGAGTCAACAGGGGTGGGTTTTTTTTTTTTAAAGTTTTGCAACAAAGAGAGGATGCAGCAGTGTGAAATTCTTAACTGGAGGAACCTGAACAGCTCTTCTTAGTGACTTTTGAAACATGATTCCTTGACTGGACTGAAGCTGGATGCGAGAAGCCTGGGTTCAAAGCCAAACTATGCCAGTGATCTATTTTGTCATCTCGTGAGATTTACTGCGTCTTTTAATGACTGCATTCTCTCACTACTCCTGTTCCATAGCTGGATTCATATGTCTACTTTAGTGTTGATCCTCTGCCTGCACAGATTGTCCTCAGTGTCTGGATTCAAGCTTCCCTGAGCATTTACCTCAGCACTGTCTGTTCACAGGCTTTACAGAAACTTCTGGTATAACATGAGCTACTGCCAACCGGGCAAGTTCACGTGAAACCAAATAGATATACAGCACTACTACCAATTCCTGTGAGCTGTTCTAGAGCAGTTTTAGATGCCCCAAGCTTGTCAGTGTTGAAGCAGCATATGGATAAAGCCCTCAGTGCGTTAACTTTTGAGTAGCCTGAAGCAGTCAGGACTTGGCCTGTGTTCCAACAGACCTATTCTTCAATTAAATCTTATTTTGTTTTGCATCTTGATTAAACATGCCCATAAGACTACAGAGACAACACTAAAACTGTGATGTCAGATTATGTTTTCTTCATGCAGAGTGTTTCTGTATAGCTTGATCAGGTCACTTAAAACTGGTGGTGCAGCCAAAAGTAGAGTCCTGGTCTCCTGAACTCCCAACACCAAGGCTACTTGCTTTTCTCTTGATGTCTACAATGAAAAACTATATGCAAGGTATTATCAATTCCCTGCTGTCTTACTGATGTTTTCATGCAGTGAAGTTTAATGAATTTCGGTGCTGTTTAAGTGAAGATTTCTGGTTACGGTTTCTAGATAAGATACTAAATGGGATGCAAGCACTTCTAATATACTTAGCAAGCATGCTCTAAGAATTAGAGCTGTGTGAGTTTTCTCCCTTTAACTGCAGAACTCCACTTTGTAGAGTTTATTTCTACCTTGGGATTTTGCTTCCTCTGACCTTCACCCACCCACTTAATAAGAAATCTTATAAGCTGCCTTCTGCTTTTAAAGTAGCTTCCCTGCTCCTATTTATTGTGGCAGCACACAGTAACAATTTGCTTACTTAAACATGGTGTGCAGTTGTATTTTGGATAATTACATTGACATTATTGCTTGTTAAATAAATAATGAGTGATATATTGGGGGCATATAAGCTGTGTCATTCAAGCATGCAATCAACTCCCTAGTTTCTCTAGACAAGCAACAAAGAAGCTGTAATACTGAGTGGCCAATGACTAGATGAATAGTTTTAGAACATAGCAGGTAGGTAATACTGATAAGAATACTTTTACTTGCTTTACTAGTATGCTTTACTAAAATTCTATTTAAATTAGATTAATTTTGAAGTAGCTACCTGAAATAATCTAGATTGGCATGATGGGCAAAAACTGTGGGAGAAAACTATGCAGAAAAAAATTGTTAACAGGGCAAACAGGGATTGAGACAGCAGTCCTCTGGGGACTGTAAAACTGAGACAGCATGCACCACCATACGTTGGTGTGGCAAAGCAGATAACAGCAGTTATTTGCCTTTATCTATGTAAAACACCATACATAGGCACGCTTGTACCAGCTTTAGTCTGGTGAGTACTGTCACAGCAAGCTATGCATGTGTAGTTAAATTTGGATCCCTTGCAGACTTGCACAGCACATGCTGAAGTCTCTTAAATCTTTCTGGTAATTCCCAAATATGCCAGTTAGCAAAGGCTAATACAACTATTGTACCCTCCCACTACCTGGGTTAGTTTTATCATGCTTAATTCATAGTCCTCGTAAGAAGCAGGAGTTTGAGTAGCATGATTTCTGAAGACTTCACTGAATACCATTGTTGCATTTTAGAATGATTTGTTACTTCTGGGGTAGAAGGAAAAATAAGGTAAAAATCGCTGTTTTTGGTGAAGAATAGGTATGTTTAATGAGGTAACACAGTATACATTTTAATGCTGGGCTGGGAGGAGGGGAGGAAATTATCTTGGATGTTCCAGGTAAGAAATAATGCTCTCAAATATTAATTATTATAATAGTATTCAGTAAGTTATCAGCTAAAGCCAGATGCCCTAGCATCCACAGAGAAAAGAGAAGATTATTCATGAGTGTTTGATGGACATAGCAATTCAGCTGAATACTAACTGAACACTAATGTATTCCTTTCTTTTCAAGGGATCTACACTCCAGAACCACTCTCCAATTTCTGGTGGGCTCTTTTATCTACTGGGTTTATGTTTGTATATCACTTTAGCATCTTGCAAATTCTGGGACTGGTAAGTAAACAGGTTAATAAATGGATAGTTTGCAAGTACACTGAAAGTAAACACACTGACTAGTTTTTCAAGGTGTCCAGATGGACATGGATAAGATTACTTGTGTGCAGATTTTTAATTGCATGTTCTAATGAACACTTGTATCTTATATCTCACAAGTATTGGCAAAACGTTTCATAAATCAGCCATGTACCTGCATAAATCCATCTATTAAATGCGCAACTAAATTCAGATCTGCTTTCGTTCTGAAAGCTGCCCTGCTTGTGTTAGGTGATAATCCTTTGGTCAGCAACTCTGATTATCATGGTAATTTTAAAATTATCGTTTCCGGTGTCTGAATCAGTGCAGTGCAAATCATGTTAATTTATAAACTTGTTGTCCCTTTCCTAGGTTACAGAAGTGAATTTGAACAACATGTTATGCCCAGCCATTTCAGATCCTTTTTATGGGCGCTGGTATCGAATTTGGGCATCTGGACATCAGACTATCATGACTATGACTCATGGGAAGCTTGTAATCTTACTGTTTTACTGTGCTGACCCCATCTTTAAATGTAGTGTGGACTTGCTTAGATTTCCAGCTAAGAAAATAGACTGAAATGTCTCCCCACAGAGCAGTACGTACAGGAAGCAGACACCCCTATATTCATACTGGAAAACCAAGAGGAGGGGTGAGAAGACAATGTGTTTATTATTTTTCTCCCCGCAGTTTATGGCCTCACAAACACTTCTATTATCAATTGAGGGGTTTTCTTTCAACTGCTGTTTTTCACTGCCTACTGCCAATGGCAACATTAGTGGCCTTATTCTGGAAGAGGTTCCTGTTCTGTACATTTTGTGTAGATTACAGTAAAATCTTGCTAATCTACCCTTTAAAATTAGGTGAGGATCTATCTACATTCCAGCAAAAAGAGTGGCAGAGCTACCTCATTTTGACTTACTTTCCACTAAGTAGAATTTTTCCATTAATACAGTTATATCACAGGATAGGAGCTAAAGCTGAATTCCAATTCTCTACTCGTGTGAACAGAACATATCTTGAACTGCATCATCATGGCTTAACTCCCAGTACTTAAATGTTGCAAAATGGTCATGGTGGAACAACGTACACTTAATCTCCTAGTCGTAAGTGCAAAGCAATGAAGTTTTACTGTATTTTCTTTAAGCTGGTTGAAAATATCGGGGAACAACAACTCTTTTAAATACCTGGTTGTTTTTTTTAAAATGGAATACTTTGGTTTCTGGCCTGCTAAGTATAACTGTCTGTCTGGTGAGGTCCCATCAGATCTTGATGCTCTGGAGATGATTTTGAGTGAGTAGAAAAACACCACACAGAAATTATTAAAAAAGCCGATGTTATGTGTAAGTTCTGATAGGTATTTAATCAACAATGCTGACCTGCCTTTAAACAAAATGCTTTTGTCACTTAGCTTAGACTGGAGACTGAGTAGAGATGCAATGTACAATGTAAACAGGTCTCCTTTTTCACTTAGTAGCATTTTAAACATTCCTCCTCTGCGTTGTACCCTGATCCTTAGTAGAGCTGTTGGTGAGGAAACAAAATGAAACTATTTTCTGTCTCCATAGCTCTAGTACATTCTTCATACTGATTTTTAGAACACAAGTATAAAAATGAATGTGAAATCAGCACAGGCTTCTACAGAAAAGGCAATGTTCCAGTTTACTAGTGTGGCTAGGTTTTCTTGTCAACATGAGTTTTGGAGTAGAAAAGGATGCAAGTAGAGAGAATTATAAATAGTAAACTGGCTAAGGGGAGAAACTGTAAGGAGGAAAGCATGGACATCTTTACTGTGTTCTTCCAGATAGTTAACTGTAGATCCATTGTTGTGCAGCCTGTTGTATTTCAGGGCTGCAGGAATTGTGTTGTACAAAATGCTAGTTGCCACTTCCATTGCATTGTTATAGCTGTGACTTGTAAGATAGAAACAAAACCGTCATACCTCCTCTTGATGGATCACCTGAAGATATATTCTGATGTTAAGGTACAGTGTTTATACCTCAAGAAGAGAAGTAAGAATGATAAGTGGTTGATTTTTTATTTTATTTTATTTTTTTTTTTTCTTTTCTGCAAGATAAGAATATAATTGGGGAGGAACAGATGACTTCTCTAAATGTTTTCACTTTGTGTGTTTCTTTTGTTTTGTTTTTTAAGTAGATCTCCCAGTACAAGTCCTTTCTGCTGCATTCAAATTTACAGACTAGCTTCTGGCTTTCTTTCGTGTCTAGAAAGTAAACATCCTGTATTTACTATAAATTGAGATGTAAGATTGACCTAAACTATGAAGCATGTATAGCTAGTCCCAGTTGCACAGACTGAGCACTGTTCAGTTTGAGAAAGGTAAGCACTTGATAGTAACAACTACTGTCTCATAGTGTTGACTGTGAATTGCTGATCCTGCGAATGTCTAAGTACATAATTAATTTTATTGAGCCATCTCATTACTGCTTCAGTAAAGCAGGGCATGTGTTGTGTATTTGTGGAGGGGTGAGCTAAAGAAAACATGCATTGGTATTGAAGGCCTGAACCCATCTGTGAAAGACTACTTAATTAGCTGCTGATGTGATGCTCAATTCAAGAGTCAGTATTTCATTTGCAGCTGATGAAATACATGATGTTGCTGAGAGAGCTAAGGTGAACAGAAATATTCATGCCTATTTGTCTCCTATGACAGCTACGCGTACAGTGCTTCTTCCCTTCCCGCAGTTACTGTCAAGTCTGTCTTGATTTTATTTACTTAAGGATTGGCAAAAATGCCTTCTGTTGAATCTGGGCTGGTTTAGAAACAACAATATTACAGTAGGATGATCTTGCCAAATTTTACGAATGTTAGATTCTTATTTGCCTCATTTTACTATTTTTTGAATAATCTTTCCTGCTTTAAAAAAAAACAAGCAGCATGTCCTATGTCTAATCATATGCTTCGGAGCATTGGAAACAGGTTTGAAACAGCTCCTATTTATCACCATTGACTGCCTCTGATCAATTAAGACTACAGGAGCAAGAAGCAAGCTCAGTGCAGTCTCTCTTAAAATGCAAAATTTTCAAGTTCTTCTACCTTATAGTTGAGGGAAGCTCTTATTTCCTTTCACACTTCCCCAGTTTGAGTTTTGGTGCATGTTGAACTTTTGGCTTAAGATGCTAAAATGTCTAATTGAATGTAATAATTCAGCAAGGAGAAGTAAACTGGCTGTTACACTCAATAAGGATTTTATGAGCATCTGGATTTTATGACTGTCAGGAGACTGGAGCCACTGGGTTCTAGAGGGAAGAAGGGCACCAGAGGCTTAAACTCTTCTTCATGGTAAGCTGTGCTGGCTTCTTTTGCTTGTTGTACACCATCAATGAAGCTGGCTGAGCTTCTATCCACAGAATGTCAGGGAGGGACCTCAGAAGATCATCTACTCCAACTCCCCACAACACATTCTGAAAACCATTTTTAAACACAGCCTTTCAGCTTGGTTTATGGTGTAGCTGTACAGAAATTGTCAGCACACTTGAGGCACAAGCTTCACATATGGGGAAGAACAGGGCAGAAGGGAAGCAAAAAGGGAATGAACTTCTGAAACATCAATGGAAATTTACATACTTTACTCTTCAGTTGTTTTGAATAGCAGTTTGGAAGAGGCAGATGATAGAGCTTGTTCAATGTGAAGGAATTTGGTTTGAAAAGGAAAATAGAATACTTCAGCCTTCATACGGGAATATCTGTTCCCTGGCAGATTTTCTTTTCCATGAATGGTTTATTAAATGAGCAGTTATTCTGTTTAGATGAATTTCTGGTGATTTTTTTCTTGTGTATGCTGGAAATTAAGGAGTAAAACTATGTTGCTATTTAAAAATACTGATGGGCATTCTCTCCTGTGGCACTATGGACACAATCGATGTCACAGTAGCTTTAAGCTGTTGACCAGAGCCTGATGCTGTTTTACATTGGAGCACTGCAATGTATGATTGAAAGGGTAAGTCCTGGCCCTCCAATATCAGTACATCTATTTTGTCAGTACTAACAGTTATGAAGATACTAGGAGTAATACAGTGCAGAGCAGGAGGCTGATATAGCCATGCAGACTATCTCCTTTTAGCTTGTATTTTAGAGGTGTTCCAGCAGGTTATAGAAACTCACCCTAAAGTGGATTGGTTTGCTGTTCCCTAGAAAGTCATGTACAATACCAGAAAAACTTACTGTGCTGTGCTTAAGTCTGGACTTTGGAAAATTATGGATACGGGCAGATGTTTGATCTGATCACTGTATTATACTCTCTAGTATCATAGACACTTCAAACAAAAGAAATGAGGAGCAATGAAACTGATTACTCTTTCTGTCACTGAATGACCGTCTAAATTACTTCCAGTATACACATAAATGAAGCTCTAGTAACTACAGTAAAGTTGGCTGCATTGGTTCATTTATGCAGACTTCTTTAAGTAGCCTTTCAAAGTGCAAAAATGAGCTGCTAAAACTTCTGCACCCACCATAAGATCTGGTGATAACCTGTGACTATTGAAATTATTGTGCCAAGGTTCTAGCTGTCTGGTACACATGCAGTGATAACTTTTCTAAGGATTCAGGCCGCTGTAGGCAGTGTATGAACTGTATCTGTTTAACTTCCTTCTGTTTAAGCACTAGAGATTTGCATTTTGTTTCTTCTGAAGGGTGAAATTAACAGCACTTGATCATAATTATATAAATCAATCAAAACTCTGAATGTACTCATGTACTTTGGTTTTGGTTCAGCATCGTAGGGCTTGACAAATACTGCTTATAAGCAAAGCTCACTTGTGCTTTAGCAGATGCTGCCTTGCTGAGGCTGGGAGACATCAAAAGTCACTCATTTGCATATCTTAAAACTATGGAGTACCTCATTATAGATTTATCCCTCTGTCTCTAGCCACAGTCAGGGTTTTGATATTTCAGTATATTTTGTAACATTTTGTAAAACTTGATATTATCTTCCTTTCAGAAATGGCTACTTGCAACTGTTCAAGTACTGTACTTTACTTCTTTATTCTAATCCTTGCGTCTACACCATAGGCATTTGCTTCCTGTGCATCTATACCTAATGACAACCATAGACTTTGATGTTCTTCTTGCTGTTTTCAAGTCATAGGATCATTTAGGCAGGAAAAGGCCTTCAAGATCAAGTCCAACCATTAACCTCACCTACCACATCCCTCAGTGCCACATCTACACATCTCTGAAATACCTCCGGGGATGGGGACTGCACCACTTCCCTGGGCAGCCCAGTACAATGCCTGACCACTCTTTTTGAGCAGAAATTCTTCCTAATGTTCAATGTACACCTCTCCTGGTGCAACTTGAGGCCATTTTGTCGCATCCTAGCACTTGTCACCTTAAAGTGTTTGACTTGAGGTGGATACTTAGGAATTGAATTATTCCTAATGGTTAACGCAGTTCAGAAAAAGCTAACAGGAAGGCATGTATCAGCCCTTCTGTTAGAAGGTGGAAGGTTTCTACAAGCAGGTGGATCAGTGCTGATGTTTTCATTTTTAGTGATGATATACATAACAAATCTGTTGATTCTTGTGATCTTGTACTCAATATGATATTGCTGTATACTTGTCTTGCAGCTTTATTGTAACTTAGTTAAAACCAAGCTGTTTTTAAAATGATGATGTTTCTCTTCAGGGTCAATTTTGTACTTTTTTAAATTATTTCTGCATTTCCTGAGTCATTATCTCAATGCTGCAGAGGACGCAGCAGGCAGAACAGGATGCATACCCACACTGCTCTCGCCACCCAACCTGTGTCAGGCAAGTGGAACTGCTCAGGGACTGGACTGAAGCACATGAGCAGTCCTTGGAAGCTTGCAGTTTCCATTAGCCACCCAGGCACAGAATGGAATGGCAATGTCAAGGCTGGTTGTGGAGAGGCTCAACTGCCACGTATGCTGTTAGTTCTGAATAATTTGTAGGAATGTTATAAATTTTGTAAACTTTTTAATGTGCTAAAACTTGGTTATGAGGTAACATTTACAAATAAGGGATAACCTGTGTACTTGTTTTTGTATTTTGGTCTGACTTTTTTGGTTGTAGTGCCCTATGTCCAGCTCACTGGGCAAACAGTTCTTAAACATTTGAATTAAAACAAATAAATGCATTTTAATGGTACTGTAATTTTGTTGTCATTGTAATCATGTCAGGCACTGCATCTGTCTTGTTTTTAAAGTAGGTAAAAAAACAGACATTCCTCTTCTATTTGTAGTATTAACAGATAGATTCACACAGACTTGATTAGATAAGTGGTCATCAGATCAATAAGAATACAGCTTCTCCTATCTTCTTAAGCTGTCTGTACAGCTAGATTTAGTTTGCCTTGCATGGTGCAGTTTCTGCTGTGCAATTATGATTATCACTGTTTCTAGAACTTTAAAGCATTTGACTATGACCTATGCCTGTAATTTAGCAAGCAATACAAGCCAGAGTTTACTTCACTGTAAGACACAAATCCTCTAGTCGCTGTTCAAATATTCATCTCCTTCATGTAAAAAAGCTCTGGATACAATATTATGATGTTTACTCTGCTTTCAAGTTTCTTGCCACAGTTTTGGTAGAGTGTGTTTTCTTTTTTAGTTTCATACTCTGTCACCTCAGTAGAGGAAGACAGAAAAAGTACAGAAGTTTTCAGCTCAAAACAGTATAATTTACAAGGGCTTTCTGGCCAATCTCACACATGTAGATGATGGCAAACAACTGCCATCATTACTGCATTTCCGAAAAGCTTCTGGCTGTAATTAAAAGGTCACGTAAGTACACGGCAATAATGCTGAATGGAAGAATAACCAACCTGCCCTCTTTGAAACAGACCTAATGTTTGGCACTGATCTGTTAGTTTGATTTCTATTCTGTGATAACCTCATACCTGGGTGATGTAAAAAGAGCAGGAGGCTTTGGGAAGCAAGCTGTAACTAGTGCTGCATTCTGATGGTCTGTAAGGTCTGGGGAGACTTCTACCTATTTCAGACAAATGATACCAAGTCTGTAAAATAATGAAAGAACATCAGTGGAAGCTATTTACTCAAGCAGATTTTCCCTTCAGAGTTACCAACATCTAAAGGCTACTATTCTTGTTTTCAAAGTATTTTCAGCTAGAGACGGGAAGCCTATTGAAAATGAATTAGTCAAAGGCAAACAAAAACATTTCCACATTCAGAGCTGAATCTCAGGGCGACATTGGAAATTCCTTGCACTGCTGTAGGAATTATCCTACAGGGGAAAGAAAGTCCCTTTAACCAACACTTACCCTGTAGAACATACCTTTCTATCACTGCACTAAACACTGGCATCAGGAAAGGGACTTCTTTAATCTTCCATCTTCACAGGAGCCTCAGTGCAAACCCTGCACTGCATTTCTTTCCATGAGGTCAACATGTCAGCCTGCACACCAACTAGCTCTGCCAGAGCAGATAAATTCCTCACGGCAAAGCAAGCTTCAGTATTCTATAAAATCACACCTAGAAAGTAATGTGAAAAAGCAGTGCAATTATTCCAGGTGCTATCAAGGCACTCTCTGATATGCATTTTGCTGCATTGATCTTGTCTCCTTTCCTGTACAGCACAGGCACTGTACTGGTTACAACATCGTGTTTGTAAACAGTTGAGATTGATTTCACCTTTCAGAGAATAAGGAACTCAATGCAGTACATAAATCTGTATTTACTGGACATCATACGAGACCTGACCTGCTGCTGTAACTCCCTCAGCATCTCCCTCCAGAGCCAGGCTGTGAGCTGCCTCCCACATCATGCACAGCCAATGACAGACTTCAGCCCAGGAAAACATTCCTACTGCAGCATTAGCTGTTAAAATAAACACTGATAGTGAATGCTTAAATTAAAAAAAAAAAAGCAATCAACTGACAAAGCCACACAATTAAGCAGAGAAACATAAAAAGAAATGGTGATTCTTTTTCCTTGTTTTATTGGGTAAATGATTTAAAAGGTAATAACAATAGTGTTAAAACTACTACAATATCTTTCCACAGCCATATCTCACAGACCCACAGATAACCTTCTATATAATTTTTTTTTCTTTTTCCTCATTTTATCTTTTTTAAGCCATACTTATATTAAAATGCCCATTTCAACAGTTTCTTCACACTAATAGCAATTAAATGTGGAAGGAAGGAGGATCTAGTTATAAAGGAAGGGGGTTCAGGTAATCTGTGATATAATTTGTAATCAATCAAGTTACTAAGAAAGGAAGAAAAAGAGAGGCCTTGTCAGCTACTCCAGGCAGCTCCAAGCCCACTGTGTGTCACCACTGCATTAGATAACTCAAGATGCTGGTGAGCAATTTAAAGGTTTTTTTCTTTTTGTAACATATAAAACACTAAAATAACTTAGAAACTAGATCCAAATATTTTGAAAAGAATCAACTTTGATATACAAAAACAGTCATAAGTTGTTACAAAAGTTTCAAACAAAAGTTTGTTTTCTCAGTGCGTTTATGTACCAGCGCAATTACTGGGTCCAGAGCAAAGAAAGAGGTTTTTATTTTTTATTTAACAGTAATAAAAAACGAGGAAAACATATCTTTCTATATAAAGAATCATTGCTGGTCTTAAGAATAAATGTAACCAGAAACCCTTTAAATCTTAGAGGCACACTTTGGGTTTCCTTTTTTTTTTTTTTTCCCTTTTTTTTTTTTTTTAACATAAAAGGAAAGTCACCAGTTTATTTAAATGGAGGAGGTACTCAGACTCCCCAAATAAACTTAATTCAATTAACATCACTAGCAAAAATCAGTTAGAAACTGTACAAAAATAAAAAAATTAACACATTTAATCCTGCGGGGCTTTTGCAAGGACTGGAAGGCAGGCTTTAGGAGCAGCATCTGGGCATGGCTGGAGGCTTCTTTGGTTCGATCTAACACACACAAGAGATGTAACCTACTCCAGACGACAGTTTTAAAAACCCGCACATTTGAAGACAAGTAAAGAGGTCCGTATACAAACGCCAGGGTGTGCAAATGGATTTGACTCTCTTAGTATTGTATCTGAGGTCAGAACTCTCAGGCGCCCTCCCCCTGCTGTGACCAGCGTTGGGGCTGAGATGGTGCCAGGTCAGTGCTGCAGCGCTCCAGGCGGAAGGAAGGCCACTTGAGGCACGGCTAAGCAACAGCATCACATCAGCCTGGGCTTCTGCTGTCTCACTTAGTTTTCAGGAGGAGGACTTCAGAAACGTTTAGCAAAAGAATAATTAAAAAAAAAACTTCAAGGAATAAGGCAAATGGATTAGTGCTTATCAAAAATCAGCATTCGACTTAAAGAGCGGAATTAGCTACTCGGTTGTACCATCACCTCTTATGAAGTGCCCCCAAATTAAAAAATAATATTAATAGATCTAAATCCAGCAATATATCTGAAAGGGTAATAGCTCAGAGAATGGCATTTGTGAAAGCAATTGTCGATTCGCTTTAGGCAAACAGACCTATTCTGTCCCAGTGCATGTCACAGTGAACTGCACATCTTGTATAAACAACCCCACAATTACACAGAAACAATCCGCAGTATTCTCAGCACTTGCGTGCTGAGGAGGTAGGTGCCTTAGAAACACTGTAGATAAACTGATTATTCCAATCTTCTCTAAAAAAATACCATACAACCTGATTGACCGCAGACTTTGTAACAGCTTTTTAATTAGTGATACAAAACTCTGGTCCAGAAGGGTCTGGCATTAAGTCATGTCAAAAGCACACCTTTACAGTTTGTATAACACCCTTTTAACCATATTTGTAAGCAACAGCTACTAAGAGATAGACAAAAATGCATTGTGCATTATGCTGTATACAAAAAGGAGACAAAACTATCCTTTTCCCCCCCAGGCCATGGTGGGGAGTATTGCTGACCTTGTCCTTAAAAACCCGCAGGATTGTTTATTCATCAGTATATTATTATTACACTGGTAAGAAATTCTGTATAACATCTGCATATATCGAAGATTTTTAAAAAATCTGATATGATTTTAGATCCGCATGACCAGTCACGTGACCTGCTTGAGGTTGATTAGCACCTTTCAATACATATATATTTTTATATATAATAGATCTTTTTAAAAAACTTCTAAGGATGAGCTCACGCAGCGCTGTGAGCGTGCTGTAACGAGATGACAGATAAGGATGGGGTTGGATGACTTTGTGTTCTGTTTGTTTTTTGCAGCAGAATGATTCGGTTTGTGCTCAGTTTCCCTATAAGGGCAAGGAAAAAAACAAAACCAAAACACCTCTCAGGTAGCCACCGGTTCACAGTTTCCACTTGAAGACAAATCCATTTGAAACCGCTCCCCCAAGTAGAAACAAGACAACAGTATCATCCAAAATAGCCTCTGTATAAACATCTATTAGTTTTTGCAGCGTCTGCCTGGCACCTCTTGGCTCCTGACATTTCAGGCCCTCTGCTTATAAATTAAGGCATCACAACTGAAAATGGAAATATTTGGACATCGGGTGCTGTGGATGAAGGAATACAAAAGACCTTCTACAAGAACCTCTGTACAAATTAAGTGGCATTCTATCCTCACATAAGGGATAATTTATCCGTATCTGTTTTCTGGAACGTTTTTAGTCTTCTGTTGTTGTTGTTCCTTTTATCAACTTAACTCTATTTATCTATTTGAGTGATATATGTATTTTTTAAAACATTCATTATTCAAAATAACTGGAATTTCTGCTTACCATAGTTGGCTCGCCCATGCTAGGAAGGTCTTTTCCATAGTAGATGGGATGTGGAGTCCCCTAAAACGTGCACTGAACTGCAGTGGGTATTAGTGGGAGTTCTGCAGGCACGTGAGCAAGGAGGTAGCTCCTGGCATATACTTGGCTTGCAACCATACCACATACACCACTTAATAAATCCTATTTTTACAGTTGTTACAAGTCCTCATCAGTTTTCTTTCTCCTACCTTGTGGAGAATTATGAGAATTATTATGAAGTACTCACAGCTCTCAAGTACTATTCCTGTAATAGATGAAAAGATGTACAAATTATGGCATAATCGTCCTGTGCTCTTTCACAACACAATTTTTTTTTTTTTAAACAAGTTACCCAACTATCCATGACCTGATAAAACCCAGCAAATTCAAAAGCACAAGCAAGAAGAAGATAGGGATTTTTCTTTTCTAAAATAAGAAAAAGAAAATGAAAAATATCTCACTGTAGAAAATCCCCCAAAACCTGACGCCAGAGCAGCAAAGAACTCAACGTTGATTACTGGAATGTCTGGCACATTTGCTATATTTTTTCTATAAATTTTATATGCAAGTATAATCATGTCATAGTCAAAGGCACTAAAATCTAAATCTGTTTTCTTCCTAATATGACATCTGCTACTCACCAATCTGTTTCTAAAAACAAATGCGACTCCTAATTTGAGCTCATCAGAAAGGCATTGTCTCATTAGAAATGCATTATGATGAGTAGGCTTGACAGGGCTGGGCTGCCCTCGGCTTCCAGTGCAGAACAGGAGATAAAGGTATCCTACTGGATTATGTCATGTACTTTCAATTAGACCACGTGATTCTGAGCACAATGCTCACCTCTTATTACGTTTAATTGCTTCTCCATATCCAGAAAAGCATTTTGTATACGAGCCTCAAAATGTGGCTGTGTGCTCGAGCTGAAGGTCACATACAAGGGATACAAGGGCTACTCTGAAAGTAATGCCTCCTGTTTTATGGTGTTGGCCCATGAAATTAGACAGATGTTGGTAGGATGGCAGCAGAGGTTGAACCTTCCCCTAATATTCCATTACATTTTGTTGCTGTGTGACAGATGGCAGCAGAGGGGCAGTCTCTGCTAATGGTGATAACTATGTTGAAAACTAGTGTTTTGCAGCTGAGAATTTTCTCTATCAAGTAGTGTTACTGTGCTCTTTGTTGTAGTTTCCATGTAAATAAATAGGAAGCATTACTTTCAGAGCAACCTACATCTATAGCTACATGAAATCTTTACTGCAGGGGTGAGATACTGTTACAGAAACAGAACTCTAGGGACTAGAAGGAGCCTCTGGACGTCAGAGTCCAATCTCCTGCTGAAGCAGATTCCCTAAAGCAGATCACACAGGAAGGCATCCAGGTGGGTCTTGAGTATCTCCAGAAATTGAGACTCCACCACCTTTCTGGGCAGTCTGTTCCAATGATCCATTATTCCCACAGTAAAGAATTTCTTCCTCATGTTATGAAACTTCCTGTGTTCCAGTTTTTTTGCCCACTGCCTCCTGTTGCTGCACACCACTGGAAAAGAGCTGGCTGGCCTCATCCATTTGACTCCTACGCTTTAGATATTGATAAACAGTGCTGAGATCCCTTCTCAGCCTTCTCTTCTGCAGACTGAACAGTCCCAGGTCTCTCAGCCTTTCCTCGTACAGGAGATGCTCAAGGCCCCTCTTCATCTCTGTGGCCCTTCTCTGGACTCTCTCTAGAAGTTACCTGTTCTTCTTGAACTGGGAGCCCAGAAATGGACACACTGCTCCAGATGTGTCCTCACCAGGGCAGAGCAGAGGGGGGATCACCTTCCTCGATCTGCTGGCCATGCTCTTTTTAATGCACTCCAAAATAAAGTTGGCCTTCTCAGCCACAAGGGCACACTGCATGGCCAGCACCCAGCTCCTTCTCTGCAGAACACCGTTCCAGCAGGCAGGCCCCTAAACCTCAACTGATGGGTGCAGTCATTCCTTCCCAGATGCAGGACCCTACACTTGCTCTTGCTGAAGCTGATCAGGCTCTTCTCTGCCCAACTCACCAACCTGTGTATGTCCTGCTGAATGGCTGCAAGTCTTGTCTAAAGCCTTGCTGAATATATATTCAATATATATATCAATATCCACTGCTCTCCCCTCATCTACCCAGCTGGTGATGACATCACAGAAGGCTACCAAGGTGGTCAAGCATGATTTCCCTCTTGGTGAATTCACACTGACTGCTCCTGATAATCACCTTTTCTTCCACTTGCTTGGTGATGACGTAACAAGCTGTTCCATCTCCTTTCCAGGGACAGAGGTGATGCCAACTGACCTGTGGTTTTCCAGCTCCTCCTTGTCCTTTTTGAAGGTTGGAGTGACACTGGCTATCCTCCAGTCTTCAGGCACCTTTCCCATTCTCCAAGACAATAGAGTGGTTTGGCAATCACTTCTGCCAGCTTCCTCAGCACTTGGGGGTGCATCCCATCAGGATCAGTGGATTGTATGAGTCAAGTTTGCCTACATGATCTCTGACCAGATCCTCCTGACCAAGGGAAAGTCTTTTCTCCAGACTCTCTTACCTCCTTGGTCTGAGGTTCCATAGGGACAGTCTAATCAGTGAAGACCGAAGCAAAGAAGGTGTTCAGCATCGCCACCTTCTCAACATCCCCTGTTACCAGGGCAACCACCTTATTAAGTAGCAGGCCCACATTTTCTTTTGCTACTGACATATTGAAAAAAAAAACAAAAACATAACACAACCTTTCTTGCTGTCCTTGACCTCCCTCACCAGATTTAATTCCAAGTGGGCCTTACCCTTCCTCGCTGCATCCCTGCAGGTCCTGACAGCATTCCTATATTCCTCCCAAGTGGCCAGGTCCTTTTTCCACATTTCACAGAGTTTCTTCTTCCCTTTGTCTTTTTTTCCAATGAGCTCCTTGCTCAACCACGGCAGGAGACCTGAACGGATGATCAAAGGAGCTCATGGGAAAACTCAAAGGGAAGAAGAAAGTCTATGAAATATTGTACCACAGACTACTATTAAGAAGGTTAAGAAAATGCAATTCATTGTCTAATATAATACCTGAATCTGATATGTTTCATTCCCTGACAGAGCTATTAATGAAAAAGCCATGAATGCCTCTTTTTTTTTCTGAGCAAAGAATCCCCAACTGTAATCCTTAAACTCTTCCTTCCATCCACAGTCACAGAAAGTCTTGACTGATATAATTCAATGTTAATGAAGTAGAAATTTAACATTTCATAAAAAACCCAAGGGCTATATATGCTGCAAAAAAATCTGCAGTGATTCAATAAAAAAGTATGGGATCTTTGTAATAATGCAGTTTTCCCTCCCGTTGCCACAGTGAGCTTAACCAACTATGGAGAAGCCTCAAAATGGCAACGGAAACTATCATCATAAAATGGTACAGTAATAGAGATAGCTAGACCAAGAAGGGGCAGGGTCTCCTGGGAAGAGGTCTGCAGAGAGGTCCAGTGACTGGTCATGCGGCTCAGTGTCAGGAATAATGGTTGTATGGTGGAAGGGGGTGCCCAATGCCATTTGGGAAGTGATGATGCTGACGATGGGCAAGGTACTCTGTGTAGCTCATGGTCATCTTCTCACTACGGTACCTAGAAAAGAGCAAAGGAGCAAACTCAAGAACTTTCATTGGGCAGCTATGAGCAGCACTGAAAATACGGTGCTAGGTGTACGTCTAATGACGAGAACAGCTCTGTACTTCTGGTCTTAGGAATAAGACAAACTTTAGTTGCACAAGGGCATGGAGAGAACTACCATGTTTTTGGGGGCTGTTCTTGAATCACACAAGTCACAACATAAGTGCTTACGAAAAATATTTTAAATTAAAAAAAACTATTAAAAAATCGCTGCCTACGACTTTACTCAAGGTATTTGAACTTGTGATGATTTACTGAGCATCCCAAATTATCAGCCAACTCTCTACAAATAACTTAGGAGAAAAGCCCTGTAAACAAGCAGTACTGATTCCAGAGCTGTTTTTAAGAAGTAATGTCTAGCACATTCTGCTTTTAAAATAAATCCAGCTACATGAAGTGATTTCCCTTTTAACCTATATATAGCTTAAAGTAGAACAGCCCCTACCCCCCAAAAATGTACTTCAGATAAATCTGCATTGATAGTTTGACAACAAGGAACATATTGCCACATTTACACTTATCTGTAAAACTGTGAAATCTACACAAAAATAACACTATTCCATATTGCCACAAATGTCACTTCATAAGCCCCTGCATAAGAGATCTTACAGATGAGAGCTGGTGAATCCAGCTACAGTGGTTTAAAATATTGCCACCTCCCTTGTTTATGACATTTCTCTTCTGGAGTTCTCTGTTTGTTCTTTTCCCTCTTAGGTCTGAAAAAGCACAACGCATGCCTCAACAGCTTGTACTCACAGCCCCTCACAGACACTCAAACTGCTGTTGAGTTACCAACTGCAGCAACTGAGGTGGCAAACACAATTGTTTCTGCTGCCTCTGCCAGAGGAACAGAGCAGAGCACCTTATGCTTACAGCTTCTTGCTTCAGTGCACCGCAGTGCCCGCAATTACTGGTGGCAGCGGCGCTGGTTAATGATGTACTGCCTTAAACGGCTGCTGGTCGCAGCTGAGCTGCAGCTCCTCTCTCAGCGATAGGAGTGGAGCACTGCGCTCCCTGCACCTGATGAGTAAGCTGATCTGTGCACTAATCCCCTCACCACTATGGAACTAAACTGTAAGCTTGGCAACCAGTGGCTCTAAGTGAGTCAAAACAGGCCAAGGGCAGCCTGTGTAGAATCACAGATGGAAAAAATCATAATATTAAACAACACGCTTTGTCTACTCTACTCATTAGGCTTGTAATTTGGTGTTTGGGATGTTGAACTAAATATACTAAGCAGAACACTTGTTTTGTTCTGCACTGGTATGCCATTGCTTCAAACAAAATCACGGAGCTGGAAGAATGTGCTATACAGAAGTTTTGTGTCTTGGAAAAATACATCCCTTATTCACTGAGGTGTACAGAAAGTCTCACTTAAGAACTCCAACAGCTACTCATGCCCTAAGTTATCACCATATATTCTATATATTCTTGAAAATAAGATAGCAAGAAAATTGGGGTGCTGCATTTGAAAATTTAAGCTGGAATCCATAAACCCTTCCTCCCAAACATAACCCTCAGAATAGCATGTTTTCCTCAGCAATAGCAATTCCCCTGGAATCAGGTTCCTACTAGAAAGCAGAATTTCAGTCAGTGGGACAAAGTCTTTTTCCTTACCCAAAACAACACTGAGTGAGGGAGAGATTCTTCTAAAGTGAAAACACTTTTCTGAGAAATGCTCTGTCTTCCGCCAAGTCTAAAGAAACACTGCTAAGTAATGGCAAGCATTTTAGATGTAGGTGACAAAAGTGGGAGCTGAAAAAAAACACTCAGCTCTTTGTCTTCTAAGAGTACATTAACAATAATGAGAAGCCCAGTATTTTTGTGTCTGAAATGAAAGCACTGGGTTTTAATTATGGAAAAAGGGAGTCGAGTCCAGCTCACACCCAATCCAGCTGCACTAAGGAGGAAAGAATTCCCAAAGAAATAAGTACACAGAAGTGATGCTAACATACCCAACCAACATATTAAAAATGAATCTCGTTTTTCTGTGAGTCCCTACAAGTCAACAAAAGATAGGAAGAATAATGGTGTTGGATAAAGGTCTCTAACTACCAAATTTATGAGCTGTATTAATAATAGTGCTTGTTATCCCCAAAGAGAGAAGAAACCTCATGGGTTATCAGTCAGTGCCTCCTTATGACACAGGATTCATAAAATCCTTAGTTCTCAAAGCATGGAATAAACAGCAAGAGCTCAGCAGTCACTTTGTACTGCATGGTTATAAAATAATGTTGTTTTACAGGGCTTCCTATTGACACCTGCTCTTTCACCATACAACTACAATTTTATAGGTGGAACATTTGCAACTCATTCTCTAACCTTTTGGCTCTGACCGGCTAATGAGCCCTCACGAGCACACTGTATTAAACAAGCATTACAGCGGGCACACAACATACAACAGTGTCTGAGTATGAAGTAAAGCACTGCACTTATGTCTTCCTTCCTAGAGTACCTGATGCAATCAAGCCGGCGCACCACCTGTCAGATCAGCTCCCCAGTTTGCATGCCCAGCACCTGTTAGGAGATGAAGCCCCTACTCTGCAGGAGGGAAAAGCCCCAGCGCCCGCTCGGAGAGCTGAACAGCTCAGGGCACTGCATGGCCTCCAGAGCAGCAGCCCCACAGAGCACCAACTGCTCAAACACAACGTGACAATGGCAAGTAATCCCCCTTAATAACAGCCCCTTGAGATCCGCTGCAGCCAATGAGCAAACTGTAAAACTGCAGAGCTGATACGCTGCAAGGATTTCTCAGTTATGAAACAAAATATATATACTCCCTGGTATATATGCAGCAAGCTACTTAGCAGCCCTTTCTTCCTTGCTTAGTGCCTGTAATCTCTATTGTATTTAATGCAAGGCACAGATATTCTCAGAAGTCTGTATTCCTGTTGTGAAAAGAAAGAAAATATTAATAATACATACAGGAAAGCTTACTGTTAACATCTGAAACAGCCACTTACCAGGAAATGAACTCATCACACTAAAACCAAACCAACAGGGCTTATCTGGAGTATCCCCGGGATGCATACCTGGTTAGCTTTATGGTTTTCCTGAATTCATTAGTAATCGGAGCTTTGTAGCCTCCTTTCCTCAGTAAGGAATCTATGGTTTGAATGTGGTCCCATCCTGTTGAATTTCACAGTGGTAAAAATTCATGAGCATTACTGCAGTAGGAACAGGTGTTGCAAAAACACAGCACGATACGCAGTGACACTGGTAACACAGCTGCTCTCCTGAAGTTACCTATGAAACACGGGGCATTCTATGCAGGAGATAGCTGCGGGAAAGATGCTGAGCAGCATTTCATCAGGCATAAAGCTTGCTCTACCAACAATGCATTTTTATCTTGTGGTTGAAATACTGCACCCACATATCCAGGTGACTGACAATGACAAACAAAATTGCAATTTTCTGAGTCGTTCAGATCATTAATCACATCTGATCATACATCCTAAGTGGCTCTGGCAGCATGGAAAGCTTCGTTTCTGTATGAAAGAAAATTCAAAAGATTTATTAACTGAATGGGTGGAGAGAACTTCAGGCATTAGGGCTCTCCATAAATATCACTGCAAAGTTAACAGTGATATTTTAAATTTCAGAACATCTGTGATATGTAGCAGGCTGGTTTGTTTAAAAAAGTGACAACAAAAATTCAGATTCACTACTGTTCTCAATAAAGTCATGCTACTCAAAACTCCTACACGTCGATTTTAAAAAGCCCACTATTTCTAAAATAGACATCTTACTTCCCAAAGATGCAATTAAGTTTGTCACACTGCATTTTTAAAACAGAAAAAAAAAAAAGAAAAAACCAATTTTGGTAAATTTTAAGAGTCAGACTGTAATGCATAGTTTACCACAAGTAAGAAATGTAACCCCTCCCCCAATTCCTGAATTTAAAAAAATACTGAAAAAAACCATGTGTAAGTGATCACCAAAGGTCTTAGCAAAAGAGCCCTTTGGTAACTGGCCAACCTGAGATAGCAAAAGGGAAAGAACTGCCTTGGAAGGCATCTGAGCTTTCACGTGACCATTGGGAGACCAAATTTCTATTATCTGTTAACGAAGGTCCCACTGCTATTACTTAGTGCACCAGAAGGAAAATGAAGAAGTGGCAATGCAAAATTCAAAAGGCTAAGACACACTTCTAAGCCTCAAAGAGAAAATCTTCAGCTTGGCTCAACAAAATTTTGTTGAACAGCTGTTCAACAAAAGCTACTGTATATGTAAGTTTCTTGATTCACAAACTGAAGTCTGTCCTATTGAAAGGGCCACGTTAGTAACCTTATTTTGGACTTCCAGTATGAAAATAATCCTTTCCCAACACCCCAAAACCCAGAAGTCACTGTTCACAGCAGGAATTAAACAGTAGAAGCAAATACCTAATGAAAAGAAGCACCATTGAAAAACTGGGAATCAATTAGCTGTTAAAATCATTGTCCAGACAGCCTGTATATTAACAGAGCTTTTGCATGTCTAACATCACAGGGTAACAATTACATGAAAATTAACAGCTTTCTGAAGTGAGCACTGAACCACCCCTCCACAATTTATTTTCTTACACCTTTACTATGGTTAGGATTTGCATCAGAACAGCTACAGTTTACTGAGTCCCTACAAGGGGGTTGAGACAGACACGTAATTGGCATTTTATAGAAGAGTCTTTTCTTACAATTAAATATTGCTCCATCATCTGACATCAGTGCAAGGTCAAATACTGCATTTTAGATTTACAGGTATGTTTAAATTCTTCACCAGATCATATGAAATAAAGCTCAACAATGACCTTGCTCCTTTGCAACCTCCGGTAAGTAGGTGGCGGTGCGTTTTGATCCTTTTTCATTGATGAATTCTATTCTAATGCCATGTACACCCACCTGCAAGAAATTGGCAGTTTTATTAGTACATTAAAAAAAGAGATACAAGAGATTTCTAACATGATAAAGGTCGACATGTGAACCTTCTGATGGTTGATGCCATTTTGCAAACAGTTGCAGAAGATGTTCAAAACAAATGCCATCTTTCTGCAAAAAAAAAAAAACACCAGCTGAGGTGCAAAAGCAGCTGCTGACAAAATTGCTGTGCCACCAGTCACTGCCAATTGGATCCTGAAACCCTCAAAACTCCTGCTCATGTATGAGGACAGCATTCAGGTTCCAGCTTCCCTTTCCATGCTACTAGAGCAATATGGCAGACTGCCATTACAGAAACCAAATCTACTCATCTGAAGGCAGTGGGAGTATTTGATGGAGGAGTTACCAAAAAAGAAAGAGGCCAGATACCTTTCCAGGGCATTATTGAAGATCTGCCAGTTTCAAGGTACAACGACAACAAGCTGCTTTGGATTTCAAAACATTAATAACTGATATTTTTGTTTTCATGCATAAAATATGGAGATGTTATTTCTATTTAAATCCAAAGTCCCCCACTCTACATGAGGAAATGAAGAGCTCACATTTAAAAGGCTATCACACGCACCGCATTTTTCATGGCATTTGTTTTTCAACTCAAAATTTAATAAGAAACTCTGGCAATTTTTCCGGTGACAACTGCTTTTAACATAACCACATGACAGTGAAAAAACAACTGAGGGACATCTACAGAGCCCTTAATGACCACTTGTTCAATTAACATATTTGGTTATTTTAAGACTTTGTTTTTTAAGGTCTGTGACTTTTATATGTGACATAAGTACTGAGAAATGGGAGGAGTCTTGGCCATGGCCTTCATAAGCTTTCTGCATGAAACTACCGCTCCTTACAAAGGAAAAATTAATTAGAGGCTAACATATTGAATTTGCGGCCAATTTTAATGTATTTTATTACTTAACATTCATAAAATGGACATCTAACCACTACAAAGTTCAAATCTGTATGCTCAGATGATGTAATTATGAACTTAAGGAGCCTGAAAGTAAAAAGAAGGGGTGTTAGAGACTAAAATCCACTTAGTTTATTGCTAAGATGAGAACAGAGTATGTTTCTGCAGCTGCAAGAACATTGCAAATGAAGTTCAGCACTTCAGTCCCAAAGATCTCATTCTAATAACACTCCTTTGCACATCTCTGCCCATATCAATTACCAATTTCGAAAGGCTTTTTTTTTTAGAACAGAAAAAGGTCGGTATCACATTAAAAGAACACCATTTCAGATTGCTGTAAAATACAACCTGCCTGCAACCTTCGAGAAGCATCGTGTCAACCCTCCACAGCTCAGCTTCCTGAAATCTCAACTCATCTATACTACGTGTGATTATTGCCATCAGATGAAGATGGGTGCTCAGTCGTGTCAGACTTACAGCCAAGAGCACTTCAGCCATATTTAAAAGGCAAGCACTAACAAGCAGACCGTGGAGGGAATTTCACAAAGCCTTTCCATGGGGCCACTGTCAGTTATTAAGCTTATACCAGTTTCCAATCTGCTTTTATGGGCAATCCTCAGCAAAGTCACCAAGTCATTTTTAGGCCCCATGCTAGGAGAATGCTGACAGTTTGATTTGCAAGCTACCAGAAAACAACACTTTGTTGATCTTACTCCCATTCCTGGACAAAAGAAAATATAAAAGAAAAATTCATCCATAAGTCCACCAGTTTGGTGGTGTCTTCTCAAAACACGTCCCATCAACACAAACTGTTTTTATTACTGTACACAGGAAAACAGACAACCTGTTGAGCTTAAATAGGACCTATCGATGAAGCACAAATCACCAAGTTTGCCAAATAAACCTCACTGGTAAAGTAGTTATGTGACATGGAAACGAATGCTACTATAGGTAATTAATCAAACTGACTTGGAAAAATGAAGTTAGCCTTACAACAGCAACATCACATTAACTACCTATGCATTTAGCTGACTTTTAAGTGTCTGTATATTCAGTTGCACAAGCTCTAAACCAGAACACTGATCAAAATTTCTCTAAAATTGCCCCAAATATTCCTCAGGTGGGAGCTGAGGGCTTGTGTGGGAGAATTCCCAGGAATTTACTGAAGGTTTTAAAACCCTTAAATATGAGAGAACAAGTGAGCAAATGAATAATACAAGAACTATTGTATTTTTGACCCTTTCATTCTTCCTCCATAAGCCAGAATTCTCCAGTGAGAAGAATCATGAGATTCTGGAAAGTAAATCACAACTGCACAGAATTACTTTTCTGCATTAAGCTTGTTTACAGTATTGACGAGGAATCGAGGATTCTGCACAAGGCACAAAGAGGGCACTGAAAGTAAAATCCTCCATTATTTCAAACAAATTTGAATGTTATGACTTAAGTCATAAGACCACCATTCTGTGGTGCCTCCTACCACTGCAACAACAAATGACATTTCTATTCAATTCACATTTGTTATGTTGTGGGCCCAACAGGAAGCCTCTTTTGCTATTAAGAATTCCTAAATATCTAGAAGGGCTAAGCTGCTGTTGTAGGGAAGTCACTGTTACATGAAAGTACTCTTAATTTGTGGGGTGTCTCTGGCACTGTAACACATCCAGTAGCATATACAACAACTTCAAAACAATTTCCATCTGTTCAAACACAGACTAAAACAATCATCCTGGCTGAGATGAGAAGTTGATCTTAACTCCAGTAATTTACTTTTGTGCAAGCATCTAAAACCAAGTAATCTGTGAAAGAACATAAGAATACAGAATAGCACTTCGTCCAGTACACCTTCCCAGAAATAACTTTAAAAGCTTCCTAATCTGTGGCTTTTATGCTGCTGCTCAAAAGGTTTCCTAGAACAGGTCAAGTAAAACAGATTCTGCTCTAGGTAAGGAGAACAGGAAGACAAGAGCTGTCAGTTCCATGGCCTCACTGTATCAGGGCTTTGCGCTGTCCTGCAGCCCACTTGCTCTGAAAGCCAAGGAAGACAAATGGAATCAACTGTATTCCATTTTCTCGGCTCTGGCTTTCAAGGCAATGGCAGTTCTACCAAAATGGCATCTTGAATCATTACACCAAACAATCTGCACAGAGCACCAAACAGCAACTACACTGAATATATGCAGATGATTTAAACAGTAAGAGTTCTGCTACAGACGCTCACGGTTATCAAAGACATTTTCTTACAGGACATGCACAATCCTTACCTCCCAGTCCATGTAGTCACATACATCTTCAAAGTTAGTGAGTAGAGACACTGAGCAGAAAAGCCGTGGCAGCTCATCCCTCGTCATTGGGGGGAAACGACTGTCTTTAAGGGCACTGTTGAAGACAAAACAGAATTTCATACTTTTTTTTTTTTTAAATAAAGTTCAAAGATCCAATGACTCAATTGAAAAATATCATAAAAAAAAACAAAAACATCAAAACCCAATAACTGATGAAATGATGACCAGTTTGATAATCCGGTGGTCAGCATAACACACTGACCAACATCCCCAAGCTTTTCCTTAGACATTTGCTTCAGATTTCTCAGCTGGCCAGTCAGGTGGAGCTCTGAGGGCCATTCCTTCCTGAGAGGATTCTGCTACTTACTAATGAACCACCAGAAAGTTATGGAAAAGGTTGAACAATAGCTGTTCTACCTGCAATTTACTAAATGCCTTTTGAAAAAGGTTGAACTGTACAATACAGAGGGGAAATTTTATAGCCTGCAAAAATCAAACACGTAATACAGTAACCGAACTGTGGAATTTAATTCTTCAGTAAAAAAAACAAATTTGAGCAAACAGAATATTCTACCAAAAAAATATTCATGCTTACTGGCAAAGGTTAACAGAAAGGTAAAAACATCCAGGAGTTCTATGCTCGCAAACCTACAGGACTTGGAGGTGTTCTGCAAAGCAGAGGTAATGATTAGTAACATGGAAGCTTGCAAACAGCTACATTAATCTCAGGCTGAGGTACCATTCTACAGATGAACATACATCTAATTGACAGAACTCAGTAACAGGAAACACCTTCTCTGTGTTCCAGGACGCGTTGAAAAGCAAAGCATGAACGGACAGTAAGCAATACCACCAACAGGAACACCTAAGAACTACTTGCATGAGTTTGGTTAAGAACCGGTTCAATTGGAAAAGGTTAAGGCAAGTATGGTACCCATCATTTCTTGTTTTCTTAGGATTTTAGATACAACATATGAATATAAACACGCTCACTTCCAACAAAAACAGTGATCTGCTAACTAAGCTTTTTGTTACGTAAGGAGAGCCTATCATTAAGAGACTTGTTAAGTAACTACCGAGTTCTTCACACGTTTCATATAACAACTTGATCATTCTTACTGCTTTTGCTTGGCCTACAGCCAGCAGCTGCTGTTGCCCAATGCAATTACAGCCATGTCTGTGGCCTTTAGCACATGGCTGGTATCATCATTTTACGTTAACAGTAGTCTAACTTCATTAGATCTAACAAAAGCATTTAACCAGAAATAGCATTCTGTCTTGAATGAATGCCAAACACTGAAGAATTAAAATAGAACCCCTTCTTTTTTGGTGACGTGGGGAGGAAAGCAGGCTTTTTCTCAGACATGTTACAATCACAAAAATAAAAGAACACAGCATTGGAATTAATGGAGGCTCTTCACCAAATTTTCACATTATAAAATTGATAAGAAATTCAGATTTTCATTATGGAGATACATTCATTGTAAAATTAGGAAACAGAAGGTAGGTCTGTTCTACCCGGTATTTTGGAGTAATTCTAGGCAAGCCTAGTCAAATCTGCCACTGACAAAGAGAGAAGATGTTGGGACAAAACGTAACTAACCAAGATAAATCTCTTATTTATGTAGGATAGTGCCAAACAGACATGTGAAGAACTGGGAACACTAACAGGATTTAAAGCATAATGCCCATGATATTTAAGTAATGACTTTCATTAAGATGTACCAAAGATGATCTTCTCCAGATTCTGTTGATGGGATTTGCAAAGCCAGCTGTGCAACTGCAGGAAATCAGGCAGTTACCTTTCTCTGTTACCTGATATTTCAGTCATTAGGGATCTACTTACATAGCCACAGTTGAAGAGAGACAGATGATGAAAATATGAGTGGCTAATTCAGCCTTCGTATTCCTCCACATAGGAAAAACACATCTAAGCATAAAGGGAGGGATACTCTGAACACAGGGACAGCTCAAACCAGAAGTCCATCTTGCTTAGTATTAAACAGTAACCAGCAGCAGATGGCAAAAAGGATAAATAGAAGAACACAATAAATACCCAGGGTGTGCTTGCCCGGAATGCTGTGGGAATCCAGCTGTTTAAAGCTTAGGAATTCGGAGCCAGAGATGGGATCTCCACACTTAACAGCTCTCCGTGAGTTTATTTAGTAAGTGCATGCAAACACACTCTTGAAATTTCATCGGAAAACCCCAAACTTCTTTTGATATTTTGATTAACAAAAATGCAATCCAAACAGAGTCTGATGCTGCTGCAAGTTTTCTTACATGCAAATTTCTCATTTCCCTGAGGTATACTCTACCTCTATCATATAACCAATCTATTTGGATACATCACCAAAAAGCACCCAAAGAGACAAACACCATTTCATTAACAAACTACAAGTTCAGCTATCTTATAAAACAACAGCATGCATGAATGTGCCGTCCTTGTTTAACCCTGTTTTTCATAATGTATGCAACAGTCTTACCATGCAAAACGTTTCACCTATTGTAAGAATTTACACCCTTCAGAAAAACAGAAAAGGCTTTTTTTTTTTTTTTTTTTGCACAGCTTGGTTTGAGGAGTTTATCCAGCACTCATTTCCCCTTCCTAAAGCTGCCAAAATGCATTTGTGAATTTCAACATTTCGCAGCAAAGGCTGTGTGCTGCAGGACCCCAACCACCACACAAGCTGAAGTCCAGGCAAAGTCCCACACACTGAGGATCTGCTGCGCTGGCATTGCTAGACAGGGAGCCGTCCTCAATTTAAGGTACTTGTGAGTTATACAGAAACAAACATCATCCACGGCGTGTAAGCCACATCTCAAACGCAGTGATAATTAAACACAAAGTGGGTGATTTATGATGAATTTGAATACTGATAAAAAGATGTGATACAAAACCTTCCTGTGAACACAGTGCAAGCTGAAAGGCAGACAAAGGCAGAAAGCCTCAGGCAAACACAGCCAAAGTAGTGAACTTTAGTGAAAGCAGAGCAGCACAGTACATAGTACACACACTATTAGTAAGCTTGACTGGCTAATTCCATTATTCGCTAATTTGAAACTGGCACAAGGCCTTGCTTTCACATAACTACCTCACAATAGCTACAGCACTGCTTATCACATGACAGTGCCATTTTAGCCAGACCTGAGACAATCCCTTCAGAAGTGCTAGGTTCTTTTTTGGTCTGTATACCCTGCTGGGAACTTGATCCCTCATGCCTATAGCACTATGGACATCCTTGCACATGTCCACTATTAGCACTGCTGCTGCTGAAAACAAGTGAGCAATCTGCAGAACAAACCCATCAGAGACTGGAATTCAAGTTCCTGATGCCACCACAACTGCTCACTATAGAATATTATGCTCCTCCTTTCTTCATCTCCAGATCCCACGTTACAGTCTGCTTCTGTCATTCAGAACAGCTTTGTCCCCGTAAGTAAACCCAAAATTTAGGTGGAGAAATTTGTCCTCACAATCAACCAACAGAACAAACTGAAGGGAGAGGACAAGGAGAATCCATTTATTTGTATTGGTTGCCTACATAGATAACACTCTGTCTGCCTATGCTGAATGTATGAGACCGGAGGAGTCAAAAAATTATACCTGGTGACAGATTTAGGAAAACCAGCTTAGAACTGAATGTTTGGTTAACAGGAAATTTAAACCTTGTTAGACATGTTTCACTTCTGAATTCATCCCTAATTCTCAAGACTGCCATTATTCAGAGTAAGTCTAGAATTCATCTCAGGCATATTTAGGAAGTCACCATCTAATGACTATTGTGATGACTTCAGCACAACAAGGGGGTGGCACCCAGTAGACTTCCTCAAGGGCAGCTGTCCACACTGAGAGCTTAGCTTTGTGCGATGGTTAACAGACGGTCAGAAACGCCAGCAGATCTCAGCACTTACCCAGCATAAGAAAGTTTGCACGAGCTTTAACTTTTGTAGCTCCTGTTCTGTGGAAAAAGAATTTCAGTTTCTAGAGACAACAGTTTGGCACTTATTATACACTTCATACACTCTACAAAGATGTACATATGTAAATTCAAACTTTGACCTCACTTTTACTGTTAGCATGATTCACGGTGACCAATTTTAAGCAAGCACAGCAGAGAGACAAGAAAACACGTGCACGCTTTCCTTAAACTTATCACTGGTCTGAGCTGCTCAGAATGAAGTGTCTACATAACTGTGTGTAGGCATTCTTCATTAGCAGAAGAGACTTGACTGCATTTAGTTGACAGGAGCGTTACTAGATCATGACTTCACTATCTTATTCAGTGCCAAATTCTTCTGCTATTCTTCTGTTAGAAATACAAAAGGATTCCATTGGAGCAAAGACAGGTAATACCAGGTTTAAAAAATAAACTCCACATTTTTTTCTTTTAAGCTTAGAATGAAAGAGAGGTAAGTGGAAATAATTAGTAAAGTTGGAAAAACAAAGCAGAGTTCAACTTAAAAGAAAAAAAGCAGCTTTAAAGGAAAAAATGCACTATTAAAAAAACATTTTCTACAGCATCTGTTCTTTATTTCCTAATGCCCAGGATGAATTTACATATCCTGCTGCTGACTAACTAGAAGTACTTGGTTGTGAGGAGTTGAAAAGAAGCAGTGCCAAGCAGGGGGAATTTCAGCTGGCCAATAAAATGACATTAGTTTTTCCACATGGGGTTCTGCTTCATGTTAAAAGCATAGCAGGCAAAGTCAAAATTGAATCCTGTTCAAAGAACACTATTTTTAGACACAACATGCATGCACACACAGCATTTCTCATTAAATATACTTGATTTATGAAGTCTTGGGTGTCCTACTAAGACAGACCTAATGCCAGCCAAGAAAACACAAAGTACTCTCAACAACCACTTTTTCTTGGGCTGAGCTATGCAATGCACATCACAGCTCCTGCTTAAACGAAGCTCGTTTGCCCAAAAGCTCTCCAGAAATATGTTTTCACTAAATTCATGTTTCATGCTCCGCTCCTCTTTGTACTTGGGAACATAAAAAAAGGTTTGTGAACTCTTCAAAGACACTGAAAAGATGTAAAGATAAAGAAATAGTTTAAGCTATTTTGAGTTACAAGTAGCAGCATGAAATTTAGTGACAATATAATTAAAGCTTATATTCCTTAGGTGTACACCTTGTTTCAGATACTCTCACAGTACTTTACTAAAGCAGCAGTATGAGCAGGTGAGCACAATTCACAACAGTGCTCTCCAGCTGTAATCTTTGTAGAGTATAAAAATGCTAAAAGAGATACAATAATCAACCTCAATCTTCAAGAACCTCTGGTTCTTAATGTGATGTGGCAGCCAGGTGGCAAACAGCAGGATAGAAATGGGAGAAATCCAACACAGAAATGGACCAGTTTAGAGGTGCATGAAAATCATCATGATTAAATGTAAAGCTTCTATAAAGTTTCCTAGCATGTGGGCACTGCAAAAAGTGAAGAGGGATTTATGTGAGGATAAATGAAGGCATTAAATGAATTAAATACTTACTATTTTGTAATTATATAATCATAGTAATAATTAAATTTCTCTCTAAATTATTTTTGTGGGAAGACCCAGACTGGGTAGAGGTTAGGAAGAACTGGATACGGTTGTGTAAATATTGGAAATTACTTTGGGAGCTTTAACATAACACAGAAGATGCAAAAGAAACAGTGAAATACTAGGCATGATGTAAGCAACAGGCTGTTTTATATGAAGTGTAAATGAGGCAGAGACATGGAGTGACTCACGCCATCTAGGATGCTTACGCAGTGAATCAGAGACAGAACCAGGAACAGAATCCAAGTTCTCTGACTCCTAAAAATCCTTCTGTGACAACATTCACAATCTGCTCAGTCTACAGCCTACAGACACTACTCCCAGGTTCATCAAAACAGAATGGATAAACTTAGGCTAATGAATTGGTTTTTGAGTCCACTCTAGTACTGATCATTTCTTAATTAATCCAGTTTCCTATATGGAGCACAAAATAAAACAAACTGTAGCTTTTGGCATCTAAAGTAAACAACAGTTTCCTGAATACAGTCACCACAGTGATGAACAATAGGTTCAAGACCATATTTTGTAAGCTACTGCACTCTCCCAAAGCACAGTATGTTGGCACTACTTTTACACTGCAGGCAAATTTCATAAACTACCTGGTGAAAACCCTTCTCATTCATTTCAGCAAGTGTCGTTCTCTTATTCTCCATCCATCAAGAGGAATATGCTTAGCAGAGGTAACTTAGGAAATGCATTTTACAAATAAATGGTCCTGTGTTGATCAACTGAGCCCAAAGGGCCTCTTCAGTTCAAACATCCTGAAATGAACAGCTGGCAACCTCACTGGATTTTAGATAGCAGCAATGAAAGACATTTAGTGACAGGATTTCAGAAGAAAAATGCAGTATTCATAGTTAGTCTGACTGCAGTTACAGTTACTTGATGTTGAGATTTTTTTTTTCTTCAGTAACTTCAATAAAGAAACTGAAGAACATTTATGCAAGTCACCCAAATCAGCTATCCTGACAGTCTCAGCAGCTCCCGTGTCACAATATGCAATTATTTTAAAGCGAGAATAGGGCAGAGTACGCCTGCTTGCCTTCGGAAAGAGAACTTAAGCTGGGAGAGATTCTGCCAATTTACATGGAGATTTCAAGGAGCGATTCATTCAAAATGACATTGTCTCCCTTTTTTCCTTGTTTTTGTTGGACTTCAAATTTTCCAGGAAACAAAACAACTGTGGTTGACGTGCTCCGTGCCTTTCCTGAACCCTCCCTTACATTTGGGAGATAGAAAGGGAAAGAACAACATTTCTACTTCCTGCACACTACGTTGCTAAGTGGCAGTCACAGAGCAGGAGGAAAAAAAAAGATAAACCCTCCCCACACTTGTTGACATTTTGCACAGAAATAGTTCTATAACTGTGCCTGATTAATGACCACAGTGCAGCAGTGTTTCAGGTAGGAGAAATAAAATACTGATCTGGCATTTTGGCTCCTCAGTCAATTTTCTTACCTCCTGAAAACCGAAGTATGCCAGGAAAGCTCTCCCCCCGTCTCTCCTCCCCCCAGTGGCTTCATGCTCCCAGCAGCTTAGCTGCAGCCATCCAGTTTAAGAGAAAAAAAGGAATATTCTGATACTAATTTAGTTGCTTTGGTTTTGAAAACAGTAACATTCTTCTAAAAGACAACTAAAAACGCTCACCTAAATTAAGTGTTTAGACACCTAAAGTGCTTGGCTGGTAAGCCATTCATCTAAATCTGCCACTGAGACATGCTACAAGAAACCATGGACAAGGTTCTGAAGCATTTCTGCAGTTTACTGCAGAACAACTGCATCTTCCCCCATGGGAAGGCATCATTTCTGTGTGTTATGACAGAGGTGCCCAGCTGGGGTTTGTGTTGAGAGCAGTGCTGTGCAAGTCATGCCACAATGGCTCATGGTCAGGAACAAACCTGAAGTGACTGCTGCTGTGATAACAAAACCCAACAAAACTGAACAACCCCACTTAATGGGGCTACTTTAAGAAGAATGCTGAAGAAAAGAAAATGTAAAGAGTTAACAAAAGCTGTATTAAAAACTGGCTGTAAAGCACAGATTTTTCTCAACATTGCAGTATTGTACTGAAAGGCTTATATTCACACAAGTGCCAACTTAAGTACAATTCAAATACATGAGGAATAAAAAGAATAATTCAGATTATTTCATTTGTAGTATCCTTGAAATGTGAACAGAGACAATTAGGATATACCACAATTAACTCTTTTTTCATGTACATACATATATACATATATATATATATATATATATATATATATATATATATATATATATGAATATAGATATTTTTATCACCTGTTCCTCATGCTGTACAAACTCATCCATAACTGAATTTGTGTGAAATCATTTCCATAGCAGGCATCACAGCATGTAGGTAAAGCGTCATGGAAATAAAGAAAAACAGGAAAAAAATTAATATATCCTGAGTTTGATAGTGACTGCAGCCACAAATGGAAATGGTTTCAGTTTATCAAAGCATCACCAGATGGTTGGCAGGGACCTCTGGATCCAGCTGGACCAACCCATGCTCTAGCAGGGCCTCCAGAGCAGGGTGCCCAGGCCCACGTCTTGAAGAGGAGGTGACCCCATCTCCCTGGGCAACCTTTGCCATTGCTCCAGCACTTGTACAATACAACAGTGCTTTCTGATGTTCGGATGCAGCCTTCAGTATTCCAGTCTGTGCCCTTTGCCTTTTGTCCTCACACTGGGCACCACAGAAAAGATCCTGGCTCCATCCTCTTTGTACCTCCCCTTCAGTGAGAGGGGAGGATCCCTGCCAAAGCCTCCTCTTCTCCAGGGCAAACAACCACAGCTCTCCCTACCTTTCCTCACAGGAGATGCTCTGTAGCCCTTCAGCACTGGGCTTTGTGGTCATTTGCTGGACTCCCTCAAATATGTCCTGGTCTCCCTTGTACTGGGAGGCCCAGAATTGAACCTGGATCTTTAGATACAGCCTCACAAGTGCTGCGCGGGGAGAAGGATCACCTTCATTCTCACATTGGCAGTACTTTGCCTAATGCACCCAGGATACCATTGGCCTTCTTTGCAGTAAGGAGACATTGCTGACTCTTGTTTGGTGTGCACCCATATCCTCTCCTGCTGCCAGACTGCTTCCCAGCTGGGTGCCCCCAGCAAGTTCTGGTTCCTGTGCTGTTCCTCCTGAGGGGAGGAACTCTGCACTTACTGAACTACAAGAGTCCTTTTCTCCAGTCTGTTGAGTTCCCTCTGGATGGCTGCATGACCTTCTGACATATCAGCTGCCAGCTATGTTCCAAGTCATCTGCATATCCTTGTGCACACACACGTGTGCTGTGCCACCCACCCACAACTAAAAAGCAAACCGTTGCGGTGTAGCTGATAACACTTTGAGAATCTTGTTTTTTCCCCCAACAAGTGCTGTTGTTCACTTCCTTCCAACTGCTGAAACCACCAAGACGTTATTCACAGAATATTTCTACAGATACCTATGATTTCCAGGCACATCTTTATTTTAATCTCGATTTCTAATTCTGGCTATCTTGACTCATGGTACACGCACTGTGTCAATCTCACAACACGTACAGAATAACAAACAAAGGATATCTCAAGGGTATGGTTGGCTCTCTGGTCTGAGGGCACACTGATGGCTCACACTGTCCACCTGCCATCCACCAGTACCCTCAAGTCCTTTCTGGCAAGGCTGTGCTCTATCCTTACATCCGTCAGCTTGTACTGACAGGAGGGGTTGCCACAACCCAGGTGCAGACCTTACACTCGGATTTGCTGAACCTCATGAGGTTCTCCTGGGCCCGCTGCACAAATTGTCCGATGGCACCCCACCCTCTACATGTGTCAACTGCACCACTCAGCATGGTGCCACCACAAACTTGCTATCAATGCACTTGATCCCACTGTTAATGCCACTGGTGAAGATACTGAAGAGTATCAGTCCCAGCACCAACCCCAGAGGGACACCACCCATCACTGATCTTTCTATCCAAACACTGAGCCACTGACTGCCACTCTCTGTGCAGGATCTCACAACCAGTAACGCTGCAGTTTCCTGATTACATTTGTAAGAGTCAAGTTTCTATGGCTTCAACATTCTTACTTCTTCCTGAAGCCAAAGATCTCTACACTGCTTTAGTGGTTCTAAAGGAATTAATTTTCTCCTTGTGAAAGAACGAGGATGTTAGAACTCCATTTTTCTCATACTGCTTTAATCCCACAGAGAGTGGGGGAGTCATTCTGCATTACTGTAGAACAGCCTATTACACTGAAAATCTACGTTTTTCTTAAATTAACCTAAAAGATGCAGAGCTTCACTAGCAAGTTGCAAGTACACATTCACAAATGAAATACTAAATTCCAGCTCTCTGCATACCAGATCAGGCAAGTTGCAGAGAAGCACACTTTGTAGTAAATTATAACACGAAGTGTGCAATTATTTTGCATTTGCCTAAGCCCAGCAAGAGAAGCTAGAACTGGTATGTGGAATGCACTCCATACGTCTAGAACTGAACAGAGTGAGCTAGAAAATCCATACAAAACAGTTGCTTGTATTCTGAATTGTTTTGCAATTGACAGCATTTTCTGGCTGCAGTCACACATAAGGTAAAGCAGCTGCATACATAATTTCTTCATAAGTGGCAGCTTCTTTTCTGACTTTTCTCTTATTCTCTTTCACCCCTCCCACCACCTTTATCATGCTGGGATAAATGAGGACCACGCAATTTAAGAATGCCTGCGTGTCATACCTATGCCAACACTGAGGAAGCTGAAAGATGTCACTTGCCACGGAGATGCCCTGCTTTGATACACATCAAAAGCTAATCCACAGCACTTAGAGTAATCCCACAACATAACACAGTAAGCTTACCGTTGTCGCTCCAGATGTTCATTAAAAAATTGCACAGCAAAACTGACCAAGGTCTGGTGTGCAGGCTTTTGCTTGGTGAACATATGAAATAAAAGACAAGCCAAAACTGAGTTCCAACTGGACTAACTTACAGTGTCACTAACGAGCTCTCCAGCAGATGGCAAAGTTTAGATAATTAAGAAGAGTGAACTCTTCAATTAGATACAGAACTCTTAAGCTCGAGTAACAGTGACCACTCAAATCCTTAAGTTACACCTGCAATTCTTCACATCTTCAACAGGTTTTTCAGTACTGACCTCTTCACCCCAAAGCAGATACTGAAGTCAAAATCTTTTGGGCCGTTTTACTGCTAAACTCAACCTGCACGTCATCAACTCATGGAACAGTGCTCAGTGCTCACCTCCACAGAAGTGCCCAAGTATAATTTTAATTAAGTAGAAAATAGAAACAGTTGCAGTTCTTTGTGCATTGTCAAAAGCCTTCTCTTCAGCAGATATGGAAAAAATGTATGTTCCTAAATTCAGCAATGCAATGATACCTAAACATGTGGAATATCAGTTGAACATTCAATTTCCCATGACTTGCTTAAAAAAAAGTTTATTCTTATCATACACTTGAAAGCCTGCAACAAAAGAGTGCTCAATATTCTCAATACAGCTGCTGTCACTGGAAATACTACAGACTACACTCTTAGCTGCTTTTTTATTTAAAGCTGCCTATATGATTCAATTCAGTTGATGTTGCGGATGGAATTTAACAGTCTCAATTCTGATCTTGCTTATTACAAATACAGGAACTATGTTCTATGGTCAATAGTTTGAAACTACAGTTATCAGGGAATTACCTATCATCAGGTTAAGAATAAGGAAAGCAAAAAGCATGTTAGAATATGCAGTAGTTGAATTGAGAAGAAAAACATCATATTCACATGAGGTTTCACTCTAAACATTTCACAGAAAAAAAATGAAGATAATAAAACATTCTGAACTATGAAGATAGAGATGAACGTAGTCTGCTTCCTGAGGGTCCACACAACCTTAGAGACAGGACTATGACCACTCATAACACAGAGAGCTGAACATACCTGGCACGTTCCCTAAGATATGCTGTTCATCGATACCTCTCTTCACAGCCTGCATTATGTTTAAACCAGCTGCTTTTTTGTTGTACTTTTCTGCCTGCTCTAACCCAAGTGCAATCTCTTGTGCGTACTGTGAGTACACACTGCACCAACAAGGAGATGCAAATGTGAGTGCTGTTCTGTGTAAAGGTTAATGTATGAGCTTGTGGCATCTGATTCTCAGTGTTTTTACAAATACAGTAAAAAAAAGACAGGCACAAAATGGATCCCTTGTGGTGCAGCATGTGTAGTAAGACCTCAGGGAGAGAAATAGCCACTCCTTATTTCACAGGAATGCATAGGCACAGAAGAAAGTATTTTGATTTCTAGACACTCCCGCATAAGCATTGTTGCATTAGAACAAAACTTACTTTGTTATTAAAGGCAACAAACAAAGGTCGTCAACATTTGTTTCCCAGCGCCTTGCAGACTAAGTTATGATTGCTCAATACCTCTACACACCAATTCAAAAACAGAGTAAGCTCTAGATACATACACCCACTCTACACATCTGGAGGCTTTAATGTCTGCATGTTTCCTTCCCTTCTCCTACCACACAAGGAAGCTGTTGGTATGACACCTTCTCTTTCTCTTTTAGGAAATCCACCACTTCTGTCTCTCATGACATCAGTTCACTATTTCATCCCCGTACTCCCTCTCGTTTTCTGCCACAGTTCTTTTGACTTCAGGAGGTACCCTCAATGCCAACACATTCAGCTTATAGAAGTAACTGGATGGGGCAATCACAGATCACTACCCAAGGTCAAGATACCAAAGCAACAGTCTTTGCAAGCTCAGCTAAATCAATTCCAAGTCAGCCAGCTGTTGCTCTCCATGTGTTTTCCACTCAAAACCAGATTCTGAGCAGAAAAAAATGCTAGAATGCAATGGAAAGTTCAGAAACGAAGAACAGACAAAAGGTTCAGGTTAGGCGGGACTACATCCGTCTGCAACCTCACAAATGGTAACATAAGTGGTGAAGGAATGCATTTAGCTTGGCAGCATTACATGCATTTGAAAATTCTGTTCAGCTGAAGAATAAAAGATCATTAGAACTCAAAGTATAAACATGAATTTATTTGACTATGAAATTAATTGAAATGTCAAATTTGTGCTTGCTAATTAAATATTTCACATAATGTCCTCTTAAACGAACAAGCCAAATTCTTCTCCCTTTGAAGGCAATGGGAATTCTGCCATTCACCGCAGTAAAAGCCTAAAAACGCAAATAATTCTGTTTAGTTCTCAAATTAACTTAGCTTTAAACTACTTGAACATCTTAGAGTGCTACATATATATTTAAAAATGTTTAACTGAGCAAATTATCCCAAGAGCAACTGAAGTTTGATCATCCAGTGTTGAATGAGGATACAACATGGGCACAAAACTGGTTTATTTTTACTTACATCCATCAGAGCTACAATTCTAGATATCTAAAGTATTTAACGTTTACATGGAACTAGTTTTCATCACCTTCTATAGAATGCAGCTCATAAATGGTTCACCTCTGAATGGCAGGAATACTTGACTCAAACAGTTTTGTGAAACTGTACATAACAGCTCTTGTAAACCAGCATTTCTGAAAATACTTACCTATTGTAGGCTTCAAAAGAAAAACCCTATCAAGTTCATGGAGCAAGAAAACAGAAAGTCACCCTTTTAGTAACTGAAAGAGCTGAACACAAAGAGGGGGTTGCTCAAACAAATGAGGCTGCATGTGGTGCAGAGACCTCCACAGACAAAGCACAGCTGCCGCACTTTGCAATGAGGGATTAGCAGTCTAGGTCAAAGGAAATAAAGCCTCTCTAGCTAAGTGAGCAAACTGCAGAATGCATCCTCAGCAGAGATGAGAAAGGGCCATCTAACTAGTTTGCAAACTGTGTAGAAGCTTCTGGGAACAGAAACAAAACGATTCCTTGACAGAATGTGTAAAAATAATTCTGCTGAAAAGCAGAGATACTGTCAGAGGGCTGAGGTTGCAGTGACCTTCCAGTTACTTTAAAATCACATTTTCCCTCTCCCTTCTACACATTCATAAATATAAACACACTCTCTTCAGGCAGAACCAACCTACCTGTATACCTGTAGGGTATTAATGTCTAGAAAAAAACAGCCTAGAAGTAACAGAAAAAGCTCTTCATTGCCTTCCATAAGACTCAAAGCCATTAAGAATAGCTATGCATACACATGGCTGTTTTTTGGTCTCCTTCTCAAATGCAATCACTCAAGCCTCTTCCAGCATGCTTACAATTGAGTCAATCCATTTTGGCTTTAAACTTTTCTTGGCTTTATACTGACACTTCAGTTGAGCAAAATACAAACCAATGTTTGAAGAAAAGGAATTGCTGATGTTTTCATCAAACACTAGATATATTCTCATTATAAATCATTAATTTCAGCAAATTTTCTTATAAAAAAGACTAGTCTCCTGAGCTGATGCTTGCCACTTGAATGTACCACTGTGAATGTATGTCTAACCTGGCCTCTGCTGTGGAATGAAATACCAGAACAGCTACTAGCAGGTAGGCTGGGATCTAAACTTCCACATGAACTGTATGTTGCAGACAGCTTGTAACAGTTCATGGCGTTACAGAAGTGTAAGCCATTAGAACTACTTGAGCAGGAAGCAGCAAAAAGTTGTACTGCTCTGAAAACCAACAGCTTTTCTTCCCTTCCGCATCCAAACCACATGAAATCAACTCAAAACTCATTAAAAAATAAGGCGGCATAACACTTTACTATAACAAAAATCACACTGTCTTGGTGATAAAAGTTTCCAGCGCCTTCTTTTGAAACAACGGCTTACAGGACACCCCAGTAATTGCCATTTGCACAAAGGCCTATTTCAGTGAGGCTGGGCTTACAACTTATGACAGATGGGGAATTCCCCAAGAGCTGTGCTCAGGCTCATCAGTGCACTCCTTAACATCTGTGTAAGTTCCCTAAGTTATCGTGGGAGTTATTTATATATGTACTTGTACAGATGGAGAGACTGCTTGCACGACTATTGGCCCTTCGTCACAAGTAATATGCAGTAAGAAAAAAATACCGTAACTGCAGTGGAACAACAAACCTGAGTGTAAGCTGAGAGATCTTGTAGACTGCAAACTGGTACCAAGGGTCAAAAAACCCGTTTTCCACTATGGTCAGAAAGCTACTGTCAGTGGGTATCTATAAACGCTCATATTTTTAAGGAGTTTTGAAAACTCACACAAAAGCAGAAGTCTGTGATGGAGCGTTTTTTATATAAAAGAGAGTACAGGTTGCTATCTTTCACTTTTACAGAGTACAGCTCAAAATGGCATCCAGAGTTCAAAGAGATGAGACTAATCTCAACTCTTCTTGTCCCTAGTATTTTATTTTAAAATTAGGTTAGGAAAAAGCTGTTCTTCTCAGGTACATATATAATCCTTCCTATTTTAATGCACCAAAAGAATAGTAAAACTTCAGTCACTTGTCAATTATGAAAGTCAAGCCAGGCTACCCCTATTTTTAAGAGACTGCATTCCCACAAATATGTAAATGATAGAAGCAGAAAGCATGGGCTGCTGAGGGTTATGAGACTTCTGGAGAACCACAGCCAGAGGTGCTCTGAGGCTTATGAGTCTTCAGACATTATTCAGCATTGCACACCTCTGCTCATGTCCAACCACAGGCAGATGGGCTGCTCCACTTCTTCCAAGGGCTTTTCTACCTTCTCAACTGTACTGCTCTGTAAAGGACACGAGGTATAGCTTCCCTGTTCCTGGTGTCAACTGGAATGAGTTTTATAAACAAGTATCTGTTGGCACTGACTGAAAACACCATAAAATCCTGCTACAGCTGACAAGCGCATTTTAATTCTCATTACTCTGGACTATGAAAATAGCAAGATACATTTTAAGAGCTTCAACATTTTTGTGTTAAAGTACACAGAGATAATGAGGGCTCTCGGAGCCTTGTCTCCCACACCCAGTTCGTGCTGTGGCTTCGTTATACAGTCTCAAAAGGAAGCATCAGAAAACTCCTAAATGGAGGAGGTGTTGACAGACTGAGAACTTTAATCGAGACTCCTTTCCCACAGTCCTTCCCACACAAAGCTAGAGAGTTTAAAGATTTTAACAGCTCGTACGTGTATGAGACATTTCTTTTTCCTTTAGCCTCATTTAATCCCTGATAACATCTACTAAAACAGCAGATTTCACGTAATGCAGCTTCTTGAGCAGAATAAAACTATATTTATTTCCACTACCTGAGCATCAAATACACCACTGCTGCACCTCAGTTTCCAGCATCATAGGAAGTGAGGCACAACCTATGTGAATATTCCTCTCATGTGTAGCACTGCCCCATATGTGCACTGGGAAGGTGGTTTTTTTGTTGTTTGCTTTGGGGCTTTCCCCCCCCCCTTAGTAATAAAGCTGCAGGAAATGTCCCCTACTCAGTATTGAAAATAAACATTTCCTGCTGAGCTGAGAACAGCCAGAGAGAGAAGCTTGCCCAGCAGCAGGTAACTTTATGCCAACTCCTATTCTGCCCTAGCTACAAGTTTCCATATATGCAAAATCTTTCTTTAAAACATAACTGCTGTGAGATACATTCCATCTACGCTTCTCTCCTGTGTCAACACAATTTCACCTGGTGCTGCTCAGCACTGGCTCCTACCCTGACACCTCTCTGTAGTGCTTAAGAAACTAAGAAGTCACTGAAACTCTGAACTGAAAACAATTTTCATTCTAGCAGATTATTTTAGGAAACAATTTGAAAAACATTCCCTCTCAGAGTTGTCATGCAACAAGACAAAAAAGCTAACCAAAGAAGCCTTTGGAGTACCAATGACTATCCGTATCACTAATGGAAGAACAGAGTTCTGGCAATGAAATTTAAAGCTTTGCTAAGAAAACCAGAGCTTCCCGTTTCCCTAGCCACACCCTCCTTCCCAATCATTTATGTCAAGTAATAAAGTGAAATAAAAACCTGACATTCAACCTAACTAGTGTGCCAACCCACCTGGACCAGCGCCTTTGAGCTCCCGGGGAGTAACCATTTGTTCACATAAAAATAGGAGACTGTGTGGGAAGTACAAGAAAAACAAGAGTGTCGTGGGAAAGCCCAGTCACGAATGACGTGGCTCCTCCCTGAAACCCATCTGGAAAGTCTGAGTAATCGTGGGATATCCCCAGTTACTCATCCACATTCAGTCCAATTTCAGGAATATCTGATTTTTTCAGGATACTACAAATTATGTCAACCAATGCAGGGCATTTTGTAACAATTATATTCCTGGAATCCTTGGGTTTTAATGCATGTTCTCTTTGCCTGCAGTTGTTTTTGTTTTTTTCTCCCCCCCCCCCCCCCCCCAATATGATGAGGAAATAAGTATTTTACTTGCAGAGAGTTTTCTTAGTTACACCGAATTCTAAGGTTGAGACCTGGCAATGAGGACAGGCTCAGCAGAATGCCTCCCAGCTGTACTCAGTGACTCTGTACTGATCATATTTAATTCCAGAATTCCATTTTTCCTAGATCCCCAATTACCTTTCATGACACAGTCACCTCACAGAATAAGTTCCTCCCACCAAATGCAGTAACACACCTCCCTGACCCAAGAATTCATCTTCTCTAGTTCAGTTTTCCCAGCAAATTTGTTGCCAATATTTGATAGCTCTCCTTTGATTTAAAAAGCTTTGATAAGGCATCTTTACACACTTCCTTTCCCGTCCTCTCATTTACAGTCTTTGCCTTGCTTTCTTTCAGGAAGTGATACTAAGGAAACAGCCTATCACATACCATTAAGCACACAGGTCTAGCAAGGTTTTCTCAGGAATAATAGACCAGTAATTACATTAACACTTACTGACACTGTAAGTGTTGTCACTGTTCCATTCCCCCCCCTTTAAATAAATGAAAAAGAAAAAAAAAAGGCAGTTACTATATCCCCACACATACAAACATGCAAGAAACATATTTACTAAAGCGTGCTTCTTCTATCTGCACAGTAACATTATTTCATTTTCATTTCATAATGAAATACGGAGAAACATTTAATCCATCATTAAAGCAAAAGGGATTTTTCCCTGACTGCCTAGAGCCAGTATACAATTTAGCTTTGTCATTTTGAGAAGAGGCAGGAGACAGTTCTGATAAGCAACAGTTCCTGAAATAACGACCTGGCACCGTATGCACAGAATCATTACAGACCTGCTTACCGAACCGACTCTCAGAGAATAACTGAGCCTAGCTCAATAAATTCAGATCTGTATACTTCACTTAGAGTTTCTGGTACTGTGAGTTTACAAAATAATCCATTTTATTACTAAACAATTATATTCCACTATGACACGTCCAAAGATTTACCCAAATTAAAGTGGTATTTGCAAAATTCATGGCTACAATAGTTCAAAGCAAGTTTTTATTGTCTAAAATGCGATTTAGAAATATCATCAGCTCCAGGTTTCAGCAGAACCTAATGTCTACACTTACGACAGGCAAACGTGAGTCTGTATAATGTTTTATTACAATGCTGCTCAATTTCAGTAGGGTCAATCAGTTATCATTTAAAAATTAAGATGTCAATACACCACCTTTCATTTCACACATTATCAGAATCAACAGATCATATTAAAACTATGCACTTTATTAAGCATTTTGAATAATAATAGTCTAAGACTGTTAGTAATACCTTTGGAGATCAATCCCACTGTACTAAAAACAGTAATTCATAAAGCAAACTTTACTGCTGAACACTCTTAATGTACTTTGGTCTGGTTCCAACTTAAGAATTTAAGACAATTCTATTAAGTCAGCTGCAATTTTTCTATAAATATACTGAAAAAACACGAATGTTAACACAGCGCACCTTACCTTCACTAACACTATGAATGTCCAGACCACCTCCGGCAGCCCTTTACTCCTATGTTAGCATTTCATGTACAAAGTTTTAACTTCAAAGATAATCAGAAGGGAACACAAATGTAATTTAAAGGGAAAGTAAAAATATAACAAAGAAAACCTGAAGAGGCTTCTACTGAATTAACTTCCCTTCTAAGAAAAAGTTTGTTAATTACTAAAAAGGATTTTGTAACAGCTTACTTACAGAAAGACGTGAATTAAAAGCCTATCTAATTTTTGCAACTGCATCAGCCAAATAAAAGATATTATCTCTGTATACATCCTACCTCACACTAGAACAACCTGATTAAATTGTTCTTAAGCCACAAGTTTCAGAAACTCAAAGGATCCATATTCTAACAAAAATAATGTTCAACTATTGTTGACAAAAAATACTTTCCTTACTTCTCTCATTACTGATTTTAATGGGAATGCACTCATTTGTAATATAATTTCTCTCCCATTTCCTGTATTTTAGTTTGTGTATGTGGGGAAAGAGGGAAGAAACAGCACACGGCCTAGTTTTGACAACCACTGGGGACTGTAAGGCAAAACCCATTTAAGCTTGTAAGGGAAAGAAAATTACAGCTACGTTTGCAAATCATTTGTACAACAGGTAAAAGCACCGTGCAGACCAGTACATAGAAACAGCAGACCTAAAATCTACTCAAGAGTAAAGAACAGCTAATAAAACAGGATAATCTCAACTATTGGTAGTTGAATCAGCTCACAAATCCTGTGGCCATACGTAATGTCTTAAAGATGCCATACCTTTTGGCCTCGCACTTTATCTCCGAGTCGTGATGGCAGCTGGTTGCAAAACCAATCTAATAAAAAAACAGTTCACGTACTGCCCTGATTTGGCCTGCCATTTCCACAGGTGTAAGACAGCCTCTCTGAAGCAGACAGTCCTCCTTTCCTTCGGAGCAGTAACATTACATGGGTATAGAGCCTACTATTTTTAAGTCTCTTTCAAACAGTGCTTTGGCTCAGATGCTCCTCTTTCACTGAGGACTTTTAGGGACTGGAGATTGGTACAGTATGATGAGAAATCCTCAAGCTTAACTTACTTTCTCCGCTATTCTACATGAAGAACAGTCTCTACCTTACGTTGATCCCTGGAAGATGCCCATGTCCAATTACCAATTGCACATTACCAATTACCAAACTTTCAGTGAAGTTCAGAGCGCAGATTAGCAGAGGAGCAGTCCTGAAACCTGTTCAGTATCCTTGAACTTTCATTACAGTCAAACACCTGACCTTGGACTAAGGGAAAAATGATCAGCGACCCCAAGTTTTAAGTATCAGTTTGGTATTTCACTTCCTATTTCCCCTGCAATTTCAGGTGCTCTGAAATCACTCCTAACTGCAGACTTGCACATACTCGCTCAGTGAGGGATACAAGCAGCAGCACACTCTGAACCCCCTGCCTCATTAAGATGCCCTGGAAACTCAGAGGCAATCAAATGCTAGAAATTCCAGTATCACTGCCATCTGACTTCCCTGTTGCACAGCTGCGTTTCACAGAAACAAATGAAAAGGAAGCAACAGAAACAATATGATGCTTCCTGGCTTTGCAGGTAATGTTGAACATACCAGAATAGCAAAAGGCTGCTGAGTTCAGGCTGAGAAGGCTATATGCTGCTCCACAGTTTAACTCTGAAAGCGTAAGCTTCACCTCACAATTACCAGGTCTCACTGATGGCTTACATACACAGAGTAGCAGTATAATAAAAGAGCTGACTTTGAGAAGTAGTCTACTCAAAGCCACATGATAAGACAGCCTGAGCAGTATTATCAGCAGGCAGCCCAGAAACAACACTGTGCTCTGGAACATTACACGAAATGCTATTGGCAGGAATTAATTCAGTCCGACTTCTGTGAACAGTAAAGGTCACAGCAGAAGCATCAAACACATACACAACACCCTTGCACCTTCTCCACTTCCCAAGCCCAAAATGACAGACAGGTACACAGGTGTGCTTTGCCTGGGTCAGCAGAATGCCTATCTACAGCCATAGCAACGCTGCCTGATAGCAAAGCCTTTGTGAAGTGAGCACTGGGTTGTGCGGGCAGATACAGGGCAGATTGAAAGAGACTATGATTAGTCAAAACAAACAGATTAAACAGAAGGGTAAGCTCAGCTGAACAGAGAGGGGAGCTACCCTGCCTGTGCAAACACTTGCCTCTAATCTTAACTAAATAAGGCCAACATCTATTTTAACACAATCAATTTTGTTTTCTATTTTACCTTTTAAATGAGATTGCCATACTGTAGTCTTGCAGGTGATTACTTAGCTTTCCTGTGTTCAAAAGGAGTAATAGACCAACATTTCTCATGGAGAGAAGGCAGGTAATATGGCAACACCACCAACAGAGACTCCTGAAATTGCTGACAAAAACAACACAGTAGATGGTGCTGCTGGGAGCCAAAAGCTACATCTAAAATTTATATCCAAAGTCAATTACAAGAAAGCTGGGTTGTAAGTTTCATTTCCTTCAGTCTTATGCTTCTCATCCCAAGCTTCCCTCTTTGTTTTTGTTTCTTTACCAGCCACGTCTATGAAAGGAAGGCTGAAAGTATGAGGGCACTCAGTTGTCACATTGAACGTTAAGTAGAACACACAACAAAAAGACTGATGCCATCATACAGTCAGTAAACACAGGTCTATGCTAGTTAAGACAGGTGGGTTATATGTTATTGTAAAATTTACATCCAGTTCTCTACCATTATGCTAATCCAGTCAAGGCCTGGAGCTCTCCAGTCTTTTCATTGCTCCCTTCTATGACAGGAGTTTTATATAATCTGTTTCTCTTTATCCCTATCGTCTCTAGTATCTCCCCTCTCCCCCTCCCCTCTCTCCCCCCGCCCCCCCCCCCCCCCAAAAAAAAAAAAATATATTCTAGCCTTGATAGGATAAACAAAAGCAGCTACAACTATACTTGTTAGGTCTACTGAATGTAAAAGTATGACTGTAAATTATATGCAAGTGGCAGGAAAAACAAAACTAAAAAGTACAGGGTAAATGAAACCATTTTGTTCAATGCCCAAAGTGTAACAGAGCAGGAGTTCAAAACTTTAACACGAAAACCTAAGTCTTACTGCTGAACAAAATACATGAAAAAATAATTTATCAACCCATGAGGAAATTCTGTGGTAACCTGCTACCAAGCTCAGTGTATTTCTTTCGAGGAGCTGTAAAACACAAAGTATTCTTCATAATTTGGATTGGTTCACTTTTATGCATTCAGGTGGATATTCACACATTCAGCCTAAAGGACTATTTTGCCCATGATGAACTTCTTATATCCTAATTATTCAATGGTGTAAAATGTTTTGAAAAAAGATAGATATTTATCCAACTAATCACTTAGTAAATTTATTTTAAAGTGACTAAAACTGAGCCTTCACAAATTTCTGCTTAGGATTTTAATAATAAAATTTCTTCCCTTGCTACACTGATACACAGAGAAAATTGATCTCTAAGATTTTATTTATTTAGGAATACAGTATTACCACTTTTAAACTATGGGTATTCTCATCTCTCCTCATACTTAGCAAGATGCATCCAATGATGAATCACTCTACATAAGTTTCCTGGTTAGAATGTACTGGCAATACCACTGCCACAGTCAACAGAGCTCAAAATGGGGAAGAGAGACTCCCTTGGTTACACATCACAGCACTTCTGCACATAAGCCAAAAAAAGTTTTCTAAATTTGAGTGCATCTCCACCTCCAGAAGGAAACCGTTAACTTCAGGAGAGCCGTCACTACGTCACTGACAGAAGCTACTCCACTGTGTGCAGGTAGAGATGCATATACACTACACACTGTATATGCTGTACAATTAGAGATCACTACTAGAATTAAGGAAAGTTTTATTTATTGTGATCCTAAACACTGTTAGCATATCGGTAAGAAAATGTTGCCTGACAGAAACTGTTGATATTTTGATTGCTAAGCACCAGGACATGTCAGAACATCTGTTGGAATCCACTATTTTTCTCACCAAAAATTGGGTCACAATCCCATGCAGAGTGCTGAAGAAGGTTAAGAATGAACAGACAGACAATTTGGTTCAGTCCAGCAGTGCCATGCCTTTGGAGTAACTGAAGAAAAGTACCTTTCAGCATCAAAGTAAAATAAGAAGAGTCTCTGTCTACATTCTCAACTGAAAATTTTGGTCAAGTTGCACTTTCTGAAATGGACAGTTCACTCACACACTACCTACTTTGCTGATTAATTCTGCCTTGCCTGAAGAAGTTTTTCTTCACTTTCAGGAATTGCTGCACCTTCTCCAAGAATCTGTTGCCCAAGTTACATCTCCTGGTTTCTGATGCCTCCTAGGAAGGCTTGTGGAGCTCTCAAAGTTCTGAGGTATGTCAAAGTTGCTTCTGTAACTCCTCAAATACTCTGCTGGAAGCTCTGTAGCTGGAAAGACTATCATCACCAAGGAAACTGCTCTCAGGTATCCCTAGCTTTCTATTTTTTTAAATAACAATTGAGATAAAATAACAGGTTTGGGTACATTCAAACAGGAACTTTACATATCAGTGGTCGTTTCTGAGTTATTTCTGTTTTTGACTCACTAATATCTAAGACTGTAAGGCATTTAACCTTCAACAGAAGAATTGCTTTGAGATCATAAGCTTCTTCTCACTGATTAATTTGCCTCCCAAGGTTTTAAAGAACACACAAGTATTCCAGACCACACAATAAAACCAACACAGTAAAGATAACTACGTCTTCCAGAAGTTTACAAGGAACTCCAGCAGTTGATTTCTTCAAGCTGAGCAGAAGTAAGCATAAAATAAACAGCTTGAAACAGACCAGTGGCACAAGAAACAAAGAACATTCCCCCTAATCTTACTTCATATTGAGATTTACATGATGCTTTAATAGCAGAGGAAGTCCTCATAACGGGGGAAAGCCTCCAATCCAAAGCTACTGAGAGGCAACAATTATTTTAAGTGGTGACCTTTCAGAGGTCTTCAAACGACTAAATATACAGTTTCTACTTTATAGCACCATGAACAGTCTACTATAACTGAGAGTACTAAATTCCATCGATTCTTTAGAAAATAAAGAAAACTCTTAGGAAAAAAAACAAACAAAAAAACAAGTAGAAAGCTTGCTACTAGCTCTAGTGATCAACTTATTAGTTTTCACTCTATGCAGAGAAAATGGAACAATATTAAGGTGAATGAATTTAGGTGTAGATCAAAAAAATGAAGGATTATGCTGCTGGGGAGTGAAGGATTATCATCACTTACCTCCCTCATCCAGAAGCTTCCCACTCAGGGGCTGGGATGTATCTGAAGAGTAACATGTAATGGAAATTTGTAGCATTAAATTGGAATGCTGATTGGAAGCACCTGATGGAGAAGAGGTGAGAATACCTGCTGTTTTAGAAGTGTGAATAGGATAATCCCAAAATCTGACTTTCTGGTCTTCTGCTCTACCACTAACTATTAAGCTTAAATTTGTTTAGAAACAGGGGAAAAATACTACAGCAGTGAGTTGCAGTAAGTTACTGGAGAACAGTTTTCCAAACCAATAAAGTAAAAAAAAAAAGGCTCAAGTTACAGTTTTTAAACTAAATCATAACCTCATGACACCAAATAGTCAAATAATAGGCAATAATTAGCATAAAAAGGAGATAGAAGTTTACATCAATCTGTACAGTGATACAGCCAAAAAAACAACCAACAAACAAAAACACACCCATCATCTCCCTATCAGAGTATTTAAATGCATAAGTCAAAGCTGCAGAAAACATAGTCTTACCTAGTAAGTGTGTACTCCCTGAGTCCTGAATGCAGGTTCATGGCAGAAAAAGTACCTATGCATCCACGCAATCGTTTATCTCGACCAATCTTCCACGTTACAAACAGTGGGCTGTTTTAGGAAGGAAAAAAGAAAGACACGATCACAGGAGCACTATGGACAGCATGGAATGTCAGTAACAGTGCCCTTCCTTTCAGGGTAACGAGAGGACTAACACATAAATTAACGTATCTAAGTTGCAATTCTTTTGACTGCTCTAGGAATGCTGCTCGTGTAATATGTTAGAAAATAAAGACTAGCAGAATATTTAATACACAGAACAAAGTTCTGCTGGTAGGAGATAGGATAGGATGCTTAACATCCTGCACTTGACGTCTCCTGACAACAGGACAAGCCTCACGTCAGACATTAATCAATAAAGAAGCCTTTAGAGAAGGGAAAAACACCTGTGTCATGTTAGTTCTCACCTGGATACACTTTGGTCTTTAACAACGATGGCAAGAAACTACCCAGGAAGTATTTCTGAAAACAAGCAAGTTTAGGAATATTCTCCAAATGTAAAGGACTACCTGAGCAAAGGTTATTCTTTCCACAAATCCCAAGTCATCTCCAGTTCATATTCAAGAATCTCACAAATGAACTGAAGCAGAACAGAACCCCTAATGTAAGCTGTACATATCAAGAGCTCAACCATTACAAAGAAATATTTCTATTAACAAGCAATTCTGTATTAATCTAGACAGTAAGCTAACAAGAAGCCATGCAACTTTTGGGGATGAAAGCTTTCTTTTCTGTCCTGTATCACTGTATCAATACAGAAGCATCAAAAGCTAAAGGAAGTTGGGAAAGTGCACATGGTTCCTGGGTAATCAATCTTCTAAACTCTAGAAGAGACTCCCAATCTTGAGATAAACAGTGGTTATAGAGAAGAAAATCATACTTATTTTTTTCCCCCCAGAAAGCAGGCAAATCAAAGCAGATTACACAAACACCTGCTCTTTTCTTTACTGGTAGGCTTAAAAAGTAAGAAGTCATTTTAGCTGAACATCTTGACACAAAGTGTTCTTGATCACAAGTAAGTTTATGTTTCTACACAACAAGCAAACACTCACCTCCAGCCCTTCCATCTTAAGTATGGTTTTAATTTTTGTGTGAAGTCGCTGGCTATTGAAGCATAAACCTACATCATTCTTGATACAAAGACTCCAGGCATGCTGCACAAAAGCTGAGGCACAAGGTGCATCACTGACATTTAGAACACCTGCAGCTGTCTCAGACATGAGGATGTTCCTTACTCCATTTTGGTTTTATTTTTAAACTGTTCAGGGAAAAATGGAGAAACAACCAGCCCCCCTTCCCCCCAAACTAAGTGGGACTCAATGATTCTTGTTGGTCCCTTCCAATCAGGATATTCAATTATCCTCTGAACAAACAACACTGAAAAGTGTAAAGCCACAAGGGACTGCTACCTGACAACAGTCTAAAATAGGATATTACACTATTACTCCTTCACCCAAATCAACAAGTAGCACTTGACTAACATTTCCAAGAAAGGTACCTCAATTCACCTCAATGATATCGACAAAATTATTAGACTGCAATGCTACTGAAGATACCTTCTCCTCCAGAAACAAGCCCAAGAAAGATTCAAATTGCATGCCAGGATTATTCTCTTGACCTTTATCTTTGGATTATGAGATTTATAACCTTAAAACACTTAGCAGAGGGCATTCAGGGGAACATACATTTACTTTCTCATCAAAACAAAATTCTAGGGTGTCTCATCACTGCTATTTTAAAAGGACAATATCAGAAAACATGCTGAGACCACCCCCAAACATCAAATAGATTGAGACATTTACATATGCTTTCAAAGTTCTTGTCAATGAGTATCAACAGAAATAGCAAAAGTTATATAGCTTGTGTATTTGCACTATGAGTAGTGCTAAGCTCAAACCTCTGTTCATTAGTTAAAAGCACCACATAGCTACAGATGATGTGAAAAACAACATCTGACAGAAGATGTTTTTGCAGCATCTCAATTTCTGTGTTCCCTGACTCCTGCCTTGTTCCCCAGGAGCCACTACAGCATCACCATGTCTACACAGAAGACTTAAGCCTACCAAACAGAATTACTTCTCCTAATTACCTTCCCAGTTGCCTTCAAAGTGTAATACAGACCAAAGTTCAGAGAACACAGAGACCAAATAGGATTCTAACTGCTGAGATTCTAGAAATAAGGCCAAAAGAGACCTTCGGGGCTGCCAACAGCATAAAGAAAAATTACATTATATAATTTTCTTCATAAACGATCCAGATTCTCTACCTTAAAAAACCCTAGAAATAATGGAGGGAAGAGCCCCAAATGAAAAACTACAAAGCTGCCTCAAAGCCTCACTGAAGTTGAAGAGCTCCGCAAACGTCCTGATTTCCTGCTGCAATGCCTCCCGTCACCTCGCACCCAGCTGCTCTTCTGCCAACGCTGTCCATTACTTTAAGGAGCTCTGACAACACTTCTATCTCTGAATTACCCACACTGCTCCCTTTTAGTCTCACAGCCTAAAATAAAGTCCGTCATTCACAGCTTTAGGGAGCATTTCTGTTCTTACACTAAAGAGGAGATACAAAACTTGCTCATATGAACTAAGCAAACTATGCAAAGAATTTACGCTTCTTTCTAGCAATGCTCTTCTGTTTTTTATTGACACCCCCAGTTTCTCCTGCCTCTTTTCTCCAAATCCCCAATGCTTTTCATATGTTTTAAAGCTAGCAATGAATAAACTTGACAACTAGCTAGCAGCCTCAGAGCTCAGTTCTGCAGTATGGTGCCTAATTCCAGATACTGACATCATGAACTGCTATGTAAATATGTAACTTTTCTACTTACAAAAAGTCCTTATTTTCCTCTTTTGTTTTTCTGCAGAAAAAGTTTTTGTTGTTGTTTGGGTTTTTTTAACAACATCTTGTTAGACCTGAAATGAAAATGTGCGCCTCTAGGCACTTGAAAGAAAAGCAATAGAAGCGAGATTCTTCAGCAGGAGCAGCAGAGGAGGCAGACGTGATGCTCAGCAGCCCCTTTTATCCCACAGCACACAGGATACACATCACTTGCTGGAGAACTGGGTTGTCTTTTTGCCTAAAGAACTTTGAACCCTCATATCCCACATGAATGCCGGAGTATTGGGGAGGAGCACTCCCACCTTTCTGGCTCAGGCTCCCTCCCACCTAGTATGAAGATTTTGTTGTGGTTTTGTGTTGTTTTTTAAAAAATTTTTTTACACATTCATTAAAGCAGATGCAGCTATTGCCTGTGAAGACTAACACTCAGCTTCATGCCATTCTCTTGCTCAGTTCAAGTGAAGTATCTCATTTAAAAACAAAAAGGCTCTGGGCTTGGGAGTGAGCCCTTTTGACACATGGACCTCTGACACAGCCTTCTGTCAGCACAACAGCCCAAGCTGCACGGAGCACCCTGAATAGCCAGAAGCTGAAAAATGGTGGAGGATGTTCCAGAGTGACAGAGGCAGAAGGAGGGACCAAACCCAGACCCTAAGAAACTTCTGCAAACTTCTCAATCGTTTCTCTTTCATGACGGTCTTCATTTTATGATGGGAGAGAGACTCAAGATTGTGAGCTGAACACTGAAAAAATATTTCCATCTAGAGCTGCTCACTGCTGTCAGCAAATTCACAAGTGACCCGATGATAACAAATACTTTCCAACCAGCCATTGCCTAATTTACTATTTATCAAGAAGTCTTGCCCAGCCCTAATCTACATCTTGCAAAGCAGACAACTGTTTCATTTATCTGCTACACCAGCTGGTAACCAGATGATTACACATTGTTTGCACCCTGCTTTCATCTGGGAAACTGAGCTGAAGAGACAGTTGCCACACTGTAAAGATTTACACTAATATTGTTTTCTGATATAGAACTGCTGTCATTGAAAGGGGCATACATAAATGCAATAAGAGATGCTACTGTCTTAACAGACTAAAACACATGCATACCCTCAGCATCCCACTCATCCTAAATACTGACCTTAAAGAGTAGCCAGAAAAAGCGTGGCTGAAGCACAAGAACGTGGGTCACCCAGAGCCCTGCCCCATGTGTCACTTCAGCTACTATTACACTGTTTTCATTAATGAAGAAACTAGGACAGCCATGTAACTTCAGTTGAGCATTAATCCATTGCAACCTGTGCAGAACTGGAGCACTGCACACAAAGGTGAGGAGGTAGAAACCCAGATAACACAAGGATTGTCTTATTCACTGTGCTTATCCCAGTGCCCTTTGCATATTACTTGTTCACATTTTACCAGAAAAAAAGCCAAAAAAAAACCAACTAACAAAAATTATTGACCTGCTTGCTTTATGCTACTGAAAATACCTCAAACGAAAGAAAAGTGTGCAAGCTATTTTAGTAATCAGTCAGCTATCACAGTAAGAGTCAGCATGCCAACAGCTTACACTGGCACTGGGTAGTTAGCACTATTAAAAATATAATTATTTAATGTAAAGCAGCACTCAGTACAAGCTGACTTTCATTTACCAGCATACTTAACTGAAAAGCGAAGTAATTCTTTAATTTGGAGGATGGGACAAGAGGCAGAAAGCATGAAAGCGTGAGTCTTATTCTAGTGCTATGAGAAGTACTATGAGAAGTTTGTCCTCCTCGTTATGGACAGGAAGAAAAAGAGGAAGGAGGGAAGAGAAGAAAGGAGGTGTAACAGATGAAGGATATTTGTTTATCAAAGATGAGCAAGGACTTCCTTGGTTCCAGTTAAAGATTCCCAAGTAATGAGAAACTTGTAAAGTGAAACTATTTTAACTTAATGAGTGCAGAAGTAAACTGGTATTTAGAAGGACACTTTAGTAGTAGTTGTTTAACCATTTTTATACAAAAAAGCAGAAAGGATATAGGATCAGACATTTAAAAAGTCACTGCCGCAAAGTGACCAATCCACAAAGGACCAGAGTGCTTCCACTTCAGCTCCAAGGACTTCAGGAAGTACTCTGGACAAGCCGAGATGCGGAAGACAGCGTTTTCCCTTTTGTTCTTACTGAAATGCAAGCTGTTATTTCTGAATCTTACAAATGTTAACACTTTTTTTTCTTTTTTTTTTTAAACTTAAACTCATGTCTTATTCAGAATCACACTAAGACTGTCAAGAATGCTGAACAGCCATGGCTGATTGCTTCAAACTAGAAACTGAAGTTTATCATCAGAACAGTCAGCTGAGAGCCTTCGCACGACCGGTGTCAGCCTTACTCAGAATCACAGACAGCAGTCTCCCTATTAACCGAGGCAATTCAAGCTTTGTTACACTCCAGGCTGCAGCACGGATGTCTCAACTCAGTGAGCTAATGCACATTACTCAATGTAAGAGAAAACAGCTTAGTAATGAAGGAGGTGTGGCCACACACACTGATAAATGCGAGCGAGGGCATCAGCGCACATGCTCTTCAGCGCAGGAGAGGGGAGGAATGCTGAAAGTATCTAGGTCTGTGATGAAAGGGAAAACTTGATGGATGATATTTTGGAGCCAGTCACTAACAACAAAAATCTGGTGGGTGCCCTTACGGAAAACAATCAGAAAAGCACGCGGTGTGCTCCCAGGCCTACCAGACACATGCAAGGCAGCTCCTGCAGTGTGCTGGTGGCTCCTCTCCCTCCTGTTGTTGTTTCTGTTCCTTTGTTTTTAATCTCAGAGGGTGTGCAAATTAAATTAAGAAGCCCTTCTAGGTTTGATTCTAATAGTTTCCTGACTGCCTCCCTCCCACTTGGAAAAATTTTTAAGTGAGAGTGACTATGAAAAGACAAGAATTGATGAAATTTCAACAGGAAAAAATGGGAAAGGAAAAAAAAAAGAAAACCCACAACCCGCAGCATCTGTCATTTTTGGACCAATACAGTTAGCACCAGCCAGAAAAGAAGTAAGATGTTGGTAGCTAGAATAGGAAGAAATACCATTTGAACAGATTAGATTGCTTTTAAGTACTTTGGACCAGCTAAAGTTAAAGCTTAGCTGTATTTAAAGTAACTGAAGCAGTCCCAGAACAAAAATAGTTGCCTTAGACAATGCATAATCAAGGGATGAGATGCCAGGACACAGCAAAAAGAAAACTCCCAGCATACAGGGGAAGGCAAAGAGAAAAAAAAAAAAAAAAAAAAAAAAAAAAAAAAAAGAAAGGTCTTTTTTCTGGGTGAATTTTAGGATGTTTTTGTTCATTTCAGCACAATGAGCTCCAATTCATAGAAAAACACAACAAGAAAAATCCCCACAAAACAAGATGGACAACAGTCAGACTTGACAAGCATATGTCATGGCAAACCAAAGTTGCCTTCTGTACCAAGCCGTGGCAGATAGGGAGAATTAAAACATGTCAGCCTCATTACAGTTCAGATATTTTCAATACCATCATATAAGCAAGGAGGCAAAACATCGTCCAGATGACTTCAGTGAAGGTTCTGACTAATAAAAGCATCTAGAAGAGAGTGATAGGAGCCACCAGAGACCTGCTAGCTGTTACCTAAACAAAGCAGATGGAAAAGATGGTTTAAGCTCAGGAAGAGCATCACAGCTATCAAATATGAAAAAAGGCTTTTTGCAAAGGCAGTGAAAAGAAGCTGTTCTCCATACCCATGGTGGATAGTTTCAGAAACAATAAGATTAAATTATGGCAGGAAAAATCTGAGTCAGACATTAATTAATTTTCAAAATCCTTATGGTAAGAGATGCAAGCACATGGAGTCCCTTTCTGGAAGGATGCATGGCCATCATCATCAGACCATCTTTGAAGGCCTCTACAAGCCACTACTGAGAATACTGTAAATACAACCGGTTCTGCCATGTAACAAGAGAATAGACCAAATGGCTTCCTGATGTTCACTGCAGACTCTTTTGCTGATTCTGTGTGACACAGCCTTAGACAGCAAAGGGACAATTCACATACAAAACTAGTGGTTCAGCTGTGGGACTGACAACTGTCCTTAAAAACTTGTAGAACCAGAAATAAAACATCCAGGAAGAAGCACATTCATCTCAAACACTTCTGCTCATCTACAGAAATGAGCAGAGATATGAGTAACACTGTTTATACTCTAAAGGTCAGAGAACACAACTGACTGAGCAGCCTCAGCAAGGTTCAAGGTACTAGTCAAGGTTTCCTTCTGAGTATAAGCATTTTCTGAATCACAAACAGCAGCCAGTTTCTTCAGCACTTTTAGTTACAAGTTCAAAACAGGCTCTAATGTAAAAAGCTGGAGAAAACCATGGTATCTTTCCTAATCTGAACAGCAATATAAGAAACCTCTCAGGGGTAGGGCAATTTTTGTCACTTCTCTTTCCCAAGAACTAGCTCCCCTTAAAGGCTTCTAGTTTCTCCTTCAGCTAGTTTTTCCACTACAGCGCCTCTTAACACACATTTTGTAGAAGAACACAAAACACTGCTTGCTTGACTACTTTTACACAATAGGAAAAAGAATTCGCTGCTGAGTAGTGTGTGAAATCCATTACTGTCCATGTGCCCAGTTACACACACCACATCCAGCCACTTTACCTGGAGAAAGGCTTCCTCTAGCAAAATTCAGAAGACTGAACATGTCTGGAAAAAAAAACACACACACACACATTTCCCCTCCAGGAGGTAGTTTTGTCTGGGATAATGTTCCTCTTCCTCACAGAGAAACATGCTGACATTCTTACAAAGATTCTATGCCGTGTTACTTCCTCAAACATTCAGTCACTGAAGGCTCATTATTGCCAACACACAGTGATCCAAAGACAAACACCACTGCATACCAGCTTCAGATAACAGGTGTGACATCAGCAAATTTTTACTTTAAAACCTATGTAATTACTGAAAAAATTACCAAATACTTGTGAGGGCACAGCATGGTATTCAGTCATTATTAACACTAAATGATCAAATGAGCAACTCTTCACACTACTCTATTTCAGAAACAACCACTTAGAGATTTCCTCACCCATACAACAGACTTAGCATTGTGGTGGTTTTCCTGCAATCATAATGTGCCCCTGAGAGATGAGCCTTGCAATCAGAACGTCAACTGCTAGGTGTGAATTTGTTAGCAAGTTCTGCTTATCTAAGCAGCTAATCTTAAGGAAGGTCAGAAAGCAGCTACTATTTTAAGAAAACCTAGTTTAAATAACAGCATAATCAGGGTTAAAAATAAAGGGGAGTGCCTAATGGAAAGTCATTTTCTAAGGCAAACCCATAATAGCATAATTAAGATTGCATTCAATTCATCGATTGAAATTAAAATGAGAAAAATATATAAACTCTCAAATGCAATCAGGTGACATAAGTTCATTCAGCAGCAGAACCAGCGCTGCTATTCTTACAATGGTATGATACCATTACACAAGTTGAGACAAGATGGGCAGCACTCCAGGAAGGTGAAGACAGAAATAACAATTTATAGGGTGAGGGGGGATGGAGAACACTTTGGTACATCCAGATGGACGCTCAGTCAGACACTACTCCATATCACCGCCTGCCTTGGGCACTTTCTCCCTCTAATTCTCATAAGACAATCCAGCAACTTCATGAAATAAATGGAGTTTCTACAACATATGTTTCTGAATTCGTTGTTCACTTGGCTAAAATAAATATTTACATGTAACAAAATCCAGAACTACTCAGAAATCACACTAGTTGGTCACGTAGGCTTATTTAGCATCGCTAAAACAAAGATGTGAAGGCTTGCAGCTCCTCGGAGGAACAAAACCAACAAAAGTCACATTCCACGTAGGCAGAGAAGCACAGCTCAGAACCAAATCAGGTTTATGCACCTCTATCCTCAGAACGGTTCTAAATGTTGCCAGCCCACAAGAATGTTTGAAACTAAACGTAAGGACATGAAGCACTGTGTAACTGCACTTTCAAGAAACAACTTGGAAAACCATTTTATTTGTCAGAGTGCCATCTGGGTGCCAAACTCAGAGTGCTTAGGCTGCAGCAGCATCAGGTCACCAAGCACACACATCTCCTCAGGACAGCAACTTCCACACAGGGCATCCATCCAGAACTTGCTTTCTTAGGGTTACTGATGCATCTGCAAGGCTACGTATCTGCTTTCAGAGTCAGATACTGGAATTCTCCTCTGAAATGTAATGTTTCTTCCCCAAATTCCCACAATGACAGGTGAGGCTGTACACAAACCAAGTCATTTGTGGGACTGGTTGGCTGCAATGTCTGCAGACATCTGGCCAAGCACCCAGGCACTACCCAGAAGGTTATACCAGTTAATCAGCCCACACCACCTCTGATTACACTATTTCAGCAATGTTCCAGGCTGTTCTCCAGCACCCCGAGCTCCAAGATCATCAAGCAGTTTTATATCTCCATCAGCAGATGTCAGCTTAATACACCTGGAGAGCTGCTAAGTCATTAAACTAAATTAAGTCACGTAGACTTCAGAACTTCAGCCCCTGCGGCTGTCCTCTGGCCACCAAAGCCAGCTGTATTTCCAAGACATTAAGGAGTTTAAGTGAGGATCCAAACAGCTCGTCCTGGGAAGCGGCCGGTTTGGGGGCCTGAGCTCCCAATAAAGCAGAGCAGGTTTCTCAGCTGTTTTTAAATCAAGCCTTAGAAACAGTTCTCTCCATACAGCAGTGGAGACAGCCTTCCAGATACAACCCAAGTATTGGCCAATGCAACATCACTAGGCTATTCCAGGACCTCGGCTGCCAATCTTAGCAACACTGTTCACAGAGCCTCAGTGTTTACTATTTCTTGTCAGAATCACGCATGCAGCAGGGAAACCATTAGTCATTTCAGATTTCAAATAGTCTTTGCAATGATAAAGAACAGTGGCACGCAGCTGTCACCCACACAAAAAAGGGAGGAGAGGACACAGCTTTGGAACAGACACGAGGAAGGGGAAAAAAAAGAAAAGCAAGGAGAAATAGAAGTGAAAATCCACAGTCCTGCCAGCAGTCTGTGGAAGTGAAGGAAAAACAAATTAAAAAAAATAATCACCTTTTTCACCTCCCTCTGAATGCTGAGCAGAACAAGTATTTAAAGCGAGCTTTAAATAATGGAAGCTACTGAAATGAAAAGGAACTACCAGAACAGGACAGGGGTTTACATACTCTTTAAAACATCCGTGGCAACCGTGATGCCAAAGCTCCTCACCAGGGTGTTATCACAGTCCTGTCTGTGATCATGCACAGCATGATCCCCCGCTCTTCCATATTTACCTCTGGCTAGTCGGTTTAGCCTTCTATCTTGTAAACTTCTGCTAATCCCATTCAAGCCCAGGCCAGCAAGGTAAACATATGGACTTTGGAAACAAATAGAATATATACATATATCCATTTTAACATTGTAAGTCATTAAGTTTTGCCTGCCCACCCCCCCCCTCCCCCCCCCCCCCCCCAAAAGTGTATTGTTTTACATGCTTTTTCCATATGAGGTGCCCACACATCTCCCCAAAACAGCCCAAAGGAAGTGCTCAGCCCCAGGGCCACCTCCTGCAGTGCTCCCAGGCAGGCACTTATCAGCCCAGCCATGCTGGGGGCAGACAGGACAGCTCTGCACTCTGCCCAGCCCCTCCTGGCTCTTGTGAAGCACCCGCACAGGAACTGCTTGCTCACTGGGCACTGTTTCATAACCACGTAACACCCTCAGATCAGCACCACCAACCTCGTACAATTTGAGATGTGACAAGGTATGCAAATATCAACACCAATTGTTTACTGGTGAACTGACAGCTGAAGGGTTTACTTCTTCCTCCATTAGACTCCAAACTCATTATACTTCAAAACATCTCCTCCTGCCCATCGTGCTCATTTTTACATTTCCTATTCTCAGCATTTTTATCCTTTGTTTCTCTTTTTCTTCCCTTATTTTTCTCCCTTTCGCATTCATCCTTCCTCCCACATCGTTTTTATACCTAAGTCTATTCTCCCCTGTGACCAGCTTTTGAGAAGGGAGAAGAGGAAATAAAGTAGTACATGGGCTACTGCTTGCCACACACCCATTGCAACTCTCTTTGGCTTAAGACCTCGCCAGATGGGTCCCTACTTGCTTCCATTGATTCTACAATCCTCACTTTGATTGAAACATTTGGAGCGTTCAGCACACTCCCAAAAACTCAGCACAACATTAGGAAAAGGTGGATTTTGAATTTTAGAATGAAAGTGTGTGAAAATTTGGCTCCTCTTTTGAGGGCGTTGCAGCAGTATGCATGTGCCTATGTACTATGCACACCCAGGGCAAGGAACAAACCTCCAGATCAACTTGTGCTCTACTGTCAGAAGAAAGCAAGAGTAGGTGTTAATGTGTTCTAGGTTATTAAGAAACAGTAACTTGTAGTATTTAATAAAATGGTACGTTATGCATGTTTACATTATAGAACTGTTCACATCTATGTTCTGACCTACTTTAGCAAGTTCTTCCCCAGTTGCACAATTATGAACCAGAGCAGAAAATCAGACTTTGTAACTATGAAGTTAATAAATCAATTCACTGTCATTACAAATTATTAAAGTTATTACCTCATAGCCTGCACTCACCTGATTATGACTTTCTATGGGGCATATTTAAATACTCCTGAGAAATGTAATTCTGCACCCTGATACCTTTATTATTATTCATCCACTACACCTCTTCTAATGAATTTAAACTTTGTAATACACTAAAACTACTGGTTTGTTACACCTTCATTCATAAGAGCTATTAAAGCAAAGCCAGTATTTTCTCCCTACCTATTGCTACCCCTCATAGCCCAGAAAACAAGTTCTGCAGGAGCAGACAGCCAAACCAGGAAAATGCTGCATTTGATTTAACACGTAGTTTGCATCTAATAACTCTGGCTGCATTAGAGTTGTTTCAGAGTGGATAGGACACAGCCAGTCACCTCCCCATCCAGTTTCCAAGGAAACAGAGCAACTGAAAACATACACTGCTCTCACACTGAAAAACAACTTTGCACCTCAAAACTCACATACCCAACACGGTCAGATTAACAGGAGTTCCCAAATTAACACCACTTAAAAGCACTGGAACTACTTATCTCTCCAAAGCGATACCATGCAGTCTACTATCAAGGAGAAGCAAGTGTCCTGAGTTAAGAGATATCAATATTAAAGGGAAACTTTCAAAAGAATGCAACAGTCATCCTAAAACACGTAACTGGAAGTTTTGGTAGTCCAAGTGGAAGCTTTGACTTCCACTATCATAATACTACAAAACATTTAATATATAGTTTATGATCATTCTACCTGCAAACTGGAATTGAGATTCAATATTCCCAGTGAAAACACTTTCCTTCAAGCAGGTTTCTTCCCCAGTGACATATTTCAAAGGATTGAGCACGAGTCTTTCTAAAATCCCATGAAGTCAAATATATCCCAAACCAAAAGTTTTGAGAACACCCATTCAAAGTGCTTTGAAAAGCCACATAAGGCCCCAGAAATACTTTGTGAAGAACAGTGAAGATGATGCTGAAGGCACTAGATAAGAATAGTTCCAGCCCCTGAATTCTCTCTACTTTGAAGTCACTGGAAAGAATGCAGAAACATGACTGGTGAGCTGCTAGTACACACTCCCTCTTCAGTCGTTAGCAACACGATTCAGAACTAGCTTAAAAGTTGAAAAAGCATTCTGAGGGCAACAGAAGACTGAAAGTTTAGCTCCACATCACTGCCACTCCTACAAGAGGTAGGGAAATGCAGAGACCATTTCCAGCATGCTCAGAAGTAGTTACTGCATATTAACTACAAGCCAAGAGCCAGAGAATATTGTTTTGCATAGATTTCAGACAGCAGCTTAAAACAGAACTCCTACCTTTAGAGTCTACACATACCACCTTAAAAGAAAGTCTGTTCTCGTTGCCAAAGAGACCGATTTTTTCCTTCCAATTACTTGACACTTCTGCCCAAACTGCCAGTGACCATTAGGAACAAGGATGCTTGGTTTTTCTGTACTGTTTTTATTCTGCTGAAATATTATCTGAAGCAGCTGGTCAAAGCATCAATGAAAAGAAGGAACTGTAGTCATTAAAAGGTCACACAAGATTATATTAGAGACATAACTAGGATTCTCCTATTAGAAATGATTCATAACTTACATCTTAGCGCATTTGAGCTGCTTGTGAGACAAGTTCTTCTTTCAAAATATTACATGAATGAGAAGAAGCAGGAAGAAATGTACAAAGCTTGGTCTGGAAAAGAGCTCTCAAATTCACACAGACCTTCCACAAGCAAGACACTAGACACACAGTCATAACAGCATCCATCTGGATTTGAAGATGCTTTCCATTATTTGCCAAATACACGACACCCCCTAAGACATAGGAACACCTGGAGGCACAAGTAGAAAAAAGTTGAACAAAACACTGATGCCAATAGGCAATCACATGCCAAGTCAGTAAGAAGTTAACACAAAAGTCTTCTGCTGAAATGGAGCACCGTTCAAAGGAAGCAGGCATATTTAGAGAAACCTACGAAGAAAATGGAAGTCCACAGGACTCTTTTTAACACCAGTATGTTCTAACATTCATATTCCAAGCTGCCAGCTAGAAGGGCAAACTGCAACTTAGGCAAACATTCAGAATGATTCTTTTAAAAGTCACTGACCCTTGTTCATGTTTAACTAAATATTCTAGAGGTCCGCTATGGAACATCAGCTTGCAAGAGTCTTCAGGCACTAGGAATTGTACAATGAGAAGCTAAATTAAAATGCAATAGTATTTTTAAAAATGAATTATCTTCAAGATATAGTAAGCCTTACATTATTTTGGTACCAGTTTTAAGAAGCTCATGATAAGGCTGTCAGACGAGATGAAAAGCAAAGATCATCATGTTTTACATTTGTCTTCTAATTCAAACTTCACCAGCTCTACAGTTGGAATAGGATAATCTTCTGGGTCATAAGAGCTGCTGTTAAGACAATGCAGGATTTGCACTGCCTCCACTGAACTTCACCAGGTAATTGAACCAACAAGAGTGTAGTTCAAAGGCAAACTGAACATATTGCTGAGACCGGAGTCAGGTGGAATTCATATTGTCCTCATGGAGCTGTCCTACTATCAACTGTGCTTCTAAAATCTTTGATTTTCAAAGAGGATTCAAAACCAGGGAGTTCTCACTGGTTTGGAAATTATGTCTGCTGAAGAGATTGGGTCTTTTTAAAAACCAGTAAGATAGATAGCAGATGCTCAGCACGGGCACAGAGATATTATGCTTTCAGACAAACTAGATGATCTCTCAGTGTCTTTCCACCTCCTAAATCACAAAGGACTGCTTAGGTGGTTGTGTAAGCGTGGATTTCAGAGCTCCTGTTAAGAACAGCCTCACCCAATATCCCCATCCCCTGACACACAGCCTCCTTCCCTGCTCTGGAACAGGAACCTGTAACTGGGAAACTGATCTAATTAACAATACATCTCCGTTTTGCAAGGTTAACTTAAAACAGTTAATTTCTCTGCCCTGTTTCTCTGTACAGGAGCACACACTTCAAAGTCAGCACAAGCAAGAGAAGAGGCAAGGGTGGAGACACACAGCAGGGATAACCGCTTACACCTGCATCCCATGAGAGGAAATGTATACAGCAGAGCTTAAAAAGAACCACAGAGACGTAAGTTTATTTAAAAATACAATTACTTTTATTAGACCAGTCAATATTGCTGGAAAAAGCAGAGGATTTCTCCGGCGTGTTGCTGCTTTAGCAGATTAAGCAGAGCAGCAAGGCACAAGGCAGAACAAAACTGCTCATAATGTAACATAACCAGTTAAACCCCTTGAGAGAAAAAAGCACTTTGCAATCAGGCTGCAGCAAAGTGCACTAGCAGCAGGCCAGATGACCATCACTGGTACCTCTGCAGGGATAAGCTACAGTCAGTGACAGAAAGACACAGCAGCATGCAGTCTCAGTTACTCTCAGATATCCAGACTGAGATCAAATCATGAGAAATCATGACAAATCGTGCCACTGCCATGCAGTGGGACATCCAATGAACACAGAGACACGAGCTACATTATAAGACATCCTTGAGCTGCAGAACATGGGGACACTGGAGCACTTTTACACACTCCCTCTGGTCTGATGCCTTCTAGTGGTGTCTGCCTCCAGCCATCCCTGGGAGATGACATACAGAGCTGAACAGATCCTCATTTGGGACAGTCAGCTCTTTTACTGGCTCTTACCAAACACAAGCTCACACACAGAGACGCTGCCCACTATACAGAAAAATTTGCTTAAAAAAAAAAAAAACAAAAAACAAAAAGAGGTGCACTTTTTGTATCTGAAGCCTGACAAGCTCAGGGTTATACTTTCATTACAAGAGAAGAATCTAAACAGTTAAAAGCATACTGCTTCATATGAACCTGCAGTTTTATAATCTGGAACTAGTAATGCCTCTGAAAAAAGATGCTCTCATACTGCCTACTCATTTTCTGCCCCATGCCTCATCATGGATTTTGCCATCACAAGCATTTTGCGGTCAGAGGTTGGGGCAGAGCTAATCTCTTTGAAGCAATCCACCCTCCAGCTGTTATCACTGTGTCCTGCTGAACGAGGAGGCCTGTCCTTGCAGCAGACAAGGCTCCAAGGCAAGGGTGGAATAGGGGTATTGGACAACTCGAGCAGACACAGCCAGCTATGTTTCTGGCAGCTCAGTGCTTACTGCATACTGCAAGTCAGATGCAAAGGTGGCAACCTCAGGAGGCATCTGCCTAGGCTGCTTCACGATTCACAAAAAAAAGCCTGTAGTCCCTGGGCTCCACTGCTAGTAGCAGAAGGCAGGGTATGGAAACACAGGATGGATGCTCGGCAGAGTAAGCTCAGGTCACTGATCAGAAGACAGAATTTTCATGGTTGTATTTTCCGAAATGCTGTCAGAGACCATCGCGCGAGGCCTGAGAAAAAGGCTAAAACAGAAAATGAGAGATACAAAGAGAAAAGATTTAGGTATGATAGGAGCAGGAAGAACTTGCTAGGCATGCACATTACTCATACCGGAGTCAGACTGACTGGCATGCTAATAAGAGTCTCAGAACTTCCCAACACCTCTACACCACCACCAGGTATTTCCCAATAACACACAGGAAGCCCAGATGCTTGGCCTCACCTGACACCCTCAATGCAACAGGCATCTCCCAGACTTGGTGGGAGGAAAGTACAGTAAGGCACTGAGAAGCCAGCAGGTCAGCCAGCAATTCCAACAGGAATCCCAGGCAAGGACGGCGCTGTATGTGAAGGACATTTAAACATTTAATGGCAAAGAGCAATCCAGGAAACAAAAAGACTGCAACAGCTTGAAGGCTGTTGAAAATGAAAAAGCACCCCCAAGAAAGCCCAAAGCACACAACATGCTGTATGCAAGGTCCAAGTCAAACATTCACAACTCTACTGAAAGACCAGGTAAAACATTCACCACAGCTAGAACAGAAAACAAAGCACTAGATAAAACTCAACCTGCGGCTTGACTGAGAAGCTACCGAGGGCATCTTGGACACCAGGACAGCTTTTGAAGAGACCAACCTTGCTTAATGAGAGCAGAAGAGATTGTAAAACACATACAAGGTCAAAAGTAAACTAAAAATAAAGGATTACAGATGTCTGGATAGTGCCTTGCAAAGTTATTTAACAACCTCAAAAGCAGGAAACTAGGAAGAAGTGAGCTCTCATGGAGAGAGAAAACTTCACTGGTCTTTACTGGTGAAGCAGTTGGAGGCACATCCACATCCATCTTTGCAGCATGTAGGTCAGAGTGGCCAAGTCAGTGTGAATTAATTACAGATGGAGCATCAGACTGGACAGACCAGTCAGTACTGCTCACCTGGACCAGATGTTTACAGGAAAGTTTTAAGCCTGAAACTGAGGAACTGCTGGGTGATGGGTTGCAAGCGTAACACTGCTGTCCAGAGACTGGCATGGGAAGAAAGTAAACATGATTTCTATCCCTGCTAAGTATTAAAAGATCAGATCACTGTGCACTCACATGCAGACTGCTGGGAAAGAGTATGAACGGCTTCCACAAATGAGAGTCCTAGCAAGGCCTCAGCTTCTCTTCCCAGCTAACACCAGTGTATATACCTCTAATTTGTTTGATTCATCTGGAAATCCCAGGTGAACACCTGACAGTCTTATGGAAGGGATTACTTTTAAAAACTTGTAGACGTAATCCCTAGCCATCCAACAGGCACTCGAGGCTGTGACAGTCAGCACATTCCTCTGCTACATACTGCAGGCTCCTGGCAAACGTCACCACCTTAAAACGATGATGCACAGCTTTGCTGCACACTGCACTGTTTGCAACCACATGCTTAAGAGCACCGTGATGGACTCAGATGAACTCAGAAAAAAAAAAATGAAACAAGCAAACAAACAAAACCCATAACCTTGTTTAGCCTTCTATTCCAGCTTGTAAGCTTTGTTCTGACGACTAGGGAGTTGGAGGTAGGGCAAACAACTGGCAATGCCACTAACAGCAGATACACAAAAAGAAGTTTGTCGTGACTGCTTCTTCCCCTATAGCTTCTGGATGTACTCAGACAGCAATCTACCTGCTGGTGCTGCCCAAAGCCAGAGAAATCAGAAGTGAGACCACAAAAAAAAAAAAAACAACCAACATAAACCAATAACAACTTTGACTCTCCTGTATTTCTCTCCACTGATACCTTAACACTGTACTCATCTCAACCAAGAGGGCAGTTATATTCTCAGAGCAGAAAACAAATCCAGGTTACAGCAACTTAATCTGCAGTTCTCGGCAGCCGAAAATCGGTATAAGGGCTCATTGCAAGGGTCCCATCCCTTCCCAGATAGTATGGGAAGTCCCAATCCCTTAAGCAGCTCTGGCATTTAGCATGCTAAAAGGCTCAGCAAAAAGTCTTACAACTCAGAGAAAAAATAGCCTGACAAAAAGCAGCAGTTGGCACTTCTGACTTATCAAGCAGAAACAGCACAGCAAGCACAACGTGATCAAATGCATGTAGTAGAAGTGAGGGTGTGGGGCATACGAGTGTGGGTTTTTTTGCCATGGACATGGAGTCCATTCAAAAGTTGAGTTTAACTCATGCTAGTTATCCAGCCCAGCACACTGATCACACCACTGATCGCGTTTGCAATAGATGTGATATGAAGAAGTCTGATTCCTTCTTTCAGTAGCAACTCCATCATACACTGGCTTAAAAAGATTATAAAACTGCAAGTCTATAATGTTACTCCAGTGACTCACAGGATGCGATGCACTGCATAAGGCAGCTACTCAATACTAACAAGACTAAAGGAAAAAGTAATTCTGGAAGACCTAGAACTACCCTCAAGTGAAGAGACCACAATGTTTCCACAACAAAGCTTAAACATCTTTCTAAAATTAAATATTCCCTCCAGTACACGAGATACAAATGCTGTCTCATAACTATGTACAGAACGCTTTCAGTAAGATCCCTTCAAATGTCACAACTGAATTTCAAAAACCATCTCATCAGCCTGGGAACACCGGAAAATAACCACGATGCATTTTAATTTCAACACATTAAAAGCTGCATATTCAAGGTTTATTTTGTTTTTTTCCACCAGATACCACTTTATGAAAGCAAAGAGAAAACAGCATTCATCTTAAATTGCAAATTAGACAACAATTCTGAAGCACTCACATAACTGCAGCTACGCTGTGCACCAGCAAAACATATACAGCTTCTGAGGAGTAGTACTGGGGTTCTCTGAGAATGCTGCATGTTACAATTCTGCCACAAAAATATCTAGTAGGAAATAGCCAGCTCTGTTAAGGGTGGTCATTTGGTATACTATCACAGACACCCCACAACTCACTGCCCACGAGCAGATCCCACACAAACGTAACTCAGTCATTATGCTGAGAAATGCACTGAAATGAAATAGCTGTGAATTAATATAATAATAATGGCTTTTATAGGATTGTAAAAAAAAAAAAAAAAAAAAGCTCTGAATTCTCTGGAGAGATAGGTCAAAGCTCCTTTTATTGGAGGTATCAATGCAATGCTTCAAGGTTCCAGACATCCTATTTTCACCAACTTCAAAGCAGAAGAATTCCACTGCTGTCCCATTCAGAGTCCAGACTGCAGGCTGCAATTCCCGTTCAGCACATCTGGCAGCTGGAAGTGGGCACCTACCTTTCTTCCCATGTTAGCAACAGGAGGGTCTCTACTGCCATCAGACAGTCCTGCTGGAGACTAAATCATGAGTTCACACTCTCTACCAGCACAATATCCACCGCATCAGCAGCAATCCTGCTATGCCTACACAGGGCACACAAAGTCAACTCTGCCAACTATGAACTCACACTAAAACAAATGACCTTTCACTTTCTCTCAGAAGCCACCCCATGGTCTTCACAGGTAAGATAGCAAACTTGATCCATCATCACCGCTCTTTTATAATACTCTTTGCTTAAAATAAAATAAAACAGAAAATCCTCCATGTCTCAGCTTAAAATACAGCAGTCAGACACCAGGCTGATGTTATTAGTGACAGCACCGTACTTGTATGACAGAAGTGTCAACAGACCATTAATAACTGCTTTGACTGTACAAACGTATGTTCACATTATATGAACTTCTGCAAGCTTCAATGAAAAAAACAATTTTTAAGCCAGAAATAAAGACACTGATATGACATGGAAAAGATGCATATTGTCACAACAGACCTTCAATGGCAAAACTAATGTTTTCATCCTCAAGAACACTGTTGTCAGAAGATTTTTCAATTCTAAATGCTCTGCAAATGCAGAAGCTGTTAAGAGACCAAGACTATTGCCCTCCATCAGTCCCCTTTGGCAGGGGAACCATAGGAAGAGAAGGAGAAGCCCACACCAACTTCTAAAAACCAAATCCAATCCAGCACAGATGATGATGATGCACCTTTTAAACCATTCAAACTATTGAGCACATTATTGAAAGCAAAGCATCATGTATTTACCATAAAGTGACCAAGATATAACTAAACTACGTGGATTTTCTGCCTCTAATAATCCTATTAAAAGGTTACTCTAAAGCCATATTGCTCCACTAAGTGGAAACCTTACACGCTGAATGTAAATTTATTTTGTCATCCTTTTGTTGTCAGTACCGGCATCTAATTTAAACAGTTAGTTTGTGTCCCTTTGTCTTTCGTTACATATACACAAGCAGATATGCACACACATGCATACAGTACACACGCCCACCCCAAGCAATCTAGTTTTGTGCTCAGCCATTGCTCTGATCCTCTGAAGGAGCCCAGCCCTCCTCTTCCTTTGCAAGCTGATGTCACGTTTCTTCCAAGCACCCAGGCTGCCCTGCAACCAGAAAACAGCTTTTGAGAGTAGAACCATAGAGATTTTCAATTGAGAATTCCAAAGTGGGTTTTTTTTTTTCCCCATTACCCCTTAAGTACAGAAAGATGATTTTCATTTTCATTTTTCAATATAGATTTTCATCCCATTTCTGAAAATCCTTCAAACATTCCTGCACAACACTCTGATCTGCCTCACAACTTTGCCTCATTAAAATTTCATTATAATCCACCCCTCGCTCAGCAGGGGGAAGAGGATTTACATGAACAATATTACTTGTGGCTGAAGATATTCCAAACTGCAAATTAGTGAAGGTTAAAAAAACATTTGGGGAAGTAGCCAGTGCGTGTAGCTTCCTCAATCACCCTATTATATCTTTATATCACCCTATATATCTTTCTTCTTATCTACATTCTTCAAAATGCAATAAATCTATGGATCTTATTTCACTACAGAACTGTAGTTTACTGGTTCTATCAGGGCAGTAAATGGGCAATCACAACATTCTCTCAGTTCTAAGAAGTCCCATGAAAACCATTCTTTTTGGACAAACAGGATATCAAGAGCTGGAGCAGTTATGCAATACAATTTATGGAAGGTCTTGTCTTTAACTCGTGTTGGCAGACTTGCAACTGTCTAAGCTTTGCTCAGAGAAAGGATTCACTGAACAGTAGCCTAAAAACACAAAGGAAGACCCTGTGACCAAGAGTACCCAAATGGAGAGTACTACCCTTGAAAAAATGTCCACTGAAAATTTATTGAATTGAGAAGCAACAAAAGCCTTTGAGGGAATCAAGCTAACAAATACAATTCATTTCAGATATAAATGATAATAGTACAGGAAGAAAAAAAAAAGCAAACAAGAAAAGCAAAGCATATGCCTCCAAAACGCCTCCAAGTTTTCTAAGTTGCCAATTTAGGCAAAAATATCCTGAGCTGTGTCTGCAGTTTCCTGGCATGCCTTTCAGGGCAAACCAGTCAGGGGAAAGAACAATTCCAACAACAATAACTAATTTCTATGGCCCTTCTTGCTACTAACTTAAAAGCAGACTGAAGTATCTTACTTTTATTGCTAAGAACATATGGCAGACAGACGAGCTCTCATCCAGGTTTATCCACCATAATGACACCAACAGGAACGAAACGCTTCTTCCAAACCTCACTGCAGTGCTTTATGCTTCAAGTCACATTGCCTCCCCCATAGACTTGAAGACAGAGAAACTGGGCAGAACCTGAAAAGCACTGCAAACAGTCATGGGTCACATGTCCAACGTTTCCATGGAAGATTACCTCTTTCTTTTTAGATTAATTCCATTACTTAAAATCAAATAGAGGCTCTATCTCCGGAACCATCTGACAATTACTGATCTCTCTGCAATAGCTCCTTTCAAGAAACTTCAGTGTCAGAATTTCAGATGCTGCTCTGGACTTCTCCTGTTTTCTCCTCCAGAGCAATTTCCACTAAACATTTCACATGAAGGGACAGCCAAGGACACAGATGATGTTTATGCTGCCTAAATGTTGGATTTATTTCTGTAATCTGAACATTTACACGACTACTGCTCTGAGGTAAAGTAAATATCTCCCATCTCCACTTCTAGCATATGGTTTTCTAAGATGGATGATAAACATTTGAGAATACAATGAAACCTTGTCTAAAGGTTTCTGAATGGCTTAGCAATTCTCCTTGGGGGGGAAAAAAAACCAACAGAAAAAAAACAACAGTTTTTTTTTAAACTGAGACAAAATTTCAATGAAAACTTCAGAAACAGACTACAAAATTCAAGTTATGCATTACAACAATCTAAAGAAGCCTGCATAAACTTTAAGAAAATCATACTTGGAAGCATTTAGGAATAGCCCATTCATTTCGCAAGGACAGAAAAGCCTTATTTCCAACCATAAAAGATGTAGCAGAGACTGCTCATCACCTTATACGTTCACCAACTCTAGCGTAACGACAGCGTAACGACACCACTCTCAGCTCATGACAAATAAGACTCATCTGCTGCTGAACGATTCTGACACATTTAAAAAGGAAGAAAACCCACGTACATTAGCAGAGCAGTACATGGCAGTAGGCAAACTTCAAGTAGGTTATACTGATGTACTTGTATTATGTATGTAAAAAGCTTCACACCTTGAAATCCTCTAAAATGAAAAAAAAAAAAAAAAAAGAAAGCTGACAGCAAATAACAAGTTTCACATTCTCCCAAGAAAGGCACTACTGGGAACTACTTTCTATAATGGCACAGATTTCTGCACTAAAACATATTCCAAACATGGCAAACAGTGCATCCTTGAGGTTAAGAAAGAATGGCCACTGTGCATGGGAATATTTATCTCTTAGAATATCTTTTTCTTTGAAATAAGAGAAAAAAACTGCATTCGTTCTTTTCTATAACCCTTTATTTTTAATACTTATCTTTATTCAGGGTTCCTTCCAAATGGATAGCACTTATCTTTATCTTTTTTCTACTTACTCCCCAATATTTTATGAGAATTCAGACATTATGGTGGTATGTATCCCACACGAGGTTCTTGCCACCTGTATCTGCTTACTTTTCAGTTCTAACTAAACTGAATGAGAACTTGAATACTTGAATTATACTCCTCAACGAAGAGGAGAACTAATCACTAAAATCCACATTTCCCTGACATGTTAATAGGGATTACTTCAATACATTTCCATTCAGTTCTTTGTAGTTCAGATGATTGCTTATACAACATTGTATTAAAAGAACTCTCCTTCCATTGCCTGGCTTACAGTTCTCCATCTGGGCCAGTGGGTCGCTGAAGCTTTGATCCCCCCTACCTAAGGGATGCATTACTTACAGCCACACAGCTCAGCACTGCAGCCATCCAGGGAAGGCCCTTTCCCTTACAACAACTAAACCTTTTCTATGTTTTTTTTCAGCCACATCCCCAGCCTCCAATACCCTCCCTGCAGAAACCCTACTTACAGATGGTTGGCACAACATTCTTCTCACTGGCATTCATTGGCTGCATAATGTTACAATCAATTTAAAGTACCAAAGACTAGACAATACATATTTTTATTTTGCCCTTGTAAAGCTTACAAGCAACCACTATGTAACACACACAACCTTCTCCAAAAAGTCAATGTTTTAGCACCATTATCTATACAGAAAAGAACTGCCTTGCAGCTTGCCATTCATGGCAGCTGAACTTCTGCTTCCTTTCTGGGAAAGGAAAATCATGCGGCACCCAGTCCTTACTTTCTTATTGTCACCAGGAAAAAAGGCTGGAAACAACTAGATTTACTTCTTAGATTTACTTGGACAGCTTGTCCAAACAAGGAAAGTAATTCTCTGGATAGGTTGAAGCAGAAGTAATTCTGATGCTAATTAGAAAAGGTTTATGACACAGATCCTTCTCTTCTTCCTCTTCTGTTTCCAACATGGACACCAAGTGCCATCTAGACAAGCAGACTGAGTTGCAAATCTGAATCCACTGTGTGCCAGAGAAGCCTGCAGAAGAGAAATCTTGCTGGCAGAGCAGAAGATAAATAGCAGGAGTACAATTACGGACTTCTGTATTACAAACACTGTAGTCCTAAGAGGACATTGCAAAAAATGCCCCAGAATTCAAGATAATGGAAAGATTGGCATAAAATTACTATTTTTACAGCATCAAGGAATGCAAGAACTCACTCCTTAAAACACAGAAAGGCACACGTGCTCTGGGAAGATATACACTTCCCTGCACAGCTGCTGTCCCAGTGACCTTGCCACAACTCAGCAGATCTGTTCTGCATTCCAGATGTCATTCTCAAGAAATCAGCACTTTAATAACTTCAGCTGCAAGTATTCAGTGTGGCTAAGGAGTATCCACATACAACAAGCATTGCCTTCAGAAAGTTACCGAAGCCCAGCCAGATCACAAAAATAGAGACACATCCTACATTGGGCAGTGTGGAATAGAAGGGAAGAGCAGGCACAAAGGGACCTGACAATTACAGCAAAAATAGAGGACAAATGCCTACTTTTGTCCCAGTGCTAAGCTGAAAGACACCAGAGCATAAACAGCATAAACCATCGCAGTAACAGTAAGGTATGTAAGCATGTCACAGATCAGCCCAAGTTCAAATTAGTAACTGCTCTCTAAATGCAGTGCTGCAACCATCTTCATTCTTTGATCTTAGACGCTGCACTTCTAACATCATTTTTTTTGAGGACATTCTTTCGACAATTTGTGAATGAGCTGCTGTAGAGCTGCTCCATCTCGTTACTTCGATGCAAACTTCACAAAGCTGAACTGCATACCAATGAAATATACCAACATATCACCCCACTCCACAGGAGCATAAACACCATAAAGAAGGTCAAGCATTCTCATGACGCTTTGCTAATGAGGGTCAGGGCCTGACTGGACTTGTTTTGGCCTCCAGCCTAGCAACAGTTTCTGTGTTGGCCAAACTCTGAGGAGCCCACTATGACTTATATGTGTAATTTGCACCTTTCCATTCCTCCAGAGACTCTTGCCACTAAAACCACCAGTATACAGCTCAAACATCCGTGTTAGCATTCAAGCATCTCCTTTGGAAGACAATAACTTGACGCTACAGGAAGTCTGCTATAAGCTGCAAACAAGTACTTAATGTAAAAATGGGTAACTTGGCACACTGGGCCTTCTCCATTAATCATGGCACGAGCCTCAAGAACAAAAAACTGTGAACTAGATGAATATATTTCATTCACTGACTGATCACAACCTAGATCTATACACTAAACCTGTCTTCCAAACATACTTCTCTATCATCTTTCAGTTGTCCACACCAGCAGCTGGTTCCTACCCAGCGACGTGCAGTAGAAAGGCATGATACCAGAAGGGCCCATACAGTTGGATGATATCTATTTGTTTTTTTACACACAAAACAAAAAAGTTCCATTTATCTTGTTTTACCATTCAGTGCTGCATGACGTTACAACTATGAGAAGTAACACACTCAGCTCACAACTGAATACAAGGCAAAGCTTTGCAGATTTTAGTAGATCAACCAGAAGTATTTGCATTGAATTATTAAATTCTGAATGATTTATAGCAAAGGATATTAAGGACAGGTCCACAAAGTCATACTCAGTGAATTTCTCACATGCAGACAGGTTAAACAGAAACATACAGTTATAAAAAACAGTGTCAAAAATCAAATGTGCAAAATCCCCAGAAATCCTTACTAAGCACGTTTCTTCAACAGAAGATAGAGTAAAAGGGACGGTGACGAAAGATCCCAATGTACCTCAAAGACAGGAGGCAATAAAAATGAATGAGCAGATGGACAGCACAAGAGAAGTGGCTGCTGACTCCTCACCTTACCTCACCCCTACCCTGCAAGGGGCAGGGGAACAAACAATTCTACACAAGCAGTGTTAGAGTGAAGCAGAGTGCTTACAGTTTTGTGGTGACTGCTTTTATCTGAGATAGCAATAGCAGGGCCCCTTTCTTAAGGCCATCTGTGATGCAACCTCTTGTACTAATAGAAACATAAGAACAGCTCACTGCAGTGAGTTTATGAAGCAAAAAGCCCTCATTACGTTATATTTAACTTAATTTGGAGTTTATCAGAGCATTATTTGCTCCATTCACCAATCGTAACAGCAGACAAGCTCCCCAGTAAAGGCAAGTTCTTCTGAAGCCATACATCAGTTCATTTTCCTCCTTTGCTGTACCAAACTGCAGTCACCAGTCCTACTTCAAAATATGCTGGGAATTCCCTGCTGAGTGCTGCTCGTGCCAGCCAAAATACACATTTTCTACTGCACTGTATTTTAAAAACTTCCACCACAGGATACCACTTTGAAAGAACCACTACTTCATGCTCCAGCATCTAACGTTCAACAGTAAAGACAGAGTCAGGACAGAAGATGATGCTAAAGTTTCTAAGAAATCATGAGACGTACATGAAAAGTAGAATGAAGTCAGACAGACACACGGACACCAGAGAATACTTCCCTGCCTGCACTTCTCAATGCTGTTTTTTGTTTTATGACTGGTGTTGATCTTTAGCTGTGACCAAGCAATCATTATAGCTGTTGTGTAACATCACCGAGTGTGACAATAAATACAAATTATTGCACAGAGTAAGTTTCCACTGCCACGCAAGTAAGGCAGAGCAACAGCAAGATTTCAGACTTCTGACATCAACAACAGCATTTTCAATTGGTACAGCTGAACTCTGAGTGGGATTGCAAAGGAGTATTTTTTTTTCTTTTTTTCCTTGTTTAAAGGCTGTATCCTGAAATCCATTCTTTGTTACATTTCCAGATTTTACAAAAATGCTTGTAAGAAACATACCAGCACCAATGAGGAGCCCAGCACACAGCTCCTGCTTCACATCTGACAATAAGTTGTAGAGACTAAAACAGGAAGCGAGGCACCGGTCAAGAAACAGGAAAATGAGAGAAGCACATAATCCTTCAAACCTGCAAGCAATAATGTTTTTATTTACAGATGTGCAAGCACATGAATACATCCACAGAACAGCCGAGTCTGTTCCTGGATAGCCAGGAACAAACTCTGTAACTATTTCTTTCTTACAGGGTTAATTTACACTCACTCTGAGCAGAATCACAACTTCATTTGGAAGTGTGAAAACGAGTCGGCACAAAATGAGCCAGCCACACATTTGAGAACTGTACTGAATTTCGCTAACAAAGAGCCAAGGTGATGCAGGATCACTACTTACACCCTTTGAGAACACGTAAACTGACAGACAGTAGACCTGGAAACACACGGAAGTACAAAGGTCAAGTAGACCAGTCCCACAGTGGAGCTGTATCTCCGTCCCACAGCCAAACGGAACAGCTGATGCAGAATATTACAAGTCATCAACAAAGAAAAGAACTGGCACGTTTCCAAGCTAACTCTTTGGGTCAAGGTATGATATCACCTAGAAAACTGTTTAACTTAGAGCCCACCATCTCCTGAAACTGAAGCAGCCAGGCAGATGAGTGGTGGCAATGAATGTGGCTGCCAGCACCGTGTCTGCCAGCGGCTGGAGCCCTGCACGTGCACAGGGCTGGCAGCCTCCGCAGGCACGTTTCCAAGCTAACTCTTTGGGTCAAGGTATGATATCACCTAGAAAACTGTTTAACTTAGAGCCCACCATCTCCTGAAACTGAAGCAGCCAGGCAGATGAGTGGTGGCAATGAATGTGGCTGCCAGCACCGTGTCTGCCAGCGGCTGGAGCCCTGCACGTGCACAGGGCTGGCAGCCTCCGCAGGCGGGACGCCTCCTCCCGCACCAGACTCACCACAAGTATGCACATCAGCTGCATCCATTTAACGCCTCTGGCACGGTCCCACTGCAAGATGAGGAGGATATGAGCAAGCCATCAGTAAGACATTTGATGCAAGGCACTCATGGTAAACATCTTTTCTAAGAGCTCCTAAACCAGGCAGGGTGGCATTGGCCATTCCAGCTGCAGAATCTTGCTCTTGGCTACCAGTACTAGCTGGCGGGGGCAGAACACACATTCCCCTAACAAATTATGTCAAGTAAAGAAAGGTGCTCACCACCAAAACAATCCTGCCAAGTAGTAGCCGCTTCCCAAGTGACCTTTACCTGTTGGACCGCTCTACACCTTCTCTACAAAAACAGTGGCATTCACACTGGGTAGGAAGAACTAGGAAGATGAGGCAAACATTGCAGAATCATAAACTCAGAAGGATGACTTCTGCATGTTAAGGGAAATATACACCGTAAGCAGAAATCTAAGAAGTCTGTAAGGGCTATAGTCCCCACTTCCCACAGCACAGCTCGGCTAAACTCTCTGAACGCTTTGCACTGTTCCCATCCTGGAACAGCATCCATGCAAACACATTTCCACTCAAGCACCTTCCTGATTGAAGAAAAACAGTGAGCTGCATGAACCTTGAGCCCTGGCCTGCTGGTGGGCGGCCCTTTCCCACTTCCACAATAGAAGGCAGGACATGGCATTGTTTCCACTGATCATGGAGGAACCGGGTGTGTTACACTAAACCAAACCAGAAAGGAAATTTGGGATGTGAGGTATTTGTCTGGAAGGTAAAAAATATGGGGGAAAAAAGCTATTTGGTTTTCCTTCTCCCAAATAGGTTTGGGATAAAGTGTTTTACAACACTTTCTGCAACTCCTCCATTGTATTTTTGTTCGCACTTCTAAACTTCTATAGGAAAAAAACCTGCCTTCAATTAATTGCTGTGTTCCATAACTTTACTCATCCAGCAGAGCTTCAAGAACAATGTCTGAATGATATTTTATGTAAGTGACAATTTTGGTCTGCTACCGCAGTTCTCAAACTTTGCATCAGCTTTCATACCTCCAGGATAATTTTTACATTCTTTCCACTCCCACCAGTGCAGTTTGAGAGTCACTGCACTGGCAGAAGCAAGAAGAAAGGACATGCCCTGCTGAGCACACCCTGAGAAGAAGGGAGGGGATGTCTTAGGGAGCAAATCTCAGTGATGTGAAATTTAAAGCAGAACACTGTTCAATTAAGACAGTAATGAAGGAAAGTGTTGGGTGATCAGTGGAAGACTGCAAGAGAAGAGGAAGCCTGTGGCAGGATGGATCTACCAAGCCTGTTCTTGCTAAGACAGTGCTGGACACATTCAGCATGTTCCCATTCTCCTCTTCTGAATTCATGACTCTCTGTCTTTGATCCAGCAGCTTCTCAGCAATGCCCTCCACCACCATCCCATATTCTGTGCTTTGAAAATTACAGTCAGGGACACAAAAGCGCCAACTATTTAACCCATGTCTGGGCTGTGCTCAAGTCCAAAATCTGTACCCTTTCAAAAGTGGCATTTTTTGTCTCCTCTCCATGGATTGGTCAAAAATCCCTTCCCTTCAAGCCCTGCTGTGGTCCTCAGCTCAGCAGCAAAAGCTTCCAAAAATCTGGAGGGACTGCAAGCATCCTTTGTTCAGAAGACGACACACCAGAACCTCTGGCCCAAGTGATTCAGCTACCAGCTCTTCTTTGATCCTGCCCAGCTTTCTTGTTCAAAGACCTGCAAGAAGTATGAGTAATGCTTGGTGAGGATACCTGCTTACAAGTCTTTCATCTTCCCTGTAATTAATATAATTAAAAAATATATTTCTAGAGTTCAATTTCTGACTCTTATTTTAGGCTTCTCTTCTAAGACCAGATACTTTAATATGCGGACAAAACTTGCAAAAGGATTCCTGGCAGAAAGCTGCAACACCCTTTCACTGAAAAATACCAGATCTTATTCAGGCTTTGTGCTCTGCAAGATGAAGCTCAGCTTCAAAGACAACATCCTACCTTTGTGAGCTACCCGGTTATTGATAAGCCTTCCTGCAAACCTTCCGGCTCTGGAAGCCAGGCTGCCTCTGAACGTCTGGCTGGAGCAAATTATTCACTGACCTAGAATTTGACATGTAATACTGAACAACTTTTTCAAAGTTGCTTCCCCAACCACACAAACATAATCAGCTCACGAGGCTGCTGAAAGCAGCAGTTCTGCCATCTGTCCGCCTATTCCCACCTCACACTTGTGCAGGCACAAGCGGTTGTGAAGCCACACAACGATCCAGAGCGAACCAATCTCTGAAAACCAACCAGGGAAAAAATAAAATGATAATTAGATCGTTCTTGCAGTCTGACACACAGTACAACTGTGCATGCCGGCAGGAGCATGGGAGTAAGCACAAACAGCATCAGTGATTTTAACGGCTGTACCATTTGCAGAAGGCCACTGGCACAGCAACCTTTTTATAAGGTCAGGCACCGAACCTCAAGAATGCTTAAGCACATACATGAATTTCAAGTAAAATGATGTGTACTTCCCTAATTTGCTATCATGGTACTTTTAAAGTAGTAAGTGGGAGAAGAAAGGTGAAGGTCACCCAGAGGAATCAAAGTACTGCTGAAAAGCATTTCTGTGGTCATCTTCACCTCTGCGTCAGACTCCCCCAATGAAACAGAGACAGTAACACCAATCTCTTCAGCAAAACATTCTGACACGATTAAAAACACACCACGGTGATACGATAACGCTGTTACAGAGAGACAAGGGCAAAATTCAACTTTCTCATGGCAATGAATGAGCGAAAGGGCACAAAGGTGATATGGGAACCTCTGACAGTCTGGGATGGAGAACAGACAGAGGACACTGCAAGGCAAAATGGCCACTGAGAGCAGCAGCTCCTCAACATTGCTATCTACAAGAAGACAAACACCGATGTATAAACTACCTGGGTAAAGAAACTCACAGCGGAGTCTCCCTGCCCTCCTTTCATTACTGGTACTCTGATGTAACCACACAGGAGTTATGAAGAGAGCATAAGAAGGACTTGCTGGGGTGGCAGGTTAAGTAGGAATCCACAGAGCTGGGTTGTCATGACAGCAGCTGAAAGTATGCAAGAGACGTATAGATCCTGGGTGTTAGAACAGCAAGGACTCCAAACAAGATCATTAAAACATGACATTATTTTTAACACCGAGAGGTATACACTACATCTCATTAATGAAACATGGACTGCACAGTAACCACTTGCACTGGTGAGGGTGCACGTGAATGGAGAACACACACAGAAACGCTTCCACTATACTAGCAAAGAGCACATTCTGCCCAGAGCCCAACATCATGCAGCACTGGGAAGGGGCAGTGCATGCACTCCTGTGGATCCCTCACTTGAGCCTCAGCTGAAGCTTCAGTTTCAAAGCCCAGAAACTCATCACACAAGCTTCATCCCATCGTAAAGCAGAGTAAAACGGTGGAAATGATTTTGGCAACCCCTTACATTAACTTGGCATTCACACAGCATGCAGAATTAGTAATGTCCCAACCAGGAGGCAGTAACTTCCTGCAGGGAGAAGTTACTCCCTGGAGTGCCCAACCCTGCCGGCAGCAGCACGGGAACACTACTGGCACTGCCAGGGCAGGCAGGCACGACACAGACACTGAATGAGCACAGCTCAGCTCCACGCAAAGCGGGCCTTTGTGGAGGCTCTCAAAGCCCTCAGTGGAGGCTCTCGCAAGCAGGCTTGGGAGGCAGAGGCGGCTGTGACTAACAGGTGTTAGCTGTGATCCATTCGGTACTTTGGAATTTGGACGTGGTAGATTGCTGAGGGGTTTGGTATATCTAATATGAGATTGTCTCCGAGGGTTGTTACAGAGCAAGGACTCCTGGACCAAGCAGCACCTCAGGTGCCTGACACAGGGGACATACCGGTACATCAGTGCTCACACACCAGGTTCCCCTCCAGGTACTCACCGTGACACCGCGCCAAAAGCAGAGCCCGCACTCACGCGGAACACTCGCGCTCAGAGCCCGCTTGGCGGAGGGGTCCCGGCGCGGCCCGCTGGGAGAGAGAGGACGGGGCGCTGCCACTCGGACGGCCGCGCTCGGAGCCCGGCCCGGCACCCTTCAACGAGGACTCAGCGTTGGGAGCGGGACGCCCGCGGGGCACCGGAGTCGCCCGCGGGGTGAGTGCCGCTGGGCGCCCCTCGGGCCGGCAGGGAGTAAAACGGCGGGACCCGGCCGGACCCGCACGGCGCGGGGCGGGGGCGCCAGCGGGCCGGGCCCGGGGCCACGCGGGCCGTGCGGGGCCGAGCGAGGACAGGGGCCAGGCGGCGGCGGGCGCGGAGGCGAGGGCAGGCGGGGCGCCCGGCCGGGGGAGCCGGGAGCGGCGCGAGGCGCCCGGGAGGGCCGGGAGGCGCGGGGTCGGGCGATACTCACTAGGGGTCATTGGTGAAGCGGGGGCTCCGCGGGGGCTGGTAGCCGTACAGGTGACAGTAGAGCACATCGAAGCAGAAGCAGCACATCTCGGCCGACACCACCATCTTCCTGCAGCCGGGCCCGCCGGAGCCGGCGCCGGGGGAGGCGAGCAGCGAGGCGGCCGGCGGGGAGAGGCCGGCGGGGCCCCCGCCGCAGCTGGGCGGCAGCGGCGGGGCCAGGGCGCAGCCGGCGGCGCCCCCCGCCAGCCCCCCGAGGCCGTTGAGGCGGGGGCCCCCCGGCGGGGGCAGCGCCCCCGGCTCGCCGCCCGCCGCCGCCGCCCCGCCGCAGCGGGAGCCGCCGCCGCCGCCTCCCGGGCCGGCCGAGCCCGACGGAGGGGAACTGGAGAGTTTCTGCTTCTTCACCCCGCAGCAACCCGCCGCCATCTTGGAGCCGTCTCCCCCCACGCAGCGCTTCCGACCCATGGCGGGGGGGCCGGCCGAGCGGCTGGGGGACGTGCGGCGGCCCGCTCCGCCTCCTGCCGGGCCCGCTCCGCCTGCAACGGGGAGGGAGGCGGAGGGAAGGGGAAGAATGAATGGGGAGCGGGAGGGAGAGGAAGATGGAGGCGGGGAGGGGGGAAGAGAGACAGAGAGATCTGCGTTAGGGCGAGCGCTGAGCCGCCGCGGGGCGCCGCGGCAATCCTCGTCCCCGTCCCCTCCCGTCGGGCCGCCCCTCTGCCCACGAATGTTTCTTCTTCTGCGGGGAAACTGGAGCGACTCCACCCCCCGTGCTGAAGGAATAAAAATAACCCCCGGAGCCGAGCTCTGCAGTAGAACGGCCCCCTGGTGCTCCCGCACTCCCTGCTGAATAATGTAGGTGACCTCAGGTGCCTCTCACTTGGCAGGGGATGCGTTCTGTGAGCGGCACGGAGTGCTGGGGAGACCCTACGGAACGGGACGGCCGAAAGCCGCAGTCCTGTTCACCTCTGAATTTATTTGAATTACAGCCTTGGCATTGCTTTGCCTTCCGGGGGCGGTGGGCACAGGGCTGGATTTACTCGGCACTGCGCGAAGGCGCTATAGTGCTTAAAAACCTAGGTGTACACTTAGGAAAAAAACAACAACCACAAAGCATCATCGTCAGTGCTGTGCAGATGTCTCTGGCATGGGAGGTAGCAGCTGTTTAACACAGGATAGCAACGCTACAACGTGGAGGTAGGCAAGGGAGTGTATGTTAACTGTATAGCAAAATACTGCAGGTTTAGAGAGGCTGAAAGTCGCTATCCAGGCTCAAATACAGCCTACAGAAAGACTTTGTGGTTGCAAACTACTTAGAGATTCAGTTTTCTTTGTTTTGTTGGAAATGAGGAATTAGATGTTGTAAAACGGTCTTTTTTCTTTTTTCTTTTTCCTTTTCCCCTCTTTCAAGCAACTTACTTTTTTTTTTTTTTTTTTTTTTTTTTTTAGAAACAAAGGCAGTGTCTTCCCTTGTGGGATTCATTAGCTTAAAACCAGTTAGCAGTGACACCTTCTGTTGCTTTTGGGAAAATAGTTTCTTCAGGTATTGAATTCTGGCTTTTTCTAAGTCTTTCAACTACGATCTTTAACACAACCATGTATAAAAATATCAATTGCAAAAGCTAATGATATGGGTAGAAATATGAGTTGCTCACTGTACTGGGACAGAAAACAGTGAGGGTTGGAGTCAGTCTTGGAGCCAGGACTGACAGCCTGTGCAGTGTCTGCAGCACCAACCATGCACAGCTGTCTGGTTAAAGGCTGTACTGCAGTGCCCCTGAATGAAAGGGTAAATTGATTTTATTACTCATTCATCGAAAACACTTTTTCCACTTCTGCAGATGTTCTTAGCTGTATTTGCCTGCACACTTACCAATAGTTGTGCTCTTATTTTTGCGATGCAATACATACAAATTTATCTTTTGCTGAGACAGAAGCAAATATGTGAACACAAATGTAGAAATTATTGGTTAGTGGAATCAGGGAGACACAACTCTTTTGCCAGTATCTCAAAGTGGAAAGAACTCTGTAGATTTACAAAACAGTTTTCAGAGCTCAGTGGAATTATTCAGGTTATATATGGATAAGAGTTTACTCTTTGAATTAGATGACTTTGGTTAATTGCGACGACTGTTTCATTGACCCTTTGCTTCACTTAATGCTCAAGTTCCTTTACTGGTCTTAAGATAAGGAACCTGAGTGCACTGAGTTCCTTCATTTACACAGTACTTTTGTATTCTGCTAACTTCAGCACGTTTTCTCCAGATGATTGATAGGCATCCTGTGCCCCATGTAAAGCCAAATGCACTGAGCGAATTCAGTACAAAAAATTCTTTTAGCAGTACAAGGGGTGTCTACTGTGGTAGTGCAATTACATCAGTGAAGATTAGGTGTGAGGTAGCTCTTCTTTCAGACTGGCTGTTAGAACATGAGGTGAACAACAGAGATAAAGCCTGAGTGACTTTAGAATTGTCACCTGTTACAAGTAAGAGATTTCAATTATTTTTTAACTAAAAAGTCACATCCCATGATTCTTGTTAAGCACTTTTAAGGTCATGGTGATAAGAAAAGTAAAACTGCTTGCAATAAGGTATTTCTCAGTGGTCCAAAGCTGCTCTGAAAGATCTCCATTAAATGACAAGAACAAAACAGACTGGCTTGTCCAACTGGTCTAGTTCCAAAGGTCCAACCCCTTTGGAGTCCGCGATGAAACTGGCACTGACTATAGGGGGAGTCAGGTATTTTTCATATAGGCCCAAAGATGATCAGTGTTCTGAGTGTCTTGTAATGCAATTACAAACAAGAACAATGAGAACAAGGAAACAATGAGCCAAAATTGGGCTGCATTGTAAGCAGCAGTGATATAATCCTTGCCCTATTAGTATCAATTCTTTTAATAGGGACTGTGACAGGTGAGAGATTTAAAAGAGTCCTTAAAATAGCACATTTAGGCTGTGGTTCCACATGCATTTCTGCAGCAGTAGTAATGTTGATTTAAGTAGCTCTACCTCAGCTGATTGTTCTTTTTCCTGTCCCACCCATTCTTCTGTGTTCATGCAGGTGTTTGTGCAGATGTGAGGCAGAGGATCAAGCTGACAAACAATTATTCTTTTCCCTTTATTGTCTTTCAGTTCTCCCATCTGGTTTATCAGAAGGCGACACAAAAATCTGTGCTGGTCTATTTTGGGGGGACTGTGCAAATCTGAGGGTTACGAGCTCCAGGCAACTTTTCAGTATTGTTGGAAAATGAGAAAGTGCAGCCTAACAGGGCACTGCACATAGTTAGGGGAAAACTGACAGAAATTATACTTCAGTGTTTGAATTTTAAATGCATGTGATAAAGAGCAGCGGAGGAAAGAGATGAATGACAAAGGAGCCTTGATGCTGAAGTAGTTTATACTTAAGACTGTGGAAAAGTCAGAGTTAGGGATTGAAAGAAAGGGAAATGGAAAGTCCTCTTTTTCAAACACCTCATTTTCCATTTTCTTAGAACTAAAGGAAACATTATACCACCATTTTTTGGTTTTGTTTTCCTTTTCTTCTGTACAGCGCATACAGCCAGAACCTCTATGAAGTTGTTAGCTTTACTGTGGAGGGGAGAAGTCTCTACTTACATTCTCCAAAATTCAGAGGGTGAATTCTATCTTTGTATCTTTCCATCATAACAATCTTTTTTTGGATAGCTCTGCCATGAAACTGGAAGATTTACATGCTGAGAATTCCTTTGGTCTGAGGAGTTCCCACCCATTGTGGAGACTGTCTAGACGACTCTCCCCCTTGCACTACAGCCTCCAAGGCATTATGGGTGTAGCTAGGAAAAAAGTGGTTTAGCCTGGTTTGCTTTTTTGCATTATCCCCAAGCTGGTTTATCACACTCTTGAGGCTCATGTGAGTTTTCTTCAGTGTATTCTGCTCGGACAGAATAGTTGCTGTTCTTTAGTAGGCTCGCTGTGTCACAGCTGTGCCCATGACAAATTAGATGCAGCTCTGTATCTAGGCCAGAAAGTGCTCACCAAATCCAATAAAGCTAACTTGCATGTCTGAGAACAGTAATTGTTCCTACCAGTTAGAGGCCATATCCTGCTATTGTTCCATATATATTAAGGCCTTATTGAAGTCTCTTCTAAAAAATCTTGTACAAAAGCTCATTTCAGGATGTGATACCAGCCAGCAGACAAAAGGTCCTCGCATGTTGTGTTACTGGAATCCTGTTTCATATCTTGAGCTATGTCATAATTTCACCCCGCTCTGAATCCAGTCTGTGTTATTTTAAAATTAACATTGTTTTGCAGACATTTTTCACTCTTATGCAAATATAGTTTGGTCCTTCTACACCATCTGTGCTTTCACTACAAAATTAGGCATAGGTTTGCAAAAAAATCTGAAATGATGTTTATTTATATATCTGGGACTGGACAATCCTCTACCTAGAGGTAAAAACATTATGTTTTAAAAGTGTCAGTGGAATCAGAAAAGTTATTTAATTAAAAAACTAAAGATCAAAGCACTTGAAATAAATGAAAGGTGAAGACGTTGCTTTTTCAGGCAATTCTTTTCACTTAATTTTGTGAGCTGCAGTCTTCCTCAGATATTATGCTAATGCAATATCCTATCCTTTTGAATGCATTTTTCCAGTGCGTGGTGATAAAGGAATATGTAGCTTACGTAGCTGTATTCACACTATAAATTCACCATGGTTTCACTGAGGTCAGTGGAGTGATTTCTGCTAGCTGATACATTAATAATAAGCCTTAGGACATATTTTTTGACATGGCTGTTTGTAGTTGGTCTTCACAAAATGTTTTCCACCGCTGTGGAGCAACCATGTGTATTAATAGCATTTCTGATTTCTGAACAGTCCAAAGTGCTTGCTCTAATAAATTAATACATTTACAACAATATGTAGGTGTCTCTTTATCCAGGGCAGTCATACAGCCACCGCTACTGAAACCTAGGAACAATCTAACAGGACACTGCAATTGGGGTGTATTAGGAAAGACCGTTACCATTTGTTTCCAAATGAATGAGTAATTTAGGAGGATAAAGTATAATTACTGAGAAATAAAATCTGATCAAAACACCACAATTACATTCTGTGATTCTATGATGAATAACAATTACCTTAAGTATTGATGGTCATAAAGACTCTGTAATACTATACCCCAAAACTCCTGCAACTGTTTTGGTGTTGTGGGAACTGGGAACACTTGAACCTTATCTCTGGAGAAAACCCAACTGGACAACACCAAGAGATTTGACTGACAGCCCTGATCTTTGTACTTTCCATGGGTTTATAGCCCACCCTTTTTCCTGTAAATGGGCAGTTAGTGAAGTTACTGCCTTCTCTAATGCCTTTATTGAGTCAGATGTTAACATTAGATCATTGAGGTAGGTGTTTGACAGTAGACCATTTATTCCAATCTGCTAAGTCAGGCACCACCAGGTAGTGGTGCAAAAGGTAGGCAAATGCACATACCCCTGAGGTAGGACTTGAAAAGTCCACTGCCTGCCCTCCCATGTTAATGCAAACTGGTCTTAGGGTTCCTTAGCAATTGAAATGCTTAAAAATGCATTTGCTAGGTCCAGAACACAATGATATGTTTCTGTTTCCCTACTCAGTGTATCCACGAGGGAGATAATGTTGGATTTGGCTGCATGGATTGGCAACGTGACTTCATTTAGTTCTGTGTAATCTACCATCATTCACCACATACCATCTGATTTGCCCGTATGAGGGAGTTTTATGGGCTGTGTGCAGGTCGTGTAATCCCTACTCTCTCCAGCTCCTGCACAGTGTTAGTGATCTCCCACTGCCCACCCAGGAGTCTATATTGTTTTGTATTCATGATCAAGTGCAGCTGCAGCAAACAAATGAGCTCAGTTTTTGCATGGCCCCTTAATATTGCCAGCACCACACAGATGCTAATACATCTTTCTCTTAGTCTGAACTCTCCCACATTGGCCCGGAGAGTTGGACCCCACAGAATGTCTACCCCCAGTATGTATTCTGGAATTGGAGTGATAAACACCCTGTACTCCCAGGGTGGGAAGATGCCCAACTCCCAGTTTCAACCATGTTTGGGTTACAGAGATCATCTGTCCTTCAAACCCACCTATCATTTCCTTAGTGCCCGAAAATTTGAGTTGCCATATATAATGGATGTTTCAGCCTCAGTACCCACTAGTACCATAAGCCATTGAATATTCTTTCAGGACCAGTGAGTGGTTATTTCAATTTAGGGCCTCTGGTCCCCTCTCGAGGCCCTAGTCCTGGGGGATTTCAGCTCCCCTGTCACATCATTAGCTAAGCAGTCCCCAGGTCTTCTTCCTCCAGTGGCTTAGCCGCAGCAGCCCAGGCTGCCTGAGGAGGTTTTACCCTTTTTTTGGTGGGGCTGTGAAATCCTCTAGATTCCATGTTTTTTGTGAAGTCCTTTCTGTAGTCCTAATTCCTTCCCTTTTAGGGGAAGATTGTAGTTTGTCAGTTAACTGTCTCCATAATTGTAATAGGACCTGATCAGGTTGTTTTTAGATCTTTTTAAATTGAACTCCTGCCCTAATCAGGACATAGAACATTTGTTTTCTTGAGACCCTAATGGGTCCAGGCTGGACTACATTAGGGCTGGTGTCCTCAATTATGGTCACAGGTGGACTTCTGACTTCTGCACCACCATTTGGAGATTGCACCTGGCTTGTAGGCATTCTTTCTCCCACAGATCCACCACCAATTGGGTGGCCTGTTGAATTATGGCCAGTAGGATCGTCAGTATGGATACTGAAGTACCATACTGGTGTAGTGGAGCTAGTTGCAAGATGAGAGCTCTCATTCCTGCTGAAAATTTTATTGGATCCATACTTTCAAAAACATTCTCATAGATTGCCTTCTTCATACCTAATGTAATTTTGTAAGTCTCCTGTAGGTGATCATAAAACTGTGTTTAAAGGTATATCATTTTTATTTGGCCATGTTATTTGGCATGAGGCCATCAGGCATTGAATTAATGGATGATTTTCCTCATTGTGTTGGACTTCTGCTTATAATCTTTGTCTGAGGGCAGGGTGAGTAGTAATGGATGCCAGTTTTGAAATTTCTGGTCCATTTTACTACAACACGTTCTGCTATCATGTCCCATAACCAAAGCAGCCAGGCTGGTATACTTTCTTTGGGTTTTTGCCTAAATTGCTGTACTAGATCCATAAGTTTGGCTGTCATGTATGGGTGTGCCATTATATATAATGTAGTTTGGGTGGGGAGGGGCACTGGTTGGGGGGCATCCCCACCAGTCTATCTTGCATTTTTTTTCATGGAGTTACATCTGGTCTCAAAAGGATCAAGTTCAAGTGGAACCTCAAGATCTGACCTTTCAGTTATTTCATTTATAGAGTCTAGTTAACGTTGGATCCCTCGTTCAGGGTCTCCAGTAGTTTCTGAAGAGATGTTTCAGAACTTTTGTAGGGGAATGATCACATCTGGCTTTTTCCCGGTCAGTATTGTGACCTGCCAGTCAAGTTTTTCAACTCAGTCACATAGTAGTTGATTTTCATATGCCAAAGCCTCTTCAGGCACTTTTAATCAATTTAAAGCCATCAGCAGTGGCCACGCCACAGTGGATGTGGTGAACAGCCATTGTCCAGTAATCAGTGTATCTTTGCTGAGGCCATGAAAATGCTCAGCCATGCAGGCCAGGGCTATTTCTACCTTCCCACAGGGGGCCCCATTTTTCAGTTATAGACACAATCCCATGATATGGAGATCCTAAGAATCCTGGAATATGCACTGGCAAGATCTCATTCAAAGGGATGCTCCTTCCCATCCAAACCACCCCATTTCACTACTTACAAATGCAATTTTAGAACTTTTAAGGGACTCGTGATGGAGTAACTTTCAAGGATTAGATCCCTAGCTGGCTCATCAAGAACGTACAGCAAAAGAAGGCAATATCAGTACCTTCCAATGGGATATAAGCCCTGTAGATTAATAGGCAATAACAAAAATTAAACATTAGCTCACTTCTTCCAACAACCAGTGATGGCTCAAGAGAAGTTCTATCTAGAGAGATACACAGTCCTAAATACCACGGTAAAACAAGGATTAAACATGGCATTCTTTGCTTTTACTAATCTGCGATCTATATATGAGAGCAGACATTTCTTTCTTTACTATTTAATCAAGTATCTAAGGATATTAACACTAGAATAAATTAAGGGCTTTTAATGAACTGAAAAGGCAGCAATTTCAAGATGGTCCACATTAATTATTCTTTAATTAAATGCTGTATATTAAGCCCAAGGAAGTGCAGAGATTTGGGTGAAAAAAAGGTGGTAGAAGTCTATAGAAATCAAACTTACTAATACAGCTTAATCTGTAATAGGACCAGCAGAAAGAAGAAAGAAACAAATGTGCCATACTAGAATCTCTAAAGAAAGAAAAACACATGATTACAGGTAGGAACAGAAAACAACAAACTTGTAATGGAGGGAAGGGCTACAGAATGAGGCAACTGTAGCAGATTGAGATTTTCAGATGATTGTAAAGAGTTAAAAGGGTAAAGCTGAAGTTTGTAAAGGTGATCACAGTCTTGTCTTCTGACTGTACATTCAGTATGAAAAGTTATGTTTCATAAAATCTTTAAAAGCATAAAGCTATGCGTACAAATGCTTGTTGCATTACATAGTTTTTATAGCAGTGTCACAACCTTGCTCTGAACATCTGAATATTGCATTATAGTATACAACATCCAATCATATAAGTGAATGTGAGTAATCAAACCAAAGGCTCATCAACTCTCTCAGACTATGTCCCAGTACTGCATTTTAATACTATCTCTCTACTTTCGAAATCATTAAATCTGATACACCAAGTTTTATTCCCTTTAGTAACATTGTTAGCTTGACTGCCTACTAAACATGAATCCCACACGGGAAAGACTTCACCTTGGTACTGAGCTTTCTTTGCTTCAACTAGCATTACTTATCTTGTTTCAATTAACTTGGCAGGATCTGTGAAAAGGTCTCCTCATTATTGTGAGATATTCTTTTAAGGCATGAAAAATATGCTTGGCAGTACATGGGAATACAGAAATGACTTAAAAGAAATAGCACCTTTTGGCAAATAGAAGCACTTAAAGGCCATATTTCAGTGATAATAATTGTAGTCTATATTTAGGCCCTCTTTAAAACCTAATTCTCTTGCTAAACTACTTACAGACTGCAGACTGTACAATATAGAAGAAATATCTTCACCTTGTTTGTTTGAATTTTACTTCAAACTTCACAGTGCAGTAATCATGTCTTACATATGTTTCAACAGTAGAAATACTGTGTGATTTCTACTTTAGACATATCTGAAAGCAGATAGCTATTTAGAAATTACATTTTAGTGACTTTCACATTGGACAGAAGGAAGGAATTAGATTTAGAAGAGCGATGTTAAAGTTTTTAAGAGCTTGTATAATTGAACCTACAAGAGAACCAAGCAAAGTAAGGCTGCAAGAAATAACCCTGTTTATTGCTGATACATATAGTACACAACACACTGTAATTTCTGCAGCTCTTAGAAAATGAGGGTTCTGTTAGTTTTAATTTATCTTAAATCTCAGTAGTGAACACATTTACAACTTTTTCATGCTGCAGCAGAATTACTAAGTCACAACCTGAAGCAGTGATTGAGCACCTGTTGGGAAGGCAGGGCTAACCCAGGGGAGCTCAGGTGCATGCAATGTACTTGAGTGATTGGAAGGGGTGGAGCCTGAATCAACCCTTCCCAGCCCTCATTTAAGGGTTGGCAGGGGGAGGTGAGGGTATTTTGCTGAAGTTTCCTGCCTACCCAAGGCTTTCTAAAGGTGAGCAGCTTCTTTATTTATTTATTTATTATTTTATTTTATTTTGGTGCTTATGGCTGTTGCATTTAAGCAAGTCCTTACTTGTTGTAGCCTAGAACCTTGCTGACTTGCGGTCATTACTGTACTTTCCATTGTGTTAAATATACTTAGGCTTGGTTTGCTTGCTACTGTAAGGCTGGACAGGAGTTTGGATCACAGCTGTTTAATAATGAGTGGCAAAGCTACTAATGGAGGAATTTTGAATGAGCATATATGCATGAAAATATTTTTAAGTTAGTATCCAGAAACTGATTTAGGAATTGTGTTCTTTAAGAACAGGACATCTATGACCCAATCAGAAAATACAGGATTTGGCAAAATGTGAGTTAAAATGATGTAATAAATAGGACCACTAAATACTGTGATTGAGCTTCAGCCCTGGGTACCTAAGTACTTAACTTTAATACATATTTAGTGGAGCAGGGATATTTCAGGAGAGAGTGTGCTTGAAGCAGTGACAAATGCTAGCACTAGCAGTCATCAAATGCAGCTGCTTCAGGGCTAGCTGGGCCAGCAGTGGTGCAACCAACCTCGAAGTACAAAGGGTTCTGGTGTTTTTCTTTGCTGGGGAAGCACCAAGAAAGCAGTGCAACCCTACAGAAATGAGCAGCTCTCCCAGCAGAGGCTGAGTGTGTGAGTATTGCCAGGGTAATGGTGGGAGATTGAAACTGTGGTAACCTGGAACTAATGGTCAGTCACTGAGCACAGCTGCTTCAGAGACAGCTGGGCCAGAACTGGAGTGACTGATCTCAAGGTAGAAGGGGTTTTTGTTTGGGTGTGTTTGTTTCTGTTTTTCCTGTGACTCAATTATAAAAGCTCACACTCTGCTTTGATAGGAGTTGTGGGTAGGAAATCATAGGCAGCAGCAAAGTGACACCAATGTCACCTCAAAGTCTGTTTCAGAAGGGAACTCAGTCAAGCCTGGCCAGGTTATGTCATAAAAGTTTCTTGGAACATGTGGGCTTTGTTGTGATTTGTTTATTTACTTATTAGAGCTTTTACATACTGATAGCAGTCCTAACACATTGTATTTCTACTGCCAAAAATGCTTGTGCTAAGAGCATTTATTATTTAATTCTATGAACTGGTATAAATCATACTAACAGAAGATATGCTATGGTTGAAAGTGGCATCAATTGTGTTTCTTTGATAGCTATCACTCTTCAGATGAATTCATGGCTGTCAAGAGAAACTTGTACTTCTAGGAAAGTTGCAAACCGGAATCATCCTGGCTATGAAGGCTAAGCCTTGCTCTGTGTAACTCTTGCTGGAAGTGGCTGAGCTGATTTGAATACATTTGGTTTTAAATGCATTCTCTCATTCTGCTAAAGCTTATATATCAAGCTGTATGTCATGTAGATGTCTGACAATCTTCCTTAGCTTTATCAGTGACTTCAGTTGTGGAAGCAAAGGAACAAGAAGCTTTTTTGGTAATAACACTGGTTCAGTGCATGTGCCTACTGATGTGTACTTGTGTCATAAGTTCCTATGGGCAACCTGTTTGACATATATATTAGGCTGGCTTTTTGCAGGACTCTTCTGTTGAGGGATATGTGTCTGTATATATGCCAAATATCAGTCAAGACAGTTATTTTGCTGTATGTGATGGTCTCAAATTCTTACTATCTATAGATACAAAGTTATGCTACCTATATTACCATTTTTTTTAACTGAAGTTCCCATTCCAAGTTGCCATGAACTGTACTGCGCTAACATCAGTAAGAAAAGCAGCCACATGAAATGTGATCATATTTATATTTTACTCCAAGGTCTGAAGCTGTGGTTTGTAATGGGGTGGACTCCATGACTAAGCTAGAAAGTGTGTTTGAGACAAAAGGGTTGTAAAAACAAATTGTAGAGCAGAGAGGGTGCACCAAGGGAATGGTTTGAGGATTGTGTGGTTGTGGATCGTGCTGTTCAGTCATAAGAAGGATCACAAAGACTGGAAATACATTGACCAAAACAAAGTTATCTAACATAATAGGACTTTCTAGTCCTCTTTACATAGGTGTCCTACTTGGGAAATAGTCAGAAAAGCTTTTTGGGCTATACAGAGTTCAGAGAACTATTTGAGAAACCATTAAATAAAGGTGGAATATCTTCCTGCTTCTGAACAAGAATTACCAGATCTTTGTAAGTTGCATAGTGGAAGAATGATTTGTGCACTGCTGAATTGCATTACTTTTAATTTTGGAAGTCCATTGGCAGTATCTGAACTCCTGATACTATCTACATGGCTAGCATTTGAACTTACGTATGGACAGCTAGGGCTGAGCTGGTGGTTCAGAGGGAGAAGAAAAATGCCTGTATTTAAACCCAATAGATGAAAACAGATTGTTCATCAGGAAAATGAACTGTTTCCTGAATCCTGTAGATTACTGGTTGAAGTATGTGGTTTGATTGCAATTATTGCCATAATGCAGACTTTCAAGTCTTAAAGGCCCCATGAGGGCAATGCAGGAAGCCTATTCTATCTACTGCATACAAAATAAGGGGTATGAACTGTTGTTTTCATACACTGACAAATTCAAAAGCCCAAGGAAATAACAGAAGCCACTCATGGTAACTCTCCTCTGCATTTCTTTCACACTGAAGATAAATCAAAGGTTTAGAGGTTTGTTTGTTCTTGGTTTTGTTCACTACCAGTATACCATGAATTCATTTGTTATGAAGCTTTCAGTGTTTCTGTTTTAAAGCATTTCATGTCTTCTGGAAAGATAGTTACTTGTTTATATAGCATTTACTATTAGTGTCTTTGTAATCGTCAATATTTGAGGTAATTGTAATCATAGAATCACAGAATCATTTAAGTTAGGGCTCTTTAATAACCATCTAGTCCAACTCCTTTGCAATGAGCCTACAGCTACATCAGGTGCTCAGAGCTTGTCTAGCCTGGTCTTGAGTATCTTCAAGGGCAGGGCATCCACCACCTTTCCAGGCAACCTGTGCCAATGCCTCAGCATGCTTAATGTAAAAAAACAAACAACAAACAAAACCTCCTTCCTATCCAATCTAAATCTGTTCTTTTAGTTTGAAACCATTTTCCCCTTGTCCTATAACAACAGACCCTGCTGTCACTCAGTTTTCTGTTCATTACCAATATGTTAGCTGGTAATTTTGTTATTCCAACTTTTAATTTGCTAGGTAAAGCCAAGGTGGCCTGTTGCAAAGCTCTTCTGTAAAAGAAGGGCATAAACTCCATGACACTTGCAGAGAACTGTAAATAAGTTACTTCTGAAAAATTAGGCAGCTGTGCTTACTAAGTTGCCTTCTAGAAACTTAGGAAAGGAAGTGTGTTAGAATGGATATGCCCAAAACCATAGGAATCCTACTTCTCAGTAGGAAGGGAAAAACTTATAGAAGATTTGCTTTATTTTTGAAGGAAACAGGGGCAGTTGAGAGGGTGTTTGAATAATTGATATTGGGATTAAAGCCTTGGTTTCAGGGTGTGCTTGCAGTAAGTCTCGATTTGAATTATCTTAATTTGTGATATGTCTATTGCAGCATACAGCAAACTGTATTTGTTCAAAATCTTATGAAACAGTAATTATAGTAAGTAAAGGCAATTGGCAGTGATTGAAATGCTAATAATACATTGCATTTCAAACATTTGTTTAAAGTGACCTCAGCCTGTTATTTTACTGCTAGGAAAAAACCTCTTTCAAATCAAATTTGCCTGCCACTGAGATGTCCTTATAGTATGTACTAGCCAGATTAGAGCTGATTGCTAATAATTCATTTGCCAGAAGGTTTGCTATTATCAGCTTTGTTTATGTAAAGTGCAGGTTGAAAAATAGTTCTGTTTCTTGCAAACGGCTGTGCAAATTTCATCTGCTTTTATTGGATGTCATCATCTAGAAATGATGTGTTATTGCCCTCATTGTGGGGGGGAAGCAAATATAATACAGGATTCCAAGAACACTTTGAATGTTAGTAGGCAGAATATATTTATATTTGTTAAGCCTATAATATATAATCTTTGTGTTCTGCCTACGAATAAACATTTGCCATAAAAATTTGTGCTGGGAAAGGAATAAAGCTGAAGGTGGTATGCATGCACTGTGCATTTAAATGTAAGCATGTATAGAAGTGTTACCTTTTTCATTTTTTACTTTTGCATTACACCATCTTGTGTCCCAGTGCTCTTTGCTGCTCTGATTGAGGATGACAACTCAGAGCTGGGTTCTGTAGGAAAACATCTACATCCACTGCCTCTCTACACCTGTGTTAAATAATGTAGAATTGCATCATTGTTTAGCTCTTGTGATGATGTGCTCTGACATTTCCAAGAGATTGAATTATACAGTTTCTTCTAGAGCTATTCCTTTCAGCTGCTTTTTCTAAAATGGTATTTTTTGTAACATAGTTCATTGATTTTCAGTTGTTTGTTCAAAAGTATGGAGGCCTTATTTTAAGACAAGTGACGCTTTTACTTAAAATTTTAAAAGGGGAAGAAAAAAAAAATGAAAGCCCCTTCATGAAGTGCAGGTTACTTCGTGGCATTTGGACAGGAATCCTTCCTTTTCCAGCTGTATTGTTGTCCTCAGTTCTAGGGAACTTTCAATATGCTGCTCATAGGCAACAGACAAGATGAGGAGAATGCAATTAGTTCTTCACCCCCTGTAGTTTAGCTATCTGAATATAGTTCCTAAACTTCAAATATACAGATATCAGTACCTCTGTTGACATACAAATGCATTTGAAGTTCTTACTTATGAGCTTGCACGTAGCTGCTTGTGTTCTGGTGGCATAGGAGACTGTAGTTTTCTTTTGTAGTGACCTTGCTCTGATTCTAAAGCACTGAAAATGCAGTGCAATTTTTATATTTCAGTCACTGCAAGAGAACCTTAAAATCCAAATAGCTTATTTCAGTATTCTGCCTGGAAACATTTGCTCTGCTTCTTATTTGGCATGTTTTTACTGATCTTCCCTCTCTACCCATGACAATTAAATACAAAATATTAGATCATGTTGTTTCAGGCAATGGGATACATGGTTTTTATTTATTAAAACTCTAATTACACTGCCTCTTTTTTAGTAAAAAATCTTGAGGCCATAGCCTTTCCTCCTCCAGAGGTAGCTTTTTTGGTGGTTTTTTTTTCCCCTGTTGTTCTACAGAAGTGATTTGTTAGGATTTGATGCAGACTCTTCAGAATCAATGCTGATGATAGCAGGCTTTGGATTGAGGTCTCAGGGCTGGGAGAATGCATTCCTTCTTGGGTTTGAATTTTCCTTAAAAGGAAGGAGGCCTATCCCAGATACTCGTAGGTGAGTGATTCTCAATGCACAAAGAAGTTTACTGTCAATATGAGAAGAACAAACGCAGTATGGGGACCTCCACATCTTTCCATTTTTTTGCTCTGTTGGGACAGGTGTGGTGAGGTAGATGCAGGATCCCAGTTCCCTCCCCTGCAGAAGTTGCCTGTTGGCAGTTCTCCAGCAGCGTAAGGCTGCTCTGTGCTGCCCACATGGTGCAGGTAAGGTAGGTCTGGCACCTGCCTGAGCAGAGATCTGGGACCCCTCCCTGCAGGTGCTGTGGGGAAGGGCTGCAGGAGGGCAGGCATCTGCCTGCTGCTCAGTGTCCTTCATTCTCAGGTGCTGTCGGGTCTGTCTGGCCCAAAACAGTGCTGCATGTCTGTGTCTGAGCAAACTTTGCTGTGTAACTGCTGCTTGACTGGAAAGATAAAAATAATCCCTGGCATAAATCAGTTTCATTCTGCCTCAGGATATATTTTAAATACCTTCTCCTGGGTGTTCTTCCCTCTTTGTAAAAGCAGCAAGTTCACTTTCTGGGCTTCACACTCTAACTGTAGAAAATGGTTAATGAGGGGCTCTGCCACTGGGGGTAGAGATGTCACTGCAGGAGGATACTGCAGCAGCCACCAGAACACAGTGACAGGAGGCAGACAGGCCTAGCGAGTCTCTTGAGTATTTCCTTTCCTAAGATTGTAAGGCCAAAGCGTTTCCAAGAAAGGTGTAGCAGGACCTTTCCTAAGGGAAGTAAGGGAGATAATAATCACTGTTTGTCTCCATTCAGAAACCCACTTGGAGATGCGTGGGGTTACAGATGTGAATGGTGTCCCGTGGGTATCCTCTCTACACATGCGGTGGGGTTTTATTCTTCTTGTTTGGTGTATTTTAAAGAATAGCCAATAGGTTTGGGCTAAAATCTTCATCAGAGTTGACACTATGGGTGGTGAAAAACTACTACTAAGACCTGGCTTGTGTGATCAAAACAGCTAATAAGGGTTTGTGATGTGAAGAGACAAGAAATGAGCAAAAAGAGAGGGGAAGGGTGTGCTGTCAGTGCGGCTTTACAGATGGAGAAGGGGCCAAGCCTTGATTCTGCAAAGTATGGAGGCAGAACCTGATTTTTAGCATTTCTAAATGTGTACATTTGAACATATTCTGTTTGATCCTGGCAATGCTTTGTGCCTACGCACTTCTAATTTTAACTGTTCTCTTTATTTTTTTTTTACTATAAAAGAGGGGACTTTTATAGGCCCTTTTCACATTGCTTTATTTAAAGCAGTGCAGCATCTGCATTCTCAGCACAACAGCAGATTTTCAGTTTGTGCATAGGTATGTGCTTTGTTGCTGTTTTCCTTTGCCAAGTGAACATGCAGCCGTTCAGCACGCATCTAGCACTGAGAGAAACAAGCAGCAGCATTGCCTGGTTGTATGTTTTCCAGTACAGAGTAACAGGGTTATTACGAGGCTCCAAAGTAGAAGCCTTAGCCTAGAAGTGATATTTCACTGGCACTGGACTGAAAACACAGGTGTAATCCATCGTAAAATTGGCAGGACTACTTCTGGATGTCTGTGTTATTCAGTTTTCATATCAAAACCCCTTTCCAGCAAAAGCGGAGCACGGGGGTGGCACCTTCCCATAGGACAACCTTTAAGGCAAGTTCTAACAGTCAAGAAGGAAATAATTAAAAACAGTACGTTGGTGCTGCTTGCCTTTGTCCGATGTCTTGGTGGTAGTTTGAATTTAATGACGGGGTTCTGAGAGGCTTAATCTTCACGCATGCCTCGACGCGCTCTAGCGGCAGAACCTCGCAGTGCCGTTTAGGCAGTGGAGCTCAGGCTGTTTGCTTTCTGCGTGAAGCAGTAGTGACAGTGGATGAAAATAGTTGATAGCTATTGAATGCAACCTAGCAGTTCCCAAAACTACCGTTCAGGCTGTAAACTTTTGTATAACTCGTATTTCTTTAAACGTTTTCAAATATGAAGTGCTGATTCAGGGATTTCACCTGCCTCCTTTGGTCAGTGTTGAAGAACACACCTGCACCTAACCAGCCATTGAAGTATGGGTGCATCATGTATGCAATACATCAAAGTCAAGAGCAGCAGTTATCCACAAGTCCTTGGCACTTGTCCTGTAATGGTAATGGATACAGAGCCTGGGCAACCTCATCCTTTAACCAACCATCATTAAATGGTAAATCAATAACTGCATCAAAAGATGTATTTATAGCTAAGCTCCAGACCTAGTGGTTTTGCTTATCACATTAATCATAAATAATTCACTGTTTCTTCTCAGAAGACATAATGGGCCACTTATATGCTTCAGTTGTTTTCATTTTTCCCCTTCACAGAGTTGCTCTGTGGCAAAATCCATCACTAATAAAGTAATAAGGTAAAGTACTGAAATACATGCTTTATCATCACTGCAATTATAAAAATAGCCCTAACTATAAGTATTTTTTCCAGGATCAGGAACTGCTGTAGTACTCTTATTTTGCCTGTGGGCTATTACTGTCCCTCTGGCTTTGCTGCTGTTACTGTTTGTGTTGCAGTAGGGTGGAGTATATTCTTGTTTTTGATTGCATATTGTTATGCTTTACTTTGCTCAACCACTGAGCAACTTTCAAGTCTTGCTTTCTGGTTATCAGGATATCAAAGAGTAATGTAGATTACTGCAGAACTGCCTCTTGCTGTTCTGCCTCTGAGGCTTTTCAATTTCATTTTTTTAAGAACTTTTTATATGGGCAAGTCGCTTCAATGGCATTATATCTAAAGTTCTATCCAAATGCAAATAGTTTTGTGGAAAAAATGCTCTTTTCTCAGCTCCTAAGAGCTATTTGCTTTGGATTTAAGAGTAGTTTTTAAGCTAGTGTAACTCCTTCCTTTCATCTGGAAAGACACTAACCCAAAATTACAACTACACTGAACAAGCAAATATCGTATTGAAGTCAATGGGAATATTGCCACTGAATTCAACCTTGGTTATTTTTGCATTCTTATTTGAACTGTCTTTTAAAATAGCATTTTCAGACACTATATATAACATCTGTAGTTATGTCATACACTTCTGTAATTATTAGGGATCAGATCAGCATTAGAATTTCTTGTCCTGTTGCCAAGCTTCACAAGGACACAAGCTGGGAGTTAGATTGAAGCTCTGAATTCTCTTTGCTTATGGATGGGCAGACAAGGCATATTCAATTCCAGGCATCTGTTATGCATTCATACACATCTACATGTTGCCTGATTGGGGTAATACAGTTTTTTCTCACTGCACTTTAGTTGACATCATTAGAAATGGAATAGCATTTACCATTCCCTGAGATCTGTGCTGTCTAGAGAACCATGCTCCAGGATGATATAACTGAGAGGGCCTGAATTTGAAGAACAATTCACTGCCCAGTAATTAAAGGCAGTGCCATTCAATATATACTCAGTGTACCCTGTAAGTACTGCTTTACGTTGCTGTCTGTTCTTTTGGACTGGAATAATGCGAACAATGAGGAAGGCAAGTCATGGGAAAAAAAAATGAGATAACGATGGCTGAATGAGCATACAGAGAATACCATCTTGACAAAGTTCAGTGGCTGCACCCATTGGAGCAGCAGTAGTCAGCTTAATGCCTGGGCCTTGTAGAGCTGCTGCATGGAAATCATCTCTGGCATTCACTGATGCAGTAATCACTGCTGAACTAATCGACTTCTGATGCTCCATCTTTCTGTTTTGAACTGATGTCAGATGAGTGTATATTTTTGCATCTACTTCAGGCTGACATTAATAATTAACGAACATCTGAGTATTGCGTGTCAATGTCTTAAAAGTCCCTTGAGGGCATTCCTTAAGGGGAAGGAGCCTTTTTCTGAGACAGAAGGGACCATACTCAGAGCAGAGGAGTCACAGTGTAGAATAATTTCAGTGGAGAACGAAAAATATGTAACCAAGCTTATAACTCAACTGCTATTTTATGATCTCAGCTGAGGGTTTACATCCTCTGCAGTGAAGTGAATATGATTGTCCTGCACTCAGAAACAGGTCAGATTCCAAAATAATGCAACTCTTTTTCACTACCAGATTAATAACCAGCAGATTCTTCCTTTTGGTACAAATTTTACTAACCACATTACCTATTGTTTCTAAAGTTGGGAAATGAAGCTTTCTTCTTTTTCCTAGGATGGTGAAGAACTTATTTAAAAGCATCAACAGAAAGATAATTGAGACTGTGAGAATCCAAGCTTTATATGGCTATGGTTCCTTTCTTCAAGTTACTAATCTTAGGATGCTTATTTTGGAAGTCTTAAATAATTCCTCCTTCTACTTAAACAGTTTAGTTGCCTTGATGGAGAAGACAAGTCTGTGTTAAAATTCAGGAGATACATTATAAAAAATACACCGGGGTTATGAGGGAAGTCAGTGTATTGTAACCTAAAAACTGTGAAATGCCTCATTTATATTCCCACAATTGTGTAAAGTCACTAGATAGACAAACACATTATGCAGATAGCGGACTGGAGACAGAGGTTATGTGATGCCCAAGGCCATTCAATGAGTCAAAGCTGAGCCAGGGTGAAGTTCCCATTTTAGTGTGTCTATTAATAATACCAGCACAGACAAACTGCATGAAAGAACTAAATTTGAGGCTTGTGGGAGGTCAGCCTGTTCTGCAGGGCTGAAATATTTGTTTATATCTAACTCTAAAGTGGTTAACTAGACATGAATATGACTAGATCACTGTCATATCTGAAAGACTTCACATATTTGATAGTAATAATCTGAGGCATTTGCCCTCTGCAGAGAAAATTATTTCATTTGAATCCTTTTTTTTGCTTGCAGATTTTGAGGTCAGCTGAACACTGTCTGGCATCAAGAAAGGCACGGTCACGTCATGAAATGTTCAGGGGTAAGTGTGAGACAGTGTTAGGAAGAGCAGAACTTTAGCTACATTTGTTTTTTCTTTATAAAAGTGATGTTTACATTTATTAAAGCATTGCTTTGTTCAGGTATTACATTGAATTTGTACACTTCAGTTTCAGGTAAATCTGGTGGCTTTAATGTCTAATAGCTGGTAGAGGAGGTGATATTACGTAGTGAGAAATAAGAATTGGGTTCTGCATGTGTCCTTCATATAAATTGGTGATTTGTCTTATTGGCTGGGGCTTCAACTTTCAGGAATGAATTCCACTTTCAGGTGCCTTTCATAGTGATTGTCCATATGATTTCTTCCCTGATCATCACAAGTAGTGAAGCCAAAGTCACTCAAGAATCTGTAAGATTAGAGAAATACCCAGTGGAGCTGACTGAAGAAGGGTTGACAGAGATGAGGGAAAAATTAAGGAGTCTATTGCAGCTGTGCTTAACTGGAGCCAGTGTTTAGAAAGGCAGAAGATGGCACTGTAACGATCCATCTTGCTGACTGCAGAGCACTGTCACTGAATTCACAAGCCTTTAATTTAAGCCTTTTAACAGACAATAGTCTGTTTTCCCAAACAGTTTTAAGCAATATTCTTTTTAAATGATTTAACTAAGTCTTTATGCAGGTAACACTTTAAAGTATTTAGCTTACCTGTTTCAACAGTTTTATTTCACAGCAGTAAATTATTTTAAATGTCAGAGATCTAGTTGCTTCATCCAGTGGATTTATCTTTTGCACCTAGTTAAAATTGCCCAGTAACTGCAGATGAACTGTTTCTTGTCACTGTTGTTTTATGTAGCCTTGGACGTGCCGTCTTTAAATGTATCTCTTTGATATATTGTACTCACTATTGCTGCTGTGGGAGCTCACTGCCTTAAAATCTCAAGATAATATAAACACTTCAATATTGTGAAACTTGCAGTGACTGATTCCAATTTTAGGGATGGAATTTCAGTCATTAATCTTGCAAGGGTATCTTGCAAAATTTAATTTATAAATGACAGCCATCCATTTCTAAAGGCTAACTGCAAAATAAAAGCTACTTAGAGCATTTTCTTGTTGGTATCATAGCTTGTGGAAAAGACCTCTAAAGTACAGCGGTCGAACCTACTGTAGTCTGCGTGGCAGTTGTAGGACCTACACAGCAGCTGAGTTCTGATATTCTGGTGTGGTTTGGATAGAAAAGCTCTGTGCTTTGGCATCAAGAAGAGAATCAGCCCAGATCTATACTACATTCTTTCATCCACATGGCATTAAATATAGTTTGTTTGGGGGAAAAATGAAAATATATGCCTCAGGCTTTGTCTTCTCCCTCCAAAGTGAGGCAGCCTCATGAACTATTGGGTCAGTTTGGGTGTGGGGTTTGGTTTTTTTTTTTTTGAGCAAAAGTGGAAAAATCATAGAATCATTAAAGTTGGAAAAGCCTTCTAAGATCATTTAGTCCAATGCCCTACCTACCACCTATGCTACCCACTGAGTCGTATTCCCTAGTACCACATCTACATGTTTATTGAAAACCTCCAGGAATAATGACTCTACCAACCTCCCTGGGAAGCGTGTGCCAATGCACCAGTACTCTTTCCATGAATTAATTTTTCCTAATATCCAGCCTGAACCTCTTCTGGTGTAACTTTGGGCCATTCCCTCCAGTCCTACCCCTCACCTCGCCACAACCTGTTTTCAGATACTTGTAGAGACCTATGAGGTCTCCCCTCATAGTCTCCAGACTAAATCCCAGCTCCCTCAGACACTCCCCACAAGACTTGTTCTCCAGACCCCTCACCTGCTTTGTTGCCTTTGTCTGAACGTGTTTCAGGGCCTCAATGTCTTTCTTGTAGTGAGGGGCTTGAAACTAAACACAGTACTCAAGATGTGGCCTCACCAGAGCTGTGGACAGAGGGTCAATTGCCTCCTTGCTCCTGCTGGCAACTATTCCTGATACAAGCCAGGAATGCCATTGGCCTTTTTGGCCACCTGGGCACACTGCTGGCTCACACTCAGTTGAGTATTGACCAGCATCCCCAGGTCCTTTTCCTCTGCACAGTCTTCCAGCTGCAGCCAGCTTCCCCAGGAGAATGCTGTGGCAGATGTTAAAGCCTTTGCTGAAGACTAGGTACTAGACTAGACCTAAACTGTGCAGCCTTATAATATATTTCCCACATTCTTCAGAATATCAATGAAAAACAAGTCTGTTCCCTTCATTCTTAAAAATTTTGGGCCGGAAGAACCCCAGGCACCTGTACAGGCTGGGAGGAGTGGTCCTTGAGAGCAGCTCGGCAGAGAAGGACCTGGGGGTCCTGATGGACGAGAGACTGAATATGAGCCAGCAGTGCGCTCTGGCAGCTCAAAAGGCAAATGGGATCCTGGGCTCCATCAGGAGAGGGGTGGCCAGCAGGGACAGGGAGGTGATTGTCCCTCTCTACACGGCTCTTGTGAGGCCCCATCTGGAGTACTGTGTCCAGGTGTAGAGCCCTCAGTACAAGAAAGACATAGAGATTTTGGAAAGGGTCCAGAGGAGGGCGACTAAGATGATCAAGGGGCTGGAGCACCTCCCCTATGAGGACAGGCTGAGGGAGTTGGGCTTGTTCAGCCTGGAGAAGAGAAGGCTGCGGGGTGACCTCATTGCAGCCTATCAATACCTGAAGGGAACCTACACCCAGGAGGGGAGTAAACTCTTCAAAAGGGCTGATAACAGCAGGACTAGGGGAAATGGTTTTAAGTTGAAGGAGGGAAGATTTAGGTTAGATGTTAGGGGGAAGTTCTTTACTAGGAGAGTGGTTAGGCCCTGGAACAGGCTGCCCAGGGAGGTTGTGGATGCCCCGTCCTTGGACGTGTTTAAGGCCAGGTTGGACGGGGTCCTGGGCAACCTGATCTGAATATGTATGTTGGTGGCCCTGCTAGGCAGGGGGGTTGGAACTACATGATCCTTGGGGTCCCTTCCAACCCGGGTGATTCTGTGATTCTGTGATTCTGTGATTCTTCCCTAACTCAAAGTGCTGGTTTCGTCTGTGTGCCTGAAAGAGGTTGAAATACAGATGCTACAAAAGCAAATTATAGTACCTATCCATTAGTCCATACATTACATCCAGGAATTGATTCTTCCTTACATTAACATGAATCCAGGGTATCAGAGTAACCTAGAAAACAACCCTGCAGTGGCTGTAGTGTTGCTGCAACTTGCAGAAACAGACAATGCTAGTAGTGATTAATTGATCATGCTCTATCTTAAAAAGATGGAGCATATTCATGCTCTCATCTTACTGCTCTAGTATATTCTCCTAATTCTAGATGTTATGGTTGACTTATGTCTCTTTCTTCTTGGGCTAGCGTTGTCATACCTCTTGAATAATTAACCCACCTGCTGGCATCTTTGTGAGTAGCACTTCAACTCTAGTTCATTGTTAGCATACATTTTCATCTTTCTGAACTATGAGTGATCAGAACAATAGAATATTCTTAGTTAGGACTCAACAGTACTTAAAGGATATCCCCAGTCTGTTCTGTCTCTAATGTAAAAGCACTGTTTGTTGTTGCAGAGCCCCTCTCTATGAGATTATCTAAATAAAAAGTCAGTCCTTGATGAATTCTTGTGCCATTCACTCTTTGCTGATGTTTCCTCTTTCAATTCAGTACCTCCACTGCATCTAGTAGAATTATCCTGGTGCAAAGTAACAGTCAAGAAGATAAGACAGTTCCTTCAATTTTAATGATGGGCTTGGCCATCTCAGCGGGTCATTGCAGCATGGAAATCTATTGTATGTCAGTGAACTGACTGAACACTGAGACTTGTAGGCACTTGGAGGCTTTTTAGAGAGTAAAGCAGGATCAATTAAACATTTTTTTAACTGATTTTTAAGGTAAAATTGGAAACAATAAAATGACAAGAAAACATTAGGTGTAGAGAACTTAAGAAATTACCATGGCTGTGCTTATGTACAGTAACTGATTTTATAGCAAGTGTAGTGTGTATCTGAGGATGTCATTAAAACTGGAGAGACTAAATCTTGTGATTATTCAAGTGAAGGACTAATTTTGCTTTACATTCACATTCTGCCTTCAGAACAAGTTCTACTGTAAATCAGCATCTGTTCTGCTTTAGCCACTGCCCTTTCTGATGGCCGTCAGCTCCTTGCATATACTTGTCTCTAGGCAAAGGCCATCAAGTATGAGTTATTGAGTGCCTCGCATCATTGCTGCTGCTGAATTATAAATTAGTGCATTTATAGAGTCAGTTAATCTTCAGAGTCTTGTGTGTAGCACATTTAAAGTATATGCACACACACAATGCAGCATGGAGAGCTGCTGTCATCTTCCCTTAGATCTGCATTTCTCGTGAACCCCAGGAGTCAGACAAGTTATCTGGTGCTCTAAGGGTGGGAGATGTCCTCTCAGCAGGAGAGAGTGTGGGTAAGGAGAGGTGCGGTGTGACCTGCACCAGTGCGTGCTGCCCGCACAGCCTGAACAGTGGTGGTGGAAGAGCAGGAGGTGATTTCTGCCTGTTCTTTGACAGTTTTTCTTCTGGTCCTGCCAAGGGGGCCTCCTCCATGTTTCTGGGGACACGGCCAGTACACTGGAAGTATGATCCCTGTCACACACCACAAGAAGCAGCCACTTCTGTTCATAGCAGAGGGAGGTGCTATTCGTAGTCCTAGCTTGAACGCTTTATGTGAAGGGGCTAGGCAAGATCCAGTGGGAAGCCAAAATGAATGTATTAGCTCAGTGTGAGTGTAACTTCAATTTGGAACATCTGGAGGATTGTTAGTCCTCGTGATTTGTGTTCTTTATTGAATTAGAGAACTCTTATATGCAGCAGTTTGTTTAAAAAATAAGTTAATATCTCCTAGAAGACATCCATTTCTTCATTATCCAGATTATTTTCTCTCCAACATTCATTGTCATTCTAATAATATAGATTTTTTTGCAGTGGCCTAATTTAGAATGACATTTTCTAAAGTGAGCCCAAACATGTGACATATGAATAGTCTATCTGTAGAAGTATATGATTATAATGAGCTTTATGTTGCTAAATTCCTAAACATTAAACTCTGCCCAGACTTGTCCTGTCAGTAGAGCTTCATTTCATTTCGCTTCTGCTTGTGCTGAACATAACTTTTTATGAGAGAAATGGGGGATCTAGATTTTACATGCGTGCCCTGTAGCCTGTCTGATGACATAGCAATTCCTCTAACAGCAAACAATCAAATGCTTTCCTAAGTTTGAGCAAAAACACATCCGACCATAATCACTGTTTTCTGCCTGCACTCTGAAACGCGTAGTCTCAAGATTTCCTGCAAGCTGAGTGCTAGCGTTTGGGATTGAGTGCAAAATGGAACTGAGGACCAAAGGACTGATTCATCCATCTCATTAGGCTGATTTAGTATCATGACTTCAGTGGAAATGAGGCTGAGGTTTGCCAGTGGGAGGGGAGAGCCATGCTCAGAGCCCAGCCTGCTTTTCATGGGGAACAAAGTATCTTAGAAACTGTTTACCAAAATTGATGGGGTGCTTTCTGAAGCACAAACATAACCTCTAGAGCTTGGTTCTAAACCTACTAATAGCAACTGAAGTTTTCCTTTTGGCTTCTAGTGCTCTATATTCTGCATGACTGCTGAGTTGTTGGGGTTTTTTTTGTTTGCTTTGTTTTTGTTTTTAATTGTTCAAGTATCAACATGTAACTTTTTCAGTGCTGAAAAATAAGTCTTAAATAGGAATCTAGTGTCTGAACCTTTGTTGGTGAACATAAGATCTTCAATCCATTTGTGCACTTGTAGCATTTCCCCCATCCCTCCAATCAGTTTTCTAAATCCCTCAAGAGATGTGCAAGCTAGGAAACGAACAAAAAAAATCTCCCTTATTGAAAGGCAAAAGGTGAAGATTGAAAAACCTCCTAAAATACTGCTTCAAAGGCTGTGCTAACTTTTGCTTTTTCTATAAATGATAATGCCTAAACATTTTTATAGGAAATGTAATGGGGCTACATTTGTCCATTATGCTCCTGTCTGTTCTGGCAGCAGATGCAAACAGCTTCTGATTGCTTGTATCAGAAGGCCCCTTCTCCCCCTCGTGCAAAGTCAGGCTTTCTAAAACCTCTCAGTAGGACAGCATGCACTGAGTTGCAGTCAGATATTTGGATAATGTGCATTAAGCCCTCAGGACGATTCTCATTCTGCAGTCATCACATTGCTAATCCCAATGAGATAAAACAATTCCGGTTTTCTAAAGAGCCTCAAGTACAATAAAGGATCAAAAGAATCCCTTTCCCAGTTTCTGTCACCAGAAATTCCTAGAACTTGGTTTGTATATTCATTAGAAATGAACTGTGTTCGTCTTCCTGCAGCAGTAAAATATTTCTACAAGTATTTCAATAAACAGCACATCCTGTAAAACTACTATCTTGCCATTCCTGCAGAGCTCACTGAGAGTCTATACAGAAAGAACTGCACAATAAAGGCTATTCATTTTCAGTATAACTCTGCTATATTGCTTTTATAGTGTATTTGTCTTTGTGATGTTAGCACTGCTATGTGGCAGTGTTACGGTGTTATAGCAGAACTGTAATATATAGATAGTGTATAGTCCTGCATGCAGGCTAAGAAAGATCTATATATACCTGTAAATCAGCAATAGCAGGTCTTTTTAAAAATGCTTCCATCTACAATACATAAAGCAAGTCCCTGATTTGCATTATTTGCAGATCTAAATAATGAGACCAGCAATATATCTACAATAGGGAAGATCAGGCAATAGGAACATCCACAATTTCAGTCAGGATTAAAAATTACAAATCTCTAAAAGATACAGAAATGTAAGGATAAAGAACAACTCTGGAACCGATCAAAATCAGTGTCAGTCATTGATTTCTAGAACACACAAAGAGACGGTGAGTATAAACGTGTTACTTACAAGTGCTGAGGATTTTAGGGAATGAAAATGGAGACCAGGAGCTGGAGACTGCCTGCCATGCCAGCAGTGTTGATTTGGAAGTGATGGACACAAATAAACATTCAGCAAAGCTTAAAAAACTGCAATGCAAGGCTAGCCAAAAGTGTCCATGTCCTTACCGTGCTGTGGCTGGCAGGCAATCCGTGTCTGGGAGCCTTCGGTCCCTCTAATCAGGCTCCGGGGATTTTGTTTGCAAGAGAGATTGTCCTTTAAGTGATCGGTGCAGGAAAACAGAGAAATAAAGAGAAATGAGCAAATTGTACAAGGCAAATAGCTGCAGGTCTTTAGCATGCTCCCTGCGTTTTCCTAAGCTGCATCTGCAGAAGAGAAAATATCCCCAAAATAGCTCAGGCTGCCAATGACTTGCTGAAACCTGAGAAAGAATTGCTGAATTTAAAGATCTGGGTTGCTGTGGGTGTGTGATTAAAGTGAGAAATCGCTGGCAGGAAGAAGCTAGGATGAAACCACATGCTTAAGGAGTAACTTGTGAGTTCGGGAGTTCGCTGGTGTCAGAACAAGAGCTGACCTCCGACTTCCCCCTCCTCCAGCCAATTCCAGTTAACCCTTAAGAGTTCGGTGTGGAGGAAAGTTCTGCTGTAGGAGATAGGAGAAGAAACAGCTGAAAAGCTGATTTCGGCTTCAATGTCTGTGATGCAGCAACAGTATTTTATAGCAGTGTTTTACTTCATGCATTTAAAAGCAGTCAGACAAGCTGATATTTTGCAGAGATCTTGGAAACTGCACACTTCTGATTTCTGGAAACCTTGGTCTGGTGTGGGCTGCACACTGAATATCCCCCTGAAGTCATCTGTAGTCCCACAGAGTGAAAAGGATTTCAGGTAAAGTGTTGCAGAAGAAAGGATGACATAACATTTTCAGTGTTTGCAGGAACATTCTCGCTTACGGGCAGCATTTCATAAATCACCCGAGCATTTGGCACAGCTTTGGCAGAGGCACTGTAGTCTCTGTGCTGTACCCAGAAGTTACAGTCACTTATCTGGCTTGTAATTGTCTACTATGGGTTCTTTGTGCTTACACAGATCAGTGGGGTGTGCCATGCTTTAGTCCCACTCTTCAGCTTGTCCCCTGGCACTTTCTGATGTTACTTCCCTGATTTAGAAGAGAACAAGAAGCAGTTGGCACAAAACTGGGAATGCTGGCTTGATGCCAGATGAGTTTCCCAAACAGTGCCAAAAGTAATCCTCAGTAACCTATTTAGGACAGCATTACAGCTGCCAGAGCAAGGACTAGGAGCTAGCCCCGGTTTTCTTTGTACTGACACTGAAAAGGGAAACAGCTTTCCGCTTTCAGTACTGTATCTGGGTTAGGTTCAGCCACATGGGACTGGATTATGAGAAACTGCTGCTTGAAAAACAATTGTGCATCTCAGAAAAAAAGCTCAATATTGCCCTTACTTCAGAGTGTGCTTTTGTTTTAACATGACATTTTCAAATCATGCCAAGAAATAATGGCATCCTAAGGAGAACAACACATTTAATATGCTTCAACCACAGTGATGTGAGATCACTTAATGGTTCCGATAGGACTCTCCACTTTAAGTGATGAAGTTATACTTCTTTAGGAATATCTGCGCCTTTTATCTTGCAAATGCTTGTGTTTAATGTATGCTAGCTGCTGTAGTTTCAGACTCACAGTGAAGTTCTCTGGAACTAGGTCTGGAGTTAGGTCTCTGTCCTATGAAAATAAATAGGTGTTTGAAGTGCCCATGTACAAGGGCGGCTAAAAATGCATAGCTATGACCTTCCCTTTTTGCAGATGCTTAGGACAAAAAGGTGCTACATCAGACCTTTTGGTCAGTCTGCAGTTCTAACTGTTCTGACGTTTTAGAAGCTGGAAGAGCAGACAATCCCCAAAGCAGGCTGGTCATCCTTTTTGTGCTCTCTCTGAAGTGCTTCTGCTGATCAAACGTAAATGCAGAGCATTAGGAATTATAGCCTAAATAGTTATGACTCTCGTGCTGCAGCATTCACACTCAGACAAATGGCATTAAGCGCTCACACTCACCTACTGTTGGTACAAACTACCTCATAAATTTTGTGGTGAGCTCAAGAAGCCTGATTACCAGTCTCCTAAAATCTCCTAATGCAAATCCATTCCTGTCTTCGAAGCAGCAGGATGATACAAAGGACTTTATGGGTACCTTTTCAGTGAGTTAATAAAACCTAAAGCCAATAATAATGACAGCTAGTAGGTAATTCATCACAGCTTGTACACTGCTGGCAATACATCAGCATAAAACTATCATTAGAGGCCGGTATCTGTGTGTTACCAGATGAACTCTGCATTAAAAAATGAGATTTTATTTTCCACAAATGAGGCCATTAATTCAAATACTCTTTTTGTCTTTCCTTGGTGTGATGAGGCTGCTAATGCAACACAACAAAGCCATACTTTGTCTCAAACAACTGGAGACTTGGGATTCTGAACCATTCTCTCTGTTGAATTTCATTAGTACTGAGAGTCTAGAACAGAAATTATGAGATAAAGCTTATTTTTAATCTTAAATATAGGGCAAAAGTGAAAAGAGCTTGACAGATTTCTGAACAGAGAACAGATGGGCAGTTTGGCATGGAAACAAAGACGTTAGCATACATTCATCATTCTTATAGTGAAATACGTGCTTATGGTGCCTATCAAATGAATGTGCGGATCAAGTAGCTCCCTTTCTGCTACAAGTGGTGCTTTATATTGTTATCCTATAAAGTATCTAACACACTTTTGAAAGCTAAATGGTCAAATGATCTTCTTTTCATCATCTCTGTCATTTCTTCAGCATCACACAACTCGTGGATTTCAGCAGTCATTGATGGTTGAGTGTTCTTGACTCTGGGTACTGGCTGATGTAGAGAAACAAAGTCCTGGTTGTACCACAGCAACAGGCTGACAGACCAGCACGGCTGTGAATGAAAACTCTGCTACAGAAACCTGTTGAGCAGATAAACTGAGAAATGCGGATGAATGCTGTATGTGCTTCACTGGAGCAGGATGTGACCATCTAGGTTTTCCTGTAGCCAATCTGTTGTTCAGAGAACTCTCTGGATCATTTATTTCTGGTGCACATAACTCACCAAAAGCAGGAAAATTTCCAGTGGATTGTCAGATAATTGTTTTTATGACAATGCTACAGTAGATGCAAAAATGACTTTTTTTTGGACTGTGACCATGATTTGGGGGGAGAGGGGGAAAAGACTCAAATGCCAGTCCTGGTGAAATCAGTGGGAAAAGTGCAGTATCTTGCTTTGCACTATGAGAACTTTAAAGGTGAACTCACATCATTACTTGGAGGGAAAAAAATGAACTTTTGGTTGGAATTCCAGTGATTCTGTAAGTAGGCTTTACTATTAATGTAGGTAAATTTTGCCTTCTGATATGTCCTCAAAGGCATCGGTAATGTCCAAGGCCTACCATAGCAATGCATGTTATTGCCTTGAAGGGTATGTCTAGCTGAATTGTTTCAACAGAAGAGGTTGCATTTGGTAGTGTATGGCAACCTGAGGTCAATGGCTTTTATTATCACAAATGTCTTTTCTTTGATTCAGTACAACAATCTGTAGCTAGCACTGTTTATCAAGGCAGTGTACAAAAGATGTGCAAAGTATCTCCATTATGACAGAACTGTGAAAAGTAAGGCCCTTTCCTGTACCACAGAACCGAATCGTGTGGACTCACTATGCCATATTTATCCCATTCTAGCTAAAGCTAATTGGATGCAGACATTTTCTGTTATCTGCCAGAAGCTTTACACATTTCCTCTTATTTCTTCTCCTCTTTTTGCATTTTTATCCTACTGTCTGGGACATTTCCTCTCTGTTTACAACCCACGTGTAGTCCCCATCTCCCTTGCCAAGCACACTATCTTTCTATCTCATTCCACCTGCTCTATTCCAGCCCCATTCTGTTGTACCGTGTTTTGGTTTCCTTGGCTGGTTAGAAACTAGTATTGGGACAGGTAAGCCTGCTGCTCTGTAACTACAGGTAAGGTGCTGGTTTTGTTAAACCTCCTTGTGAAATTAATTTTTGTCAGAGGACTGATTGGTAGATTTTGTGAGATCCCTGTAAAGATTTTGTCATAATCAGAGAACAAGAAAATTAGAGAACTCCAACCGCAGGAAAGCTACAACCCTTCCTGCAGGCACCATGTTGCTCAACAGTCATCACTGCAAATCTCCACAACTGCTTTTGGCATCATTGCAAAAATTCTGGTTCTGTTATGCTTTGAGTGATTAATGACTAGTTCCAGAGATGTTCTCTGGTGATTCTCACATGAGGCACAAAGGAATCAATTGCCTCAGCAATGTCTGGGAGCAGAGTATGTCAGGGATACAGTTCGCTTCCCTGAGTTTATAATTAAACATCTTATTGCATTCATTGCTCTAAGGTGCTAACCTAATATGTCCTGCATCTGTTTGGCCTGAGCACTGCAGGTTTGCCTTAGCAAACTGGGAGAGTTTAGTAAGAAATGGCTATTAACCACCAAAACTACAAGTATTTTTATGTTATGAGGAATACAATTTAGTCTGATTTTATTTGTTCAGTTTTTTTATATATGCAATAGTATATATCAGAATACTCCAAAGCAACTAACTGTCACTACAAGTTTTGTTTTGAATACTAGGGAAATTAGCATGAAAAATGGCCCTGATTCTGCTCTATGCAAAGCTATGTCAGAATAATTCTAACATTTGTACTAAATCTTTCTCAGTGTCAACCTTACAGATCAGTACAATTGAGTAGAAAATTAATATATCTTTTTTTTTCTTGATATTTACAATGGTGAAAAGGAGAGACATTTTGTCTTGTAGTTTTGATCGTCTCAGTTTCTAAATGCATGGTCTTCCACGAAAAGAGTTTGGGCTTTTTTAATTGGGCTTGATTTGACTTTGAAATGTAAAAATTAGGAAGGATTCCACTTAAAGTGGGAACTTGCAGCCTGCAGCCCAGCAGTGTTATTCTGGCTGATGTTCTATGTGATATGACTGTGGGGAAAATTTGCTGCATTGCCATTCTCTCATTGTCTAAGAGAGAATGTAATATGTATCCATGTATCTACAGTGTGGTGATTCTGTTCTAAGGTGTCTTAGAGAATTCTTTTGTTTAAACAAATTTTTGTATCTCTATTTTTCCATTCTGGGGAATTATGCATAACAAGATAATATCACAGCAGTTCTTTGAGTTAGGGTAGCAATTTCATCATGAGGAAGAAATGGAGAAGTCAAACGTCTTTTGAAGAGCTGTACTGGCAGAATACATCAGGACCTGACAACCAAGCTTGTGTTTCTTCTCAATGCATAGCTTCTTTCTGGTACATTTTGAAACTGGGGACATTTGGAAGTATCCAAAACCAGTTTTCACTGTGTACCATCACACCCAAACTTCTGCTCATTTCAGAGACTTGTTGCCGCCTTTGCTCTCCCTCAGAGACCATTGCTCTGTGCCTGATTTCTCCACAGATGTGGCATTTTTGTCAGCTCATGGTGTTTTTCCTGTGAGTAAAGAAGCCAAGCATTTTCTATGCCTGTGTAGTCTTGATGTTTTGTTTTTCCTGATTTAACAGTGCTATGTACAGGAAAGCCTGCATTCTTTAATATTGGGAGTCAGGAAAAGATTTAAGAATGAATCTGGAGATAAGTTTGCGTTGCACTGGGGCTACACCTAGGCCTCTGCTAAGACTATATTTAAACATTATTTTCATAAATTGTAATTTCTGTCCCATTGCCTTTCTTCAGGCTCCCTATTTCTACCTGCATATACTATCTTCTGATTTCCAGAGGATTTTGAGGTAGCTGAAGCAGCGATCTGGCTGGGTCCACTGGGTCCTACATTCCTGTCCTAATAGCCTGCCACTTCCAACACTACTTTATCTGATGTGTCAATGGACCAGGGTTTTGTAAAATTATATTTTCCTTCAACACTTCAATCCCCCGGTCTTTTCTCAAGAAAAATTCTTAAGACTACAGAATGTATTGTGCCTGAGGCTTGTAGAGTGATACGCAAGATTTAACTGTGCTGTTTGGCAATTCTTGCTTATAACACACTGAAAAATTATTCACTATGAATCCCACTTGGATCTAATTATGATCTATCAGCAAAGTAGGTGTGAACAAGAACCTGAGCATTTTAAAATGCATTGTTATTCATTTTAATCAAGGCAAACAATTCGATGGTATTTTAAGAATGTCCCATGAGTTAAAAAAGAGGGGCCCAAAAGTAGTATTAAAAGCTGTTCCACAAAATCAGCTTCAGAGAGTGTGGTGTGGGATTCCTGTGTTGTGATTAATGGAAAAGAATATTTCTGTAGACAGAGGTGGAGGATTTGTTCCATGTATCATTTTTCTGCTATGGCACCATGCTTTTTGGTAGTGTTGCTTATAGAATCATAGAAACACAAGCTTGGAAAGCACCTACAGGATCATCTACTCCAACTGTCCTCCTATCACCATTACTATCCCTAAGCTACTAAACCATATCTCGTAACACATCATCTGGATGGCTCTTGAACACCACCATGGACGGTGCCTCCACCACCCCCTGGGCAGCCCATTCCAGTGCCTGGCTGCTCTTTGAGAGAAAAAGTTTTTCTTCTATCTAATCTAAATCTGCCCTGGTGCGATTTGTGGCCATTTCCTCTGCTGAGGTTTAAATGTATGAGAACAAGGTTGGTGCAGGTGCTTTGAGTTTAATACAAAGTTCTTAGCAGATGCTATGTAGCAGTTCACTGTAAAATTAAATTTCAGTGCCATGGTGTCCCTTAGGAACACAAATATCACCACATCTTCTCCCCTTTTATGTCAATTGAATCTGTGATATTCAATAATTTTGCTGTCCTGTGTGGACACTACAAAAGCTTCATCAAATACGGAGTTGAAATTTCTGAGTGCAGGTGTGCTATTGCATGGTCATACCCCTTCCCCTAGGCTGTGCTGAACAGTGAGGAGAAGGATGTGCAGGTCAGTATGAGCATCTTGAACTGCCTGGACTATGGTGCTGTAGCCAGGAGCAGTCTCACTCACCTTGGGCAGTTGCAGAGATGGAGGCAGAAAGTCAGATGCATCTTACTGATATCTTCCTCTCGATGCTTTTCAACTCAATTGAATTCAAGACAGTGGTGTTCTTTTGCTAGGTCCATAGGGAGTATTCTCTGTAAAACACACGTTTCTTTGCCTTTTGGAGTATATTTCTAGCAATGCCTAACCTTTACTTTGCTCTGCTTTTCTATTTCTACATTATTGCAAAGAACAGCCTTCCAGGTAGCTGAAGAGCCTCCCTTAGCCAAGTGGTTGCAGCCTACCTTCATTGTTCTTGTTGCATTTCTCATGCTTTCCCTGAGGCTGCTTTTTTTTTTTTTTTTTTTTTTAATCAAACAGAAAACTTGTATTTATTTTTTTGTAATCATAGAGGCCATTTAAACAAAATATTTAGTTATGTCTCTCTCCAATTTAAGTCTGGAGCCAGTTTGGATTTGTTATAATTAGAACAAGATTTTCTAAATGACAACATTTTCCAGTATCTTTCAACTGAATCAGAGATTGGAATCTCAACTTCTGTTTATGGCAGACATTCAGAAAAGTCTGTAAGTGTATCTGTAACTCACACTGACTTCAGTGGTGGTGTTCACAGTTCCATACAAACATATGCTTAAGAGTCTTGCTAGCCTAGACCTGAATATCACACAGAGCTTGGGAATTTTGACATGTTTTACCAGTCCAAAGAAGAATTGAAATTATAAATGGCTGTTTTAGGGAAACTCTTAAAAGTAACTGATTTAATTTTTAATTTCAGTGAACGTGTATTTCATTGGTATTGTGATTTCCAACTGCATTGAGATAGCAGCAGAGAGTGACCCCAAGTTATAGGGGAAACATGTGAGGCAGGCAGAATGTGCCAGACCCCATGACCATGGTCTGGCTTGGCTGGGTTTCATAGTACCAGCCTTGAGCTGGAAAGTGTCCCGGACATGGAATGCTAGAAGAAATGACGAGGTACTGCCATAGTCTTTGGAGGCATGTAGAGCCAATGGTTGAATGCACTCACTCCAGACTGCCTTTCACATGGTGCCACTTGTACTACAGAGGCAAATGGCTGGAGACTGATTTGTTGATGCATTAAGGTGCTCTAATGAGGACAATGACTAATCAGGTATATGTATCTTTACAAAGTGGTACATTTTCCACATAAGATGCAGTTTCTTTTTCATCAGTGCAAGTAAGTAGCCAGTTTTACTGTTTCTTCTCACTGAGGGGAAACACCACTAGTATAGAAACTACTGAGTGAGAGCTTTAAAATGCAGTTTCAAGCACAGATGTGTGAAACAACGCTTTTTGAAAGGAAAAGACCTGTGTTGGGAGAAAACCTTTGCTAATCTTGTGCCTTGATTTTTCAATTGCTAGAGGGCAGCATTGCATCAACAATGAGAGTATGACCTCTGTAGGCGTGTAAGCATCTTGCTACTGAGTTTAAACTTCTCAAGGATAGCAATGCTTTCTCAGTTTTATGATTATGGCACAGTTAACAAAGCTATTTCTACTTTGATTTTGGTCTCAGTAATCTCAATATCCATGTATCTATATCTCCTATGCTTGTTTTTGGCTTATCATAAACGTTTCGGTGAATAGTTACCTTGTTCACTTTTCTTTGTGCAACTGCCAACATAATAAGTAAAGAAATTACGACATTTAGGAGTAGTTTCCCAAGTTATGTTATTTAGCTCATAACATTATACAGTCAATCAATTTTCTCACCTCCCCAGAAGATGGCATCTACAAAATATTTAAGCATTAGACCCTGCAACAGGGAATGGTTGGATATAAACGTTGCGACAAATTATTCAGTTTTTGCTGATGGGTGTTGCTTTGCATTCTGTCTCAGAAGGGTTTGTCTCTCCTTTATGTTGTTGTTCTTCTCTGGCTTTTCCTTATTTTGCTGATGCAATGCTTATTGTAAATGCATTTTTAAAAAGCTGAGTGTAGAATCAATTTTGTTCACGGTACTCATAACCACCCAAGTACTGAAACAATACATAGAATAAATTTACTTGCACAACTAGATTTCCAATTACAAACAATTACAAAATGTAAATATCTGAAATTCCCACAGTATCAATAAAATTAACAAGCTTTCTGTGTCTAGATGCAGCTTTTTAAGACACAGAACTCAGCATAGGAAAATCAATATTCTAAAATGTGGCAAGTGATTTGGGGCTTCTGGGTGGCACATCTGAAACTACGAACATCTCCTAATCGAGAGCTTGCTTGGTGTAGTGCTGCTCTCTGCTTCCTGTGAAGATACATCCTCTGAGATATGTTCCTCTGAATATTTATTTTATTTATGAAGGTTGTTGTTCACTTACCACCTTTCACTGAAATAGGCACAAGTATCTATGGGTCTGCCCCACGCTTCCTTTGGCTAGACTTGCTCCCAGCACACTGCCTGTGTCTGGGGGGCAGACTTCACATTCCAGCCCTGACCCTGACCATGCACTTTGCATTGAAAAGCTGTCAGCATTCTTGACATGGAACTGGTTGTGAGTGATCAGTTATGCAGAGTTTATCTTGCTAGACAAACTGTGTGCTATTGGGGAATCCTCAGTGCCTTTTAAAGAGAGCTTTATATGCCTTTTGACAGCTGTGAATCTAAGGGAAGATAACAAAATTAACCTTTGTCACAAAGTTTCTCTCTTACTGCCTCAGATTTTGTGGCTTCTTCGCTTAAACTTTTCTGATGCTCTTCAAGATCTCTGAGGCCAAGGTTATTCCTTTAACTCCCCCCTTGTGTCATGGATCCCAGGATTCCCCTCTTTCCCTCAAGGCCTGGCTTTCAAGTAGCAGTTCCTCCTGCAGAGTCCCTCATCCCCAGCCTCTCCCTTTTCCCAAAAGCTTTCAGACTCTGAATTCAGAAAGGCGAAATCTGTCAGAGAACACCTGAGACTTAAGATACTCTCTGGATTTATGTCATTACTTGGGCACAGTAGGTATTGATGCTAATGTGAATTTCGTCCACCAAGAAAAAAAAACAACACTTCAACTGTTCTAAATTAGTTTAAAAAAACAAAGCCAGCTTCTGAAGAAGTGCAGAATGGCACAGTACCATTGAAACCAATGGGGTGAACTGGCTTACACCAGCAACAACTCTGCTCGTACCGGCCTTTTCTCTCTCTCACTAGAAATGTCTGCTAATAAAAGCACAGCCTGTAATTTGGAAACTCTTTAAGAAGCCAAATTAATCACAGAATTAACTGTAGTGTGGTGAAATGGCAGGATGAATGGGCAGTCAGAAGTTTAGGTGTAGAAGAGTAGGTGTTGAACTTCTGACAGCTCATTGCCTTGGGTTGCTAAATGGAAAGACCTGCTTTTGCATATGGTCCCAATTCCAGGTCTGCTGAACTGGAGTCTGGCTCTGCAAGAAGCCCCATGTAGGTAACTGCCCACAGCTCATCAAACCCGCTGCCAGGTGCTGCTCTCAAAGTGACCTTCCTAGTGACACAGCTTCTGGAGGCTCACTGGTCAGCCATGTGAAGTAATGAGGTGGTTTCAGCTCATCCAATAGCCTTCATGGCTGACCAGCTGCCCCCCAACCCCCACCTACTGATGCAGACTATGGACAGGTGCAGTGAAGGAGCTGCTTGGTCTGCTACTGTTTGCCCTGCTGCTGGGCTTCAGGCTCTGTGGTGCTGAGACAGCTGTCTGAGCCTCTCTCCTACCACCTGCACCTGCTTCTTCTGTAGCCATCAGTGTTTCCTCTTCCCATTTCCTACAGAGGGCACTGAAGTAGGTCTCTGGTCCTCCCAGTTCTGACAAGCTGAAATAAACCTTCCCAGGGACGGTTACTGCATCACCGTCCTGTGATTTCTTTCTCATCTCCCCCGTACCCACTATAAACCAACTCATGCTGCCAAAAAAGAGCGCTGTTCTAATCTCCAGCACATTTCTCCAGAGTGAGCAGCAGACTTCAATCTCTGCAGGCTGGCAATCTGCTGTCTTTTGCTAATGCTACAATCAGTTCTTTTTTTTTTCTTTTTAACCTCCATGCTTTTATTTGCAGGCTCTCAGTATGAAATTTCTTTTGGTTGTTTGTCTAGTTTTTAGTTTCACAACTGAAGAACAAAAAACACTTTTAGACTTTCTTTTAAAAACTTTTTTTTTCCTGGGAAGCAAAAAGCAGCCAAAGACACAGTACTGAATAAGCCCAATTATGTTGCATTCTTGTGGCTGGGTAAGACACAGAGCAACTAAAACAAACTAACATAAACAGGGAAAGCCAAATTAAATACTTACATTCATATAGTGCAAGAGGATCCTGGGCTCAGGAATGTAATTCAATCTTTATTTATTTTTTATGTAGACGGTGCATAAAATTGCTGGATATCTTTGCAATGCAACTCTATGGTAGTGGAATACTTTTTGACTAAAGATTCAGCTAGCACAGTGTTGTAAGAGGACTAAATGTTTGCTCAGTGTGCAAGAGAGCTTTGCCAAATCTAAAGAAAGGATCACTGAGTCAGTCATGGCTCTTCATAATACAAAAGCAAATTATCAAATGGATACCTGACACCAAATGGGGAGAGAGAATGTGGGTGTCTAATTGACACATACATGGTCTGCTCAGCATTGGAAGTGTGAAGTTCTACTTGAAGAAAAAATGATTGTGGTATGTAAGGAATGCAGATGTTTATCTATATATCATTGCCACTGGGCCTTCTCACAGCCCTGCTAATAACTGTGCTGCAGAAAAGCTTTTGGACTTTTCCAAAACAAACCTGACCTTGCTATCACTCCCCACTCCAGTGTGCTTTGTGCAAAGGAAGATACATGAAAAAGTAACTGCAGCTTAGCATAGACGTTAAGAAATGGCTATAGCACAGTATTTTGTAGTTGAAGATTGGGATGGAAGGATTTCTTTTGGAGGCATTGCTGTTAACTGACAAATTATACACTCTGTGCTTGTGATTGATGCACCATCTCTAAGGTCTATGAGCAACGTATCAGATGGTGGCAATTGATCCCTGAAGCACCAACACACAAAGTGGCTATTTCCTGCTGACAGGTTGAATTGAAGAAGCTGCAATTTATTAAATACATTGCTAGCTGGTTTCCTGGCACACAAGTGCTGGAAGCCATTACTGGGACCTTAATGGAATGAAGGAAGTTTGAATCTTAGGCACAAATGAAACAGAAGGTGCATCATAATCTTCATCAAGCGATGGTCCAGTTAAGATCTGTGTGGATGGTGAGAGTTTCCATGTTTATGCACCGTTATGAAGGAAGACCCTAAGGCTCTTTATATATATAACTGTGGAAATGTATGAAGGACCAGAGATTTTTCAGCTCTGCTAGCTTCTTGTCCTCTCAGTGTTGAGTTCCCACCATGGTTTTTCAGTAGGGAAAAGGTGATGAGCTTTTTCATGGTGAAGTGTCTATTCCTATGAGACATTCCTAATCAAATTGGATTTGGCTTTACTATTTGTAAATATCTCTGCTTGTCTCCTGATGCTGTAGGAAGAATGCTCAGTGCTTTGCCTGGACATTAGGTATGTCAGAGCTGTTATGGGAGTGATTGCAGGAGCTACCTTCCTGTTCATGAGGCATAGCTGCAGTCTTGTAAGAAGAATTTCCAGGGCTGCCGCAGTTGTTGGTAGGATTTACCTTTTCTCTATCTCTGTAGTGGAAATGCCAGGTCATGTCTTGAAACAGTGAGCACCTGGTGGAAAGACAGGGCCAACCCAGGGAACTCAGGTGCATGCAGTGCATCTGAGTGACAGGAAGGGGTGGATCCTGGCTCCACCCCTTACAGACCTCATTTAAGGGTTGGCAGGGAAGGTAAGGGAATCTTGCTGGAGATCTCTGTATGCCTGAGGTCTTCTGAAGGTAAACAGCTTCTTTCCTTTGTTTCTGTGGCTGTTGCATTTGAGCAAATCCTCAAATGCCTAGGTTGCTTGCTGCAGCCTCAAACCTTGCTGCTTGGCTGCTGTTGCTGTGCATTCCAACGCATAGCTGTCTTTCTCTTTTGTTCTGAGGATTGGGGGTTTCTTATCTAAGTGGTCCATATTGCCATCCATATTGGGATGGGTAGTGGCATCCTAAATGGCACGTGGACAGTCATCATAGAAGAGGGGTCTGGGTTGTGTTGGCAGTATATATATACATTATCCACCCTGTTCTCTATTTTCAAATCCCGTTAAAGATTTCAAGTCTTAGATCTGAGAGAAGCTGATAACATGAGTGTGTTGCACCTACTTACATTGCATAAGCAGGCCAGGTGATGGAGTAGGGCATGAGCACTCTGGCCTCGATAATAAGAAGTGCCAAAAAATTGTTCTCTCAGTAGTACTCAAGCATATGCACTAGTGTGTGGGCTCCAGGCTTAACAGAATTTCTGGACCTAAATGAGTAGCCTCCATTTCATCCTGCTGTCAGGGAGCAGCTGTAGGGTTTTGCTGCACAGAGAATGTAGCACCTGCCTTGTCTGGCAGCAATGCTTCCTCTGCATTCATCTGCTTCCTGTGAGGAAACCTCCAAATTCTATGTAGTGGACCGTGGTCAGAATTAACTGTGTGAACTTGATGTTCATGATTTCTTTCTCTGTGGTATTTCTAGCAAATTGGGTACCTGAGTTGTTAAGCAGCTGGGATATTCTACAAATAAATGCATGTTTTGTGGGGGTTTGCAGGATGTACAGCATAATCAATGCTCAAGGGAAAGCCAAGAGAACAGCTGGAGCCTTGCTCAGAGTGGGAGAGCTCCATTCTGTGAAAGGTAATGGAAAACTTTACTGTTTTGCTTTGGTGCTGAGTAACTTGATCTGTGTGGTTATTTTTATTCTTTTCTGTTTACATTCTTAATGCCTTTTTCTGATATATTTTTTTTCAGTGTATGTATACTTTTCCCTCCCTTCTCCTGTGGGCTCCTGGGCAAAATTTTGCTAAAGCCTTTTCCCCCTAAAAATGTTGATAAATGTAGATTAAAGATATCTGTTTTTGCAAGAGACCTGTATTCACCCTTTTGCTCCCTGGATGAAGATTGCTGTGGTTTATATGCATGCAGCTGCTGTTTAATGAAAGCCCATGTCTGCCCTGGCTTTAATGTCAGTCAACAGTAGTGAAGCTGTTAAACCTCTCTGTTACTTCTTCCTTCTGTCCTATGGATGCATGAAATGATGTGTGTAAGTAGATTGAGAAACAAAGAAACGAAAGCACAGTTTTCAGTTTTTCTGTGTGTTTTCAGTCCTCTTTAAGAGAGAAAGATGTGGAATCCTGTTCGTGAAAGAAGTGGGAGAGCCTGGGCTCTCTGCTTGTGTGAAGCAGAAGCTCATGTCCAGCTTGCAGGGTTCAGAAGGCCCTGCTTTCTAGAGGGCTTTTTTTTCTTTTTTTTTTCTTTTTTTTTACATGGCTGTTCTAAATGATAGATGAGATAAATTACTATAGCTACACGTTTTTTTTATTTCTATGGGACTTGGCATTAGAATAGGAAATCTGTAATATAAATTAAAAACAAAACCAAAAGACAATCAACAGGAAAAAAATTGACCTCTCTTTGAGTGCCGTGTAGGCTTCCAAAATTGCATCAGCTCAAGTTTGTGGTTTATTATGTGGGCTCCTCTTGATAACTTCTGAAACTTCATCCAAATGACCTCTTCAGATCCTGGGTGGAGTAACACGAATATGATGTAACAGACCTGAGGTCAGCGCATCTCCTCCCAGTGTGTGGTCTGTGAATAATATCTGGGCCTGTGGGTCCTAGAAGCAGTGATCTCTCTCAGAAAGAATTTAAAAAAAAAAAAGAGCAGTTGTATCACAGTTAATACTCCCATTTCCTCAAAGAAGCCATTCACTGTGGAGTAGGAAGGAATATGCCTTTTCAACATCCATCTTTCAAAGAGCACTCAGCAGTGCAGGCTCTCTGAGGGCTGGAGCCGGGTACAGAAGTCATGTGGAGACAATTTAATAAGGTCTCTATTTGATATGAGTGCTTGCAAAACAAAACATTTTCGTTGTGATGCTTACAAGTGGCTTTAATTGTAATCTTTGAGCAGTGTTAACCACAGAGAGGTTGTAAAACAATAGCTTCTCTCTAAACATAAGTTTAAGAGTATTGTTTTAGATGTTGCAGATTTTAGGATGTCAGCTGTGGTGTTGTCTTGCCTCTTTTCATAAATGTATTCTGTAGAAATACTGGTAGCTTTAAGGGGAACCAAATGGATTTTTTTTTTCAAACCAAATGGAAAATTTGGTGTGCATGCTCTATTCCCCAAAATGTTGTTTAGGTTTGATATGTTAAGTACCGGTGTTTAATGGAGAAGTTCTACATCTCTGTCCGTGATATTGTCCCTTGCAACGTAGAGCACTATTGCTGTAATTATTTTATCTGGTGCTTTTATTTACACGCTGTAGTTTCAGGTTGTGAACTTCATACTGTAAAAATTATTCTTGACTCAGGTGGTTGAGATAAAGCCTATGGGTGGCTTCACAATAATAGTGGACCCGGTGTATGTCTTTGTGGGGTTTCAGATAGAGCCTTTTCCAGTGTCTTAAATGGGAAAACTTTTTATTAGTGCTGTTGTGATCTCCTCTGCTTGTGCCGTGGCTTTAAGTGTTCTGATGGGATCTGGAGCACTGTCTTGTCAAGGCTTAATGGAGGAAAGAAGCTGTGAAACTGGTCTGCAGCATGCTTTGGAGCTTCAGATAGGTGCCTTCTGTATACTTTCAGATGGCTAATGAAGGCTATGTTACATGTCATCAACATGCAACATGTAAGTTAAATAATAACTTGTGATAATGCTTATCAATATATCCCTAAGAGTGATTGGCCAGGCTTTGTGACATATATTGTTTCTGTTTTGTTAGCAGAAAGACCCTTTTACCAGAGGATATTTAATCATCTTTCACCTCAGGTATATTCCTCCTAATGTGCCTTTGAGTGCTTGTGTGTATGTTTGCCTGTGCCTAGGATCTTCTGTACTTACTCAAGAGCAGTGTCCAGTTCTGTGTATAGCAGTTGGGCATTAACCAATCTAACTGCCTAGAAGAGAAGACTTATCTTTTTCCTAGGTTAGAGATTGTTTGTTTAAAAAATAAATAAATAAAAATAATCAACTCACTACGCATTTCCCTGGGGACAGAGTTCCTAGCTATTCTCTCTAAGAGATTGGAAGACATATAGATAGGAGAAAAATAGGCTCTTCTGGACAGTGATTCTGAAGAGGAGTCTTTATGTGCTTTTTATTGTTACTTGCTCAGTCCTGGAAAATCCTGACTTTTCACCAATTGCTGTTGGAAATATGAAATATTGCAAGCAAGATGGATTTCAGTTAGAAATCAAGAGGAAGAGAGACAATAACTTGCTTTCAGCTAGCCACTGGGACCTGGGCAGGGGAACCTGCAAGTGAGGAGCCAAGAAGAGATGCTTAGAAGCTCCATTTGTGGATAAAAACAGTCACTATCAGTTATCATGAATAATCTGTCATCTTCACGTTAGTTTAGCATTTTTTTAATTGAGTTGACAGTGTCTATTTCTCTTTTGAGTTGGTATTGAATTGGATGAGCATGCTTTCTGAAATGAAGAGCGCATGTTTTCATCTATTTCCCCTGAATCTGGTGGTAAACTTGTTGCACATTAGAGTATAATAATGAAATGCTAATAATCAAACAATCTTTTTCTTTGCCTTAATATTTCAGAATATAGCCTATGACCCATGGAAAAATAACACCCCTGTATCTGTGCACTTAAGATGTCTTTGGCAAGCTAGATCTCTGAGGAGATAACATGTTTGAGTAAGCATGGTTTATATATAATGAAAAATAAAGTGGTTGTTCTAGGTATTGACACTTGGCAAGCACTGAACTGAAAGTGAGAGTGCACATAATTTTTTAGAGGTATGGATAGATTGGTCTGAGTTACTTTTTATTAAAATTATGCAGTAATGCTTAGTCATACCTCAGATGCAGGTGCTGGAATAAAAGCAGATTATCCTCCAGAGGTAAGAATCACCTTTATTCCATTGGTGCCTGTGCAATGAAAACCAAACTGGAGGGATCAAATTGCTTTAATTCCATTGGTACAATCTTTGGACAAGGCCTTCTCTGTGCTATTGAGCAAGGAAGCCTTATCTCCTACTGGCCAAGACTATGTGCCGTTTTACTGTGGGTAACTAAAATGTGCTGCTTGTAATTGTGTTCATTTATGAGTCTTAATCTGGTGAATAACTACATTTTCCTGCAGTTGTGTTCTCTAAATCATGTAAGCCAACAGCAAACACCTTCCTGTGCCTATCTCTTATGGAAATAACTTGATAGAAGCAGAATTCACAGATCCTCCTACCCAGGGCTTTGTAAATACAAAGTGAAACCTTCTGATGTATGAAGTCTATACAACTGAGTGGTAAACCTTATAAAAAATATATTCCATATTTCGGAAAAGACTTTTCCCTTGCCATGTATGTCCTTTCCTTTGCCCTTCAATTAAGTCTGTAGAACACACAGAAATATCGTAGCGAATGTAATTTAATTTTTCTCATGCTTTATTGCTGCTTAATTATGTCCCTTCTAACGTTAGTAGGAGAGAGTCAAGCTGTAGCAGAACTCAACCAGTTCAACGTGTGTTTTTGTTGGCTCTGCAAAAAATGCTTCCATGTATTGCCACCAGTGGGTGCTTTACCGGAGCAGGGCTGTCTCACAGAGCTCAAGCACGTTCTTGCAGCCGCTGAATGCGAAGGCATATAGCTCCATGTTACAATGCCTCTTAGTGGGATTCTTCCAGTGTGTTCACTGCCAAGAGCAATAGAAGATCTCGTTCCTGGTAGACTTTAATTGAGCCAAGCTTTCTTTGATTTGAAAGTTAGTTTTGCCTCAGCAATGAGTAAAGAACTAGGCCATACAAATAGTTCCTGTATAGATCAAAAGGCTGTTGTATGTGGGTATTAACAGCTAGCATTATTGATATTAATGAGGAGACATACTGAGCTTACCATCTGCAGATGCTGGAGTGGGTGGATTAGATTTGGGTTTTAGGGAATTGGAAACAACCTGATTTTTTTTTTTCTATTTGGCTAATTATGAAATGATTCTTAAAACAGATAAGAGTGACTAATTTGCCAATGAATTTAATGGGATGAAAGGCAAGTACAAAAAGAAGCAAACAGAGAAAGCATAGGAAAAACAAGCAAACAACACAAGAGCGTAGTGTGCATTTAATAATGTGGAATTTCTGTAGGTACCATAATGAAAATTTTTCCCATGACCACTCAGGTCATTTTCTGGTTTTTGAAGTCCAAAATTCAATTAGAATTTGAACACAATAAATATCAATTGCAGAGTTCATTTTTGCTGGCTTGTACATGAATACTTATATGTCATGTGTCAGCAAATAAATCTGTGGTTCACAGGAGGAAATGTATGTATGGGTCTTGTTACCTGTCCTATTATATAACTGATTATTACATATTTTCTGCTCATAGGGAGCTACATCTTAAGTTTCTAAAATAGAAAACAAATCTTCATATTATATTTAGTTTGGAGAGTTGCATGGTTTTTGCTAGTGGCTCTTTCTGCTTGCTGCTGTGAGGAAAAACCTTCAGTATATTGTGTGCTGACTGTGACAGTGTTGCTTTTCTGACATTTTGCTTGTTTTAAAGAATGAGAGAGGCCACAAGCAAAGGAGCGTGCCTGGCAGCTTTGGCTGCTGCTATAGCAAGCCCTTGCTTTTAAAGGGAGAGCTGACTGTAGGTTTTCTTGGTGTTACAGCTCACATACCATCAGTGATAGCTGACTTGCTTAAATGTGAAGCTGAATGTGCTAGTATGCTATAAAGAAGAGTAAGCTAACTTGTGGTGATTTCTGGTACCAAGGGCCAATTCACCCTTTTGGCCATTTAAGAGGAACTTTCTGTAAATATAATTCACTTGTCATCTTTTCTATGATTCCTCTTCTATCATCAGTCCCTTATCTTTTATGGAAGACTCTTTCCAGCATCTTTGCCTGTTAGGCTAGTTATCTGGCGTGTTCTCTTTCCTCCTTACAAGATCTCATTTTGACTGTGCATCCTTAGGCAGCAAGAGCGTGCTTTGTGAATGCAGGGATTGCTTTGCTGCATTCTGCAGAAAGCCTGTAAGCTGTAGGAGAGATGCCATGCTGTGGTAACAGGGCAGCACGTCGTGGAGGTCTCATCTGCAAGGAGCCCTTTGTGTTCCAGAAACAGCATACAGCATAGTGCAGTTCAACTTTAGCTGGGTTTTCCATGTTCAGTAAGCAAGTGGGGGGGAGGAGTGTATAGAGGAATTAGTTTTCATCTTTTAAGGCTCGCGTTGTGTAGGAGGTTTCCTCTGCTTGTGCACAAAGGTGAGTTTCCACTTTACTTGTAGCTGCCCAGGAATCAGGTAGGTTTGTTTGGGATTGCGTGCAGGCCTTGGCAGAACAGCAAGCACAGCGCGGCCGGTGCTGCTGCTGACATGCTGCTGGCGTGACTCTGAGGAAATGGCACCTCTGTCCGTGTTTGAGGAGAGCTGAGAGGAGTAGGCTAAGAGCAAGGCCGACACAGCATCCAACCAGCAGCATGACAGAGCTCTTCCCCTCTGTCTTCATGGAGCTGCCATAAAGTCAAAGGAACTTGCTTGAGGCTCCACTGAAAATCAGTGGCAGCTCCAGCACTGAGTCTCCTGAGTCAAAGCAGTGCCTGAGCTCCAAACCTCTGTGCTGCTCCATAAGCCTCCTATCAGCTCATTACATAATGTTAGCCTGATTAACAACGATCGTTTTTTTTCTAACCAGAGCCAATGAACCTTGGGCTGCTTCGGAGAGGAGGGTTGCATTACATGGTAATTACAGGATGCAAGAGCTCTCCAAGAACATTTTAAGTTGAATGTATTTGATATTATGCAGATATAAAAAGGCTGCAGGTGGCTGCTCTCTCAGCTTCACCTCTTGACTTTTGGACTGTGCTTCTACAGAGGATTTTCAAACACTTCTATGCTGGGACAACAGATGATGGAAGGTTGCCCAGATACAACTTGTATCCTACTGGGAGGAGAAGAAATGGCCATCCTCATGTTCAGCTTCTCTGTGCATGAGTATTTCTTCCTGGCCAACAGTCATAGAAAAGAAATAAACAAAAGAACTGCACTTTCAGTGAAAATTCCTTCTTAAGTAATTTGGTAGAACAAAGGGCTTCAAACAATCTCAGGAATAAGCAATAAGCTACTGATTGACTGTACAAAAAACTTTAAAAGTAATGTGGAAGTATCTTACTGTCTATAGGAAGGCTTTTTTATTTACTCTACTTAAAAAAAAAAAAAAGCATATATTATCCTTTAGGTTTTACTTTTAGCATGCTAGCGTGTGAGACTGAGGAAAAACTGGGTTGTTTTTGTTTTTGCACTTTATTAAATGATGAATCTTAGCAATTGTGTATGCTTTTATCATATTCTGTTGTAGAGATAGCTGTAAGTTAGGCGTCATGTTGGGCTCATCTTGTCCAGGCATTGATTTCAGTACGTATTGGAACTTCCTTTAACATTTTCAAGAAAGGTTTCTTTCATTGCTACTAAACTTGGAAGGCAGACAAATGAAGTGGATGAAAAATATTTGTTTGGATCATGGCGTGTAAGAAAGTGATCTCAGTTCAATAGCCTGTCCCACGGTGTTTGCTTTTGATGTCGTTATTTTCTGGAAAATCCTTAACTTGCTATAAAATGTATGATTAGTGAAGTGCTTCAAAGCAAAGGATTCTTTCCTCCCACTTTTGATTATTTGATAGATTCTTAACATAATCATATGGTTAAACTGATTATGCAAAACAGGTTTTTTAGCAATTAATATTTGAGTGAAAGCCTGCTCTAAAGTGAAGCCGTAATGGATCACTGTTATGCTATCAGATTTTGCAGAGGATGTTTAGCTAAGCTTATTCTGTACAAACAAAGAAATGAAAAACAGGCTTGAAAAACTCATCAGTTTAAGACTTTTCTGCTGTGGAATATCACTGTCTTTTCTGATGCCATGGCAGCTTTGTCTGCAACTCCAAATCTTTTATCTTTGAATATTTTTACATAATCAGTGCTTTTTCACTGTGATCATAAGGTTTCATTATTTTTCTTAAAGCTGTTAAAAGAGAGAGTGGTACTTTGGCATGGATTCACAACGAGCTTTGATGAGTTCCAGAGAAGTGACTGTTATACAAATACAAGGAATGAAAAGAACTTGTTATCTTTAACAAGACCTTGATTGGATGTAATAAAAGTTCCTTGTTAATTTACTGAAGTTAGCAGCTATGCTGGTAATGAATTTATAATCAACAACATTTGATCTTCTGCGGAAGTTTTTACCCCTTTCTCCTCCCCCCCCACCCCCCGAATGTTTCTGGAGAGAAGTCCAGATAATTTTCTTTAATAGGGATTACAACTTTAAAGGAGCACTGCTTTACGGCGACCCTTTTTGGCCGTTTATCAGAATACTTATGCAGCTGGTGAATGTAACTACAGAATTCTGCGGAGGGATGACTGTTTTTCCTTAAACAATCTCTGGTCTCCCCGCCCTGCCATGGGCAGCACATTGTTTACAGCAACACTGACAAAATAAAGAATCACAAAAATGAGTTACGTGAACAGGAAAGCTTTGATTGTGCGGGAATAGCTCCAAAAATGTCTTCTGTTTAATGCATGTTAAGTGAAGTCATTATCCTAGAACTTTCAAGTAATTCTACCCAAATAGACATAACTTGTTTTTTTTAACTAATTGTGTTCCATTTAGAGTTCTGAGAAATTGTCTGTACTTTTAACATAAATTAGGACTGACGTTCACATGAGTGCTGCCACAAACGCTGTTCAAGTATTGCGCTGTGTTTGTAGGCAAGCTTTCCTGTTGACTCACTTGGATTTTACGGTCCTTTTTATGAACTAGCAGTGCTGGAATTCAAGGTTTTGCTGGGGAGGAGGTCGTGTAAGTGTTGTTTTATTTGTTGTTTTTTTGTAAAAGTCACCGAATCAGTCCTAAATTCCCTCAAGTTGCAACCCCTGCTATGTACTATCCTGTTCTGCTGGGGTGAGCACCAATAGCACAGTGACAGATGGACAGGGCAGACAGACGGCCCCTGTAATCCATCCTATGCCGTTTTTATAAGTCTATAAAAATGCAATAAAGAAAAAGGTCTCATTAGGTAGAGGCAGGGGGCTGATTGATTTGCAGGCCACACTCAGTTTATAGCTGCCTTCTGTGTGAAAGTCCATCTTACAGTGTGACTTTACCCTGTTTGCATGGCTTGTTTAGTCAGAGTTAATTTACTTCTGGTAGCGTCGAGCATCATTTGTGTTTTTGTGGTCACTTCTGTCCCAGTTTGGTACCTAAGTATGGACTCGTTCTCAGTTTATTTTGTACAAATGAAGCCCTTAAGCCTGAGGTCAGGAGGAAAGCTGGGTGACACACTTCTTCAAGCGTGCTGTCTCTGAAGGCAGGAGCTGGGTAATTGAAAGGGAAACTTAAAACCATCAGAGCTCTCATTTCAGCTTGCTTGTATTTTTCTGCACTGCAACAAAGAACACCTCCAAACGCTGAGAGAAAATGCTCTGTACGTGGCCAGTCTGGGTGATTCTCAAAGCGTTCCGCTTTGTCTTTTGCTGTGCAAGTGTTTCTAGGGAAGGGGCTTTTCTCTGGAGAAGAAATACAAGCACATAACTTTAAACAATGAGACAGAGCGACTGAGGGAGCCGGCTGCGCCAGCCGAGCAGCTTTCCTCAGGCCATGCCCACTGCCATTGCCGGCAGCCACCTTCACTGCCCAGGCGGGGAGGTGAGCGGGACTGAGCAGATGGAGCATCTTGCCACACAGGATGCATTTTTGGGAATACACCCAAAGAAATGATGACAAATTCCTACAGACGTACTGAGGAATGAGTCTTAAGGAACTGCAGTGGTTTTTATTCGTATAAGTAATATTTCAGTGACTGAGCTTTCCCTCAGCTATCTCCTGTGTCTATGAGTTCTAGGCATTCATGTTTGGTGTCAATTATTTTCCTTTTATTTATTTTTAAATTCCTGCTTTTACATTGTATTGGGTAATACTAATACTTAATAACAACAGCAGTTGATGAACATTTGTAGTAAGTTAAGGGAACAGACAGTCTTCAATTAAAAATACTTGTTAATGCTAGTGGAAATAGTTTCAAAGTATTTAGTAGTGTTAATGTTCTCCAAAGTTTTCAGTCTTGAGTTCTGTTCTTTGGCAAGTTGCAAGTTCTCAGAACTTAATTGAAGATCATTCAATCATTTACTCTTTCTTACTGGGTATCTAAAAGTTCTCTTTAGCATTAAACGTGGAGGTTGGTGGCCCTGCATGTGGCAGGGGGTTGGAGATTCATGATCGTTGAGGTCCCTTCCAACCCTGGCCATTCTGTGATTCTGTGATTCTTCAACCTTAAGAGAACAAAATAAGAATAGTGGCAAACTTAAATAACTTTGTTCTAGCCAAGAATTACTTGCTAAATTGATCATCATGCCAGAAAAGATTTGAGTCTTGAGTTCAAGCAAGGAATTCCAGTTACCATTGTAAAACTTTCCTCAGAGTCCTCTGGAAAAAAAATTATATGTCTATATATATCTGTTCCGGTATTTAGTTCAATCTCAATTTGTATTTTCTTATTATTATTACGCTTACTCTTCATTATTGCTGTTGTTGTCTTCCTCCCCTCCACTTCCTTTTTATTCAGAGAAACAAGCAAGTAAGCAAGTGACTCCCACGTGATACAGCTAACCACCCAACTCATCCTTACCCTTTGATACTATACATTCACCCCTGGAGTTGGTTCTTCAAAGCCATAGACTGGATTTGAGGAGCCAATTTCTGTTAATTTTAATGGAGATTGGACATCCATCCCCTGAGGCAGCTTTGAAAAATCTCCACCAGATTCATTATGGCTCTTCTTAGAGGCAATAAGATGTTTACCTAGTTATGTAGCTGCATTTCCTTAAGCACTGCTGGCATAAAGTTAAAAATCATCTTCCTCAAATGCAAAGTGCACCATTTCTCTCTGCAGCTGAGTCTTGTTTCATTTCTATGCAGTCCTCTATAGAAAACAATTTCAAAAGGGGAAGGCAGTTTTGGGGAGGAACTAGTAGACCATCCTTCTTGCATGTAAGCAAATAATACCTTTTTGTTTGACATGTAGCCTGTAATAATCAGTTACATTCTTTTCTCCTTTTCTGGATTCTGCATTGACAGCTGTCTTCAGAAAACTGATTTCCTTCCATTCTACTCTGAATGATTTATTTATAACATATTTCATCTTAAAAACAGAGGCTTTCAAAACAAAATTACTGAACCAGGGGAGGGAAAAGAAAGGAGAGAACTGTTTATTCTAATAGAACTAATAAACAATAAACCTGAGAACATTTTCTATTCCTTAACACACGTACGTGGCAGAAGTCTGGATTCACTTTCCCATGCACTGGTATTCTTCCCTCTGAACTGACTGAGAAATAAGATCAAATCTCAATTCTTTATGTTAGGCTAGTTTCCTAAGGAGTGTCTGTTCTGCAAACATTTCCTTTGAAAAAGCAAAAGTTTGCCATGGATATAAACGGAAGTATCCCTAGTTATAGCAATGTGGATGGCTGCTAAATTGCATTTAAATTGTCCTTGTTTAATATATGTTCTGCGCTGTCTCCCATGTATATATCCCTTAGTTATGGTTTTGTCAGATTTGTTTTTTAAAACGTATTATAAATCTGATTTCCCCCATAAACCAGTCTGGAAAAGGCCATCTGTACTGGAAACTGTTTTTAGTGACTTGACACTTTGGCTCTTTTATGTCGTGAAACGAGTTTTAATTTTCTTAACATAGGCCAGGCATGGTACATAAACCTCTTCCCCCCAGGGAGGCTTTTATGTTTGATTCCTTTAGTGGCAAAGCTTTTGAATTTCTCCCCTTGATTGACTTGATTATGATCTTACCAGTATATATCCTTCATGTTGACGAATTCCTGGTAGGCATCCTCAAAGGAGTTTACAAGCCTCAATGCTAGATGAAACAGAAGAATTAAATTGTCCTTGCAAAAACTGCTACTAGTGAAAATAGGAAGTTGAATATTAGTGCTGAGGGTTTATTTATTCTTTAAGTATCTAATTTGAGATACTGAGGAAAGGCTCCTTTTTAGAGAATCGATGCTCCAAGGTTTCTGCCAGCTGACTCTGAAGCCGCACAAACTCAGAACTGAATTTGGAAACGTGGGCACCAAACCCTATAGATATTGTTCTAGTTTGCTCTTCTCAAAGTGACCACTGTGACTTCTACAGTGATTCCATACTTCATCTTTCCATTTACTTACCTTTCATGGTAGGTGTGCCGAGGGGTACTCTGAGATACTGTCCCTAGGGCTGAGAAAGCCACAGTGAATGCAACAATACTAGAAAACACACAGACAAAACCAGGGGAAGATATTTTGACCTTAACATCATTTTCATTATTGGGTTTCTAGTGTAAAGAAAGATTATTGACTTTTTTTGCATGTGTGTTCAGGAAGCAGAGTCTTTTATTGGCTCTCGCTAAATCTTAGTAATCCACCCTGATCAAAGGAGCTGTAATTTTTTGGTACTTAGCTTTACAGTTGTTTGTCTTCATGATCTGAAACTTCTTGAGAATTCTCACTTTCTTAATGGATCTATGAGGACTGCTCCGTCAGTAATGCCTCCTGTTTTATTATTTTGGCCCAGGATGTCAGAGGTGGATGTTGGTGGGTTGGCAGCAGAGGTTGAACCTTCCCACCAATATGCCATTGTTTTGTTGCTGTGTGACAGATGGCAGCAGAGGGACAGTTTGACAGAATGGCATCTGACATGGAAGTGTGGATGAAGCCAAGGGGTGGAACTGAATTCCTCCATGAGGAAAAAATGGCACCCACTGACATCCATTGATGCTTGCTGAACCAACCAGTGGGTGTGAGCACAGTGAGGTGGTGGGTGATGATGTGTTTCAGCAACAGTGGCAGCAATATGGAAGGCAAGCCATGTTCTGGATGGCCATGCACAGATGTCATGCCATGAAATGAAGCTCATCCATATGAATTGGTAGATTACGATGAAGGAATTGTGTACAGAGCTGAACGTCAACTTCAGTGCATTGAAAACGATAGTGGCACTGTTGGAATATCAGAAAGTTTGTGCCAGGTGGGGCCCACGAATGTTCACGCAAGAACAGAAAGAACACTGTATGCACATTTGTCAGGACCTATTGAGCCTATATAGGGCTGAAGTGACAGTTACCTGAATCTCATCATTACTGATGACAAGACCACTACAATAGGAGTAAAAACGGCATTCCTGGAGTAGTGCCGTGTGAGTTCTTCATCAAAGAAGTTGCAGATGCAGCCTTCAGTAGGTAAAGTGATGTGCGCTGTCTTTTGGAATAGGAAAGGGGTGATCCTTCTGGATTTCCTGCAGCTCAGATAAACCATGGGCTCTGACAGCTACGTTGTGACTAAGGTGAAAGCTTGAGCTTCCAGAGACAGGTCAGAGAGGATGACATCCTTCCTCTTGCAACATGCTAGTGCCAGGCTTGTACCACCTTGAAGACCATGGAGCACATTGCCAATCTTGGTTGGACTGGGTTTGACGCCTTCTGTCTTCCATCTGTTCAGGCTGATGAAAGATGAACTGTGTGGGCAACATTTTCCTAGCAGTGATGGGAGCGGCTGTGAAGCAGTGGGTCACCTTCACTGGTGCAGAGTTTTACAAATGCAGCATGCATGCTCTTGTTTATCTCTGTAATGTTGGTGACTGTGTTGAGAAGCAGTGTTTTGTGGCTGATAATCTGCTCTATCAAATAATACTACTGCAGTCTTGATATCTGTTGTAGTTTCCATGGAAATAAATAGGCAGTATTATTTTTGGAGCCCCCCATGCAAGTCAGATGCTGCTAAAAATCTAGGAGAGGCTTAAGAAAATCTGTTAGCTAAGTGATGGTAAGTCTGGATGCTGCACCTTTAAACATGGAATGTCTGCTTTGAGCAGGAAAGAGTCAAGAGGCATTTCCAGTAGGACACTGGAGCCAGACTGACCTGCATCTTCCCCTTTTGTGCTTTCACACCCGTATAAGTAAACAGAGATGATTGGAGAAGGGAGCTAAGTGGGGAAAAGCAGGATTGTCATCATATTTTTCACATACTTCCCCTTCTCTCCCGTCAGAAGACTATAGCCTGAGAGTTATTGCAGAGTAATTCACTTAGACAGGAATTAATAGTAAAGATCTGGAAGGGCAAACAGGAGAAACATAGATGTAAGCTGCCTGAACACAGGTATAACTTTAGATCTGATCATCCATACGTATAAATTATTTTCTAGACTCACAAAAAGTAAATACTACAGAAATGCATTACAGGAAAGCGGGAATGCCTCAGTGCAGAGCTTCCCATCTCTCCCCATACACTGGCTGTAAGTCTCTCAGCTGTCATTGTCATTGTTGTTAGAGCTGCCTGAAAACATTCCAAATTTTATGAAAACTGTCATGACCTCTTTTCCTGACTTGACAAAGAAAGGGATGCTTTTTTAGGGTGGAGAGGAGTGTTGTTATCACTAGTGAAAGCAAGTTTCTTTTTTTAAAAACTGTTTTAATAGTTGTTTCTATTCTGGTAGGTCTGTGTATATGGAAAATGATGCCAGAATGCTAACAGTGCATACTGCCAGAAATCAGTTCTGATTTCCCTCTTTTGTGCTGTCCTCTTATAAAAGTGAAATGATTAGTGTTTTAATTATTGCTTCTCTTATTCATGCGAGTTTCTCATCTATTTTTAACACTCTGGACATTGGCAGTCTCCTGCAGTAGTTTTTTTCAAAGACTGTGCTGGCAGAAGAAAGTTTTAAATCAGTTTTGAATTTGCTACTCCTCAGTAGAGCAAAGGAGAAGGACAGCAAGGGTTTGGTAAGGTCTTGGGGTGCAGCTGGTTCCCAGGGTAACTTTTTTGATCTTAAACCATTAACCCTTTTACGTCCATCCAAACCATTTTATCCTCAGAAGCTTTTGCTGACTTTTGCTGTGTGCTTAGACAAGTCCATGCTGCGGATAATTGGAATTGTTTCTCCCAGAAACCAAAAGTTACTAATTCTGGAAGTAGTTCCAAATGAAGACTGGAAACTATCTAAGACAGAGATGTATTTTCTGATATGAGCATTAATAAATGAATGTGAATAACGCAAATAATTTCAGTCAGAAAATTCCTAAGCTAGACACCAGAATTTGGAATTTATTGTACGGAAAAGTATTTATCCATTTGGTTTCTGATGAGCATCTGATGTTTTCGGAGCTCAGTAGATGCCTTCAGTCCAAAAAGGAATCTGATGATGTTGGTAAGTTCTGTGATTTGCACTTTTTTAGTGAACTGCTGCAAAGAAGGTTGAGATGTTTGTTTCAGCATGTGCTGGGGATCGTCTGCCTGGTGACTTTGATACACGAGCTGTAAAAGCTGGGAATGGCCCAGTATGACTCTGACAGTAGGACCTCTTCCCTAAGGGATCATACCAATGCTGTACCATATAGGTTGCTATTTGTGTACAATTTCAGGACCTCGTTTTTGTGCTGTGCCCAAGCATGTGGCTATGAATGTTTTATAGTCCACTCCAATGGCTGTGGTGGGGGAAGTATGTCTGGAAATGAGGTTTCTCCTGCAGAAGTATGACAAAAATGGCAGCCAAGACCACAGCAGAAGGCTTGCATGCAGGCAGGCTGTGAAGAGCTGCACAGCAGGCTGCTCAGGAATCTGCAGTCAGTCAATGGTAGTTACCCAGAAATGAACAAGACAAGGCTGATGTGGTTGCTTCCTCACCTTTTCTTTTCCATCGTACATGCTTTCCTCATGTTTGCCTTCTGCTCAGAACTGTAAGAGACCTTTTTCCTCCTCCTTTGCTTTCTTCCTGCTTCCATCTCCAGCCACGGTAGAGTAACCGCACAGACATCCAATGCTCTGAGACCATGGGAGCCTTGTAGGAGTTTCACTCGCTGTTCTGCTGCATTTTATTCTTCAGGTTTATGTTTTAACAACTGTGCCAGTAAGTTGACAGAAAATCCCCACTGCTCTCCAGTAACCTTTAGTGCTTTTGAATCACAGAATCACCCGGGTTGGAAGGGACCCCAAGGATCATGTAGTTCCAACCCCCCTGCCTAGCAGGGCCACCAAACATACACATTCAGATCAGGTTGCCCAGGACCCCGTCCAACCTGGCCTTAAACACGTCCAAGGACGGGGCATCCACAACCTCCCTGGGCAGCCCATTCCAGGGCCTAACCACTCTCCTAGTAAAGAACTCAATGAGAACTTTTGAGAACTTTTGAGTTGTTGGGCAAAACTAATTGAATTTGTGGAAACAAAATAATGAGAAAAATGCAAATGAGGTAAGCGAAAAGCTTTAGGGACTGGACTAGAATGTCGATGAGGGAAATCAGATCCTGGGAATTGTCACTTCTAGAGTGGCTTTGACTCTGAATGAATGTGAATTAAAAAATACATATTTATCATTGCCTTATTTAATGGTGCAGCATGTTAACAATTTAGCTGTCATCTAGAGGTGCTTTGCTCCATAACAGAATAGTGGCACTGTACCTTCTCCCTGCAGCTATGCTATTTCTTTTGTGCATGAGTTTACTCAAAGCGATCATCTATTGCCACTGCCTTTCCACTGGTATGATCAACTGTATAAATAAGATATTAGGAAAGGAGTGGGCTTTGCAGTCTGAGAGTAGAAGAACTGGAAGGCAAGGCGGATTGTGAGAGCTAAGGGAAATTCTAGGGCCTGTTAGCTGGGGTAATGGGGAGGAGGAAGGATTTGGGTAATGCTGGGCACAGCACAGAAGGGAGCACAGAACAGGTGTTTGTACTGGACGGGAAGAATATCTCAGAACACTGACATGTAGTGGAAGTGAAATTGAAATAGCTGTAGCGTTGAAGTGGGGATGACATAGTGCTATAGCTTCTGCTCAGTCAGATGTGTGAAATATATATTCTTGGGCTGTCTGCGAGTACAGGAGACCTCCCTGTTCTCCTTCTAGTAAATCTCCTCTGATGTAATAACTAAACAGGTTTTTAGATCTTACTTGCCTGCTAGATTTATCACCAACATTTTGGCGTATTTGTTTAAGGAGGAGGGTGGGAAGGTTCCGTTTTCATTGAGAAAGTGGATATTTGAGGAATGACTCAGCATAGAAATACATAAATGCCCACCACGATGCTCAACGACTTGCGTGGCTCTCTTCCCCTTGACCCTGCTCCCCCACGTGAGCTGCCCACTCAGGGCACAGTGGGGGTGAGTCCCCATGTGCCATGGAGCAGGCTGTGCTGCTGGGAGAGAGTGAGGGCACAAATGGGACTGTGAAGTGTTTGGACTTCAGCTCCCGCAGGGTGCCATGAAGATACTCCCTGGCTGTGATGTCACTGTCAGTTTCCTTCATGAGTTTTCTAACTTTTTTTTTGGTGGAATTTTAGTAAACGAACGGTCTGCACAACTTTCTGACATTCATGGACACTCTTGTGTCATCTACTTGGGTAGATGTGGAGCGTGTGCATGGACACCACTGGTCCGATTCCCAAGGCTCACTAGAATGAAGTGTACTTAAAAGCTTTTGGCTTCTATTGGGCAATGGAGAAATTAATGACAAATGCCTCCAAAACGTGAAAGCCTTAAACCTTCAGTCTTTTAAAACCCAGTTCCCATTGGTGCTAACTGCCTTTTCATTGCCAGATAATGAACCTTCACTTCTGTTATGTGTCCTTGCCTTCAGCGTGGTTCTCTGCATAGCTCCCGTCGTGGTCAATTAGCTGGCAGGAGAGGCCCACAGCAGCAGAGACTATTGCTTAATTGTTACTGTGGGATCCTGATGAAATGTGCAATTGCTGGGGTTCATTTACAATTCTAACACATCCAGTGCACCCTGCATCAGGAGTCCTGTGAACTGGACAAAAGTTAGAAAGTGGCAGCGCTGTTCCTGTCCAAAAGCTCATTAAGATAGACGTCTCCTGCTAGTGAACATCACACAGCTGACACAGGCAGCTTGCTCCAAATGAGAGGCATTCTTTTGTTCTGCCTTATGAGGGCTTTCAGATATAAAGAATTTGAGGCTACTCAAAGGGCCAGCTGTGATATGAAGGGCACAGGTTTAAAATAGCTCTCGGGCAGTAAATGCTTAATGATCAGATCTTTCATTGGTCTTGGAACATTTGAGGAAACTCAGCCAGCTAAAATATTTGTTGATTACTTTAACAGAGGCCCTTTGTTCGCATTATCATGCAGAGTAATTAAGCCACTGCCAGCTAGTCCCCTTAGCTATATACATAATTAAAATGTTAGACTGTGATTGAATAGACTGTATTGGCACAGGGAGCACCTATTCACTTCATAATAGAGTTCCATCACTGTGTTAAGCTTGTTTTCACCTTCTATTATTTGTTGTTATTTTGGAAAAATCAGTTTTATACGAGACAGATTGTGGTAGCTGTGCTTCCAGTGAGGAGCTAATGAGAACTTACAGTGAGAAAAGAGAGATATTTAAAGTATTTTGTCCATAGAGCAAAATGCAAGAAAATCAAATTAATCTATCTTTCTTTACTCCAGAGTTCATTTTGCAGAGGCTATTTTCTCATTTCCTTCTTGATTTTTGGCATCTCCTATGCTCTAGTCAAACCTCCGAAGTGAAAAGTTGATGATTATACTGCAGTTGAAACTTTGTCAGAAAGGCAAACTCTTTGATCATAAAAATATTTTAATTCAATACATTTGTTAATTTTTGGATTACCCTAAGTCAGAAGCTTTTTGTCAAACATTACGTCATCCTGAGGTCTCCCAAACCTAAAAACCAACTTTCTTTTAGGATCCTCTCTCAGTTGACAGTTTGTGGTGATAAGTTACACTTTTGGCAGCAGCAGACTGGCTTTTCCCATGCTTTTGCAGAAGAACGTTGGGACCCTTTTTGATTTCCAGTAGAGCTGGAAGTTTTAAGAATTTCTCCTAGCAAAAACAGCAGAAGCTCTTAGGTGGTAGATGTCATTTCTTCTGCTTGTTTTAGCCACAGGTTTTTTTTGTTTAATTTTTTTTTTTTTTTTTTAACTGAAAATTCCCCAAAGCAGAATAAGTACAAGAAAGTATCCTTAAGTCTAGGACTAGGAGGAAGCTGAAAAGGAGGAGACACTTGATAGAAATCGGGTTATTTTGATGCAAGGGAGATGTCTCTATTGTTTTTGACTTTGTGTATGTGTTAATGTGTCTGTTCTACTGAACTGGACTATTTTACCAGTGACTTTAAGATATGTTGGCCATGGAGGTAATCCCAGAGGAGATCCCATATTTTATTTTGACTGCCTGACATGTATGAGAGCAGAGAGATCCTTAATTACAAGTAAGGTCCTTGATTGTGTTTTGTGAGATGGAAATAAAAGGCAGAATTGTCCTTAAAGGTTGTGTTCATCCCACTGCCCTGAAGTAGAACTGAGAGCAGTGACATCTCTACTGTCTTCAGTAATCCTTTGAGCTAAGCAGTGCTCTTAGAAGCTCTGCTTAGGATTTCACAGATTGTCCAGCAGGGCTTGTGATGAAAGAGCTGCAGTGGCTCTGAAAACAGCAGTTTAAGAGGAAAGAAGACGAGAAGATGAGAAAAATCTTTCTCCTTACGCTGATAGCAGTTGTCACATCTTCCCTCACTTCTTTTACCTATGCCTTTGGTCCGGATTGAAGTGCTTATTCCTCTGTATGGCCAGATGTTCCTCTAAAGTGCTAATAGGCTGATTTCCACAGAATTTGGCCTGTTAGTTTGAAATCCTACTTGGTGTATCTTTTCTACTGAGTTTCACTGAAACTTTTTGAGTTTATTGTGAGTGTGATGTCGATTTACAGGGAAATATATTTTTAAGAGAACAGCAGCAGGTACAGCATCCAGTTTCTGGTGGATTTGAGCTGTGTCACCAGAAATCTGAAGAACTCTGCTTGTTATTGGATTCATGGCTTTAAGAATCTTCCAGCAGACCCATGGTACAGGAGATTCATTCTGGAGGTACTCTTCCAGCAAACGCGCCTTTCAACGTTTTAATAATTAGCAGAAATATAAAACATCTCTTAAGAAAGAAACTACTTGATGGAGAAGCCAGACTACAGAACTGCAGTTTTTAGCGATCGGTCAAGTGCAGGTTCTGCAGTTGCCATGTGTGTTTTCTGTTCCTCAATTTCTCTATGGTTTGCTTAAATTCTTGCTTGAAAAGTGAACTATCAGTAACTGTGTTTTGTTAGGCACTCGCATTTATTAATGTGAACTGTGGTCATCGTGAACGTGGCAGTTATAATAGCTTTCTCTTAATAAGAGTGATCTCATTGTGGGTATAATTACGATGGAGTAAATAATTCTCAACACATGCTGATGAGAAAGAAACTGGGAGCTTGCTGCAAGCTGATGTCATGGGAAGAGCCTGGTCTGTTCAGCAGGGACTCATCAGTGCAAAGGGCTCTGAAAAATGTCTGACTTGGAGCTAAAAAGAAAATGCAGATTGGGAAAAGCTGTTTTAAGTACTTAAATAACTGTATAAAAGGAAAGGCTTTGACAATTATTATCAATTGAATCTTTCACTTATGTAGGACTGCAAAATAAAAGAGACTAAGCTAAATTTTCCTTCAATTCCTAAGTAATCTGCATTTTTTTCCTCTTGCTTGTGAAAACAACTCATAATTTATAAACTAAGTCTTTCAAACAAAATAGCAGTGGGGTTTTTATTTCCAGAAACTTAGCACATTTGCTGAAGCTCAAAATAACTCCTTTTTTTAAAATTTAGACTTGTTTATAGTCATGTACATGGTGTGAAGTGAGTGAGAAAGGCTACTGGTAGGATTTGCTTGTGTGATTTTTCAACTGCTTTGCATTAATTTGAGTGGCAAAGTTAAACTTACTGGATAATGAGTCCTGATTGTAAATATCCTCTAATGTTTTATGTGGTGCTGTCATTGGACCATTTTTTAGAGGACACCACTGTCTGGCTTGATCTAACTGCAAAGATTTTGTGATATTTAGTTTATGTGAATAGATATTATGGTCATCAAAGCAATGAAATGTTTTCTACTAGCACAGAATTAAGAACATGAACTCAGGCACCAGAATATAGCTTTGGAACATATTGTCACTTGGAGCTACACATAATAACTTAAGAATTTTTTTTTCCTAAATAAATAACTGTATTTGCAATCAGATCAAATCTTCATTCTTCTAGGAAGAACTTTAAGGTTGATTAATTGATGAATGATTGTCTACTCGTTTATGAGCTGTTCGTAAAATCATTATCAATACACAAGAATTTTACCAGCAGAAAGAATAAGGTCCCAAGGTGTTGCTATCCTTGCTTGATGCTGCTGTGGAATTTCCTCCTGCATCCTGAGTACTCTACATAAAGTTTGTACTTGAACTGCATAGTTAACAGTGCACAGTCTGGCCATTCTGCACATCATTTTAGTAGATGAAATTAAAATAAATACCATATTAAAGTCAAGTTAGATATTTTAATGGGAAAGCCTGAATCTTCCCATTTAAAGATGCAGAGCAAAAATATTCACCAATACACAAACCGTAAGCATCACTAGACTCCTATTTATACTTCTAAAATTAAGACCCAGAATAAGGCTAAAATGATTATTTGCCCCATCCTATAGCTGTTCACACACTTCTGAGTAGCAGTGTGCCTAAGAGCCTGTCTGTGAAAGGTAGAAAATGTACCTTTGGAACACAAAAACACTAAAGCATGCTGAAATGCACTTAATGCCTGCATAGTGTGTGCCAGTACAAGTTCTTTGGGGACTGAGAATTCTTCAGGGGAGACTGAGAATTTTTCTATTTACTTCAGCAGGAATAGGGTGTAGTTTTAATTTTTCCTGACCTAAATTTTCTTGGTGTTTTGATTCTGAGACGGGTGAAGAAAGACACAGGAGAAATTTGTCTTTAGGAGATGAAATTAACCTTGGTGGAGAGATAAAGTAATTGGTGGTGCTGTTTGACAAGCAGTTAGCTGCGCTTAACGCTTGGTGTGTTGGACTGTCTCTGCCTCTTGAGCTGAGGTCAGCTGAGGACAGAGCAAGAGATTTTACTTTGGTAGTGAAATGAGGCTCATTGCTTTTTTTTTTTATTATTATTATTATTATTTTTTTTTTTTTTTTTTAAACAAGCTGATTTAGCAGCTGGTGTACCTACATTGAAAGCTGTTTTCTCGGGTTAAACTCAATTATTTGTTTTTGCTTTGGCTGCTTTGCATTCTCACTCACAGTTGGGTTGGTGTTATGTGAGAAGGGCAGGGTTATGGGTTCGTATTCATCTACTCATGTTGCTGCAGACATACTTTACCCAAGAAATAAAATAGTCTAAAATCTCAGTGGAGAAGATGAAGACATTTCTTAAACCCCAAACAAAAACAATAAATGGAAACAAGGATTAACTTCGTCAATTTTCACCCCTCCCACAATAAATCTCCCAAATCTTGGCTTTTATCTTAGATGGATAACACAATAGGCACCAGAGCACACCAATGTTACACAAATACTTCATGTGCTATCAATTATTTTGGAAGTATTCATCATCTGAATTGTGAAATGGTTTGACCTTTCTTCCGAATGGAGAGTGTATAAGGACGTGAGTCTTACACTGTGGCATTCTTTCTCTTGTATGGGTATCCTCTAAAGTTATTTCAGAAGAGCACAGCTCTAAGTTCTCCCTTGGTACCCTGCCCCTCTTGTTGCTCTGTGGAATGATGTTGGGTTAGAGATGATCTGTTATGTGACAGGGGAATAGGGGTGAAGCAAGAAGCAAAATTGTTTAGTTTGGTGGCTTAAAAAAAAAAAAAAAAAAAAAAGCTTAGATATGAAATCAATAGAATACATTCAGTGGAAATGCAGCTGTGCAGTCCTGCCTAATGGTGACTGCCAACCTTCAGACAGCTCTGCCTGGGAAGGAAGGAGCTGCTGCAAGATGAGGTGAGAGCGGGTAGGTGTACCTACAGTGTGTTCTCATGGAAAGACTCTTGTAACATACCCAGTAACATCACATGCAGAACGGCTTGCTTTTTTAACAACTTTAGAGTTTATTAACTTATAAAACCAGGTTGAAGTGATACAAGTACATAAATAAGTACCGTAACAGTCATACGTCCCATGAAAAGAATTGGAAGCATGATGACAGTGTATTTTATTTCCCTATGTGATGAAAAACTGTAAAAATGCAACACTGCATTTTACTAAATGGTGCTTATGATTTTTTTGCTTTTCTTAGAAAGTGTTTATGATAAAATAAATACACAATCTGGACTCCACCAGTCCTGTCACAAATACAAAAAGCTGATTGCTGCCTTCATAAAAACACAAACACTGTACACTTTCCCCTCGGTCTCTGTTCACCAGCTACTGCTACAGACTGTGCCCATGAGGTGAGAAGGCAGCTGCTGCTCTTCCCGCCAGGTCACTACAGTTCCTCAGTCTTCCTTATGGCGTCTTCACCAAAGGAAAGATCAGGATAATTCATGGCTTATCAGAAGAGTTCTAGTGAGATTTAGCACTTCTACAGCACATTTGAACTCAATAGATGCCACATGCTGTGGGTCTTGCTAAGACCAAGCAGGTGCTTCTGCAGTTAATTATTTTGCAGTGACCTCTGGTGCAGTAAGGCCTCACCACCTCGGATAGGATGCCCTACTCCACTTCCAAACATGCACACAGCACTTATGGAGGCAGCAATACCATGGAAACTCCATGGAACCAATCACTGTCTTTCTTATGGCCAGGTGCCCATTCAGTCTCTGTGCACGCAGCACATTACCAGCGGTAGTGGTGTCTGTGTCCTGCTGGGCTCTGTGAGGAGAGGCTGGGCTGTCACAAGGCTGCAGAGGCACAGCTGGGCCCAGCAGCGGCGCCTCGGGAAAAGGGGATTTCCAAAAGGGTGAAACAGGGCCAGCAGTGTGAGGAGTGGCCCTGCAGCAGGTCAGGGCGGGAGGGGCTCCCTGTGGCCTTGCTGGGCTGTTCTGCTGGCAGGGCTGTCTGTGCAGGACCTGTGCTGGAGCAGCTGTCCTCACTGCAGCCTGATGAGGTTTGGTTCTTACTGACATCAGACTAGTTTTACTATTGCAAATCCACCTGCACGCTCCCCTTTTTAGCATGTTTTCCTGACACGGTGGACTGGTTCGAGCGCTCGGCAGGGAGGGAAGCGTTCCTCTATGTTAGCCACTCTGCGCCCAGGCCTAGGGCCAGTGTGGCGATTATATGCAGGATCCTGGAGTTACAACAGCCTTGATCAATCACAGTTCCCTTCAGCTTTCCTGCCCCTTTCAGCCTGTTTTTCTTACTTGCTCCCCTTTGCTGGGTAGCCCCAGGCCGCGCTGCCTGCAGCAGAGCAGGGCCTGGGCAGCACCTGGCAGGCTGGCTGAGAGGAGCTGCAGGGAGGTGGCATTCAGCACTGTGCTCTCCCACACCTCCATCCCTTTAGAGATGGGTACACCCTGCAGTGTTGTTGCTGGCAGAACAACAAACCTCAAAATCCTCGCAGTTGCTGTGACTTCACTCCCTGTGAAGGCCCAGCCCCTGGTTCAGATTGTTTCCACAAAGCTTTGTTTCCTAGCGTGTGTTTGAACAGCGGTGTTCCTTCCCACTTGGGGAGCAGAAAATGGAGGCAAAGCAGGCAGAGTCGTTTGCTTCTTGGGAATTCACCGAACACTGCAGCCCCAGGGCAGTGCAGCATTATGGTGACTCTTCAGAGAAAATAATTTTTCAAAATAACAGCCTTCTGCTTTTTTTTTTTTCTTGGCAGATGACAGCCACCTTTCTTAAACACTGTAGATGGGCTATACTAAGTTTAACAGAGTATCTCAAAATTCTTTTTCACAAAGATAAGAGTTTTCATAGGGCTACTGTGTTCTAAAGGCTTGCTGTAGCTGTTTGGTATTTGTCAATAATCTGGGGGAAATCTGTCCTTGAAGCTTGAGAATTGGGAAGTCACCATCAGAAAAAAATGCAGATTAGCTTTGTAACAAACCAGAACAAATAAATTAAGCTCTGTTGTAATGAAGGAGTTATTAAGTGGGAGGTGCCCTAGGAATTCTGAAAGTGCTGCAAGTACTTCACCTTCTTCAGCATCGCTTTACAAGGCAGTCTACTAGCCAAAATCACGTGTTAATCAGGCCCAGAAGAATGAAGTTAATAGGGCTGTGATTGAGAGATAATACCTACATTTTTTTAGAGAAGTGGGTGGTGAAAACAGTGAAAACCACTTAAAAGTGAACATTTGCTCAAGTTGCTACAAAAATAGAGTGATTGCCACTAACACCTGCTGTTCAGTTTATGGACTCCGTTTGTTCAACTACAAGACATCATCCCAAAGGCAGGCTGCTTAAGAGTTTGTTAGTTTAAATCTGTTTTTTATGTCTCCAACACAAGTACTGTAGCACTTGTATTTTTCTTCCACTACTTAAAAAGAAATCCACAAGCCATTTCAACTCCAGAAATGGTATGAGCTCGGCACAGGAAATAATGTTCTCCACAGCTCCTGCACATTTATTAGGTGTCCTTCTTTTCATTAGTTTGAAAAACTTGCCAAATAATAAAAGCATTCTGTTTTCTCTTTTTAACTTGTAAAGAAATGCAACTCTGGGAAAGTACAGTCTCTCTTTCTGCTTCCCCCACCAGTAACACAGAGCCTCCTAGAATTCTGGAGGAGATATTTGAACGATTGACACAGACCACTACACAGAAAGCAGCAAATTTGCTGTGCATGATGTGAATAATTACTGCATTATAGTTTTGGTTTTTAGGGCAACTGTTGACTTAAGCAAAATAAGCCTGCAGTCCAGCTGCAGATCCAAGTTTTCATAAGTTTTCTTGTGTTTCTCCCTCCAGTGCTGTCTCCCTTAACAGTGACCCTTTTCAGACTTCTCAAGGTACAAAACCTTTACCAAATCCTCGAGCTCAGTCCTGCACACTCTGCTTTCACACATTTGGCTGATCTGAGCTTCTCCCTCGCTAAATATTTTCCACTGGCCTGAAAACAAAAACACAAAGGAGAAAGACACTCGCTTAGGAAGGGCATAGGGAACTTTGGAGTCACTTACAAGCATTCTCCAGACAAACTGATTCACAGTGGTCGAAGAGTGGATGTCCAATCCTCCCATGGAAAATATTCAAAGTATCTTACAGTCATTTAACATGTTCCATGAAAAACAATTTTGTTATAAACGATGAACAAGAACCTGAATATCCTTTTCTTTAGTCAAGAAGTACTATTTGTTTCAACCATTTATGAAGTCAGATACCCTGATTTGTGACAGTGATATAAAAATTTAAATGTGATGGTAAATGAAAGCATTTACAAGTCAGCATTTCATGCAATATGAACTCTAGCTACCTGCTTATTATACAACCTGTGTCAGATAACAATATTCCAGTATAGTTTTGCTAAGGTTAATAGAATTCCTCACAGTCCTGCTAACTAGGATGTGATAGTACAGATAACAATGACAAGTGCAGAGAAGGCTGAAAGGAACAAATTACAAAATATTCAAGATGAAAAGCTGTCTGCCTCTCACTTAGCCTGTATTATGAAGAATAGATTGTTCCTGGTCAAAATGCTTCCCTCCCTACTTGGAACTTCAAAAAAAGAAAAAAGACAATTTGTATTGCGGAAGAACTAGTAGCTAAAAATGCCTATACCTTAATTAAACTGTCAAATTAGGTATCATATCCCAAGCTGGATGAAATGCAAAAAAGAAATTGAAGCAAGAGTGATAAATGAGTTGCATACCTTTTCAAAAGACAAATTTTAATAATAAAAATACTACTAAGAACATAGAAAAGGCTTCTTTCAAGTACAACATATGTATGTATACGGGCTTAAATAAAGTCAAATAGTGCTGTTGTGCTGACATCAGTCATATTTCAGACTCATGGCATTATAAGCAGAAAACAGCCAATTTGTTTTCTCAGAATGATAGGAGACTAGCACAGCATGCTGTATGTACCTACACTTTAAATTGCTGTATTTTGACTATTTGATTTTATACAAAGCCACATACTAGAGGAACATGAGGCCATTTGACTGCATTGAGTAAAATGGCGTACTTTTCAAGGCTGTGTAGATGGAGGAAAGCCTGAAGGTGTCAGAATTTTACTTACTAGAGGTTGTCCTTGTTATCTGTTTGAAGTAGGGAAGCTCTTCAAATTCCCTCTTGGACATTTTCTCAATGTAGAAATGACGGAGAATCCCTTCAGCAAAGGTACAAGAAGTGGCTGTTACTGGAAGCATGCACACTGCTCTGAGCCCGGGGTGCTGCCTGGTCTTTATGTAGAATTACTGCTGTTTTGAGCTACACTGTGAAATAATCCTTACCAGTAATGTGGACTTTCGGCCTATTCTGTCTGTTTGCTACTCTGGTGCTGCTCTACATAGGATTTATGATTGCAGAGAGTTGCAGAGGGGTGTGAGAATTAGCTGATTTTTTTCTGACATAGCTAAAACCTTTCTTAGCATGGGCGAATGTAAAACTACAACAGAAGCCAAAATCTCAGTATCTTGGACAAAAACAGTACAATTTTGTTGTTAGCTGCCATTTTGCCTGTCATGAGTTAGCAGACATTACTGACAAGTCATCACAAGGCTTTGTGGCTTCTTGAACACATAAAGTAATTATTAACCATCAGCCCTCCTGCGACTTCTGTTCTGCTCACAGTTGGGGTTTGGCTTTGTGCTTTATAGTGCATTCTGGAGATCATTTCCATGGAAAGGGCTGCACTAGATGAGGTTTTCCTAAGGGGACTGCATCCTTTTTGCTTAAATTGGATTAAGTAGATAGGCTCTTTAAGGAGCTGAAGATAATATTTTTTCTGTCCTAACTGTTGAGGATTTGCAGTAATGCAAATCAGAAAGCTTTTGAATTTTCTTCTGATTTTACCAGTTGGTTTAATAAGAGATACTGCTTTCATCCTTAATACATTTGTTGTCAATATTCTAGGCCGTCATGAATGCAGTTACGTATCACTAAGGAAGACAGGACAGACAGTAATTTCAAAGGAAACCTTTCTGATCCAGCTAAGCAAGCACCTGGTTCAAACCCACTGTTCACTTCTCTGTCACAGATTACACGTGGTATTACTGACACCCAGCATGGTTTTGTTGTTTTGCTCACAATAAAGGTCAGGAGTTTGCAGAACTAGAAATGTGTGTGTCATTAATGATGTTGGTGGAGCAAAACGTAGTAGTGGCCATGGCTGTAGGACTGGTATCCTAAATAGCTAAGAGAACAGCAGTCCCTAAATACTTGCAATTTAAGTTGCTGTGGCATTTTAATGAGAGATTATACAATTTAAAATATATAACTTGTTCAACTCACCTTTTCTGATTGTCCACACGTGTATTTCTATTTGTGGTGACTTTTCAGTCTCTACTGCAATTTTTCTGATGGTTTCTCCTTCCTCTGTGAAAATGGATTCATAGACGGGAAAGGTCTCTTTCCCACAGAAGTAATCTTTGTTGTCAAAGCTTTGACTTGGCACTTCTTCTGTTTAAGAAAAAAGCCCAAAACACATTCTACAGCTGTAAACAAGTCTTCCAGAAATTACGTGGCACTAAACCAAGCAGGCTTAGTTTAAAATCAGAGTTTTCATAGAGTCATGGAATATCCCAGGTTGGAAGGGGCCCACAAGGATCATCTCAACCAAATCACATGTTCACTTATGTAGTCTTTGAAATCCATCTCCAGCTAAGCCATAGGCATTTAATAGTGTTATATTCCGCTAGGTTCCCATTGCCTGCCTCTTGTGGCAAGAGATAAATTTGTATTTATGATCCATAAAGAATTTCCTAAAGAAATGAGCTATACTGGTCTGTGAGAATCCTCAGGATTTTTGAACCACTGTCCACTTTCCAAGCATATCTGAAATAACAGTGGAAGTCTCAGAGGTAACTAAACGATAATGAAAATCAGTGGTTGGAGAGAGTGAAGAAACCTGAGTTAATGCTTTGTTCAGGAAAAGGGTAGGGGGAGAACCTACATCTTCTGCAGTTTGATCAACAGCAGGGACCACATAGGGATGTGGCCAGCCAGTAGTTCAGTGCAAGCCTGGGCTAGGCTCAGGGCACGTTATCTCATGACAGCCTGGAGAAGTCACAGGACATAGAAGTGGAAATTGTAATTATTCTGATGCTAGTTGGAAGTTGGACAAAAATGGGAGAAAGAAGACGGGATGATTTGAATGCTCTGTGCGTACTGCAGTGGGGAAAGAATGGAAGAGTCTTCTGATAGTGGTGAACTGTGTATGTTTCTGTAAAATTCTCTTTGGAAATCAGGAAGTCATGCAAACAGTACAGAGAAAGGCAGGAGTTGATGAGAACACGTGCCACATGCAACAAGCCCTTCATCTGAATAACAACAGTTAATGGGAGGGCTAGGCAGGCAGCTCTGTGTGTCTCACACGGATATCTCTGCACATAAATCAGAACCGTGGGCACTGCTTTGCTGTTTTCATCAGATTCTGTAACTGGAATCCTTGACATGCACAGAAAAAAAGTGGTTTATCATCAACTCTTTCTTTTACCTGGACAGACTTTACAGCACTTTCCTTCCACTTTCTGAGGGTATTTGCAGGGATATTGTTCTGGACAATGAATTTTCTTACACTCTTGTTTGGTGATGTTGCAGGTACACAACACACACTCTACAATTCCAAAGGCCCGGAGATTAGGATGCCAAGATTCACCGTGGGAGTATGTTTTGCCATTTGAAACACAAACTACAAAAGAAGAGAAAAGGAAGAAAAAGTACGACTGGAAAAGGTACGTTCACTGGCTGTTCTTCTGTGAACATTCATTTGATTCTTGCGCATTTGTTTAAAGCAGTGTCTCCATATCTAATTTGTCAGTGTCTCTAGCTCACTTCACTACTTGTTTGCTTCAGTCAGAGTTTTGCCACGTAAAATGAGCCAGAGCCTGTGATCACTCTTTTCTGAGCAGATTGGCTTTGATTCCAAATCCCACGATGCCAGTGTCCACCACTATTTTGAAGACAATGGAGAAGGTGGCTGAGTCAAGGACTTGAGCAGCGCCCCTCCAGCGCATGCATTTCAGTTGTGCATCATTAACCAGCTTACAAAACTAACTCCTCCTTCCTACAGCTGATCTCAGTCCACACACAGGGCATAGCCTGCTAAATTGGCTCTGCCTTCTAGTATTGAATCTGCAGTGGGCAAAATGAGGACATTTGCTACAAGTTATCTGAACAGCTGTTCCTAGTATTAGTTGAACGTGGCTTTTGCAGGGAGAGCATACTATCGATAGGACGGATTGGTGCCACCTAGGCCTGTAATACACAGGACTTGAGCTACACAACACAGAGCAAAAGCAGTGGAATGTTAAAAAAGAAGTCTGATGTCGTTTGTGGGGATATGTATGTCTGTAGGTATCTAGGGACATTTGGCCTTTGGAATCACGAGAAAACGTTAACTTGAAAGGATGTATATGGGGCTGAGATTTCATTCCAAGAGCATCTAAGCATCTCACAGTATTTTCTTCATCTGTGCCCCTGAGAGACAGAGAAATACAGCTGGCAAAAGGAGAGTGGAAAAATTCCTACCTGGTAGAAGTCAGTTTGGGTCACCCTGCATTTAATGGGGATTATATCACTTTACACCATGTTTGCATTTGTCCTATAAACCTTACTTCTTTCTTTTTAAATATTTTATAAACACGAAGAAAAATGCAAACTAATCCTAACAAGGTGAAAGAAAGGGCATTGCCTGAATTCTAAAGGCAACTGAAGTGAAGCTGGGGTATGCTGCAAATATTTCCAATTCTTTTAATATGCCATCATTTTTATTAATGCTTTTATTTGTAAAATATGTTCCTTTTTTGCCTGTAACTTTCAAAAGCAATTTAATTTTTATCTGTAATCTGAAATTTACATCTAACTGGTAACAGATGTGATCAACTGGCTTTTACTTTGCTGAGTTGCTGAGATTTATGGGGAGCGTTCTTTGTAATGTATTATCTTTCATGAGGTTATGTTATCGTTTGGTTTATAATTTGCTACTTTTTAACTCCTTAAGACACGGCTTTATTTTAGAGGTGAAAAACAGTTTTGTTTCTCACATGAAAGCAAATAATGTGTTATCTGTTTACTGAAAATGAGAGAAGGATCTGTTTAGCACAGAACAGTCCGGGGTAGCAAATGAAGCCTTCAGAAGAAGATAAAATATGGCATATAACTTCTAGTTCCCAAATGCCCTATGTTTTCTTTGTGTTCTTCGCATTCAGAATTATGTCTGTATCCATACAATCACATTTTATTTGCTAAGTATTTATTTTTCAGTTTGTTGTGTCTCAAGGGGCATACGCACTAATTAATGCATTACTTGTTAATTGGGGAAGAACAAAGGAAAATACATGGTCAGCATTCTGGTTTCCACCAAGGGGATCAGTCAGACACTCTCCAGGCAGTGAATGTATGAAGTTGTAGTGGTTAGTACACTGCATTCAGAAATATGCTGTTCATCTGTATGCTTCTTACTTGCTGAAACAAATCAGTTAGAAACAGCTTTGATGATGTCTTTATGTGTGAATAACATGTCAGAGATATTGCACTGTGTGGAGATTCCTACTCCTAGATTCAGCATAAAACACTGGCATGATCTGAATGCTTTTTCATGGTTGTTCAGGTGGATAATAAAGATCCTATGGCCAACATTCCTTCTGTTAGTTAATACCTTGAAAGATTAGTTGGCCCTAATACAGGGGCTTTTAACTCTTTGTGGGTAGTTTCTGAGTGCCTGCTGAGTGGTGTTTGTGGATAACTGCTTTTCTGAACATGTACTTTTACAGCTATTTATTTTATGGCTTCTTAGGCCTGTTCCTGCAGACCTCAGCTAGCTTACATACACCCACTGTGGGACCTGAGCATCCTGCCCTTTTGGTTGTACAGCACCTGCTGTCCCATGAACTGATAACTGATATTTTCCCTCTATTTTCGTCAGTCCTACAATGCAGCAGGAATGTCTTAGTCATGTTTGTGTAAGGTCTGCCATATAGGCTCAAAGTCCTGCTGCCCACATAATGTAATATACTATCAGAAGGCACTAAGGAATTCATTGCTTTGGTTAACTTTGCCTGGTTACAGCTCAGACATCCAGTCTCAGCTAATTACCTGCTCTGCATCTACTGTTAGACATGGTGGAGGAAAAGGACCCCCTGCATCTCAGACAACCAGCTTAAGGTGGGGGAAGTCCTGATATTTTCTTTCTTTGGAATAATTTGCTAAGCCTTGGAGGCAGAAGACTTCCAATTCTACAGCAAAGTTTTACGACCTGAGATTTGTGGGGCGGTTTAAATACATGCAGTTTGCAGCTAGTAAAGTTACAAAATAGGAGACAGTGTAAAGAACATAACCACCATCTATTTCCTACTGGACAAGTCACTGTGTGAACCAGTTAGCAAATCTAAGGGCATCATGGTGTCCTTTGAGGCACTTAGAGCTCACTTTGCTGGTCACAGCAGCATGTGTTTTCTGAATTATGTAGTATAATACCACAAAGCAATTCAGAAAGCAACACAATAATGTTGTGCCCATGCAGACTGAAATGCAGGCACAACTGATCTCAGTCAAGAGCTTATTTCATATCTTCACTAGTCTGTTGCTTTCATCCTCTGATTTGTGTTGGGTCTCCTGATACCGGTGTGAATTTCCAAGAGTCTGCTGTACATTTTGAGAAGACTTTTTTGTAGGTGTTAAATGCCTGACCCATACAAAATACTTATCTTTACCTCGTCCATGCTTGTGCTTGTTGTTGATAACAATCTGTACTATTGTTCCTGATGCTTGCTGGGGATCTGGTAGGACTCCGCGGTTACTCCTGGCACTTGGAAATCGTGGAACATTGACTACCTGCCTGGTGGAGCTGGGTGACAGCTCATAGTGGGAGCGGTGGTAAGAGTGTCTCTGGAGACAGAAAGAGAGCAGGAAAGTAAATGTATCATTCCAGGGAGCATGAGGAAAGAGGCTGTACTAGAAACTCAGTATGGGCAATGATTGTTGCCTCCATCAACAAATCGGCCGTATGTGTAAGGAATGGCACCAAACAAAAGAAGGCCAAAGCAGATTTTGCAGGTGCTTAACGTGGCAATGAAGTTAACTACACATACACAGTTGGACCTCACCTCACCAGACTGTATATTCAGTGTAGGTGTCTACCTCTAAACTGATTATCTGAAGTCCCTTATCAAGTACTTCTTGAACGTGATCCATCTGACCTGTTGTAGATCTCAGAAGATGAATCACAACCCAGAAGTCCCCATTTCACTCAATTTATGATAAACAGAATTCAGAGCTAGACACCTTCTTTACTTACGTCTGCTTTAAGACCAGGTGAGCCTGTCTAGTTTTCCTCATCAAAACTGCTTTCTGCTTGGGCTGCTTCTTGTTTGCATGCAGCTGTTCTGAATGCTTGTGCTGGGCCAGGGCGAGCCAACTTTACACAGACTGAGCAGAACCTTATTTCAATCTGTCTTGCAGACTGGGAAATCTCATTTGATTTGCAGAGGAAAGTAGTCTGTGTGTTTTCTATAGCAAAAGAGCTGGCTATTTTCAGAGAATTATTTTCCAAAATACCCATGGGCATGAAGGGATAGTGTGTACTAACGCAGATATTTTATGAGGCATGATTCTTCTCACTAATCCAAAGACCTGTTGGTTCATGTATTTGGGTAGTGTGCTTAAAAATGCTTAAAAGCTCTTCATGTTCTCTCCAAGTGCTGTTATAAAAAGCCTCTCTTGACTAAGTTTTTAGTGGTTACTGTTAACCCCAGAGGCAGTGAAGCCCCTAAAGTAAATACACACGTATATATGTCAACTGGGAAATAAGAGTTTGTAATTTTGATTTTGAAGTGTTGCTTGTATAGCAAACAAAATGCTGTGGAATTTTATTCTCATAGAGCACATACAGATGGCCAAATTCAGAGCCTACAGGAGCTCATGTCAGTTTGTAATTAAGACTTACTCATGAATTCAGGTTAAGTTTATTAAGGAGCTTGCTGCAGTAGATATTTCTATACCTTGTCAGATCTGTTAACATCCTCTTTCTTCTTTTTCTCTCTTTTTCCCCCCAATGTACTGGCATGCATGGGCAGAAAATGTGTCCTTAAATCATAGGTCACACTTACAGCTTCCCTGTTGGCTGGCTGCCGGAAGATATCTCCATCAGCCTGCTCCCAGGATAACTCTCCATCTCCTGTACATGAAGTAGAGCAGTATCAGTTAGGGGAGTCACTGTGCAAGGATTTGGGAGATATGTAGAGGAAAAATCTCATCCAGCTTTACAGCTAAATTTGTCAGTCTTTAGTCTGACTTGATTGTATTAGATTATTTAGAGATGACTTCCCAAATATCTTGGAACATATGTGGTCACAAAGGCAAGGAGAAATGAGTTTAGCTGAGCTCACAGAGAAAGGCAAGGCTGTGTGACCTTCCATCTGCTGTGTGCTGAGGGGACCCACAAGTGCAGTTACTGTTGATCAGTGGGTATGTAACTTGACTGACTGTAACTTGACTCTGAAGTGTAGCCACTAATAATTTACATTCTATTACGTCAGGAAAATGTAAGCCATACTTAGTCCTGCACATTTTATACCCCTATGTGTGGTTGGCTTTTTCCTTATTTTTATGCTTTATTTAATATATATATATGATGTGATCATCGACAGCACTGAGTTATGGCAGAGATGTCATATATGAGAAATTGACCCACTAAGACTGGATCCCATGTAAGCTCACAGGATGCTTTATTTGAATGTAGAAAGTATGAAACGTTCAAGTGTTCCTTTTTGAATTGGGCCAATAAAAGTAGTACAGAAGTAAGGCTCATAACAGTAATAACCTTCATAACAAAGCAAGGACACGCTGACTTGTCTTTTAAATAGAAAAGGTTTTGCTAGAGCACTTGCGTTCTGTGCATACAATGTAGAAGTAATGAATGCTCTTGAGAATCATTGTGAGGGACTTGCAGAGCCGGCCTCTGGTCCCTCACAGCCAAACATGTAATTCATGGGAAAAGTTGAAAAGAAGAAATTCTCAGTTTCTATTCAGAAGTAACATCCAGCTGTTTTCTGGGTAAAGACAAGCTCCATAAACACATACACAACTAGTAGCCACGTGAACCTAACAGCAGGGAAACATCAGTTTTGGGCTAGAGAGAGAACGTAGCTATAAGAGTTGTTAAAGACATATTTAGAGGTGTTCCTTGATAGGACAAGCCGTGGAACTTGAACTGATATCTGGTTTTTGGAAAACTTGTACTAGAGCAGGAGACATCATTTAGCGTGGAGCTGACCTTGGAATTTATCCCAGGCATGGAATTCAGATGCAGGTACCGATAAAGTTGTTTTGCTAGTGGCTCAAAGCCTAGCTCTGTGTGTACTGAGCAATTTCTCTGGATCACGGTGCAGTGCCACCACATCATGCACACCTGCTGGCTTTCACGAATGGCACGCAACAGTGCCAGGCACAAGCTTGGGCCCCTGTGACAGGACAGCTGCCACAGCATAACAGCATGTGATCCTGGCTTGGGAGAGCCATGGTGCTGATACAGTTGCGTCTCCAGTTCTGCAGTTGACTTGATTTCACTCAGATCCATCATGGTTCTGCTACCCAATGCATTTTTTGAGAACTTTCCATTTAACTTAAGGGGAAGTTGGATCCTAACATAGAAATCCTCATCCTTTCTCTGACTGGAAGGACAGTGTCAACAGTGAAACCCAGCACAAGATGGATGCAGAGCTGCTGGACTGGGTCCAGAGGAGTGGCATCTGTGAAAACCACAGGCACCTTTAGCCTCCTTGCACCTCTGAGAACTGGCCACAGCTGCTTGGATTCTTGAGAAGTGGCGATTCAAATGCCACGATGCCAATAGTGAGATACAATACATCTAGAAATCTTCAGATATTTAGATGGGCTTGCAGGCAGATGTTTAAGTGCAGACATTCAGAAGGGCTACTAAGGCTGGCAGTATGCTTCCTTGTAACCAAGTTCTCCATGCTTACAGGATCAAAAACGGAACTGCCAATAAAATACCAATGTTTGCTGAATATAGATAGACACCTAATTTAAACTGAATTGAAATTAACCTCCAAATTGAAATTCTTACGTCTTGTATAACTTCAGCAGGATTGATAACTTGTCAGAGAGAGCCTCATCTTTTACTTCAAAAGCTGTCTAGCCAAAGCAATGGCAACTATTTAAATTCATCATCTGAAGCTCTGACTGTCTTCATCATTGGAATGCAACTTCATCAGTGCATTCTTTCCTTGTTCCAAGTAAGGAAAACAAAGCTAATAATATTGCCCTACGGGAATTTGACGTTTAATTTTCCAGCATGCATTGGGTTTTGAGTAAATGGGAAACTTGCAGACAACATCCTAAGTGACAGTGCTGGTGCACAGACAGGGGAAGGAGTACATGCTGATGTGTGTCCTGTGCATGTGTAACACTTACCTCTGCAAACTGGACAGCAGGACTCTGGAACAGAAACTGGGAAAGAGCAAGTTAATTTGGGACAGGTCTTCAGCCCACAGTACACATTTCCTTCCTGCCAGTAAAACACAAGGAGCATTTAGGAGTCATCAATTTGTATGGTATCATGTATGCACTTTTATGGACACATTTAAATCTAGTATGGATGTTTACATATATGTCCCTCAAGTAGCCAATTCAGAATATTAAACCAGTGAAGAATCTGAATAGCAGTTCTTAAACGTATGTCATGCAGAGGGAAGTCCCTTAGTTTTACAAAATGAGAAAAGGTAAAGAAGTGTGGGAAAGGAAGGAACTGCAATTACTATAAGCCTAAAATCTGTCTAATGTTTACACCTGGTGTAAATTCTTCCCCGTTCTCCCTAAGTCACGTCACATGGCTGATCTGGAGGGAGAACTTGGCAGTGACACAAAATTGTTCAGTACCTAACATGTTCAGTTTGTTGTGAATGTTGAATACAACAATAATTAGATCAGAAGAGGTCCTGATTGGTTTGAGAAGGATGTTTCAGCTCAAAAAATGCCTCCAAAGAGTCACCGAGTGACTGCTCCAATATGCTGGATTTAAATTGGTGGCACCTCAGGAGTGGGTCTGGGGCCCGGCGCTGTCTTACAGAGCTGTCCAGTCCCAGCTCATGGGGCTCTTATCAGCTCAGCCCAAATGAATCCAGTTTCTTTCCATCACTCAGTGCTGTATTCTCCAGTCGGGTTGAAGTGATATGTTCTGTAAATGCCATGCACTGCATGCTTACCTACAGCAGATGTCTGACAGGGTGAGCTTTGTCCTCTGTGTTTGAGCAGCAGGCAGTCTGGCATTTACCAGGTGCCATGGACTGGCTTGTAGCACTTTCGTGAGTTTCTGCATTAATTCCCAGTTCCCAGCCTCTACTGTGTGCTATGGACTGCGTGCATTTCAGTGCCATGTCTTCTGGAAAGGTGAAATGAAGCTCAGACAGAGAAGGGCTCTGACAAGCTGTGGTACTTACTGAGCAGCTGCACTGGGCACACTGGTTTGCTTGCCTGTTTTGGAAAAGCCCCTCTGCCACAAACATTTCGCCGTGATGGTAGGTGGTGCCATTGTATTCACAGGATTTTCCAGTGATTTTGCTGCTTACTGAGAACAGCGAATCTTCTGAAAGCAATGGGAAAGGAACACTTCATGCAAATTGTCCTAACAACTAGCAATAGCACAAGTACAGGGATAGGAAAGCTTCCCCGCTCCCCCGTTCCTCTTTATTATAAAAGGACAAGTTTTGTCATGCTACAAAATATGAGTGAAATTGTCATGCTGCTGTTTTGCTGAACTTTCATAATTCATACTTTTGATTTGACTGTCTCAGTTAATCTTTGGATTTGGATTTTATCATGAAGGCCAGCACAGACTGCCATCTCCCATGCTGCTGTGTTTTTCTTTTGCCCTGTCTTCCATAGAATTTAGAATTAGGATAAGCAGGTGCAGTTACGTGCTCACTTGTTAAATTTACATGGCTCTTTGAGTTTTAATGTAGAAGGCATGAGGGCCTGTATACACACAGAATTCCACTGTCAGTAGCACATGAACACATTTCTAGCTCTGTTTCCCCCTTCTTAGGTCTGGTATTATTTTATTAATGATTTGCATTGGGAGTTAGTTGCAGGTTAACCAGGTGTACCACAGGGCAAGCACAGAGCTGCTTCTGTGCCATTCACAGCGCAGACCTTCTGGTGTACAGGAGAATTGAAACTGATGGTAGAACTCTGTTAAGAGCGGACAGGCCCAAGAATAATTGCACTATGTTCTATGTAAATGTTTGTTCCCAATGGCCTTCACACTTTGCTGCTGTTGTTGTTTTCAGAATGGGCAAAACTTTTCAAAGGCAGTCTTTGTAAAGTAAAGTAAAAGCCACCCAAAAGCCAATGTTTTTCTTACATACACTGTAAGGTGAGATGTGCAAGTCAGAGCATTTTGTTTGCAGAACTGAGTACACACAATGAAGTGCACAAGATACCATTTTCTGTTCAATCCTAAAACCTCTTGTTTCAACTCAAGATCACATGGAGTTCTGCACCACGAGTCAGATTTTCTTCTTACTCTTAAAATAATCCATATCTTAAGTTAAAACATTCCCTAGACTGTTTAACCATCACACAGCTGACAAACTCTGCAAAGGGATTATACTTCACCTATGAAATGTAAGTCACTCCATACATATTGGGCAGTAAATCCAACACTAATACATTTGCATTTGCATGAATTTAGCATCTCAGCAAGGGAAGAGGCATTTTGAACAAGAGCTCTATGGAAGTAACAGTGGAGTATTTGTTGTCTGGAGCCAGAATCACTGCAGATTTCTAGGAATGCAGCTGAAATTTCATTCAGTGGGTTTGGGCTTTTATGTAAAAGAAACCTGACCTGAAAATTCAGGTCCTGCTGTAGTCCCTTTTATTATCTATTAGATGAATGTGGGGAGATTACTTTTTGAGAAACTATGCTGCCACAGAGTGCAAATTTCTCAGCTGAGTTTTCTGGTGATACATACTGGCATTATACGCTGACTGGCATTATAGTGACATTCAGAGTTTTGGATAAAAGCATGTATTTTGTTACATCGGTTTCATCAGATATTAGTTATCTGGTAAATTGTAAATGTCAAATCTGCCTGTGGAACATACACATACTGCAGTATTTGAAAATCTAGTGGGTCAGCAAAGAACCTGTGGGAGAAAGGCAGAAGTTATCCATGAGGGGCCATTTAGGGCCCCAGGCCTGATATTTGATTTCTCTCAGAGTGAGCACTGAAAAGACAAATGCAGCATTATTTTGGTGCAATCAGAGATGTGTAGTGGTACCTTTCCAACATGCTACACAAAGCATTGACACTCATGCTTGGCATGAAAATGCAATGTATGTCAGCTCAGTGGTAATGCACATTCTGGAATAGCAAGGTGTGTGTTCTAATTAAGACAAATTTGAAAGTCATCAGCAAAAGATTTAAGGAACAAATTCAGCAACTGTCTCATTAGGCACAAATAGTGGAAACCACAATAAAGAGGTGCTTTTTAGGACAGTCCCACTTCTCACAAGTTATGCCACCATAATTTCTTGGAAAGCACAAGAAAGCAGAAAAAGGAATTGCCAAACCCTAGATGTCCCCTGTACCTCAGGCAACTGGAAGAGCAGTTGAACTGGGAAGAAAATTATGGGAGGAATGAAAGAACACAGATGGTTCTTGCCTGGATGTGAGGGCCTGTTCATGCAGCCTGTGCAGGGCAGTGCTGTGCCCATGTAGGATGCCTGTCCAAAGACATGGCTTGTGGTCTGCAGCTGTTTACAAAGACTCGTTATGACACATCAGAATACTGGAATGAAGAGTGTAAATTTTACTGCAGATTTACCTTGGTACATGCCACATTGCTCAGATTACTACGAAATCTCCAAATGCCTTCAAATAGCAGCTTTTGAATAAGACAAGGAGGATAGTAGTTTTCTTTATATACTTCTATTTGTCCCAATATCATCAATAATTTATTTCCAATAACACTTGAACTGTTGTAGGGTTCCAGCTGGATTACAGGGTTACAGCCCTGGTACATGACAGCTGAGTCAAGAAACACAAGGCTGAGGAATCATTGCTGCTTTTCTAATTAGAAGGTGAACAGCAGAGGGAAAAATAATCGCAAAACTTTTCTTATACAGCTCATGCTTACTCTGACTTCTGCCTTAGTTTTCAACACTGTAAGGTTAGATGATCACAAGAAATCTCCTCAACTGATTAAGAAGATGATGCTTTAGACTGCTGCAGGAGGAAAAGGACAGATGGCGATAGGATGGCTTGCTCTGGACCAGCTCAGGCCAGCAGCTCAGGATTACTGCTGTATTGTTTGCTTAATATTACAGTCTACACAGAAGATAGATATATTCCTTGGTAACAATAATTCTCTCTCTGAGACTCATCAGGTTCGGCACAGAAGGGGTGGAAAACCAGGTGAGACTATTAGAAATCTATCAGAAATGATGTGGGGTGGCCACCTGAGATCAGCAGAGGACCAGGAGAGTCACAATGCAGTTATGCACTTCAGCTGGGAATGGAGTTATTGTAGCCAGGAAGATCTTTCAGTAACAAGAATCAAGAGGCTGTATCTTAATCGTGATACAGATGCTAGTAAAGACAAGTTTTCCTGTTCAACAGAGCTACCCATACAAGTGCTTGGCCAACAACAGTAGGTGGTTGGAGTGCGTAGTTTCGTTCATCTGGATTTCTTTTAAAGTTGATCACAGAGGTTAGGCCTGTAACAGTTAAATCATTACATACAGCCCAAAACACACGTATGCCAGACTATCTTTGGAACATGGGAGGCAATTCTATTGCTATTTGGAAGTCTTATTTGATGTAATAATTGTAAGAAAAATCAGTTTCAGTGGCAGGCAGTAAGACTGTGGTTTTGGTCCTGATGCTGCACGTACCTGTGCATGTGATTATCTTTGAGCACAGTGAGGGGGGCTACTTGGTTGCACAGAACACGGTTTAGAAGTTTTAGATCAAGACCTCGTGATTCTTACTGCAGAAAAATACATTGTGTTATATACTGGAGATACCATACTGACAAGTGCAGTTGATCTCCTCCAAACACAGCATCTGAAGCTGCAAGGAAGCTTTGTATCATATGCCTGTATGTAGCTTCTTGAGAGAGAAAATCGGTCTGAGAGTGACTTTCAACAACTGGGGCTTGCCTTGGTTTCTTTTCCAGTGCTCTTTGAATCGTGGTTAATTAGAGGAGTTCAGACTCCCTCATATCATATTCTCCTGTAGAATGTGAAATTGTAGACATTGTATATTCTTGTAATAAGTGCCAGGTTGGAACTTTGAAAAATCATGCCATTAATGCTGATATCAGCATGCATTACTCTGTGCCTCAGTTAAGGTAGGTAAGAGCTGGGTTAGCTAACTGCAAACATGTGCCATTGCTCAGAGTCCTGTTTGTAAACCTTGCTTCTTAATCACAGCCGTTCCTGTAGCTTTATCTGGCATTTTAATGGTGCTGACTAACCTTGGTTTAATTAGCTGCCTCCATAAAGTACTGGGCAAACCATCTGTGTGAATCCTTTTAATTAACTACGTTCAGTGGTGTCATTTTTGGCATTCATAGCATGTCAGAGGAAGCAATATAAAACATAGGCTGAAGATGTTATAGCATCAATGCAAAAGGAAGTGGCTTTGTTTCTGTGGCTGCCATTTATTCTCCAAGGGCGCAGACTTCAAAATAGAGGTTGACAGGCCATGCTTGCATTTCCTATGATTTTACAGGGTTCAAGATAAGACTGTGAGTTATTAAAATGGATAGCCTGACTTATCACAGGTCTAGCATTAGGTAAAAACAAGGAGCTAAAATGTGCAGCCACGGCTGAGCACATGACTTGCTATGGATTTGAACTGACCCTGCAGGTATCTGTAAAGGTTGAGTCTGGCTGAAGGTTTCAGGGTTTACAAGCAGGCAACAGAATACAACCATGTCAAAAATTAATTTGTTTCAAAATTTTTCTATTTTAAAAAGTAATTTGATACTGTGGTGACTATGCTTGAGTTCTTATACCAAGCATTCCTTTATTCCAAACCTGGGATTCTCTCCACCTTCTGCTGTCTACCTGGGCTGTTTTTCACTCGTGTGCCATACACACAGGGTAAATCCTGGCCTCAGTCAAGCCAACAGAAAGCTTGTCTTCAGGATTCAGCCCAGGTGCTTGCTGTAACTCTGCTCTCTAAGATTCCGACTGGGGAGATGGAAGCTTGTATTGGGAGGAACTGTTCATCTAGAAAAGAACAAGATTTTCTACCTGTTCAGATTTATAGTGAAGCCTGATATAAATGCTCACTCTGAACTAAATCTGCACATAGCTATAGCTTGCTTACTGTATGAAATGTTGTCCTTTTGACAAGAAGCATGAAGAAACCATATGGGAAGAAGTTTGCCATAAAGGGACACTAACTTAACGTGAAGTGCAGTGCCCATGCTTTTCTAACAGTCTGATGTAACAGAATTAGATATGAATTTGATAAACCACAGAAATCTTCTGGCTCAGTGGAAGTTTTCTGGCTCAGTCACAGATTTTTCATGGAAACCTGCATCAGATAATTGGGGGTGGGGGTGAGTTTGTATGCACAATATGCACAGACCCTGGCCAAGAATTCCAGGGGCTTCCTGGCTTCTGGAGCTTCCAGTCTCCTGGGAACAACAGAACAGTGTCAATGGATCACATGCAACTTTGGAAATGGCATCATTTACCCTATCTGCTTACAACTGTATTTCTTCCTGGATTGTTACAAAAGCTTGTTCCTGAGACGCTTTATCCTTACTTGGATATGAAGCAGAAGAGCATCAGTTATCTGCAGCTAATCCCTTGAATAGCTTAGACAAATTCCACTGGCAGTTCCTGCTCTTTGGATCAGTGGCAACATCACTGAAAATATTTCTGTGTAGGCAATGAAAAGCATGGGCAAACTAACCTTATGGGAAATGTTACCAGCAGATGACTTGCTTGAGGTGAGGAAGGGCTCCAGGATCCAGTCCTTACAACAGTCATTGAGGCCTGCAACTTGGATCCTTCTGTACATACAGATACACTTTCTAACAAACAAACTAGCTAACAAACTGGCAAAGCCAACTCAAAGTCACTGTAGTCATGGCTTGACAATCAGTGAGCTATTTATGATATGAAGTCTGATCTGCAACCAATATTAAACTGAAATGATAACCAAGTGTACTTCCTAAGAGGAGATGGTACAAATTAGACAAGAAAGGTGTGCAAGCAAAACTCTGCCTTCTGCATACCGCTTAGCAGGGTCTGACAGCACCCTGCACAGCGCTCAGTAAGGTCTGTGGGGTCTTACTGCATCTCCATGGGATACTTTCTTGTACAATATTCTGGCTGTTCTTGTTAGTACTTTGCTTAACACTCTCACTATTGCTTATTTTAGTATCAGAACATCTGGCAAAGATCATTTTTTAAAAATCCTACAGACTCTTGGCTTGCTGACTTAGAAACTATTTTTAAACTGCAACATTCAGAGTCACCTAGTGTCATTTACTGAAAAAAATGGGCTTTTAATATCAAGCAGAAATGCTAGGCACTCAGCCTGGCTTGGTTTTTGCAGTTTGTCTGTTTTATTAACCACCCTTGTAAAAACAAGCAAGTGCTAAACAATCTGAAATTAATCACGAGGTTTAATGCCTTAAGAAACTTACCATACTGGGAACTGTTCTGCAGATAGTCCCTTGGTCTGTTGTAAGTGGATAGATGATAGATAATGAATTTCAATCCTGACAGGATTTTATGAAACATGTTTTCTGAATCAACATGGAGCATAAGCATGCACAGACCAAGAAAATGCAATTTGTTTTGGAGTCCTACTCACTAGACAAGAAATAGAATCCTGCTATAATTCAGGGACCACTGTTTGCAATGCCATCTCTCCTGCATAATCACTTGTATTCCCATTGCCATCTCTCCTGCATAATCATTTGCATTCCCAGTGAACTTTAACACTTACTGAACAAAACTGGAGGAATTAGCTTAGTTGCATCAGCTACTTCAAAGCTCTCTAGGCTGTATCCCAGTGCAGGAAGCTGACTTTGGACACCAGCTAACCAGCCACCATACACTGTGCTTCCACACAGAAATCATCAAGTCACCCCAAATTGCAACATAACATCACGCAAAGGCATATTACTTGCCCTGACATTTAAAATTGGCATCAGAATTGCAGGATAACTATTCAGAAGCAACACAGAAAGAGCAATTATGAAGGTCCTTAATCAGAATGAAACAATTCTTGGAAGTGTGCCTATTGTGAGCACTTCTGGTGCCAAAGCGGAGCACAACTAGAGTATAAGAGTATTTCTCACTATTTTGCTTATTGAAAAATACCTGAAACCTGACTCAGCTTAGGTCCACACACTGTCCAACACAGTGGGCAGCACTTAAGTTGACCTCAGATTTGTTTTCAGAACACTGTTTGCTTGTGTAGGAGTTGCACATACCTCTAGGTCTCCCTCAGAAAAGTTTGTTACTTTTCCACTGTCATGGAGTCAAGGTCTGTTCCCTGTAAGAAAAACCATTCCCTAGGGTAACTTACACAAGTATCAGTAGAAAGATTCAGGGCTAATTCTTGCTCGTTAAGTCTTCATACTGGTGGTACTTTACCACAATGCAAAAGCTGATACAACGGCCAGGTCAGGTTGCACTATGAAGACCAAATCCCAGGAGGACCCAAGATGTGAAATGAAGTAGCTCAGAAAAACAGTAATGGGATCATTTATTCATGAGCTTAAGAGTGTATTTCTGCATAAAATCTTGCAGATTACAAAGTGAGTTGAAAAAAATCAGTGCAGCAATGTAGAATAAAAAGCCAGTTTGCACCAACTGTAATTCATGGTAAGAGCTGGAGGCATAAATACAGGGAGGACAGAGCTGCAGATAAGATGTTGGAAGCATTCTTTGTTACCTCTCTAGCTCTCTTCCACTTCTCCCAGAATGCAGCCTACAATTGCCAGAGGCCTCCAGGAGTGAAAAATGCAGTGTTTTCCTCTGCCAATGGAATATTTGTTTTTAAAATGGGCCATCATTCACAGGGGTTGCGCATCTGTCTCAGAGTGGATTTCACTTTGTGTTTGTGTGTGGAGCAAGACTTCCTGAAATTAGCCAGCCTGAGCACTGTCACTTGAGACTACAGCTCTGTCCTGGCTAGGAAGCGTGCCTCCCACCCCAACATCCAGCTCTTATCTGAAGGTGCAGCTGGGACTGGCAGCAGCAAAAGCAGTCCTTGGCTTTTTAATTTTTAATTTTTTTTTTTTTTTTTTTGAGTTTCTGGTGAAGTGTTAAAGTTTTAGGGGTAATAATATGCCCTAAGGTTGCACCTTGCACATGGTGTATAGCATCTTTCTCACCATAGCACAGATCAGTTCATTTCTTTCAAATGGGTTCCAGTGACGCTATGGACTGACTGCTCAAATGAAGTGCTCTTCAGTGAGTAACTCTGGAGGCTGGGACTCTAACAAACAATTCAACAAAAAAACAAATTTCAATTTAGGGACAGCAATATTGAAAAACATGGAATAGTATGCAAGCAATCATGCAGCTGTTCCAATTAGCAGTGTCCATGTGTTCAAAACTGTGTAGATGTGATTATCAGGGACAGGGCATAGTGGGCAATATAGGTGGTACATGGACAGTTGGATTAGATGACCTTAGAGGTCTTTTCCAACCTTAACGATTTTACGATTCTGTGTTTCCTCCTGCAGAATCAGAGCTCTGAAAAAGCGGTAATGAGTACTTTGACCCCTGCTGCCTTGGTATCTGTGTTCCAGTGGGTTCAGCCAAAGCACTTCCCAGTCCTGGAAAGAAGCTAAATGCTAGTGATGTTCCAAACCGAGGATGAAGAAACCTGCCTGCAGGCAGAAATCCTCTGTACTAGGCTCGTCCCTCTGCTACGCGATAAGCCAACGGAATATGGTTATTATACATATGAAACAGCTATTCTCTGTGAGGCACATGTTTGGAATAGAGGAATGAATATGTGTTGATAATCTGATCCTTACAAACTCAGAACAGAGCCTAAGACTTAAGTAAGTGAGGGAAGCATCCTGCAGAAAGGGATTATGCAACTTGCTAGGAGAGGGACAGTCAAACAGATTTTGACATGCTTACATTAAATAAATCTGGAACAACTATGTTGACTGGACTAACCTTAATGCCCTGTTCAATCCAAACTATTTTTTAATATATTCTTTTCAAAAAGATCCTCATGTTTATATGAGAAAAGGGTAACACAAATAATATACGTCTGTATTTATGCAGTGCATTTCATTCACAAATAGCAGTGCTTTCGTATAACACAGAGCACTTGCCTATTTTCCTGCAGTGCCTGTAAAACTGAAGTTAAATGACAGCAGTAGGTTTGCTTTGTACACAGAGATTCAGTTAATGCTCATCTTCTGATCCATTTGTACCAGAGGAGACTTTGCAAGAAAGCACAGAGCTGGGAATGTGGATTTTCTTATTCTACCAGCATGGTTCAATTTCCCCAGAAAGGCCTTTAGTGCAGGAGACATTCCATAGTAATGTCCTGGCCACCTTAGCATGTGTGTATTGTTTAGGGCTGCTTGGTAAGAGAGAGCCAAATTCAGAGGGGATAAAGAAAGCGGAGAAGACAGGGGATCTGTGTTTGATAAGCAGCATAGAGCATTGTGAAAGACAAGTGTCACGGTGACCTGGGATAATGCATGCTTTTTCTTTCTTCCAGACACTTGCCAAACTTCCCTTGCTATCTGCATACACTTGCCTAAGAAAATCATGATACCTATCAGCATTACTTCTTCCTGATCTGCTGTTAGTGAAACTTCAGGGCTGCACAACTAAACTGGCAGACTGCCATTGCAAACTGGCTGTATAAGGTCAAAACCAACAGCTGCTGAAAGAGCAAGTGTTCTTACCACTATCATGTCAAGAAGGGTAAAGAACACAAACACTGTAAAGCTATTCTATCACCAGAACTAAATCCCTATCCGTCATCTCATGAGAATACAGCAACTTCAGAGAGAGAAAAGCTGCCCACTGTTTCAGTGCAGGGTTACCTCCTGTGGTTCACCTAGCTATTAGGTGGCTACAGGTTCTTGGGGGATTATAGCACAGTGTAAGACAGCAAATGGATTTCCTTTCTATAAAAAATTCCTTTACTTAATTTCTTCCCTCCACTACCTTTGTTTCCACTCCACATGAATGTGTCACCTCAAGGTCTGATCTGAAGTCCATTGAACTAAGTAGATTTGGAACTTGGCCCAAACACCTACTCTGTGTGGTACAGCATAAAGGCAGTTTCCTCTTTGATCTTCTGTCTCATATTTCTAGCTTGCTCCTTAGCATTTCTAGAGAGAGGATTGTATCGCAGTCAATAACCGCATCTGTTCTCATAGAAGGCTTCATCAAAAAACTATCAGATCTAATGGAAACCTGTTGATTGACTACAGCAGACTGTGGATCAGCCTTTTCCCTCAGAATGCATCACCATCAGAATTCTTATAAATCTGTGATTTAAAGAAACGTAGATGATGTGTGAAGGTCCCTTTAAAAAACAACAGTGCAGTGATATTGTTTTTAAAGCAGTGGCTGAGGCTGACAATAACTTTGGATTGGAAAGTTGTGCACTATCCCAAAACTGCAAACACAAGTTCTAAACAAAATCCATATGTGCTTCTCAGAGATGCAGGTGTCAAAGATATTAAGCCACAAAATGCTTTACATTAAAATAACTTCAAGGACTGTGTTAAGCTCTAAAAACTCCAAGGTAATTCAGAGGTAATGGCAACAGCCAGTCTTCAGTATGGCCAGCCAGTAGAGAGTATATGAAACTCATTGCTTGAAGGAACTAGTAGCACCTTATCTAGACAGCATAAACTTTCATACAGATTCAAAGCAAAGATGTCGTTTCACTGTAAACCCTCCAAAGGCTGTTGGATGTTTTTGAACTTTCTAGGGCTAAAGTCAAGCTCTTCACATTATTTTAATATATTTTCTGCAGCTTAATTTCCTGTGTTTTCTTTTATAGTGGCATAAAGAAACTGCTCAGCAAAACTCTGAAGGAGTCATAAAACACTTTCTAGGTTGCTCCATTTTAATTCCTGGTCTAAAGCTGAACTATTATATGACTCTATCTGTCATTTTCCCAGCCAGGGAAACAAACTGAATTAAGCTTTCCTGGACTTAGAACTCTCTCTGAAGCATCTTTGAAGCTCTTGGAACTTGTCTTGGAAAAATTCTGTTTCTACCCTACCCTATCATATCAGTCCAAAGAATGGAAGTTCTAGTCTGGTCATCCTTGTGTGCAGATGGGGTTTTTTTAGTGCATTTTGGATGCTGATTTACAGGCAGATTTTTTTAACTTTTAATGTTCAAAGAAATGGAATGGGAACAAGTCATAACCTCAGTCTGGCTGTGATAGCAAACATTCCTTTATGAAGCCAGTAACAAAGACAAATTACCAATCAAACAAAATTATTTGAGCCCAGGTCAATATGAAAAAACTAAATGCCTCCCAAGAATGCCTATACTGTTGCATTTTCAAGTAACATTTATTTCCAAATAAGCTATTTATTTGAACTATCTGGCAGTAGCCCACTGTTGGGACCCTGCAAAAACCAGAACATCTCACTGTTCTCTGGCACTGTTCAGGATTCTGTGTGTCATTCCGATTCCACATGTGACTATCCAAATTGTTGGTCTATGCAGAGTAGCCATATCTAAGCCTGGAGGAACCAAATGCAGACTGGAGAAATTTGATTATTGATTGATAATATTACTTCTCCAGTTACTTATATCAGCTGCTGTACACGTTAGCATAAATATTCTGGGGCCTTCTGTGCTATGACTAATGAGAGCTTGGGTCACAGGTTATTTCTAGGCTCTTCTTCATCGTCTGAAGAATGCAGAGATGGGCAGTGAAGGCAGTGGTGGAGCTTCAGGGCCTGCAGGCAGTGTGAAAGCACAGATCGAAGGTCTTAAGGGATCACTGCTGAATGATCCCAGCATCCTTCGGATGCTGAAGTAAAAGTAAGGTGGGAAGGTGGAGATGAACACTGAAAGGGAGCTGAATGTGCAGTGTTTCTTCCATGAAGTGAAGCTTGTGTCAGACATGTGACAAGGTGTGAGAAGTGGGCAGGACACTGAGAATGTGGCCAGTCGTTCTAAAATTTGAGATGTGCCTGTAGCTCCAAAGAAATATGTTTGCCAGCTGTTATTCAAGTGCCAGTTAATGTGAGGAAAACAGTCGAAGTAGGACCCACTGATAAGGTGGTTATGAACTTATATGTCCTATATACACATCTGTTGCAGAAAAATTAGATGTTATTCTGTGGATAAATAATTGGGACAGGCATGGATAATGCTTTTAAATGGTCAAAATTTTCATGAGTCTAACTTCTCATAGTACCTGTCAGAGAATTTGGCTGCTTCCATAACTGTGGACAATGTAGAATGGGTAAAGAATAAAACCAGAAGGACTTCCAAGCAGTGCAGTTGTTTGATTAACAATGATAATTACCTTGAGTTTCCCTACTCTTTTATTCTCACAGTAGTTCTGCATAGAACTCTTCTCCGTACACTAAGTTTTCTTTTTCCTCACATTTTTAGCACTGTGTTTTGTATGGGGACGCTGCAAGGACTTTCAGCTGTACATGTGGTACACTACTCCATCACTGATAGACTGGACTTTGTAGATGACACTTAGGTTAGATGTCTGAACCTCACCAATGCTAATGATTGATGAATATAGCTGAGCTAAGTGAAGGCTCTGTGAAGGGGAACCCAATTTTTATAATGTTGTACTTCCAGTGCCTGATTTACTGATGCTTATGCTGTCTTTGATTTTTTTCATCTGAACATTCCTCCCAAGATTTAGTAATTCTCAAGCAATTACTTCTACAGAAATTCTCCACAATTCCTGAATCCCTGCTGCACTGAGAGTCCATCATGCATCAAGCACTGTGCTCCCACCTCCTGTGTGAAATGGACTTAGGATTCAGCATCAAAATCTCTTATAGGCATCACAAGTGATGGACTTGATAAGATTTCTCTACAATTTCTTTTACAAAATGACAACTATTGATGCTCTGTTGGATTTTTTTTCATCTCACAGTTGACTCTCTGGGTGGTCTGCAAGGTGTTTTTACTTGTTATTGTCTCAAAAGACAGCAGCTATCCACTTTCAACAACTACAGTATTTGCTGCTATCAGATTGAAATTTCATTAAGAATCATTAAAGAATGAAATGTTATCTGCATATCACTCTTCTCTTGAGAATCTCCCTGTGGCCTTCTCCCTTAATGCTTTTACTACTGCATAGAGGAAAGGAGGTCACGGGCTCAGAGACTCCTTACATCACTGCATGACCAATGGTCTCAAATCCCTTTACAGAATCATACGGAAAGCAGACGTTCTGGAAGAACAGTTCCTGAATAAATTCTGCCCAAAGACTTAGAGGGACAGGTTAACATAACAGAAAAGGGTTTCTGTGATTGAAACCTGTCAGAGAAGAGAACCTTGAAGATCTTCTGTGGTAGGGCAGAGATTGGTTTGGGCAGCAGAGAGTTTCACAAGTCACACATGAAGTCTAGATCGTCTCCAAATTCTCAAAAAGCCCGCAGGTATTTGAACCATGCATACTGGTTCAGGCAAAATTTGTCGAAGGATGATACGCAGTTTGGCAAGTTACGCAAATATTTTTGATCCTGAGTATTGCTGTAATAGTCTGTTTGAGTTTCCGACTAATTTCAGGTGATACAGCATCATCAATAGACATACATTTCATATGGGAGGTAACAACTGTTTACTAGCAGCATGTAAAGCTATCTGATAGTGAGAGACCACCTGGACATATTTTAAATTACTATTTTTACATGGACTCTTTTATTTCCTACTGAGACCCATATATTCAAGGCAAATAAAACTTTTTGTGGCATCAGTGAGATCTGGGCTGAGTTTCTCACTTAGTTGCATGAGAAGGCTAGATGGCAGCAACAAGAGTCGTGTAGAAAACAGGAGCTGGGCATAACATTCCAGAGTGCTCCAGCTGCCCACATTGAAGATTTGGTTGTAACACAGTGCAAGATGCACTGTTTTATACACGTGGTTGTTTGGTTACATATATAATCTATATCAGGTCAAAAGGTGCAGTATGTACGCAGGGTGTTGCAGGACTGAGTCTTTAAGAATATCGGTGCTACAGAACGCAATGTATCAGTTACCTGGAGGGTAACTGGAAGCTACTGGGAGGAACTGAGTGAAGGCAGCACTGAGCTCATTGCAGCCTTATTTTTCTGCTTCTTGAGTGAATTTTGCACTGCTGTGAGTTCTGCGCTGTCCCACCTGGGCTGCCTCCAGGGGCTCGAATAGCAAGTTCAGAGATAATGGCTTTATAAAGTCATGCTGCTGTTACCATGCAGACAAAGCCTCATCCACTGCTGGTGATGTTCTAATACCACTACAGTAAGATCCCCAATTTGGTTTGCCTTTGGAGTTAGTCAGCTCTTTGTAGGTGCCACCTGGCATTTTGTTATTTCAGTATCTACAGAACAACAAGAAGTACATCAGAAAAGTGGTTTGAATTTGATACAGAAAAATCATAGTACCAAAGGAGCTCAAACACAAATGTGTTACTAATCATGAGCATTCCTGGAAGCCTGTGTGTTTAGTCGGGACAGCAAGCTCAAAAAATACTCGAGCCAGATGGGCTGATTCATACCTCAGTGTCCTGCCTTATCTGCTGAGAAATCAAACCAGCAAGTGGAATATAGAAACCCTTTCTAAATCCTGCAGCATGTATTTTTACTTCTGATGTCAGCATTCTCCATGTTGTATTTACATCTTCCAGAGTGTTTTTCAAATCTAAACCTAGACTGTAAATCTCTGAGTCACAATTGTTCCATACAGAGGTGATACAACTTCCAATAAACGTTCCATTTGTAAAAGCACTGTCCACAGTAGTGACAGAAGACAGCTGCAACTGAACGCTTTCAGAAGCTGCATGTGAAGTTTATTTTCATGGCAGAGGGCAGCAGGTGTGAAATCCTCTCTAGCTCCAGAGCTGATCCAGCCCTAAGAATGACAGTGAATTATCTCCCTGAGTCTAAATCACCTCTCTCCTGATGTGCCAGGAGCAATCCTGAGGTAGAAGGAAAGAATTCAAGCTGTTGCTTGATCAGATGTATGATTTTAAAACCACCTGCGTGGATCACTCTTGAGCTCAGCTCAGCACTCTGACTGTGGGTTGTCAGAAAGTGTACCTGAGCAGGTGATATGCTTCTGGGCCTCACTAATGTGTAAGAGGAGTCTCAATGAATGCAAAGCTAGTTGTTCTAGTCCCAAGGTGTGATAATAAAAATCCAGTTCAGATAGTAAAAGAAAATATTTTTCAGAGCTGCAGAAGGATAGAAGACACAGAGTCTGGATTTTGGCAGTGCTAGTAAGCATAAATTGAAAAAATACCAAAAAGTTAGCAATGAATCTGTGGTAGAGGCTGGTAGGGTAAACCTCTGGTAAAAGTAGAAGATGCTTCATAATATATGTCTGACCACTCCTTAAGATTCATGGTGGCTGGTGCCAGGGAGACAGGATACAAACACTGCATCTCTTTGTGTTAGCAAGTCCAGTGTCACTATGGATGCAGGAGACATGAATTCCAAGGGGAGAGCGGTGCCAACTTTTCTCAAAGGAATCCCTTCAGCAGCTCCTCCGCGTAGGTGCTTAAGAAGGTCAGTTTCCAATGAAAGTTGCTGCCTCCTGGCATTACCTCTGCTTGATTAAATAAGGAGGCAGTTATTTGTGCAGTTGCACTCTACAAGGCCAGCAGAAAGCAAGGAGTGACTGTGACTAGCACTACTCATTTCTGAATGCTTGAGGAACTGAGGGGAAACACAGGTGACACAACGTAATGAGTATTTAGGAGGGCAATTCAGATGAAAGGCTACTGGACAGTGCTTAGGCACCTTCTGTTATAAAATAACTGGGGAACCAGACAAGTGAAACTCTTACATAGCAAGGGATGCTGCACAAAAGGCATCGTGTGCTGGACACTCAGAAATGGAAAGCTGGCATAAGATGTGCAGGAATGCTTGAAATATCTATACAGATCAGGCATGAACATTTACGAAGACAGAGCATCCAAATATGAAACACGTAATCACTGCAGAAAGCAGAATACAAACAATCCCTAAAATCACCAGAGATTCCTGGTCATCTTCTGCTTAACACATTGGTGCAGATTTATCTACATTACAGATTCCATTAGAAAAAAAATAAAGTTTACTGGCACTCCTATTTTGTAATGAGCCACTGCCAGCTGGCAGTTCAGCAGCCCGTCACATGTAGCACATAGACTATAGCTTGAATCTAAGCATGAAGATAGTGGATCAGAATTCAGGAAAGTCTCATCCTTATAATTTTCTGGATTTATTAATTTAAACATATATATTTCCAAATTGTAGCTCAAGTCTGTGAAGAGCAAGAATTTGATTGGAAAGCTTTGAGAGTTTACAGGGCCCCTTACTTACAAGATTATTGAAGAATGTTTTAAAATCTTGATTGGTATCAGGTTTGCAGCTCCACAAACAGAAAAAAAGACAAACAGTTCACTGCCAAAGAGCAACTGAAGCAAAAACAGTCAGTCTAGAATCATTTATGTTTCAGTACTAAATACCGTACAGAGATATGCAAAAACCTCAACCAGCAGTTGCTGCCCAAAACACTAATTGCATAGCAAGAGTGGGATTTCTGATATTTAGCTGTGCAAAAAGTAAGCATCTAGCATACCCTAGTTGCCTGTGCTTCCCTCCATAATCAGTGGAGGCAACAATCAGACAGGCATCTCCAGGGAAAAATTCTTCTTCTGGATAACAGGATGAATCACCCTCAGGGGACATTTTGTTTCCAGCAGCTATAAAGGGTATCTAGATGATTCCCTTGCCAACTGGAGGTTGGATTAGTTGGAAAAACAGACGGAGCTTTTGGGCAAGCCACTTCTGCTTTTGATCTGCAAACAGAAGCATTGTTCATGTTCCTAGCATCTTACTATTTTACCTAACTGCACTAGTTGGGCAAATGAAATGCATTATCTTACAGCCTTTTTTTCCTATGTTTTAGACCATCATCACTAAAATCAACTAGATGCTGAAATTTTTTATCTAGAGTTGAACAGGATGAAACTCTCCCCAGAACACAAGAGGAGCGAAAATACTCAAAGAATATGCAATAATTATCTCAACCTAAAATGATAATATTACATCCTGAATAAACGGTGACTGCCAGCTTGCCTGAGTAACAGTCAGCCTGCCCATAGCAAGTCCAAGTGCAACCAGTGTCCCAGTAAGTCAGTATGATGAAGTCTAGCTGCAGCTAAGTTCATTCAAATCTCTGGGGGGCCTCCGAGCTGCTCCTGAGACTTAGCTGCCCTACTCAGCTGCCAATGATAAGAGCAGTACAGCAGGAGAAACAGACTGCAGGTATCAGGCTCACTGCTGGTGTACATCAGTGGCTCAGAAGGTCACTGTTGAAAGGCCTGTTGTGAGACTGGCCTTGTGATCAGAAAGCTATTAAGGTACAGTGATCTCATTATGATGTATGTCTAACTGTTTCCTCTGTAAATGTGATTAGGTTGCTTTCCACAACTATACAGAGGAACAACTATACAGAATATGTCTGGGAAGACATACTGCTTGGGATTTAAATGTAAAGGAAACAGAACATGAGGAAATGTTTTGAGGGAAGCAGTTCTGTGCTGATGAGCAGGAATTAATCATGTTAGTTTAGGAAGCTGCTGCATCTCTTGAACGAATAACTGGCATTTAAAGGCAAAGGCTGCTGCAGTGTGTGTTAACACCAGCCTTGTGGGCTGACAGCTGTTACTTCCTCACAGTATATGCACTCTTGGCACTCTGTGACAAAGGCGAGAATAAATGACAGGAAGGACAGGAGTGATTTCCCTGACCTTTATACAGTGATGGTGTAGATCTCTGTGTTCAAAGCTGCATTCGGATTCTGTTTACAGTCCACAGAAAGATAGCAGCACTTCCAGGATAGAGTTCATCCACCCGTTTTAGATTTCTGTCATGGCATCAGAGGAGCTTCCTCACCACTGTTTAAAATACAATTCTAGATACTTAGGTCAGATATTGATACATACATGGCTCTGAAAGCAATGTCTCCTATTTATTTCCATGGAAAATACGACAGATACAAAGAGCGCAATAACACTGTTTGATAGAGCAAATTCTTAGCTACAAAACACTACCTTTCAATATAGTCACCACCACTAGCTATGCATGTTCACCAGTGATGAACAAGAGCCTGCATGCTGTTCTCATACTAATCTGCACCAGTGGAAGCGCCCTGCTCTCACTGTCACCGCTGCTGAAATGCACCACCCACCCCTCACTGTGCTCACACCCACTGTTTGGTGTCCAGAAACATTCAGCAAGCATCAGTGAATGGCAGTGGGTGCCATGTTTTCCGCATGAAGGAATTCAATGACAAACCTCTGCTTTATCCTCACTTCCACGTCAGAAACCATTCTGTCAGGCTGCCCTTCTGCTGCCATCTGTCACACGGCAGCAAAATGTAATGGGATATTGGCAGGAAAGTTCAGCCTCTGCTGCTGTACCACCACCATCTGCCTCTGATGTGGCGGGCCAACATAATAAAACAGGAGGCCTTACTTTTGGAGCAGCCCTCGTATATCCGATAGACAGATGTGTATGATTGTTGTGACAAATGAATGCTATCAGAAGTTTACTCGTGGGTGCCATTTGCTCTCCAGTAAGTGTGACCAATACACTGCAATCACTGCAAACACAACCTGACTTCTGCACTCCTCTCCCTCCACCACTGCAAGCTGCCCCTGCACCCAGGTTTTGGTCGGAGAACAGCTGTTTTCCTCAGACAATGAAACTCACTCTGGAGAAAGTCAAATAAAACCCCTTTCTGTGATGCTGCATGAATGCTTTCTTATAAGAAATGAGGGGTGCCACTATGACAGACGTTTAGGGAAAAGCTCCAGCCAAATCTACCAGCCATTAGGCCATGTCGGGAATGCTGTAACAGCCTCATGAAAGATCCTGCCTAGTTTCTTTCATACAGTGGCTCTTAATAATGAGCTTATAATAAGTGTACAGTCTGGAGGAATTTACTATACAGTACCCAATTGGATTTATGTAGTCATAAACTTCCACAGCACTGCTTCTATGATTTACAACAGTCCCTACTAATGAAGCTATGCCTGGACATGAGATGTGGAACACAAATTGTACCAGGCTGGCTGTACAGTGATACTACACAAATGCATGTGCATTAGTGTGTGTTGACACAGCAATCTGTAATTGTTTATTAAGAGAGAACCATTGCAAATAACCAGATCTTATGAAAAGATTGGGGTTGGACTCGATGATCTCCGGAGGTCCCTTCCACCCCTACAATTCTGTGATTCTGCGATTCTGTGAAAAGCGCCAAAAGCACAAACTTAGGAAATGTGTGGGATGGGGTTTTATTGTGAGAGAGTTTACATATAACAGAAGGAGAGGGGAACAGATAGTCCCTAGACCTTATCAATGAAAATCCTGCTACTTTCTACCTCAGCTGTAGGGGACTAGGCTTGATGGCTTACCTGATTCCCAAACCTTTCTCCTAAAAAGAACCCAGCACAGAAGATAACTTGCTGTAGGATAAGCTTCTCGTGATCTAAACGGATATAGAAGGATGCGTACTTCACAGAAGTTTTCCAGCACAGACATGTCATGTTGCTGCTACTGAGCATGTTAAATAGCTATTTCAGAAAGGACTGCATGTCATTAACATAAATTACCTGGGCATCGCGGGCAGCACAGCTGTGGTACGTGCACAGGGGAAGGACAGTGTAGGCTTGGACATCTTATTCTGCTGCACAGTACATTTCCATTCTGCAGGTGGAACATAACACAATACTTAAATGAAATGGGCTACCTTAGAAATCTGTTATCTATTCCACATTTGGCTATTTTAAAAACAAATGCCATTTTACAGCATTCTGGCTTATGTTACACCACTGTAAGCCCAGACTACTTCAGCTGCCTATGAATTTATGCTGGGGGTCAGACTGTAGCAGAAACACATACAAACCTTAAAATCAGAAGAACTGCCTAAAAATGGATTGCAACAACCTTCACTTCTGTTTTCTTTTGAGCAGATTGCACTTAGGAATTGCATTTCCAAAACTAAGACAAGATAATGAATGGTAGGTCTCTGAGATATCCCCTACTGAGGGTTAGTTCAAGACCACAGGAGACAATAGTGTCTGTAATTTTTCCTGAAAACTGTGGAGAGTCTTTTGTTTTCATTTTATGGGTTCCCCGGTAGACAAAGAGCACCAGTTGGTAAGTAGCCATTTTTCTAAGAAATATGAGCAAGTCTTGGGAATACTGTTCATTATTCATGTCATTAACATAATATTTTATTTGACCACATCTAAGTTTGATTTATAATTAAAACACAGGGAATTTTCCTTCTCCAGTATCTGTAACCAGAAAAGACTATCCATTTCAGATTCCCATTTCCCATCTATAATTCATCTTCCTAATTTAGCTCTGAGTTGCTCTTGTTTATAGCAAAAAGAATCTTTCAGTATGAACGCTGATACTATACTATGACAATGCTACAACTATGTAGGTTGACGTGGTGTTGGGAATAAACCCATTTCATTTTCATGTGCCTTGTGGAGCACTGAAATGTTCCCAGTGGAGGTGCAGACTTCCTTAGCTTTAGTATGTGTAGGCATTTCTGCCCACTTGCAGGATGAGGGCTACCCTTGGTCTGCGTGGCTCCCTGCCCAGCAGACCATCATCCGAGAGCCTGTCCTGCAAAGAAAGGCCGGCTCCGCCTGCTGGTTGGCTCACACTGCTTTCCTGACCTGTGCCATGGCATCCCTGCCTTTTTATTTCCTGGTTCTGTAAAATCTCCTAGAGGAACGTTTACTTCTGTGCATGTTCAGCTGTGATAAAAATTCTGCAGACCTTTACTGACCTTACATTTAGATTCACAGGGACATTTGGGAGTCCAAGCCCCATAGATTGCTATGGGACTTCAGCTGCTGCACACCTTTGTGAGACAAGGCCATGAAAGAATTTCTGTGCCAGGCTCACAGAGTAACAGCTCTCTTTCCAAGCTGCAAAGGGCTGGGAAAGGGTTGACTGTGGACAGCATTCACTTCAGCCCCCTAAGGCATGCAGCTCCACTGGTCTGGGAAGAGGGGCAGTTGGTGGTACATGTGAAAGAAAGGAGGAGCAGAGTAAAAACACTGAATTATGTTTAGATTTTTTTTTGGTTTGAGTACATAAATTGTAACTTGTTAAAATACAATACTATGCACACACAACCAGGAATGCCTTTTTTTTTTTTTTTTTTTTTTTTTTTAAATCCCAGGCTCAATAACTTGGCCTCTGTTTAGCTAGTTAATGTGTCTTACTTTTTTCTTAAGCATGCACACTTTAGGTGTGTATTGGCTGGCTGGCTGGCTGGATTAACTGTTGTTCAGAGATACACCACTGATCTGTCTCTGTTTCCTGGCTGGTGTTACTTGATCTGTGTGGAGATCATACAGATCTTAGAGCTTGAGGCCACAAATGAAATGTTGCTCATCCTGGCTATGTAGACCTCTGGAGATTTTGTTGCATTTCTCTGAAGTGTGAAGGAGTAGGTTGTTGCTCCAGATTCTGTCCATATACATACTTTGCCTAATTGATTTTCTGCCTGGGAATCATAGTTGAGTGCCACTCAGGTTTCTTTTATTTGCTGTGTACAATGTAGTCTCATTCTTTTATGCTGTAATACTGGGTTTAGGGTCTGTGCTTATGTTATGTCATAAGATGTTTCCTAATGCTTTACGTAGCTTTAACTGAGTCAAAATTACGAACTGCTGAGAGTTCTGTGATGATCTGGAGATCTATAGAGGTCAGTGTTCTGATGGCAGTTCTGCTGGCTGGGACAAAGCCCACAAGAATGGCTGGATGCTGCAGTTGTCTGGAGTCTTCCTCCCATGCATTAAGAGTTGTATCCCAGAGATCCTTCAGCATCCTCACTGCTGAAATAGGCTCTAGTAATATCTTGCACCCTCACAGTACAACAAAAGTAAAGCAGAGAGAACAAGCAAGCAGAGTACAGGACCACTTGGTAAACTGTTTCTACTGATCATTACCACAAGAAGTTTTCTTCTTTACTTCCCTTGTTGCCCTGTACTGTCACTCTGGTCTTCTATGGACATGTGAGAAGGGAAGAGGTAAAGCACATCCCAATTTGTTGGAGCCTGAAAGGGCATGGGTCATCAAAGTAATGCTGTTCTCTAGAGGAGCCCTCCATGTACTTCCTCGTCTCTCCAGACTAACATCTACCTAAAAACCACTAAGCAGTGACTTCTACACAGATCTCTAGGGCTTCCAGGGAACTTCAACCCCACCCAAGGCACAGCCTTCCAGCAATTCAGTGTTCTACCACACACTGACTCCAAGGGAGTTTCCAGCTTTGCGCGTAGAACAGCAAAAGTGAGCAGGAACTCCTTTTTGCTGTAACCAGGGATTTTTATTCATAGTACATTGCTTTTGCTCTTACAGATGCACTCTGCTGCACAGATGTGAGATGCAGCCAAGCTTGTGGGACTACTGTTTGTGCATCTCTGCACAAAATTGTAGTAGCAGATCCCCCAGAGCAAATGCTGCACAGGAGCCCAGTATCTTACACTTGCAAGGGAGGAAAATAGCCAAGAAAAATGTATTCCACATTAAATACAGCAGACAAAACTCAGCATCTGGAGTGTCTCATGTGTTACTCATTATGAAGTACTCCAAGGGATGTATTCTGCTCCTTCTTCTGTCCCTCCCCAGCACTGTACGATATACTTAGAGGGTGTATGACAGCTGCACTCTAGTGCCAAACACCAGCTGATGGTAAAACCAAGGGCCCGTGCTTTCATCTCCCAGGCACTTCTCTCTCCTCCCTGTGCTGCATTCTCATTTTTCATTCTTCTTTATCCTAGAGTTCTACAAATATTATTACCATGTTATTTCTTCAACACTTTAAGGCAGGAGGTACCCTGACTATGGAAATGCACTTTGGAAGATGTGGGCACTGTACGTAAATCAGAACACAACGAAATGTGGGTTCAGTATAACCCTCTGTATTGATGGAAGCACAAGTATTATATGTCATTAATGGGGCCCAGTTATTCGTGGTGTAACATTCAGCATTGACAAAGCTTGTGGCTTCTTAATAAGCTTTTGTGGCTGCCCTATACAAGTATTTTTGCCAGCACTGGCCTTCTCAGTTAATGTTTTCCCTTCACAAGGATGTTTCCCTTCACTGCCTCTATTTCCCACAGCATGATCACTACCCCTAGCAAAAACAGGCCTGGGCTCTGTCAAATTGTAGATACGACACAAAGGATTCCAGTCAATTCAGCAAAGCAGAAGTTGTAGGATCAGTAACTCAGTGGTCCTACCTCTGAGCAGAGACAATTAACACAGTAAACAAGTCCGTAGGGTTCTAGGTAAGGATGCCATCTTTCTCCTACACGGTACTTCTTGTCTTGAAACACACAGTATGTATCTGAATCTGCAAAACAGAGAATGATTGAAAGAGCTCCGAATTAAAGATCCCACTCCATAGATAAGAAGTTTTTGCAGGTGCAATACGTTCTATAAACTATCTTTGTGGACAATACAGAACATTTTGTAAAGAATTATTTTTTATTCTTTCCCTGGACAATGGCACTTAGAAGTTGAATGCTCTTAATTTGGCCATTGTTTCTTGTCCCTCAAAATAAAATAAATGAAATGGCCTCCCATCATTCCCAAACTATAACTCCTGAAATAGCTCAAAGTGTGGTTCGTACAAGGTGGGTTTATTCTCACACCTACTAAGGCATAGGCTCACATCCCACGTAGGTAACAGAACTGAAGTGCTTGATTGCTCAGGCAGGTTGATACTAAATCTCGTCATCACAAAACCATAGCAACTGGCTGCACGTAGAAAAATCTGAGGTTGTACAGTAGAGATTTGTAAATAAGGGGACTTATAGAAGGAATATGCATGCACTGCATTTACACTGTATGTTCAGTATCTCCATACTTTAAAAGCCTGATAAAAAGAAGCTTGTCCTCATATTTCAAAACAAGTGGTGCTGTCTTACACATGCAATAGCTTCCAAAGTAGTCATTAAATACTCATCATCTTGCAGGTAGCTTTGCAGATATCCATCTGCCTATCAGCAATTACTGCCCTGTCCTCCCTGTCACATTACAGTCGCATATTAAAAAGTCAAATCTCTTAAATAAGAGGATGCAGTTCTCTGTATTTTCACAAGAGAAATCCTTGATTGCTTTACTGATGTCCAAATTCAGTTTAATTCATTTGCCATCAAACACAATCCAAGAGATAACCTAAGCAAGAACATTCTTTACATGTGCTGGGCTAAGAGAAGGTAACAAGAGGTAGGGATTACCAGTAGCAACTGGGAGGTAAGCTACTAAAGAAGCATGACAAATGAAATGCAGGACCCGGGAGCGGCTGGCTGAAGCGGAGGCTGGCCATTTCTCACCCCACACTTCTCTTGAACAAGGATCCCTGCACACTGCTTTGTCTCTAAGTTCAGCCCTTTTGCAATGAAATCTTTTTTTTTTTAATCTACATTCTTAAAAGCAGGAGCTGCTGACACTGAGGCCCAAATGTGAACAGCTTTTCAAGGGCAAGGGACTTAGTGCTTTGTAAGGCCAAAGCTCAGCTGGGCAGAGCAGCGCACGGCTGCAGGCCGCGGCTCCCACACGCTCACTGGGACGGCTGCTCCCCCCACCCACGTTTCCTGAAGTGTGCTAACATCTCCTGCAGATGACAGGCTGTGTAGAAATATTCCTTTGTTTTGTTTGTATTCTTTTCAGTGCTTCTCATCAAGTTTTTGACTGTGCTTAGGCTCTTAATTTTCTCAAAAGATGTATCTAATCCAGTTCATATGAGATTGTTTTTGGAACAGAACAGAACAGTCCTGGACAAGATTTACACTAACTGAAAAGCTCAGCACAATGGCCTTACACAGGGGACAAAATCCAGATAATCTGTCAGATGTTTACAGAGGTCACTAAAATAGAATTAAGCACTCTCTCAATTCGGGGTATGTGAAATAAAACAGATTCTCCAACCGATGTGTTATGGTCTGTATAAACCTGTATGGCTTTAGGAAAATGTGCCCCAAACATGGCTGTGACCTGATTTGACTAAATGTAGGATTAGGAGGAGGAAGAACAGCACGAAGCTTTGAATGCAGCTCCACAGTTCAGGACATTCTTGCTTAGAAGTCTTTTCTGAACCGCGTTTGTCAAATGGAAGGAAAATGTCAGGTCAGGGGAAATGCGAAAGCTTTGTCAGAAGTGTACTTACGTTTTCCTTGTTCTAGTTTACCTCCGTCTATGAGCAGGAGACAGAGCACACCAAAAAAGATAAAATGAAAATCCTCCAATCTCCACTTTCTTCTCATCTTTATCAACAAAAGGGAGAGAAAGAGTCTCCAAGGTAGAGAATGAGCTGTTGGAAAGAAAAGATGAATTAAACTCAAATCCAGCAATACACCTACATTCTCTGACTTGCTTTCAGCCAGCACCCAGAGATCCTAAGCTGCCCAAAGGAAAAAATCTGTTGGTACCAGAGATCTTCATTTTGTGGAAACACCTTTGGCTTCGAATCATTTCATTTTTGGAAAAGAGACCACGCTCCCATTCATGAAAGCTGAAAAGTGGGTACCACATCTCATTAAGTCTCGTTTGAGCAGAATGCCTTCATCGTTAGATTCCCCTTGGACACAGCTGGTACCAGGCTCTGCAGCATGGAAATACATGTGTAGGGAGAAGTACTGGCCAGGCTGCAGGCAACAAGAGTCCTCCTCATGCAATCTAACAGGCTCTCCCCCAACTGTGTGATTCACCCCTCCTCCCATCTCCCAGCTACTATTGTTCTGGGATTGGGTACAATTAATTTTTCTAGAGTTAACCCTTTTGTTGCCTTGAAATCTGAAAGTACGCTGCCACCTTCATTCTAATAGATCTTAGCTATCAAACTCTTGCACATAGAGCAAAGCTTAAGGTATTCTCTGAGAGGTGCAGAGATAGTATTGTACTCACTGCAAGCTCCATTCTGTTTATCTTTTTCTTTTTTTTTTCTTTTTTTTTCTTTTTTTTTTTTTGCTTTGAAAAGATTATTTTATAATGAAGAAAAAAAAAACAGGGAAAAAATAATTAAGTACCATTTCTTTTTGATAGCCAACTTAAGATCCTAAATTAAGAGATCTGTAGACACATTACTGCTCGTCAGAGTTCACTGCATGGAGTACACTTGTCCATAACTTACAGTGCTGAAAGATTTGGGTTTGATTTCAAGAGTCTTGGAAGTGGCTTCACAGTTTTATAAAAGTTTGAAAAGAAGATCCACCACTGCAAAAACAACCAACGTGCTCTGTAAACTGATTTGACCTCTTCAGATTTCATGTAAATAACAGAACGGCACACAAATTTGGTTTAGTTGACAGATAACCAGAGCAGAAGTAGTAATTCATATATGTTTATTCAAAATTAAGGGGTGGATAGCATAGAGAAATTAAGTAAATTCAGAGATGATCTATGAGGAAGTCACTGAATGTGTCAGCCGCTTAAAAAGAAAACCTTCCTATTAGAACTGCTGGTGTGATCTTTCAACAAAGAAAGAGAATTACCTGCTCCTATCACAGCTGTTTAGGGGTTCTCTCCACAGTCCCAAAGCCCCAGCAGGGAGGACATCTTCCTTAACACATGTCACTATTTAGCGAACTCTGTCTCTATTCAAGGGGCTCATTCAAAATAATGCAAATTGCATCTGAAAACATTCAAAACCATAATGCCTTTTTAAAAGCACACTCCCTATGGCAGTAAGAAAATAAAACTTTCCATTTATTTTGGAAGCTGAGAATAATATTCCAATTTCACAAGAAAGATGTAAGTCATTTTTTCCTTTCAACGTCTTCAAATCACACAGGGCATTTCGAGGCCAAACAAACTTCTAACAACTTGTTTAAAATGAAAACCTCGCAGCTGAGTCCCGGGGCAGCATGCATGCATGGAGCACAGCAGCAGCACATCCTTGGGACTGGCAGAAAGGGCAGCGCTGAATGCTCCGGCCCTCTCGGGGGGTGCCTGAGCAAACCGTATTTATAGAGGGAGCACAATCATCCTTTGTGCGGGCTTTACCTGTCGGCCAGCGGGGCCGCCTCGGCTAGAAGGGGCTCAGGGAGCCGTCCGTTTCAATGCCGCACCTCGGCTGCTCACGCTCAGAAAGGCTGCGTGCGGTGAAATGGAGGAGTTAATAACTGGGATGGGATGGGGACTTTTGATGTCTTCCTTAATTCTCTTTAATTTCTGCATTGTTGTTACTCCAAATATAAACACATACTTTTCACTATTAGCACACTCCCTTTATTTCCCCAAAGGGCAACGTCCTAAAAATATTCCTAGATTTAAATAATCAGTTAGGATTAACCTGTTAATTATTGGTGTGCTTCGCTTAGCAGAAACGAGCAAAGCGATCTCCTTCTCGCTGCACCGAAGCGAGGCTCGGGCTCCGTACCGCTCGGCCCCAGCAGCGCCGGCGTCGCGCACGTCGCGCCGGGCAGGAGTGGGAGCGGCGGCCGTCCAGCAGCGGGCACGCACCGCCGGGCGCCCGCTCCGCTCCTGCAGCCTCGGCCTCGCGGCCCCCCGGCCGGCCCCGTCGAGGATTTCGGTCCGCGGGGCTCCGAGCCGCAGATCCCGGCTGGCGGGGCTCGGACAGCGCGCGGGTCCCGGGGCCGGCGGGGACGCGCCGGGGAGGCTGCGGGCGGCGGCTCCCGGCACGGAGTTCCCGGGAGCGGGATGGCGGGGCGAGCCGGGGCGAGCCGCGCTCCGACGGCGTCACCGCGCCTTACCCGCGAGGAGAGAGCGGCTCACGAACCTTGGGAGCCGGAGGCCGCTCCGAGCCGCGGCGGCGCCGGGGGAACCTCTGCGCTGCGCCGGGGCGCGGGGACTCGGGTCGGGGGCTGCGCCGCCGCTCACGTCGCCATAATCTCCCGCCGCTCAGCCAGGCTCTCGTCTCTTCCCTTCGCTCTTGCGGCGGCGGCGCGGACGAACTGGGGACCGACGGCCACCGGCGGCCCCCGGCCCCGTAGAGCGCGGGGCGAAGCGGCGGCGCTCCGCCGATCCTCCCCCGGACCCCTGCGGGGCGGGCGCTCCGCGAGGCCCCGGGCCGCCCCGGGACACCTGCCGCCACCCGAGGCCCGAGGATGCTCGGCGGCCGGTCCTGCCGCGCGGCCCCTGCGGCACTGCGGCGGCGGAGGCGGAGTGCGGCCGTCGGCCCGGCGGTCCGCCTCCCGCCCCGGCCCCCTCCTCTCCCGCGCCCCGCTCCTGCCGCCCGGCCCCGGCCCGGGGTGGAGTTTGCTTCGTGCCGGGGGCAGCGCTCGGCGGGGCGAGAACCGCGCCCGCCCCCGCGGCGCCCCGCGCCCCCCCCGGTCCGCCACCCCGCGGCTCTCCGGGAAGCGCCGTCCGCGGCGTTTGGCCGGCAGCCTCTGCTGATTGCCCCCGCGCTGCGTTAGAAGTTTTTGGGGTCACACGGTGATTCTGGTGGGACCAAATTAAACCCGTGACTCATGACATTATATGCTCGGTCAAACATTCTTGTTCCGTCTCGTTGTAGCCCCTGTAACTAATAAGAAGAGATCAGCGAACCCTTGACAAATGATCTGAGAAAAAGGGTGAGGTATGAAAAGACATCATGCGCAGAAACAAATGTCAGCCCATTTCCCCCGCTTTGGGAGCGCGGCTCGCGGAGCGCGGCTCCAGGTCACAGCGCACCTCCGGGCGCGTCGCTGCCTTCCCGGGGGCCGAACGCTGAGCGGAACTTGCATCTGTCCCAAGTTAGCTGGGCTGGGCGAAATCCTGAAAGTACAGCACGGGGAGCAGCAGTGCGAGCGCGGCGGATGGCTTGCGGAGAGGTTTCTGGTGCCATGCCGTGAGTTACCAGCGCTGCGCGTTAGGGAAAAACAACTTTGTAGCTTTTGAATTCCAAGAGAAAGAAAAAGAAGTTGCGTTCTGGAGTTGAGCTTTTTGAAAACACTGCGCTGAAGTCTGTGCTGCTGTGCCACTCTTTGCCCTGCTACGCACAGGCACAATCTATGTTCATAAGAAATAAAAGGAACACTTAAAGCTCTTAGACCTGAACGTGGTGGCCTCTGCCACAAGCTGATGGCTTTGGGGGAGCCACCACACGACACAGGAATGGGCAAATGGGAAAAAGAAAAGGACGCTGAGTTGGAAACAAGCTTGTCATTGGCACTGGCAGGCAGGACGATCCAGGCAGTGTGAGCTCTGGCCATGCAGAGGTGCAGCCACACTCGGGGGCAGGAACAGGTATGCACACATCCTTCTGAACTGTGAACTTGCAGTAACTTTAGAAGCAGAAAACCACATACACAATATGTAAATCTGTCTAGAAAAGAGACTGCAGATCTTTGTGAGCAGGATGTCATCATCTTTGTACATCATCCTGTATCACCATTCAGGCTGAAGAGTTTGGTTTCATAGCATCGGTGTGACCTCAGCGGGGGGTAGCTTTGTGTTAGGACAGAGCTCAGTTTTCTACATGGACATCCCCAAACAGCCCACCTGCCCCAGCACCAACCTGTCACATGTCCTTTGGCCGCTGCCCTTCGTGTGCATTACTCCTCTGTGCCGATACAATGCCCAGTGTATGTGGTAAGGACAGCAAAAGTCCTTCATGCATAGTCGGTATAGGAGTAATGAGAAATTAAATGTTTTCTATGGACTGTGACCCGAATTCTTTTGCAGAGAGATTCTTTGAAGAGAAATTCCTTATTTGGCCTGAAGTGTGCCTTGAGAGAGCTGTGTTAAGATGCCAGCACTTCACTCTGCATGCTGCGAGGCTGCTGCAGGAGATGGTGTTTTCTGGCAGTCTGTGGAGATATTGATTCAGGTGTGAGTCCTTTGGTGAACACAGAAATAGACCACAGGAGGCCCTTCTCCCACCTTTTGGCAGATCTAGGTTGGAGCGAATTGGCTGAAAGAGCTTTTCCCTGGAGTGTGGGCTTGGTACTCATAGGGCAACGTGGTGGGAACCTGGACATTGGCAGCATGCCCCAGCCTTACTCCTGCTCCTGCTGCTTATCCAGGGCTGTGCGTGTTTAACTGTGCAGAAAGGCTGCTGCTGGATTTAGCCATACAGGGTACAGAGGCACAGCAAGAGTTACGGTTGGTGGTACAAAGGACAGAGTGACACATTCTGGACATTGCGTGTGAATGAGACGTTTGCAGGTGGGCTGATGGTGAGCAACCCCTGCTGAGCTCACTGAGTGTTCCACACCATCACCTATGGGCAGTGCTGCACACATGCCTGAGCCCTTCTTTTCCCAGCTCTGCCCGAGTGCCTCTGAGGAGCAGGTACGATTAAATGTAGTCCTGTCTGCGTCTCATCACATCCTGCTGTGCTTTGCCTGACGTTGCAGCTGATGCGGCCCTGAGTTAGGGAATCTCCCCTGTAGGCTGCATTGCTGTTGTGACTGAGGAACCACCTCTCCATGTGCTCTTGCTCAGTGCTGGGCTGTGACTGAAGCTTAGTTCTGTTGCACACGTGTGACACAGAGCTCCAGAGAAGCTGGAGATGTGGCTCTTACCCATCACGTTCTCAGGCAGAGCTCACTGTTTCAATGTGCTCTGTGTCCTGCTGTCTGGAAAGGAAAAATTGGCTCCCAGCAGTGGGCATTAGAAATTTGAGGGTACCTAAACTCTTAAGAGCACAGAAATGTAGCCACGCAACTCGTTTGAGATAACAGACCTTATGCAGCTAACAAGCTGGGACACTGAGAGTGGAAGTGCATCTCCTTGTGCTGTGCCTCACAGCGGCCACACGGCGTGCAGTTATGCAGTTACCCTACTGTTACTCCTCAGCTCTTGTGAGGGGGGAAAAAAAACAAGATAAAAGATTCATGCCAATGCTAACATGTTTATACACCATGTAAAACTCTCCTAATTGGATTAGATATGGAGTTTGGAGAGATGGCAGGCACGTGACACTACTGCCATTTACCTCCCCGTCTTGTTTTTTTTTTCATTCCTTTCAAGAAAAAAATGTTTATGGTCAGCTTTTCAATTTTGAAAAAGCGTGGAAGGAAGTTCTTAAACTTAATGAATTTCTGCATTTTTGCATTCTGCTAAGCCCTTTGGAAAATGTATCTTAAAATGCTAAATATTCTTCCCAGGATTTTATAATAATCTCTAAATTACTTTTTGTGGTTTGGATCAGCCCTGCAACTGTCATACTGGGAATACAATCTGGATGTTCATCAAGCAGTCTTCGCATACGCTATTAAACAAAAAGGGCTTCAGATGTGCATGATTTAGTGATTATGGCATAGGATGGTCATGAGCATTCTCCACCCTCCTGCTCATCCTGTAGCACTGACTTCATCTGTGGTGGGGTTTCAGTCCTCAAACACTGGAAATTAAGTATTTAGCAGAGAGTCAGATGGATTTGGTAAGTCGGAAATGCTTGGGTATGGCTGGCTAAAAACAACAGCAACATTACATAAAAAGTCAAATTGAGGCCCAGTTCTTCCTCACCTTTATGCAAGCTGATTCATCTGAAACTGAAGAGCAGCTCAAAGTCTTCCATTGTTGTATCAAAAAAATGCAACTACATTCTGTATTCCTGAATGCCACTTCCAAATACATAAGTGAACACAGTCATAAGAGTTAACATACATGAAAATGCAGGGGACCAGAATTGTCCATGTTTCAGTCTGTCCTAGAGCAGGTAATGCTTTGTGAGGTGAGGTGTTGAGAACACCACTGGATTTTGCATTGATCTCACTGTGCTCATCTGCAGCTGTCTCTAATCAATCTAATTAATCTAATCTAGACATTTATTTCTGTCACCACAGCAGTGTGTACAGCACTGATCCCACAAATCTTTCTCATACCTTTAACATCAAAGAAAGTCAGCAGGACCAGGATTTGTATCTTTATGAGCTATATGGAAAGCATCCTTCACCACAGTGTGTCACAACATCCATACTCAGTGGTTTACTGACAGAGAAATAGTAATAAAAACGTATACAGTGTTATCACCATGATCTGTACAAGCAATTTTCAGTCAGCCTTTCAGGTGAGCCCAAGGAACTGGCATAAATGAAATTGTGAGAGGGCTGATCTCAGTGACATTCCCAGGGTGCATTCGTGTCTGTCCTGTCTTGAAATGTCCAGTTGGGAAATTCTTGACCAGATACATGTTGCTGTCAGTTGTGCACAGTAATCTCTGGCAGAAATCATTGGTTTCTGATTTATCCCCTTTCTGTGCTTAGCCAATTGAATTACTTCTTATTTATTTATTTATTTATTTACTTACTTAAGAAAATTTGAATCGTGACAGATTTTCAAAGTTTATTTTTTAGTATTAAGGGTATTGATTAATTTCTTTTGCATTACTTGGTCTTGTAATGGGTGTTGGAGACTCAATGGTGATAAAGCTGTTGAACACAGATCTCTACATCACCAGCTGATGCCACGTATGTCAGCAGACAAAGAGAGATGCTTTGGTAAAGATATCAAAAAACAAAGATATCTTCATTCCAAATGCTCATCCCTAACTCCTGTACAGACAGCACATCTGGGAGGAAGCCTGCACAACGCACAGTTCCTGGCTTCTACCACAGTGCAGTGCTGTCTGGTGACTGCAGTCAGTAGGCGCAAAGGAGCATCCAGCATCCTTATCAGTGATGGCTTCAGAATTCAGGGAGGAGCTTCACCTGGATTGTTTTCTCAGAGCCTTGCGTTCCTAAGAGCAGCAGCAAGCAGTGTCGTTCACACAGAAGAGCTGATGTTCTCCACTGCCATGGGGATCACTGAGGGATCTCACCCAGATGTGTGCAGGAGTTGGAAGGAATCACAGTGATTTGTGCTTGCTGAAGACCTGGCTGTGTACGAGAGAAGCAGTAAGAAGTCCTACAGACTGTCCTTACCGTGATAAAAATCCACTTGCTGATGCGTATCTCCACAGCTGGGATCCACCAGAGAAGCTCTGTTCAGTCGTTTTCCAAGGCATGGCAGGAGGAGTCCAGGCTGACTGAATGAAGCTCCATTCGCAACTCAAAAATACTTTTACAGAACTGTGATTAGCACTGCTAATCTTGCCTCGGTGAGCCAAAGACAATAACAGTGAGGTTGCCGAACACCTCAGCTATTATGTAATTCTGTTCCTCAGAAACTCGCTGGTGTGAGTGCTTTTGAAACCCATTAGTGAAACTGAATTTGCCAAATGAGCCTTCTCTGGGGGGAACAAAGTCAAACGTGTGCCAGCATGGAGCCAGCGCCTGCCGGAGGCTGAGCCTTCACAAATCCCATGGCTACCAGTGAGACTTGGGGACGTAAAGTCCTTGAGCCCGACTGTAAAATGAACTGATGGCTGTGAAGCTGCCGTTCCCTTTGATAACAGCACCGTGTGCTTACTCCTAACAGGCCCTGGTGCATCAGGCTGGCACCAACCCATGACAGAGGGCTGCCTGGTTCCACCTGCGCACTGTGGCACAGCCCTGATGTCCTCCGCAGCACCCGACCGACCATGAGGGGACTGTGGGACCCAGAGCACGGGGCTGCTCCCCTCCTGTCTAGGTCAGCCACCCGTGTTGAGCCTTTCTTCTGGTGATTCTTCCTCACAAAGGAAGCTGCAGAAAGAGGGAAAAAACAGCTGAGCTTCCACAAAAAGCCACAATGAGTTTTCAGCAGAGGATGGGCAGAGTGGAAATTTCCACGAGGATACTGCTGAAATTGGAAATAGCTCTTTGAGAACAATTATCTGTGGAAGTTACAAATAAGGAAAAGAGGGGATTTCCCTTAATTGTTAAGAAAAAAAAAATATATCAGTATAAAACACATGGAGAAAATAAACAAACAGTGAAGACGCTGTTGCTGGTGGGCTGGCTTTGTAAGTATTACTGGAACCTCGCAGAACAAGAGTTTCTTTTATTCTTTTTATCCCAGCTCCCCACTTGCACAGTTCTTGTGTGAACATGCAGCAGTTTCCAAGGTTGTGAAATTATCAGAGCTGGACCAGTGCCAGTACAAACCAATTTATTGGGGTCCAGCAATTAACTAAAACCTAGAAAGCCTGATTAATTGTGGCACTGCTCAGCAGGGAACATTCAGAAGGAAAAAAAAATCAGGACTGAACTCCATGCAGTGTCTCTGTTCCATATCCCAACTTACACTATATGTAAAGAAAAGTTTCCTCTCTCTAACTACACTTATTTTGCACCGTGCACCAAGAATAACTACAATGCCATTTGAGATAATGTGTCTGTGGCTCTCTAGATTACCATTTCATAATAGCTTTTGTCCACTTATAATTTTCTGGTGTAGGATTCATATCTTGTTCTAACCCTCACAATAGGATGCATTATTTTAAAACATTGCTTTGTTAAGCTTCTCTCTGGAGGGACGTGGGAGCATCCAGCACTGCTCCGTTTCTTTATTTTCCTCCAAATGTTGACATGTGTGAGAAAAGCGAGGGTTTGGTGGTTGTTTGGAACTGTTTAAGATACAAAACCCAAGCAAACAGAATGGTTGAGCTGAGCACTGATTTACCAGGCAGAATATGTTGCCTGAAATGAAGTCCTATAGACTGAGGGGACAGTCAGGAGCTTTTGCAGTTGGGATGTCTAAAAGCTGAGTTAGGAATGTCTTACACACTGTAAGAAGCAGTTACAAGGTGTAATTAAGGTGTTAGCTGATTTCATTGTGATAGCGTTAACAAACAGTGTCCACATAAGGTGTTTTACTGCAGGGCTTGTCATAAAAGCCTATATGTAAACCAGAATTTTAAATTCTCGTTTCTGTTTTCCTCACTGGTACATTAATCACTTTTAGTATAGATTTTATGAGAAGAAAGTAAATATTACGACTCAATGTAATGCACTGCTGCAGTGTATTATAATGGATAATACAAAACACTGGGTCTAGCAATTCATCTTAATGCTTCTTACATCAAAATAATTCAAGGACTAGTAATGGAAAAAAGCTGTCTGAGGATAAAAAAATAGTAGTAAAAAACCTGTTACTCCTACCCAGTGAAAAGGAAAAGAGAAATACATGCAAATGTTTTTAGCTTTTCAACATCATTTTATATCCTAATCTGCATCCAACTGTGACTCTGTCACATTCTCAGATTTAAAGAGTGCAATCCACAGACAGGGCTAAATCACATTAGGCAGTGGTGATAATAGAGCCCGTGCATGCATGACATCCAGGCAAGACATCTCGCTGGGTCTGTAGGGTGATTTGGGACATCCAATGAGGTAGGAAGGGCTGTCTCCTCCAATTTCACTGTATTTATTGGGGATTTAATGTATTTTTTCAAAGATATTTGCAGTGGAAATAGGTTTGTCGGAGGTCATCTAATTGAATCTACAGCCCTGGCAACCCTTCACAAAGGCTGCCAGAAATGACCGAGTTGCTAATGTTTAACTGTGAATACCCAGCAGGGGTCCTCCACAGGGCTGAATACAGTCAATTATGTTATTTTTCTAAATATTAGTGACTCAGCTGTCTCTGCTTGTGAAGAGTTGCCAGGGTCACAGATACAATCAGACAGATCCTCCCCCCCTGCACTTCTAAGAGATGGGGAGAAGCTTTTAAATAGCATGTTGAATCATCCTGCAGCAGAGGGAAGGGTCTGTGCCAGGCTGTGCCTCCCCTGCGGAGGCTCACGCGCAATCTGGTGGCTTTGGGAGATCACTCCCCTCATTCCAGTGGGCCAGGCAGCGAGATGGGTCGTCGTTTGGGGGCATTGCCCCCAGCCAGTGAGGAACCCCCTGAGGTGGGGAGTGCAGCACAGGTCTGCTCTGAGCAACACCCACTGCCCAGAGAGCTCTTCATCTGAGATGTGCCGATGCCCCCGCAGCCCATCTCCTTTGCCCCTTACACAGAACTGCAAGTATTTTAGGTTTTGATCACAGTTCAGAGACACAAAGTCTCTTTCCCAAAGCCCAGCCTTCTCTAGCAACAGCATCCCTGTTCCTGTGGTCCACAGCCCATCTCTTATCTGATCAACAGTGTTTGGTAAAAGGGAAAAGCACTTCCAGAGCATCTGAGTGCCAGTGCGTCATTTTGGCCCAAGTTTTGGGTAGTGCTTTGAAGTTGTTGAAGTTCCCTAATTTACTGCTGCTAAATTTATCCAACTTCAGGAATATTATATGGTTGTGGCCAACTCCCAACTATTCTAAATCTATTGCAAATACTCTGCCAGCATGCATCCAAACATAATCTAGTTCTGACATATTTAATGCTGATGCACACAATTTCCCTGTACCTTCAGGCATTGTATCTGAAATGCAGTAGATGAGTTCAGCAACCGTCCATTGGAGCTGAGCTCCTACAAGGTGAAACCTGTATTCCTTTGGGTCTGTGTCTCTCTTAGTGCTAGCAAAACCAGTCTCAGTCTGTAATGACTACTGCCGTTGCAACTCTGACTTGTTGAATGTAAACAGTACTGGTGTGGGATTTTGACATTTCCTTGCAGTGAGCACAGAATCGACTCATGAAATGTCTTTCACTTTTTGGTTTGACATCAGTACCTTTAGGGTCAGAGTACTGGTGTGCCAGGCAGGTTAGAAATGCAGAAGCTAAATAAAATCGCAGTGAATGCAGAAGCAAAGTTTAAGATGCAGAGAATTTGACTTCTCTGGAGTTGGACATCATCGAAAGGGTGCCTCCGTAGCTTGTTCTTGCTATGAAAACAGGGAGGAAACCAAGCCACCTTCTGTTAAGGCTGGAGTTTCCCCTGGCTGGAGCTCCCCTAGGGACAAAGAAAATAACCCAGCAAGGGAGAGGAGACTCGCTGTGTTTAGACAGCCTTTCCTCTTCTGATCTGTGTGCCTCTCAGGAGGAGGAGTTCCCTAGGAAGGTTTTGATGTCTGGCTAATTACCAGCCAGTATCTCTCTCCTGTAGGAGGAGATGGTTTAGGGCAGCAGCGGTGGTACTGTTAAACCATAGAGGAGATGGTTTCCTGAATGTTTTAATTTGTTAATTCTTTGCCTTCTCCCCAAATTTCTATTGGGATGGGCAGATGCACAGTGTAAAACTGTCCTCAGGCTGTATATAAGGACTCCACCATGTAAAACTGGAAGCCTGGTGTTACTAATGGCGCAAAGTTGCACTTGACCTATTCTGGCTGCAGAAATGATTGAGGCGACAGCATCTCTTCTTGCACTCCAACTCATCCAAATATTTATCGGTGAGAACTGATACAAATCATGTCTGTTGCTATAAGCAGCTGAAGAACATGCACCACAGAAAGACAGTGTTTCCAACTTCTGTCTCAGCAAACACACCTCGTCTTTCTGTTGACACTGGAGCCAGTCCTTGTTCCCTTCTTTCTTTGTTGTTATTGCATAACACTCAGTAACTTAAACTCTTAGCTGAACTGTATCAATACCAAACATGACTCATCAATCAGTGTGTTCATCTCACTTTGTGAGGGAAGAGTTACCTGCTGATTCTGTCTCCAAAGAGCTTTATCCTCTGTGCATTCAGAAGTTACTAGTATTTTACTGGTGATCAGTCATGAGAGGTTTTACATTCCAACTCTGTGGCTTGTGTTAATGAGTAGGAAAAATTTTTCTTCATTTTACTTGAAGTCATTAATGTCAGCCAATTGATCGCTTTTTGGTTCCTCAGTGCCATGGTTTTTGACAAGCTGACAGAACTTGCTTAAGGAATATTTAAAAATATCTGATTGCATGATGTAAGTACAAGAACATTGGTGTATGGCAGTAATGTGGGAACAAACAATTATTTGCTGGTGTAGCATCCAGCCACATTATGAAGAGGGAGAAGTGAGTGGGAGCTGCAGCAGCTCAGTGCTACGTGTTGCACTGCCAAAACGTGTGTGTCCCTTTGGGCTACAGGGGACATTGCTAATGGAGAAACCATCCCTCAGCTCATCTGGTGAGTTTGTGGCTGGCTGTGACACCTTCTCTTATTCTGCACTTATCTCAAGGAACGTGGAAATTTGTCTACATTTCATGTTATCTTCTTAAAAAATGAAGAAGCTGAGACACAATAATAAGAAATGCTCTGTGTGCAGTTACCCATCAGGCTTAGAGGAGAACTACCGTAGATCCTGTCTCCTGAGTTGCAGCTTGGTGTCCTACCAGCAGAGCGATGTTTCTACCCACTCAGTGTGCTCCTTCTTGTACTTTTGCATTCCTTTAGGTATTTCAGGTCTCAGGAGGATGCAAATATCCTCCTTCCTGTTAAATGGGACAACCACATGTGAGCTCAATACAGCACTATTTATTCTTCTACCTTGAGCTTTTAAAAGAGAAGGGAGAAGGAGGCGATATTAAAACAAAACAACCAACAAGCAATATTTCCCCACAGCGGAGGAAAAGTTCTAAAAAGAACCAATCTACCGTTTGCTTTTCTTTTACAGGCCACCTTCCAAAGCTACACAAGGGTAACTGCATTACAAGGAATGGATTAGCACAGAAGGGTTCTCTAAAGTAGACCTGTTGGAATTATCCTCAATATTAAAAGCGGAGTGTTTGTTTTCTTTAAGATGGAGGGCAGCACCAATAAAAACACCAGTCAAAGAGGCCAGTATTACTAGATCACATGTCTGCTTTTATCTCAGTGGAGTTATAGTAGAATGATTTCTGCTTGGAAACTTTAAAGCTGGACAGCATCCTTTCATGCTGAAATCATATCTCCTGCAAGGATTATTGGAGGATATAATGTTTCCTTCAGCTCCTTATTTTCTCCACTCCTGAACTTGGACTCCTGACCCTAACTTTTCTCTGGTTATGACCGAGCATTGGCCTTCAATTGAATAGCTGAGCTTTTTACAATCAGATCAGATCCTGCTCTTGTAATTTCAGACTCATTTTGTGACATCGATATTGTAGATCTTAATTAAAAAGTCAAACATTTTATATCTTGGGTAATGGCCATACAGGAACTGCTGGGTTTTGCTCCTACGTGCGTAACCATCCAAAGCATTCAATGTGTGTGAGTGAAGCCAGAGGAGCTGAGCATGGTTTGTATGTGGGCCCCCCTTTCCTCTTTGTGTCCTTTCTCCAGCTCAGTTCCGCACCTGTGCTTTGCTGCGTGCGGCCACAAAGGCTGCTCCATGAGTGGCAGGTAATTCAGACTTCGTGCTGCCTGAGTCTGGAGCCTCTCATTAGTTGAAGCAGCCAATCAGACAGAAAGCTGAGGGGCTCTGCAGTTAATTACAGGGCAGGGTTAGATGGTGGGTAGTAAAAATATCTGTCGCTTGGCTGTATCATTGCCTCTTGCTAGCACCAGTGAGGGCTAATTGCACTGGATTATCTGTATAGGTAAGATTAGACATATTGTACATTGGAGTACTGAATCTAGACATCCCCCTCTTCATGGGACTCATGACGTGTTGTAGTTTGTTTCTTTTTAACTTTTCAGTTACTCTGTATTAATTGGGGGTGATGTGTCTTGTGCTTTCTCTCACAGAAGAGACCTCAAGGAGGCTGAATTTTGGCAGTATAGATACAGTATAAGCTCGTGATCTTCTAGCCATCATATTTGATTGTCTTTGAATGAGGCTTCAGACAAGATGTTGGAATATGGTCTTGAAATTGTACAGCAGCGGGCTGGATACAGTCATATGTTGTCATTAACCACTGCTTCGTGGATTTTTGTCAGTTGTATGAGGGTGAAAGGAGGGGAAACCAGGCACCTCTGCTGTATCCTCCTATAAAACCTTCACTTCCTCCCAGTCAGCCACAGCCTGATAGTAAATGTATTTCCTTCTGGTGGAGGCAGGACTTGAGCAGTACTTTTCAGAAACACAAGTTCAGAAGTTACCTGGTGGAGTCTGTCAAGTTGCACAGATTGTTCTCCAGAACACAAATATGCCTGAAGGAACGGAACCAGTAGCAAAGTTTTGTCTCTGAAAAAAGCAGACAATCTTTGCTCTGAGTAAAGGCAACGGCAGAAATGTCTCTGCTATACATGGAAGCAGGATCACTACCTATCAAAGAGCACTGGTGCACAGGGTTACTGCTGTTTGAATTACTAATACAGGTGAGGGCAGTTTTAGATTTTCACAGGCACAAATAATGAAAATTAAAAAATGAAACAGAGTGATATGTTTTGCAAAGCCTTTTATGCCTTTTGATTAAAATCAGACTGTAAACCAGTTATCTTAGACTAGCCATTCTCTTAGGCTTATAATTCCTCCTTATAGGAGAGGCATAGGAATAGGAGAGGAATTCCTTATAGGAGGAATTATTTTGACTAATACACTTGTTCCATTTATCAATGTAGCCTGCTGGTGGTAGTGAAAGCATGATAAATGGGCCTGTTATTTGTTCACTGTCCTGAAAAAGTAACTTATTAAACAAACATAACATAGAAAATGAAACTCTTCAGGCACTGAAACGAGGCATTAGCCATTGCTAATTAAAATTGAACTTGTAGATAAGCTGCTCCTTAGTTTTAAAGTAGGAAACACTGTCCCTTAGTGGTGGCAAGGAAGTATTGCTCAAGAACAGTTCCACAATTATTTATCGTTTTATGATGTGTGTTGTGGTGGATGTCCTTGCTGCTAGCAGAGTTGTTTTCTGCTCCTCACTCTAATGGATCTAATTGCTTTATGTTAGAGGACATTAAGACTATTTACATGCCTGTTCGTGTAACTTCTTGTAGATCTCAGAATTATATTTCTGCCATGCACTGTTTTCTGTTGTATTTTCAGCCCTGGTGTACGACAGCTGATCATCATCAATAGGAAAGGAAGGGCGTTTGGTGGAAATGCTGCTAGAGCTTGGCTACACCACGGTCCCTTTTCATACCTGCTCCCAGGAGGTCCCAAAGTCTCAGTTCTGAGTTATGCTAGCACGGCATGTGGAGCTAGTGTGAGCATGGGGCCTGGGAGACGGGGTGCCTGGATTCTATCTGCTTGGACAGCAAGCTTTTTGGGGATTTGTCTTAATCCTGGATATACAGGATTCAGTGTACTGGGATGTATTTGGTTGCCTCCTATAGAGAATGTATGCACATAATGTTAGCGGGAACAGGCTCAGGAGGTGTAACTACAATAATCATGATTGATTTTCCTCTCTCTAAAGAGAGAAGAAAAAGAAACAGAACCTTTTAGCAGTGCACTGTCTGCACCTTACCGCTGCTTTCAGCCTCATTTCCTGTGCTCACAACTTTCTCCAGGCATGATGGCTTTTTCTGTGCTCGGTGTAAATCTTGCACTCAGCTGCCTTCAGCTGCAAATTCATCTCGAATCATCCACTGAGGCTTTTTAGGGGGGAAGTTGAACCGGTTTGAACATTCACATGGATGCTCTGTCATAGTCTTCTCCAGTCATAAGTGCATCCTTACACAGCTTTAGAGCTGGACTTTCTTTGGAAATGGCTGTGGGGATCTTTGGAAACTTGTACATTACTAACCATGAGCTTACTCTGCTAACTTAACAAGCAGATGTTTGGCTACAGCACTGGCCAAAGTAAAAGAAGTGGCAGTGAATAAAAGCACCATTTTTCATTAAGAATATCAGTAGCATGATATAAAAATTGCCAAGTTTTGAGGAGAAACAGTCTTCTTCATTTTTCTCTCGCAATTGCTTCAAATGCAGCAGAGTGGTTTTTACTTCAAGCTTGTGGTTTTTAAGAGCATTCCCCTCCTGAGGGAATTTGTCTCTGTTTTATTAACAGCAGACTGTTTTTTCATACTGTAACGTTTATGGGGGGAAATATGTAATTTTTATACACACTGACAGCACATTACTATTAAAATACTGATAATGGAGGTGAGACATCACTTACCAATGTCTAGAAGAACAGGAAACAAAAGGAAAACAGAGGAGTACTTTAAATAGTAACCAAGACATGACTTCCAAAAGTGACCTACCACTGCAGCTTCGACTTGTGTTTATTTGCTCATGGCCATCCATGATGCCCACAGCCACCAGGGAGCCTTGTATCCAGTATCTGCAGTAATACCTAGTGAGGACTCTGCGTAGCAGGGGGACTGGCTCTTGGGTACTTCTCCCCAAGGAAGATGAACTGAGCACACAGAGTAGTACAGCAGATGCTCTTTCAGTTAATGACGTTGCTGGGGTTGTTTGGTAGCTCCCTGAGGCCTGTGGGTATCTCTGTGCTGTTGCTGAGGAATGGTCAGGACTCAGCCTGTCCAATCTCTGTTCTGCCAGTTCCTCAGACTCTTACACTCTGGTTGCAATGGGGCACAGAGATTTACCCAGAGGAAGATCATAGCTGGACTGGACATGAATCACACTAAGATGGGCCGTGATAAAGGGAAGACACTAAGGCTCTTGGAAGCAGAACCTGCTTGCACATTCCATGGGAAGCACTTCCAGGGATTTACCAGCTCAATGGCTAATGCATGATTGCTTTCCCGCTTATCGGCTCAGCTTACACAGCTGGCAGCTCTCAGAACACAGCAGTGTGCCTGTGAGCTGGTGGCAGGTACACTGGTTGCTCAGGGAGACTCTCCTGCATGGATTTTCCTGCTGAATGTTTTGCTGCATTCCCTGATGTGCGGGAACCTTTGGCTGTTCTCCATACCTGTCCCCTAACTGTACTGACTCATGAACATCTGAAACAAACAAAAGCTGGTGTGAATTTGTGGTGCATTAATGAGCACTGCTCCATAGCTGCCGTGTGACCATTCAGGCACAGAGCTGAGAAAAGGCATCGCTTTGTTGGGTTGAAGCAGAACGCTATTTCTTTGCCATCCTCTGCCTGCAAGGCTGTCAGTGGAGTGCTCAGTGCAGTCTTTAAAAGAACAGCTTTCTCTAATTGCAAGCAGACTCATCCTGGAAGTGCTATCTAATAGTGAGAGCAAGGCATATGTGCAGATCGGACGCTTACACCTTTCTGGCCATTTTATACTCCCTGCTTACTGACTGCAAGTCCCTTTGCTCTGTCTGCAATGTGAAGAATGGAGGTGGCAGGGATGTGTTGCATGTCTTCACTTAAGCAGCATCTGTGAGATGCTTTGAGATCTCTGGGACTGAAGAAGGGTGGCAGTGCACATGTATGCTGATGTATTATGTGCATGTATTTTGGGAAGTCTGTGTTAGATTGTTAATGGCAATTTGCTTTAATTACATTGTGGATCTGTTTGCATCAGTTTCATGCTCAGTCTTGCTCCTTTTCCATTCATCTCAGGAATAGGGGATGGTTGATTTCCTACACTTGTACACATTTGAGAAGAATTTTAAACACTTGAAAGTATCAATAGCACTTCAGAGCTTTCATGAAACTGTCAATTTTTTTCATTGGTTTTCTGAAACTGCTAGATTACAACAGATGGATTCATTTATCTAGCTGTGTCTTTATATATATTTAGATGGCTCCCATCTCTGTGGGACTTGTGTGCCTCTCAAGTGTTTTAAAATAGAAAAAAGCTGTTTCCTTCTCTGTCTTGCTTTCAATCCAGCCCATAAGAGGAAAAGCTTGATTGGCTTAAATGGCTTGGGGTTATTGGACAGGCATTCCCTGCATGTTTCTGCATGAAGAAATGAAGCTGAGGAGAGAAATTTTGCATTTACTTCTGAATGCTATGGATTTGGGGTTATTTCTATTCCCAAGGGGTAAAATCAGTTCAATAGTGGAGAAATACTGCCTGGGAAAAGCCAAATTCTCTGTCTGGTCCTACCCCTTCACCTTTGGCTGCCGTGTTCCACTGGAAGCTGGCTGTGGAAGGTTACGAAAGGCTTTGAATGTCAGAAAACCAAAGTTCTGAGTAAGAAACTAATGTGAGCAAAGCATCAGGCTCATCTCCATTGCTAAGCAGACATCTGCTGTGTTTTACAGCAGCTGTGCTTTATTTCAAAGCATAGGGAGTTGCAGTAATTAAGCTGCAAGACACAAATTCATGCGTCAGTGTGCCCTGATGTGCACTCCTCAGGATGAGGTACAACCTTGCGTCCAGTCCCACCTGCAGGAGGGCACCTCAGATGCCCGGAGGCTATGGGGCAGGTACAGGTGAGATGTGCTGCTCCTGTGCTGGTGGGACACGGATGAAATGTTTAAGCATTAATGTAATGTAAATGTTTAAGCATAATGTTTAACCCAAGCACAGAGATGGAGCCAAGGAGCCCAGAGCAGCAGTACCCCAATGCCAGCTGGCAAGGTGTCAGCATCACTGACCAAAATTTCTCTTTTCCCACACGGAAGAAAGGGCAATGCCCGAATTTTACAAAGCATTTCCACCACGCTGCTGCGAGCAGGTGGCTGTAGGACGCCTGGGACCCAAGGGACGGGCGTCCTGGTCGTCTACCGGACATCTGCGTCGCCTCTTGGGAGCTTCTTCTGCACTACTGAGGAGCACCTTTTCCAGCCCCCGTGCCCCGAATCCCCGGGCGAGGACGGACGAGCTGTGCGCGGGCCCGCCCGACCACGTCGGCCCCGCTGAGAAGAGCTCGTCCGGCCGCGGGCAGCGGTGCCGCGGGATGTCACTGCGGAGCCGCCGGACGCTCGTGCCGGCCGCCTCCCGCCGCCCTTCCGACAGCACCCGGCCAGGTGTGCCCGCGGACACGGCCCCGCCGCGGCCCGGGGGAGGTGTCCTCCCCTTCTCGTCGGCCCCTCCGCGGGCTCCGCGCCGGGATCGGGCAGGGCGCGGCTCGGGCCGCCGGGGCTCCGCGCCGAGGGGGAGCCGCCCCCGGTCCCGCCGCCCCCGGCCCCACCGCAGCGCGGAGGGAGGAGGGGGCCGAGGACGGGTTTCACTTCCGCCGCTTGCAGGAACCACAAGCCCCCAGAACATATTAGAATAAATCAGAACAGAAGGGTCCCGCCGGCCCTCGTTTATCCCCCCCCGGAGACGGAGGGAGGAGGGGGAGAGGAAGCGCGGCGGCGGGCAGAGCCATGTGGAGCCGCTGAGGGCAGCACCGCCGGCCGGCAGGAGCGGCGCGGCCTCCGGCGCGGGAGAGGCCGGAGAACAGGTCTGTCCTTCGCTTTGTTCCCCGCGCGCCCGGCTGGCAGCGGGAACGGCCCGGCCCGCGGCCCGCCCCGCTGCGGAGCCTTCTGCGGGGCCGCGGCCGGGAGGGGCGGCGGCGCCCCGTTCTCCCGGCCGAGAGCCTTCGCGCCGCGCGGGCCCTGCCGGGCCGGGCCGCGGGGTGGGTCGGCCCGGAGCTCGCGCGCCCTGTGCGGCCGGGGGGGCCGAGAAGCCGCCTCGAGCGGGGCGCCGCGGGGAGTGCGGGAGAGCCGCGGGTCGGCCGCGAAGGACGCTCGGCGTCTGGAGGCGCTCGGCACGCGGCTCGCTGCCGGCTCGGCGCCGGGCTGAAGGCTCTCAGGGACTGTTCGACTGCCTCACTGGGAGGCAAAGTTACAGCAGCCCCCTGCCGGGGTCCGGTGCGCCCGTGTCCTCGGTGCCGTCCTTCCGATGCTGCGCCGGCGCTTTGTCAGACTGCGTGCCGTCCGACGAGCGGGACAGCGCTGACGTCAGGTGGAATCTTTGTTGCACGAGGTTACCGATGCTGGGAGCTCCGGCAAGGATGGCTTGTTGGCCGCTGGAGCGCATCCCAGCTTCCCCTCCCCCCCGCCTCTTTTTAAGAAGTAACTGCACTATTGTGCAATATATATTATATCACTGTATCGTAAAGGTACTGATTCTCGTTGTATTTGTCCTTATTTGCCTTACACAATTTGATGTCTAGGAGAGCTGAGCACCTTAAGTTCCATAGTGCCTGAAGCCTATGTACTGCTCACTGAGCCTTTTATTTTGGAGGTCTTTCCAGAAGCTTGCTCCATTTAATATTACATGGATGTCTAGCAGCGTGTAAAGGAAGGGATGTGCTTGAGTTCACCACAGACCTGTTCACCACAAACCACAGACCCTGGCCTGCCATTTGGCCACACTTCCCATTCCTTTCCAATTGACCTTTGCCACACGTGTGGTGCTGGAGCACTTACTCTCCTGCCCTTTCACAGAAACCAGTTGCAAGAGGGAGGAGAAAGTGCAAGTTGTTGAGTCTGCATGGTCTACAGAAATAAAAATACAGCACAGCGTGCTCAGTTCTGAAAACAGGACAAGAGGAATAAGAAGCAGCGAGGTAACGCAAACTGAGCACGATATAACTGAGTAGGACCGTTGCCTTGCTCGTTTCCTTCCATGAAGTCTAAAGGTGTGCTGAACACAGTTTAAAAGTTCCTGTTCTGAAGCATGTGAATCAGGCTCCTGAATCCTGCCTGCAGTGACTTTGGTCCCCCAGCATGGTAGGCACATGGCTGGTTGTGAGACTTCTGAGAATGGGCCATAGCACACAGTTACCTTTTTATCTGTGAATACACAGAGAAAGGGAAATAGTTTTCTTTTGCTCTGCTTCCCTTTGAGTAACTTCTGAGAGTCGTCCTGCTCACACTGTGACTGCAGCCTGTGGCAGAGACAGGACATAGCAGGTGCTTCTTGGTCAGCCAGAGGGGAAAGCCTTCTCGAAGCTAGTGAGGTGATTAGAACCACTGCTGTGAGGTGGCTAACAGCACGGTGAGGTCTGACAGCTGTGTGCACCTCTTGTGTAAACTGAGTTTTGCAAAGGCAGTCATCACTGCAGCTGGTTACAGTCAGCGGGGAGCCTGGCATGTGACCATATAAACATTTCCTCTGCGGGTAGGAGGTGTGTTACTCATTGTGGAGGTGTCACAGTACGGGCTAGCTGCATATGAAATGTGGTCAGGTAGGTGATAGCACGATGCTGAAGCAGTGTGGCATGGGTAGGCATGTCCCCATGCCATGAGCAGCAGATGTCTTGGCTCTGTAGGGAAATGTGACTCCTGAGTCCTCGTAACGTGGACGTGTAAATTCCAACACTTTCATTCAGGGCTTTGAAAGTGAGGATAGCAGCCCAGTTCCCGCTCCCACAAGCCCCCAGAGCAGCGATGTTGTTTAAATGGTATTATATAGATTTTTCTTTTAAACTGGGTTTAGTCTCTGAGGCCAGGGAAATCTGAATATATATCTGCATCAGCAAAATGGCATTAAGTCCAAAATCCTCAGCTGACATGAGTTTATTTGCATCTTAGCTGGTTCCAAACTGCATCGCTGGCTGATGGCTGTTCCCTAGGGTGATTTTCAAAGAGGTTTTGGAGCAGGCGCTCACACACCGATGCACCTCTAGATTTTGTGTTCCCTGATCTTTCCAAACAGATTGTCACTGCTGTATGTAACAGATGCCCAGCAAAGAAAGCTTGGACCTGAAAATACCTCTGGGCATCAATAGACATCACTTTAAATCATCAGATCATAGCAATTCCAGTTAATGTGAGTACTCAATCTCTCACAGTGCTCTCTAAGATTAGGCTCTAGAAGTTGTCCTCATAGTTGAAGTCTTTGTAGCCTTTGTTCTTCAGATAAAATAAACTTAATTTTGAGAACGTATGGGATTTTTTCTTCCTGTTGATGTCTCTGGTAAAGTTTCTTCCAGTGCATCATGTTCCAGAAGCTTTCACTGCGACTGGGATTAAGGAACCCCCAGCAGGGTGTGTGGAGTGCCTCCCAGAAGGTGGTGATACCAGGAGGGATGTAGTTTTGGCAGGGTGCAGAGGGAAGGGTTCTGAGTGTAAAGCTCCTCAGCGCAAGTGCTGAGCACCAGGGATGTTCTGTGGGGAGAGCTATTATTCGTCCTGCCTGAGCACCTGCAGTCTGCTTCCATTCTTCATCAATTCATAGGGTCCACTTCAGTATTACAGTTGTGTCTTAACATTTACTAAGGTCCTGTGGTATGGTTCCAGATATAGCCAGGATAAATCATAGAGTAATGAAGGATGGAACAGTCCCTGGCCTCCTGCTCAAGGCTGTGCTAGTTTATAGCTGGTTACTCAGGACTTTGTTCAGTTAATTAAGAGCATTTGGGGAGGAAAAAAGAAAGAAAGAAAGAAAAAAAAGAAATCCCACAGCCTCTTTGATCCCATTTTGCTGTTTGATTGTCCTCACGAAAAAGCCAATATCTAATCAGAATTTCCTGTGTTTCAGCTTGTGTCTGTGGCTATTATCTTCCATTGTGCACCTCTCCCAAGAATCTACTTTCTCCAGTACCATCTTGTTAGATAAAGGTATATGGAGATTGAAGGTGGGAGAGATGTGAGGGTTTTATTTTTAATAGCTGCTGCTGGTTGCATGCTCGGTTTTGGAGCCAGTATTAGCAGTGTGAGATCACATGAAGTACTCTGAGGTTGAAATGGGGTTTGCTCTGAGGTGAAGATGAGCATAGCTGTAGCCTAATAAGGATCCTGTGTGAGGTATCAGGGTTTGCTAAGCCATGCTTTTGGTTCCAGCATTGTGTGATAGACTGGGGATGGTACTAAAGGACTGGAATAAGTGCAGAATTAATGTGCCTCCTTTCAACCTAGGTTTTTTTCTGGGGACCGCCTGCTTGAAATTCATTTGTTGGCATGTCCTATAAGGGATTTGTTTGTTTTTGGAGTGCATCCATCCCTTAATATTCATATGGCATAAGACAAAGACATTTCCTCTCCCGATGCTGTGCTGTCTGAAAGTGCCCCAAGCAGTCACAGACCACAGTGTCAGCAATTTCGCAAACTTTGAACCTTGGATGCTGGCAGCTGATGGCATTTTTTGCAGGCTGGCTTGTGACTATGGGCATCAAATGGTGCAGGAGGGACATGTTTCTGCAGGAGAGGTGCTGTTAGGTTGTGTAGTGTGCTAATGAAATCTTTTCCAATAGGATGAAGCAGGTTAACGCACTTTGACCTACATGAGATGATGTTTTAGAAATCAGTTAACAGTGATTGAATTTTCAGTAATAATTTCTGTTCTAGTCCTTAATGTCTAATTTATGCAGAGGTTAGCAGAGGGCAATAATCAAACAGTGTATCTTACATAATAAGACAGAGGATCAGCTGGAAAGACTGACCTGCTGGCTGGCGGTTGGTGCAAACTGTTTTATTTTAGTGCAAGCCTAAGAACTGCCATACCAGAAGACCACATCCTCTGCTGTCTCAGCCTGGATCAGGGGACAGCATAGAAACCGTACTGCAGGACCTTAGGAGTTAGTCCGTCCCTCACGTCACAACTCCTTTTTGCATTCAGAGATAGCATGAAGTTTGTTTTGCTAAAATTCATTGTTAGAAAGCAGTGATAGTAAATCCTGGACAGGCTGTCCAGGGAAGCTGCAGCATCTCCACTGCTGAAGATTTTTAGGAGGAAGAAGGCAAGTATTTCTTAGGGCAGAGGTGCAGAAGTGAGGTACTGAGGTCTGCACCATCAGCTGAATATTGCTGAGAACTTTCATATCTCACGTGTGTGGCAGCTGCTGCTTGCAGGACACCTCTATTCCATGTCCTTCTCCTAGCTCTTGCCATCAAAACCATTCCTTCCACCCCACCTGTGGGTGGATGTGCAATATGGGCAGAGCTGGGCTGGGGCACAGCATCCCTTCTGGTTGGCAGATCTGTGCAGCACAGTACAGGCAGGATTGCATGGGCTGAGCTGGGTGACAGCTTGTTGCGATTCCTTGGTGGACAATCTTTGTATGCATTTCTGATCCTTTCCTTTAATCTTGTTTGGTTCTTGGTCCAGCTTCAGGATGACTGCCTGGTTGATGAGTTCTGGCTATTAGTTATGTAGGCAGAAAATACATCTTATTTACTTCACTCTGCCCGTTTATTTGTGGGAGCTCTGGTTTCGTAGCATATTGAAGCGCCAATGTGAGGGCACACAGCAGCAGCCAGAAAAATGTGTCACAGTGATACTGGCAAACAAAGAGAAGCTAAGCAAAGCATGGGAGGGGTTACCATTTCCCTCTGCCAAATGTAGTTACACAAATACACTAAAATACAAGCTAGAGCAATGGGAAAAGATATGCATGAGAACAACAATAATCATTCCATTGAACTCAGTGGGAGTTTTTGCCCTTATGTTCACTTTTGCTCCACACCTACCCTTTAATATATCTCATCAGTCTTTCCATTGCACAAGGGCCTCATCAAACGTTGGTCAGTCCTTTTAAGAAAAACAGCTTCTTTCTAAGAAACAACGAATCCAGTCTTTCAGATTAAATTAAAAGCCAGGAAGAGCCTAAAGCAAAGCGGGCGGTGAGACAGCTGCCTCTGGAAGCAGCCGCAGAAGGCTGGGACTGAAGCAACCCCTCTGCCCCTGCAGCTCTGCAGGACGTGCTCGCAGAACCGCAGGCCCCTCCATCGCATCGCGTGGACAAGGAACGCTTCTCCAAAAGAGCTCTGAGTGCTGGAGGATCACAGGACTGTAATCAGCTGATCTGGATTCTGTCCCCAGCTCTCCCATTGCCTTGCTGTGAGAGGCCGGATTGTTCAATTAACCTCTTTGCTCTTGGCCTTTTCCAGATAGAAACTTATTTTTATTTATCTCTTTGAGATCTTCATAAAATGATGCTAAATGTCTCTGTGCAGAGACATCCGGAGGCAAAAAACATAAAAGCTCCTTAAGTGCAGCACATTTTGGCTCGACAGATCTTTAACTACCGTTTCACTGGAACCCTTAATAACTGTAGGGCCTGAAGGGGAACGTCCTTCTCTTTCATACTCAGCAAGCCACTTTGGGCAGGCCCCTGCTCTGCTGGTTGTCCACCACAGCGTGGGCTGGGCGAGCACATGCCTGTGACAGATGACTTGAGGTTTTGTCACAGTGTGGGGTTTCATTTCTGCCATACCACCCGCAAATCGTGGCAACCATGTGACAAACGGGACAGAGCCTTCTGCCTGCATCCTTGGGTTTTCCCATTGGGTCAGAGAAGCTGTCCGTTTTTGTTTTCAGCTTATTGCTTATATTATTAATTAATGAAGGGAGGAGATAAAGAGTTCCCTTGGTGTTTTTTTTACCCTACTTTAATATTTATCTTTAATTTTTCCTCTCCCAACAGCTAACAAGGTTTATCACTGATCTCAGCTGTGATTGGAGTATCTTTGGCTCTGAGCCTGCATAGGGAAAAATAAGGGAGGAATAAGCTGAAGGGCTGTTTTTAGGGGATTTTTGCCTGTTGTTTGTTTTCTTCGTAGTGCGTTTGGTGCTTGTTTCCATGAGAAGACTCTAGGTAACCGCAGAACTGAGGAAATTCTACTATCTTGGGAACCGAGGGGTGAAAGATGAGACATCTGAGGGAGAAAGGAGATTTGCAGGCAAGAAACTGGTTATGTTTTTACAAAACATTCAACACTTGCCTGCAGTGCTTCAGCTACAGTTCTGTTTTTTTTTCCTGTAGACCACCCCAGCTTGGCTACTTAGTGGAATCTGAGAAGAATAAATAAAACTTTAGAGATAATTTTAAAATAATGCTTTTAGAGACAATGAATATCCAGCACAAATGCAGGATAATATCTTCAAATACAGTGTTTTATTGGGATGTTTGTGTGTGTCTTCTTCCTGCCTCTCATTCTGTCTCCGCCATGAGTGTGAGAAGTCTTAGCACTGACTGCAGAGGTTGACGGTTCCACCTCCCTGCATCTGCTCGCCTTCTGGAACCACTCACAAGGAGACAACTGCAAGGGTGGAAGGTTCTTTCCCAAAGGTGTTGTCAAGACACGCTGCTAGATACATGTTTCCTCTCCTTTAAACAGTGCTGAGTATTGTGTTCTTTTCAGTAGGCTATGTTCCACTGGCAGGGTTGTGAGCTATCATTTGTTATTGTGTTTAGAATCTCCATTCCTGTAAGTACCTGGCTGGAAGGAAATAGAATGAAATTTGAAATTCTTGAAGATCAGCCGTTCTGAAAAGTAAGTCCTATGCAGCTCAGTAAGCCCTCAGCCTTCCTTCAAACTCCTCATGCAAGGAAGGACACTCATAATTCAGCAGAGCCCAGTGACTCGAGTCCTTCAGAAGTTTCTCCCAGTTCTAAAATGCTTCCAGAGAACCCATAATTTTCAAGCAATTCGTTCAAAAAGAATTATGCTGAACAAGATACAGAAATAGTTGTGTTTTCACTGCCCAGATATGACTTCTTGAATTCTCCAGTCACGCTCAAGAACTCTTGGTATTTTTTCAAGTGAAATGATGAGATGACTTATTTTCAGTTGGCAATTAGTACCTTAGCTTTAGGGAATAAAAACTGTGTTACATGAGAAACAGCAACATCAGCAAAGGATTTTTGTCTGTTCCTGCTGCCAGTTTGTGTTGTGTGTAAATGTGTAATTCTCAGCTGCCTCGCCATCACCCATGTCTGGAATCTGGGGTGTGCCTGTGGTGTGGGGCGACTTGCCTTTGCTAGCTCTGTGTCAGGGGCAGGCTTTTTTCAGGGAGCAGCTTGTGAGGTGAGGGGCTCAGGCGGCCTGCTGGCATCCATCCATGTGGGGCGAATCCACAGCACAGTGATCCCTGGATGTTTGCACTTTTTCCTTGGAATGAGGTTAACCATCTATTTGCATCCTGCCAATTTTTAACACCCATCTTCACTTTGGAATTTCCCATTGTGGGGATCTCAAGAGTGACCCAAGGAAGCGAAGCCATGATTGCAGTTTTGCAGTGGTAAAGAAGAGCTGCACGGGCACAAGATTTCCATGTGGATTAGTTTGGCTCTTCTTATCCTCTTTTGTGGGAGAGTGGAACTTACGGCCTTCCTCTTTTCTTCTTCCTGCTTCTTGGATGGGGAAAGAAGAAGTGAGCTGTGCCCCCCTGTGCCTTTCATGCAGTGTGCTCATGAGGTGTAGGCCAGCTCTCATTTCCAATTCTCAATGCATTTCCCTGTTTTGATAGACTGACTTCTCATGTGGGATTTACCAGTTTTGAGGTGGCTGATGAGTGGGGTTGAAATGTTTCCTTGATGTTTAATAACCAGCAAGGAAATTAGACTGGCTTAGCAGCCCTGTCCAGGGGGCACCAAGTGTGAACTGCAGAATTCAAAAATTAGAAATTAATTATTAGTTAATTCATAAACCTGAATTAACTCAGCTTGGAAGACATCTAAACACACAAAGCTCTGTCCGTTATTAATAGTAAGATAGCAAGTGTGCATTTGGTGGAACGCAGTGTTTGAAACTTATCTATGCTTACTGGAAGGACAAAATACCTCATGAGGGATTGCACAGGACGCCCCAACTGCTGATCTGAGCTTCTGCCTGCAGTGTCCTGGCCTTGCTGCTTTTACTTAATGCTGAGGCTGCATTTAGTGGTGGGGAGAAGCTTTGCCTTTTGTGTGATCTGGTGAGTTGTATTTTTGAATCCAGGTAAGCACACAGATTTAAGTCAGTTTTAAGGAATCTGAAGCACAGCTTCCAGTTTTGTACTTGGAGTGTATTCTGGTTCTCAGTGAGCAAGCTGAATCTCTAAATGCTGCAATTTGTGCTTACAAGCAATTACAGCTGCGACTGATTGCACACGAAATAAAAGGCAATTTAAGGGAAAAAAACCCTTCTAATTTTAAGAGCTCTAAGCCATTTGTCCAGATATGTTTTCATGGATCAGATGAGTACTGCTGTTTGCTTTTGTTGTGTCCGAAGTTTGAATGAGGTGCATACGGAGTGCACTTGTCACAAAGGAGGTGGATTTCCTTCTTGCTCGGCTTGCCTCTGAAATACATTTTACGTAATGAGGCACTGATTACCTAAATTAGAAAACCAAAACAATGCTGTTGTCTCATTTGGTAGGAGGCAGAGGCTGTATGGACAACTGAAAGCTTGCTTAAAGGCAGTCTGTGACCCGCTCTATGCTATTCTTATGCTAATGTGAGAATGGGTATCCTGGGCACCATCTGCTGTCCCTGAAGTCCCGGCCTTGGGCATTCAGAATTGGTTTGCTTTATTAATGCTAGGCCATCCAGAACAGCAGCAGTGCATTTGTTTGAGCCTATGAAATCAGAAGTTCCAATTGTAAGCATACAGAGATAATTGTCACTTTTAATAATACACTCTAACATGATAGCTACCCATTTTTCCAAGCCCTTAGACAAAGATGCCACCTTTCAGGCTGCAGTTAGCTCCAGCAAAGCCAATAAAGGCCTCTCTGGCTTCTTGGGGAGGTGGGTTTTGCATCCAGGAAAATCATTTCCTTACAGGCAGGATGGATTTATTGGCTGGCTCTGCATTTTAACTTTTGTAAATGCCCCCTAGAGAAATGGAGGCAAGTCTTGGTATAAATCAAAGTTAATAAATAGGACATACGATGTGGTTATTTTTAGAAATGCCAAAGTGATGGGGTATCAAATATCTAATTAAGCCAGGCAGGGTTTAAAGCATACAGAGCTTATTGGCAGAACAAATGTCTGCAATCTCAGTTGTATCTTAATATAGTCTCCTCTAATGATGATTCTGTTTGTGCTTATTAGCTATATAGTTCTTTTGGTGTCTGTGGCTCCAATTAGAAAGCAATTCCTTTTGTTCAAGTACCTGACTGAGTACTTAAACTGTTCATTCTTAGTACCTGTGAGGAACAGAGCAGGATGATCTAAAGGTAGGCAGCAAACTGAATCCCCCTGAGCTGCAGCCTCCGCTCTGTGGCCTCAAAAGAGGCAGAGCCTATGGGTCTGAGTCCTGTTCCATGCTCATGGCTGCACGGGCAGGTCCTGAGCTGGCACCCGGCCCCCAGCAGGGACCAGCGAGCTTCTGCATTGGGCAGGCAGGGTATGGGGTACTGTGTCGGGGTCCCCAGGCTCAAAGGCACTGCAGCTTGCCAGGTCTGGCCCCACACTGCTTGCAGGGGAAGCACAGAGGGATGGAAGTGTGAACAGGAGGCAGTGGGAAAGCAGTGTGATGGTCTCTGCTGAAGGCAGGTTTGTGGTGTTCTGGTGGGAGAGCGCTTTGTGGCATAGTGGGAAAGGAAGACATTGCCCAGGGCTATTGGTGGCCCAGGGAAAACATAGTTTGGGGTTTGTGAGTGTGAGTGTCCTTATCTCCTCGTTTCAGCATGATGTGTGTGCAGAATTTATTTCCAGTGACCTCTGTGATGAAAAAGAATTAACAGCAGACCAACCATCTCCAGTTACCTAAACAAGCAGCACACAGCCAACAGGGAGAGCAGCTTTCATAGCTGCTTTTATCCCCTCCCTTGCCCCCAGAGCTTTCTGTTTTTGTTTTCAGTTATGGGTGAAGGAGACAAGCACTCCAGGGCCAGGGAAAATGAGAGTTAATTACACTGTGGATGGGGATTGTTGCACAATGCTGTTCTTTCCCATCCCTGTCTCAAATGCTTGAGAGAACAGCAAAGCTAACACAGGTGTTCTTCAGTCCTGTGTGTTCTCTGGGGCGCTGCAGATATGGAGTCGAACTCTTTCACTGCAATGAAGACAAAGATGAGAGAGGCTCTCAGGGCTCAGTGTTTGTGCCGCTTGTGCCAAGGACAAGTGAAATGTGACAGAAATGGATTTAAAATGTGTATGCACTCCTTAGTGTTCTGGGTATATGTGCATATATTTTTTAAATCCAAAAAATACCTGGTTTTGCTTTGGCCTCCTTGTAAGAAGCAGAAGGAAGTCCCTGGGACGTGCACAGAGGAGAAAATATTTATTATCCAGAGCTCTGAGTTGAACAGTGGGATATGAAGGACGGTTTCAGAAATCACTCTAAGTAATATTCACCCTTGGACCCTCACCATCACTGTCTGGGATCGCTCCTATTCCATTCCTGCATTTGGCACAGGAAGAAGAGTTCTTATTTCAGAAGCCCCCTGTCAATGGAACGCTGTGTAAGGCAGAGGGAAAGTGTGACCTTCTGCAAAGGAGTGGAGGGGAAGCAGATGGGAGTGCTGTCTTTTGATCTTATAAGCTGAGGTGTTGAACTTGTGTTGAGATCTGAATACATAAGAGAAGCTTACAGATTGCTGATTGCCCATGGATTTCTCATTGATGGAGGACGCTCAGCTCCTGCTGAAGTAGGGCGCTGCCTGACTGTAGGGGCAGCCTGCTGGCGGTGATACAGTCAAGGGGCACATTGAAGTTGTTCAGTGTGTAGGTGCATCTACTTGTGAATGTGGCACTAAAGATGCATATGCAGACCTAATGCAAGCGCTGAACCAGGAATTACAGGTTCATGGTCTCTCATCTGTCAGGGCAATTTCATCTCACATCAGGGCTGATGCTTGAACCTGTCACATTTCAGCTCACTACAATAATCACTGGGTTTGCATGCCCCGATTGGAAAGGCTCCCATTTAAATGTGGATGCTTCAGAATGATTCTGCTGCATTAAAAGGCTGGAGTAGGTTTCATCTCATTGTAGAAGGCACTGAAATACTGAAAGCTCAAAAAGTGCAAGACTGTTGTTTTACCAGAGCTTAGAGTCATGGCACTGTAGAATGTCCCAAGTTGGAAAGGATCCACCAGGATCATCAGGGAAGTCAGGAGCAGCTAGAACCAAGTATTGATAGAAGGGCTGAGTTGGTTGGCATTAGAGTTATATGTCTCGTGTTTTTCATTGGTGGCTGGTTAGGAAAAGTAGTGCTATTAGCATGCTGGATCATGTGAGATGTAGGAATTCCTGCTGCAACCTACTGAGGTTTTTTGGGAAGTTGTTTCTGCAAAGGGTGCTGAAGCTCTTGGAGAGACGGCAGGGTGCTAGGCAGCCTTGTGAGCCTTGCATTGCAGCCTGGCAGGCTCTGTCTTCGAGAAAGTCACACTTACACACAGACACTGGTAAGAGGAAGTGTGGATGGAACGAAGCTAGGAAGAAATTGTGAAGAGAATGGTATCCAGAGATGGCAGGACTGCCATGAGTGAGTCTAGGTTTTTCTGTGCAAAGCTCTGTCAAGTGACAGCTTTAGTTAAATAGCTGATGACTTGTTTTTGGAATGCCTAATGCAGTTCCTTCAAGCTGCAGTAGTTTTGCTCAGCACCACAGCATATTTCCTTTGTTCCCTGTCAGCAGCTACTGGATGTCTTCTGCTATGGTTCTAGGGAGGCCAGAGGACAGGGATGGCTCCTGGGGATGCTGGCTGCTGCTGGTGGCTCAGGGGCTGTGCCTCCAAATTGATCTGATCTCAGCCAGGTTCTTGGTTCCTGGGCAGGCGTTTTAAGATGCTGAAATGTGTTAAACGAGTGCTTTGAAAAGCAAACCTCTGCTCCTTCTCCCAGCACATGATGGTGTTACTGCTGCTTGTTGCTACACCCCTGCTTACAGACCCCACTACATGCACCAGCAAGGGCTGCTTCTCGGCTTCTGCATGTACATGAGACAAGTCATTTGCACGGCCTAATTTAAACTGCTAGATCAAAATGCTTGCAACTCTGCATACGCTTCCTCAGGAGAAAGGAATGTTTTCTCATTCCTGTCTTATTTCATATTTCACAGCTGCAGTTTGTCTTGTTTTTCCCCCGCCTCAGGCCCAGCAAGTGCTGCAGTGGATAGGGGCTTAAAGGATTATTTACTTCAGGGCATTCATGCCGCCTTTGAAAATTTATGTATGTTTAGTTTAGTTTTACCAGAGACTCTTATTAGAGCAGCATGGGGAGTTTGCAGGGAGAAATGAAAGGCAGTCAGTATGCATATTTCTCCCAAAAATGTGCTGTACAAAGATAGTTGTCCAGTTATCTCTTAAGCAGGACAGCTTATGATGGTCTTTGCTCCTGCGGTCCTTTTTCCTTCTCAGTGCCTGTACCTCCCTCTCTGTACCCTTTCTAAGTCCATCTCTGATGGCACTGATAGCTGTGTCCTGATGCTACCCAGGTAGAATTGGTAGGAAAGTTAACTCCTGTTATCTTCTGTAGGACCATGATCAGTCCTTACCTGTGCCATCTCCAGCCAAAACAATTCTGGTTACAGTGCAAGGTGTGAAGCATCAATGAACAGTTACCAAGCCCTGCTCCCTGTCCTGTGATTCCCTGTGTCATTGTGACAATGGGGGATTTCTTCTCTGCTTCTAAGAAAACACCTTGGCAGAGAAGGTAGGCTTATACCTTGGAAGAAGATCTTGAGAAAACTCATGCTGGCTCCTGAAAGTTTTCAGGCTAGTGACTTGAGAGTCTGACACCTTGTGTCCCAGGGTGATGGCAGCATCAGAGCTTTTTGTTTGCTCAGGCTGTTGCTGAGTAGCGTTGCCTTGCAGGTGCTGATGCCAGCAAAACTGTACATACATGGCTTTCCTCCTTAAATGGAGCTGGGGAGTTACTTTTCAGTCAGTGAGGGAGGAGATGGATGCCTTATCTTCCTACCAGTCTAAGATCATGAGAAGATGGGCTCTTTTTTTAATGCCAAGCTTTTACTTGATTATTCCCACCATTAAGCATGTCATCTTGTTGTCCCCCTTCCTCGCCGAGGAGGGAGTTCAGCAGTAGAACTCTAAGAGTGTTGCAAATATACTGATATAAGCAAAAGCCCACTTTCTAATTCAAACAGGGAACAGAGAAGCCCATTTCTGTTGTGCCACATATCAGTCTGCTTGATGCCTGCTAGTCTTTCACCAGCTTAGGGCTCAGAAACGTATTGCTGCTTGTTTGTGGTGTATGGGGATGCTGGAAGGTGAGGTTGGTTTCAACATAACATGAAATACATAGTTAGTGTTTTGCTCTCCCCTGTCTGCCACCCTTCTAAGAGTAAGATTCAAAGCTAAGTCTTGCCTTGAAACTTCCCCAGAGCTTTGGGTTGAGGCCTCCTGAAGAGCCAGACCTGAAAGTGCTTGCTTAGCTTGTGCTGAATGTGGGGAAGACATAGGTGGGGTTGGTAGAACCTTGAGGTGTCTCTCATGCAACCAGCAGGGAAGAAGTCTCCTGCAGTATTGGAGGCTGGATGAAATGGGTGCAACAGTGCATACAACTTTAGAGTCTCCTTCTAAATAATGTTTCATAGAAGTCTGAAAATTCAAGCAGAAATGTGCTTGGTTTTTTGAATGTAGGTGTCCACATTGGGGTAACTGGGAGAGACTGACTAACAGATTAAATCCATCCGATAGCATCCACAAGGAGAGAAAACACATCCATACCTCTTTTACCTGCAAGAAACTTGTACAACAAAGCCTATTTCTAAAGGAGATGTGCACCCTTACTCACTTCTGTGAATGATGACGGATCTGACGATATTTGTCCTGAAATTCCAGCCTTCAGACTTGGACGATTTAGGGCAAGATTCTTTGTTTTCATGTAAAGAAATTGTAGTTGTCCTTACTGTGAAGGCATAAAAAGGAAGACTTGAACACATAGCAGCAAAATGCAGAAACCCCATAAGGCAAATAAAGCATGTCATTTCTAAAAGCATCTTGTTTTCTAAGCCAATCTCATTATTTTGTAGGATCTGACTAATGGTTTTTGAATGCTCAGGTTGGCTTTGGAGACAGGACTTGATTTTCACAAGTGCTAAGTACTGCACTCCAGTTGTCACACCTATAAAAAATCACCCATTAAAATCGTGCCTGGCATCCAGCAGTCAGACACACAGGCTGAGTGGAGGGAAGACATGCAGACACCACGGCATGGCCAGAGCTTTGCCTTGCCCACTGTGTGCCATGGCAGGCATGGGCTAGGTTAAGCAGTGGCAAATGCTAACAGCAGGGGCTTCTTCGTACAGTCTTATAATGTCAAATATTAACATAAGAAATGTTATGAACTAGTTGGGAAATCCACCAAGCTGAGATTTACATCTAAAGAACAGATCAGGTTAAAGGGAGGGGGCAGTAGAGAGAGACCATGCAGTAGCAGAGAGAAGCCCGAAGGGACCTTTCTTCAAGGAATATCTTGGACTGAGTGAATTGGGAATTTTGTCTTTATTTGAAAAAAGGAGCATGAGGATACCTGTGGAGAGTCCTCATGGAGACTAAGCCCATCCTGCAGTGTTTTGTTATTATTAATGTTTGTGTTTGAGGTTTATCTTAAAGCCTCTGCCCTTGAATTCAGGTTAGACTCGCAGCATCCCTTACGGAAATCATTTCCTGTGTTTCCTATCCATGAGAAAATGAGTGGAAACCTGAGCCAACAGCCTGTCAGAGGAGGAACCTTTCCCTGTCCCCAGCCCTGTGACTGCTCTTTGTGTGTGTTTATTTTGAGGCCTCACTCTTGGTTTTTCAGGTGCTGGGGCTTAGCACTACCCCTGCTGTTAGCCCAGGTCACTAACGGAGCCTGCCTGCACACTTCCCAGTGGAGGTGACCGCATTCAGCGATCTCAAGGTCAGGGCTGCTGTGCTGTGTCTCTGCTGGACTTCAGTCTGAGGGGAAGAGTTTTCCAGTCGGTTTTTGGTCTTTTTGCATTGAAGGCAGGCTTTGGTGAGAGCTCAGGTTCAAGGCCATCAAATTACCAGAATTAATAGAAGCAGTCAGAGCTTTGAATGTTTTGTAGTTTTAAAAGAGCTTAAAAGTTTATAACACAAATAAAATGCCAGTATTGATCTGACATAAAATTTTGGGTCACGGTATAGTTGGTTGTTCTTTTTTCTTTTTTTCGGGTAACTTTGGTATGAAGCGTGTGAATCTGTTTGAGCTGTTGGCAACAAATTAATAAATCACATGCTTAGTCTTTATATTGAAATACCTTTTATACTTAAGAGATGGTATAAACTTACATGTGCTTTGCAGCAGATTCTCTGGGCTGTGCAGTTCTTTTGATGAGGAGAGAAGATGGCGGCTTTTGAGTGGAGATGGGAGAGAGCTGAGTGTGTGAATAGCAGTGGAGGAAGGAGAGTCCTTAATGTGGTTACAAGAGATGTGTTCTATCCACTTGTTTTTCAAATAAATATATTTATACACCAAAACCAAAAGCCCCTATGTGAACAGTGCAGAGCCAAACCTCCCTACCACAGTGCTCTCAATGAGCTCCTTTCCACGATTCTGCTTTTGCTTTTCACTGACATAAGCTGCTATTTCCACCTACGTTTTCTCCTGTCGTATGAAGCCTCTCTCTGTCTCCTGTGGTTGTTCCAGAATGTGGAGGGTTCACAAAAACCCCTTCCCTGAAAATAGGAGAGCTCGGTTTGTACAGCATGGTGGTAAATGGGCAGATGAAGCTGCATACGCAGACAGAAAAAAGTATTCTTTTTTTTTTTTCTGTATAAAGGGGCTTAAACTGGGTTAATTAACACTGACCCCGTTTAAAGGATGGCTTATGTGGCTGCTTGATGGAGGGGAAGTCAGATTCTCCATGTGTTGGTCGGAGCCTGTGTGTGCAGCAGGGTGCTGGGCTGAGCAGGCAGCAAAGCCTGACAAATTGGGCAGCTGCTGGCCCCACAATGAGCCAGCTGGTTGAGAAGCTGGGCTGTGTCACCGAGCCTTGCATATTCAAAACCAGGGCAGATTTGCTCCTTTAATTACAGTGTTCCCCCTGGCCCTTGGAAAATGGGTTCGTGACAGGGGGCTTGTTAAGATCAGGAAGATTTCCTGCTTCCGCCAGCCTCCGAGGGGAGGAGGAGGTGGAGAAGGACAGCTGGGAAGCGCTTGCTGCATGGAGGCTTGGGATTGGGGCTGGGCCCAGTTGCTGTCTGTGTTGGACAGGAGGATGGAGGGGATAACTGGCTTGTGGTGGGCAGGGCTTGCACTAGGCTGGTGCTGCATGTGTTGAGCTGACCCTCAGAAGTGTTAAAAACCAAGGGAGGATTCTGGTGTGGAAAATGTGGCCTTTAGTTTTTAGACTTTTCCTTGGGCTCATCTCTCATCCGGTGCGCAGAGAAGAAGCTACAAAGTACAGCTGTCGTGGTGATGAGGTCTGTGCTGCAGCAGAAGCAATAGTTCCAGCCAGTGCAATCCCAGCAGCAGTCCCACAGAGATGTGTGCTCCAGGAGCAGAGGAACTCCCTCTGTGACTGGTGGACTGTAATCAGGAAGGCATTTGCTGAGTGGCTTTCATAGCAGAACTCTTCCTCTGATGTCTTTTGGCCCTGTGGCTCTGAGTGTTTCCTAGCACACTGATGTGGTCTCTGGCCTTGCTGGTAAGCCCAGAGCACTTCAGAGCATGAAGGAACACCTGGTGCTCCCAATCTCCCCAGGCAATATTGCCTCTCTGTGTCCTTTATCAGTTACTGTTTAGGTGATAGAATCACAAAGCTGCAGCATTATTAGAAGCACTCAGAGCTGTCACATCAGTTTGGTAGATTGGCTCTCTCTCCTCATTGAATAGGAGAGGCGAGGCAAGCCCTGCATTTCCAGCGACACAAAAGGTATTAAGCTGCAATAAAGCTTATTTTTGAAATGAGCAATGACAATCAATGGACAGATGATCAGGGCCGTTTGTTGGAAGCAAGGTATTGAGCTCTCTGCAAGTCCACCCCACGCCATGTTCTTGCTCATTTCAGCAGTGTGATGGGGAGGACGTTGAACCTGACTGCTTCACCCTTCATTGGTAGGAATGGCATTAGGGAGACCCAAATGAGGAGAAAGTGGCAGTTGGCATGCGTTGTCTCAGAAGAGTGTTGTGAGCTAACAAGTTTGCTCTTTTTCCATGTTATTATTACCTGCTTCTAAAACCTGCATAGGAACGGAGGATATGGTCTGAATAGGCTCATTAGGAAATCTGATCAGACCTTCCCTTCTCCAAAGGGAAATTCAGACTGAGAAACGGCCCATGGTTAACAGCTGAAGGACCGTATTGCACGCAAAGCAGTAGGCTGGGCTGGAGGAGCTGCCTGCCAAGGCAAACCACCCAACAGGATATGAAACAGTAGTGAAACGATAGTAGCACTGGCAGCTCTGAAGCAGAGTTGGAGAGCAGGGCAACTGTTTGTAAGGCTCTTAGGCTGCAGCATTCACTCCTGAGAGAGGATCTCCCTTTGTGTGGATCCTTTCTTTGTCTTCTGCATCCTAGACCTGGCCAACGAACAGTGGTTAACCAGAGCTAAAGCCAGGATTGCAGGCGTAGTTTAACTAAAGGAAAAACAAGGTGAATCTAATTGGACTGGATTGGTAATCACAAGGAATATTTTTCAAACTCTTTCTGAATCATTACCTGGAGGAGGGGTGTAAGAGTTGGGAGAGCAGTTCCTGTTAGAAGAGAAGCCCCTGCTGCTCAGGAGTGCTTGCTCATTGGTGCAGGGAGTTGCAACCAGGCAGTATCTTGAGCTCATTTTGAGCTGATACTCAAGATACAACCAGATTTTGGGTGACAAAGAGATGATCTCCATGTTCAGCTTCCCAACAGACTTTTGTTCCTCGATCTTGTGCTGAGACAGCTGCTATTCTGCAGTTCAAAAGCTCTCCTCCAAGGTCTTACTTTGTTTCATGATGCAATCTACACCCTGAGTTGTTAAGGATTTCCTTATAATGTGACAGGTCAATGAAACGAGATTCATTGTCTCTTTTGGGACTCTCCTGGGACTTTGCAATAATAGCAGGAAGAGCTGGGGCAGGAAGGGCAGCTCCCTGCTGCGCTGTCTGCCTGGCACTTTTTTGGTTTAGTTATGTCTTGAAAAGTAAATCCACCCTGAGAAGGGAGAGGAGAGATTGGTGGAGGTTCCGTCCCACCTCTTTTCCATGGGATTTGCTGTTGAAGTGCCAGGCCGTAGTGCTGGGAGAAAGCTGAACCACTCTTAGGGAGCTCTTGTTTCAGGAATGGGTTCTCCATTCTCTTGCTTGTTTTCCCTGCTTCTGTAGGACAAGTGATTTCCTCAGTCTTATTTTGTTTTGGAAATGTGGTGGAGCTGTACCCTGCGATAAACCCTGAAGGATTTTAAATTCCATCTGTATTGCATTCAACGAAACCCATTTCATTTTTGGTTTCATTCTGTGATCTGGCTGACTGTGATTGTCCAGCTCTGCTGCCGGGTCGTGTGAGTGGCGGTGGGTGCCATCCTTGTGGTTGTGATCCTTGAGAGGTTATTTCTCATTTGGCGTGACTTCTGTCAGGGAAGGGACTCATACTGCCAACTTCTTGTAGTGACAGCTGTGGAAGCAACAACCAAATAGATTGGCTAGGCAAATCGCTCAGGCCTAGCAACAGTTTGCTTTGTTAATTGGATGAAAATAACTTCTAGAACCAGTTCTGCAGGGAAATACTCATCTCTGCAGATGCAACACTTACTTTCCAATACCCTCATGATCTGGGTTTTTTTAGTTGTTGTGTTTCTTCCCAGGAATATCATGTGCCAGGAGATGAAGGCAGAGGGAAGGCAAAAGAAACATCAGCACCATCCAAATGACTGTGCTGCTGTGGGCATCTGTGTACACTGTCCTCTTCTGGCATAGATAACAAAACCAGGGTTTGAATTCAGCATTGCTCTCGTGATACCAGTTATGCTGGTGTCTGCTTTGGTTTGAGGTGATGTACTATGTGGTGCATCTGGAAGAAGCAGGATGTTCCCAAATTAGATCCATTTATCTGCCTGCCTCAAGTATACAGCTTTCAGCTAGAACAGGGCCCTGATCTAAACCAGTTCTTCCTTCTGTCCTTTTCTGGTAAGAAAGGTGAAGGTGTAGGGTGAACCTTAGCTCCTTCCTATCCTTTACCACCCTTTGGGGGTGGCTTTTGTCGGGTTGCTTTATCTTGCAGACTGAAACGTACAGGGCAGACTTGATTGTTCTGTCTCAAGGACTGTCCTGCCAGCCCCAGGATCTTGGCCTCGTGGTGATGCACAAGACTGCTCCATGGCTATGGGGCTGGCTGGGGGCATGGCTGGGCTCAGGTATGAGGGTGGTGTAGAATCAGGTGGGGTTATTTTGTTCTGATGGAAAAAAAACCAAACAGCCAACAAAAAGTGGGAACAGGCAAAGTGGAAACACTTCTCATGCAACAGTGAAGTGAGGTGCTGCGGTGATGTGTTATCCTGCTTGGTTGCACTGCACACAACTGCAGCTTGAAGCCAGCCTTATCAGGGGACTACATGTGCGCCTCACTAACTCACAGTATATTCAGCCTGACAGGGTTTTCCCAGTTTGTTAGAGTCATCTGAGGAGGAGGCTGGATGCATTTTGCTAGAGCATCGTTTTGGATGCCCTGGTGGTCCTCAGCCACACTCTTAAACCTTCAAATAAGTTCTCCTTTCTTGTAGGGCTTCATTTTCCTCTCACAAGTGAGCAAGCACAGGGCCAGGGGCAGAGGACACCCCACCCTCATGGGCTTGGGGGCTGGCTCCTCGTGGCCCCGATGTAAGTGCTGCCCAGCACGCTGTTCCCTCAGTGCCCTGACAGCAGCCCCTGCTCCTCCATGACCTGGTGTGCTGTGAGCCATCCTGGGAGCTGCTCACCATCCTGTTCTTCGGGGTGAAGAGTGCCACAAAGCGAGGAGCGGAGATTACTGGATGAGTCCTACTGGAGGCAGCCCGGCTGTGCCTGGAATGAGCCCAGCTGGGGCAAAAGATGGTGTGCTCCTCAGGGAAGGGTTTTATAGCATCCAGAGGGATAGGATTTCTGTTGGACACTACTGCTGCGCAGGTGGTAAAATGTGCCCTACTTCTTGCCTTAGGCTTAGAGGTGACACACGTAGGTGGCTGCTGCTCTGAGGGCACAGTGTGGGCTGCAGTGGGCCTCGCACCTCTGCTCTGCCAGCTGCAGCATGGCAGCAGAGATGGGACCCTGAATTCTGGGAGTGCAGATCCCGGAGTCAAGGTGGGTTATTTGGACTGCTTGTATGCACTGTCTGCAGTGTGGCTTATCTAAATAGATCGATCCAGACATTTCTGGAGTTTCTCTTTCCCTGGGTATGCCATGCACAGTACTTAGTTTGGCTGTTCACAGCTGACTAAATCCTTTTAAGAATGAGTCACTCCCGAATGAGAGGTGACAAGGGATGTGCAGACAGCGAGAAGTCAGGAGTGAGATAATGAATATTAGAGAAAGGCTATACTAAAAAGGGAAAGAGCAGTATGAACTGCAGCCCTTATAAATAGCACTGCACTAAAAGGATGGGTTTTATTTGGAAATGTGGTTTTCAGGGAGGGTTTAGGTTTAGGTTTCTTGGCCCATAATTTTGTGGGCTTGTCCTGCTTCACCGTCTCTGGGAAGAGAAACTGTTCAGCATAGGTTAGTATTGGAGGGTAGTTCCCAAAGCAGCATCCTGCTCCGGATTGGGTTGGGACAGCGTGGCGGTGCCTCATGAAATGATGCATTTCCGCACAGTCACCTTGCTGCACTGTGTAGCAGAGGGGAAAAGATGGGTTGGGGCACCTTAGCTTGGGCTCCTGGCCTTCCATCTGTGCAAGAATCCCGTGTTGGTTAATGCTGAGCAGAGTGCTCTGTCTCTGCAGGTGCTGCTGTCCTGCAGGTGGGCATCCTGCAGTGGAGACGTGAGTCACACTGGAGTTGGTTTTCCACTCAGGTTGGGGCTGGACATTGGCACAAGGTTATAGCCTAGGGCAGAGATCTGCAAGGAGCTGAAGGGAGGTAATTGTCCAAGTCTCATTTAAATGCAATATAATTATAAAATCCCATTAAAAGGCAATATAATTATTTTATTTTATTTTCATTATTTATACTTTGTGTAATGCACGGTGATTTTTTGCACACCTCTCTGTTAAAAGCATTCAGCAAGGCTAATGTCTTTCTTGATACTGAAAATTAACCAGTTACTTTTTCTAATTTAACATTATAAAAAGCAAATGTTCAATTATTTAAGAAATATCATATCTCAGAAATTCATTTATTTCTATGTACAGCCAAAGTTCTCTGACTAAAAAGGCAAGTTACAGTTTCTCTTCCTGAAGAGGAACAAATTGAACTGGGAGGCAGGCAGCAGTCCTGAAGCAAAAGGGAAAAGGACCTCATGGGAGGAATTGTGATGGGTAAGTGAAGGATTGTTTGGTGGAGTTTGTCATATTGGCTTTTTCCAGCTTTTACTTATAATTGAATGAAATGGAATGTGGTCATACATTGCTAATACTAGCAGGAGGGTGTCTGAACGGTGTTCAGTAGCTATGGGAAAGGCAAGGGAGGAATAGAGAGAATTTGGCTCATTAATAAGTGACTTGTAGGGTTGGGTTTAGTAATGTCTGTGGAAATGCGAAGCTTGAAGCAGGGGAGTAGGAGAAGGAAAGTGGCTCCTGAGTGTGTAAAAGCCACTGGGACCTCTGCTGATGATTTGGGCTAAAGGTTATCCTGTGGTATATTCTGTATCCACGATGAAATGCTTTTCAGTTGTTCCCAAACGGGACCTGGGAGTGCTGCAGTCCATCAGCATCCCTCAGCAGCTCCCCTTGCAGAGTGATTCGTTGTGGCAGATTGTCAGGGGATGCCAGCAGTGCAAACAGTTGCAGGAGCTGGGATTGTCTTTTTGATGGTTTTTGGGGGATATTTTTACCCCCATTTTTACTCACTTGAGAAAAACTCACTGCTGGTGAAGAGGCTGGGGAAGGGTAAAGGGAACGGGGGAGGGTGTTTGTCCCCGTTACAGTAGAACTGTTTGGGCTGTGATATTTATTTCCTTAGGAAAATGTAAGGGATTAAAATGAGGGAACAAAACTCGATTTCTTCACACGTTCCAATCTCACAGACCTCGGAGCAAATTGCTTTAGTTTTCTTTGCTCATGGTGCTCTGTCTCAGTGAATGTGGCCCTTTGGAGTTACCTGAACCGTTGATGCTGGCTTTGACTACATTATGGTCTGTGTTTGGGCTATCCGCAGATTTTTGTTCAGTTTGATGTTTCTGCCAAATGCACACAGAGCACATGGAGAGGATGTTGCTGCTTATTTTCTTTTAAATCTGGGTATAAGTAAACCTCTTCCATGCAGGTCTTCTCCATACTGTCAGCTCCCCACATCACCATTCCCCAAGCAAGTTGTCAGGTCTCATTTCAGCTCTCTTGGCTTGTTACTGCAAAAGTCGCAGCTCCAGCCTGCATTTCCTTCTCTCTGAACATCTCCCTGGTGCCCTTCATTTTGTCCCTCCCATCCGATGCCAGCTGCCCACTGTCCCTGCCCTGCTCCCTGCTGCCTGCCCTGCAGCACTTCCATTTGGCGAAGGAGGGAAAGCCTTCTCTAAAACAGAAACAAGCGAAAAACTGCTGGAATGTAGCTGTGCATCCTTCAGTCTGGATTTCTGCGTTCTTCTTAATAGAGAAATGCAATTTTAGGGGGATATTTGTGCTCACGCAGCAGCTGGCACTGGATCTAAGACTTGTCTCATCTCCCACACGTGGTGCAGAGCAAAGCCCCGGAGCCGTGCTGACCGGTGCCACGCTGACCAGTGCTGCACGAGGTCCTGTGCTGCTTGGAGGTGGTGGAGAGCTGTTGCCAGGCTGCTCGACCACTCAATAACTAATGCTCATTTGTCTGTTCTCTGCTTCTTGAAGACAGCTGTGTGATAGCCTGATCAATTTTATCATTGCCATTCATGTGATGGCCTCCTGCGGCTTTACTCCGTCTTTTTGTTTTAAGAAAAAGGAGAACAGAAATCAGGGAGCCTCTCTTTGCTTTCCCCAGCCTGGGGATGAGGTGGAAATGCCACAGATGTTTGGATTTATTGTGTTTTTTTTTAATCTTGCATTAGTTTTCAAGATCAAAATCTTTCACGGTATTTTGTGCGACAGCCCTGCAAGTATAAATAGAGAAATCAGACAGTTCCCTGGTGACTGAGGGCTAATATCTGAATAATGTCACCTCCTACTTCATAACAATTCTATAGGAAGTAAGCTGCATTATGTGTGCCCACAGCCTTCCTTCACCATGTCTGGTCTGCTGCGTGAGGCGTGCGTGTAAATATTTCTAGGGTAGATCTCCAGTCACCAGAACGGGAGAGGCTGCATGAGGAAGGTGATGGGACCTTCTGCCTGCACCCGGTGTGGGTTGAAGCTGCCTGCATGCATAAGCACTGGGGCCGGGCTCACAGGCCTGGTGTTTGTTATGTGCTCATAGTTCTGCAGTATACTTAACCATCCCAAGCTATCTCATCCAGTTGTGTTTGAAAACTCCACCCTTTGGTTCTGCTCTACCCTTAGCAAGCATCTCTGGACTGTGAAGTGGCAAAATCCAGCTAGGTTGGCAAATCATTAGGGGAATTAGGGGATTGTAGGGGCTCCAAACTGCAAAGGCTGAGGCTTTTGTTCACTGGTTTATTTTGCTTAAATACACCTTAACGTTAGTGTTTAATGTTAAATAATATTAGTTTAGCAGATAAGCCTGCCTGCTCGCTGCTGCTGGGGAGGAAGCTGTACCTGAAGAACAAATCACTCCTCTGGTGTGCAGCTAACCAGCACATTCAAAGCGCTTTATAAATGAGGCCACTTTCCTCATTTTCCCTTCACAGCTGAGGACACTGGCACTGTGCGTGATGTGGGAAGCTGGTGGATGGACCAGGATGCAGCTGGGACCAGAACTCATCCGTGCAGGATGAGTTGGAGGTGGCAGGCTGTCCCTGAGGCCTCCCTGTCGCTGAGTCCTGTTCCAGAGCTATGGCCATGGCCTGAGGAAGGTGCTGGGGAAGTGGCTGTGGCATGTACCTGTATGCTGGCTCCTTGCAGCCCCTCTCCTCACAGTCCCAGGCCCAGGGCCATGGGCAGCCTTGCCAGCGTAGCTCTGTTGGTCCTCTACATGCTGTGTTTTTTTGAAGACTTTTCCTCAGGGGGACATGCTCTGGTCTCCCTTTCCTGCAGGGGGCCACAGGACTGAGGAACTGTGAACAGGATGGGAGAGCAAATGTGTGCCGAGTTTGGCTTCCACATTGCATTGGGAGTCCCTGGCAAAGCAAGGACCCAATGCAACGCAGGCTCACTGCCCAGCCTCACCCAGTCACCGCTGCACCAGCAGCCTGTTCAGTTCTGCCCCGAGCCCTGAGCCTGCCCCCTACATCTGGGATTTAGTGGTGGCATTTCAGAAAGTTTTGATTGATGCCAAACCAGAAGGAGATGAGAGATCCTACAGCATATTAACAAATCACCCAATTGATTTATTTACCATGAAAATCACCCTAAATGAAATGCTCTGATTTATCCAACTTTATTTCATACTTGTAATGGGAGGGACTGATTTAGTGATGCTGAGCCCAGCCATTAATGTACCATGTCCATAAATCGTGGTGCGCATGTGTTAAACAGGGATTTGTAAACCCCAGTCAGACTTTCTGATTTCATCCCTCCGCTGCGATCCTGAGCACCTTGAAAGTTCTCCCAGCTGAACAAAGTGTTTCCAAGCAGAGGAATGCTACCAGCGTAGCCTTCCAGGGATCTCCTCTCTTAGAACCTGGGGATGCACGGTGCTTTGGGGTCTGGAGATGAGGCTGATCACCTTCGGTTCCCCTTTCTCATTCACAAGTTAGCAGAAAGAAGAGAGGGATGGATGCGAGGAGTCACCAGGTGAGAGACAGGAGCTCTGGGCTGTTTGCTGCTCTCTGCAGTGGCTGGCTCTTTTATAGCTCGCTGCTTTGTGTGTAGTGGAGTCACGGGAGATCAGTATGGGGAAGAGGGAGACAGAACTTAAAACAAGAAGGCTTTGCAATAGTTCTTCAGTCTGACTTCCTGAATAATTCAGGATGTGGTGTGTTGCCTTGTACTCTCACAATGAGGCTAATTACTTTGTAACCGAGCTAGGCAAATGTGAAGGGATTTGAGCATCTCCTCATCCCACCCCCAGAATTTGCTTTCAGGTCTGCACTGCACAGAATGAGTTCTGTCAGGTATGAAATACAGCTGTGCCTTTGCCCTGCAAAGCTTTCCACCTGCGTCATTTTTTATTTTACAACAGTACTGGGCTGTAAGGAGTCAGAATTGACAAGCTCTGTGTGAGAGATGTAATTGATGTTTTTTCCATGAGGACATCTGAGGGGCAGGAGTTTCTGCTGTGTAGGAACTCAGTTCACAATTACAGGTGGGCACTGGTATACTTCTAAGACAGTAGATAGCTTTGGCTGCTGGAACAAAGTAGAATTTTAATTAGATTAGGAATTAAACCAAACTACCCTCTACTACGCTCTTCCCAATGCTAGGTAATAGCAGACGTGGCCTTGATTATAATTACAGTGTCACGAGTTTTAAAGCTCTGTGCTGCACATAATGGTGCTCTAACAATGACCTCCTGCATACTGAGACCAATCAAGGCATTTCCATTTCTGAATCAATTGTAAATAGGGCTGCAGGAGGGCTGAGGAAATGGAACCAAATGTTCTGGGGCTCGTACCTGGGCAGGTTGGCTGAAGGTCTGTGACTCAGTGAGCCCCTCGTTCTCCCCAGCAGCAGAGGAGTGGTTGTGCTGGCAGGTACCAGCCTGTTTCTAGGACTCGGTGCTGGCTTGCAGTCCCTGTGAAGGATGTCTGTGGGCATGCTGGGAGCTCGGAGGCAGCAGTTCTGGCTGGCAGTGGGAGCCTTCCCAGGCTGCAGGACTGCTCCCTGCTGTGCTGCGCCTGGCTGCCAGCGCACAGCCTGCCCGGCAGCAGTCCTGGATGGGAAAGATGAAAGGAGAAATATAGAAAGTCTTTACAAAAATAAAAGCTGAAGCGATACATAATTGTGATTAGGAGAAAGCTGCCTATGAACAATGGGGCTGTAGCTGTCAATGAACACTGCTGCTGCTTTTAGAATTTGTTAGGAACGTTGGGTCCTGTGGAAGAAATCATTATTTTCTTCTTTTCCTGCGGTTATCACCTCTGCAAGGAGCACTGTGTACAGGTGTGCTTTTGTCTGCAGAGCTAGTAGCTCTCTTCCTCTCAGCAGCTGTGAGGAAAACTGGGACAGCCTCACTTAGTGACACAGGACTCTGTGCTGGAACTTGACATCAGTAACAAAATTTCTCCTGGCATCAGGCAGTGTGTGTCCATTGACTTTTCTGGGTAAAACTGAAAAGCATAAAAGCTAAGGATGAGCCAATCTCAAATGGTGTCATTTCAATTGAATAGTTACTCCGTGACACAGCAGCTCTTAGATCCCAGAGCAGATGGGACCACTGTGTACAGGGCTGGAGGAGGTGGCACTGACCTGCAAAGTACCTCTGTCTGACTTTGGAGCCCACAGATAGCCCTGTGACTTCAGGGGAGCACTCACATGCCTGGCACCAGAGAAGTGCTGAGATACCCAAGTCAGCTCATTTAAGATATAATACACACTTCTCAAATTCTTGGCTACCTCTTCACACAGCCCCTGCTTGGCTACTGTAAGCTACGAGCCTGGGCAGGGCTGATAGCTGCTTTGGTAGACAGACTCAGCTAGTGCCAGTTGATCTAGCAGTGAGGATGGCCTTAAAAATAACCAAAATGCAGAATGTCATCAAACCCTACAGACTGCTTCCTCACACTTGAGAATTTCAGATGGACAGTGCTGCTGAGAGGAATGTGCTGTATGAGTGTAGAATGCAACTGTGGGACAGAAATCCTTGGTCTCTTACTGACACGCTTAGAGCAGAACGGAGGATGTGGCAGAACCTTCCAAAACTGCCTCAGGCAGAGGCAGAGTGAAAGGAAAGACAAGGGACCAGTAAACAGTGCAAACCCAATCCTGCTGTATTTATTTCACTCTGACAAAAGAGCTTCTGTTTATTTTGAAAGTGTTTGGAAAATTATATTGAGGAGAGGCACAGAGGTGGTGGCAGTGGAGATGTACGGGGAGACATTTGTCTCCTGCACTGAAAGCAGCATACAGTCCAGCATGGAATCCTGTCATGTCAAACCTGGAGCACTGAATCCTTCGTTAAGGTAGTGAATGAGTTTGGGCACTCCATTACATGCTGTGCCAGTACTCTGTCAGCTTAGAAAGCATATCCCAAAAAATAGTTTTGCCTATTTCAAGCCAGCTGACTTTATGCATTTCTTCCTCTGCACTGTATGTTGTGAAATGTTAACGAGGATTTTAAGAAGTAGACACTCTGCCCTCTTTGATGTTTGTTTGCTTTCTTCATTCCATGTCTCTTTGGCAGTGCACTGTAAATGTTGATGGAGAGCGTTTGTTGGGGAAGAAATAAGCACACTTCCTTGGAGAAGTGAGAGCTGGAGGTGGAGGCTTCTCTCTTGTGCTCTGATTCCTGCAAATTCTATTGAAAGAGGCCACAGGAGTCCAGAGACGTCCAGTTCCTCTACTGTGTGCTGCGGTGTGGTCTGGGAGAACCCAGCCCTAGTCTGCAGTATTAGCAGGTAGGGTGCTGTGCCCTTTTGGAGGTCAGGGGATGCAGGCAGCCAGTAGCCGCTTGCTGCTGCTGGAGCCAGAGGTCGAAGCTTCAGTCAGCATAAGAGAAAAATGGACAGCACAGTGTGGCTGTTGGCCAGCAGGATCTCACCTAGTGGTTGTTTCCCAAGTTAAAGGGTTCAGTCAGTCTTGCAGCCTGCCTGGAGAACAAAGGAGTGAGATGGATTTCATGCTCATTCTCTGAATTGCCCAGTGGCCCTTCTTTCAGCACAGATCTGCGTTTGTGTGCCAGAATAACCTGGGTTTATGTCTGGCACAGGAGATGTGGCGACCTGTGGAGGACTGTGACCTGGGCTGCCACCTGGGAGGAGTGGTGAGCTGAGAGCACATCCCCCTGCCCTACAGTCTGCAGATACCCCAGCACTGGGCTGAGGGATGAGAGGGAAGAGAAAGAAGGGACAGGAATGTCCTGAAGGGCTTTCTTCAGCCTGGCTGGATTTGGAGGTGACACTTCATGTGTCAGCTTGGATTAACCTGTTTCAAAGAGCGCCCATCCCAGAGCCTCTGATGCACTCTGAGGACAGTGACCGTGGCATGTGGTGGCTGACATGGATGGGGACAGCGGGAGTGGGGCTGCTTTGTGGTAGGGCTGCTTTGTCCTTTGCTGTGTGTGACTGCATGTAGCCACAAGCATGGAGCTCACCTGCTTTCCCTAGCACATGTTTGTGCCCAGTGTGCCAGTGCATCAGCTCTGGTATCGTGTACTTATGCTGAGGATTTTTGCAGCACTCCTAAGCTGAGCTAGGTTTAAATGGAAATCTTATCTGAGAGCTAAATGGTTAACAGAAAGCCATAGCACCTGTCTGCAGCCCTGCTCCCTCCAATGCCGCTGAGCAGCATTTCATGATGGCAGGGAAATAATTCAGTACAGCCAGGCCCTGCTCTGTGGGAGATGAATGGAGCACAAGTGGAGTGGAGGTCACTTGTGTTAATCTGAAGCAAATAGGATTGTGGGACAAGGGGAAGGGGGTGAACCTCCTTTTATGTACAAATTCTATAGCTCTGAGGCTTAGGAAACACTTTATAGTAAACATTTGCAAAGTAGCCATGCCATTAACCTTCTCTGGCAGGAGAGACAAAGGTTTTCCTGCTTCATTTTGTGCACATCTCACGTTTTGGTACGTATGCAAATCATGCTGGGTGGCAGTGTCTCATACAAATAAGGCTGGGATGCAGAGGCAGCTGTGCAGGAGGGATGGCTTGTGTTTCCCTGCAGCTGCAGCTGGACCTCTACCATAGTAGGGGCAGAGAGAGCCTGGTGTGTGAGGAGGTGTCAGGGTGAGAGGAGTAAGCAGAAAGCCTCCTGAAATGCTGCACAGTAACAGAAAGCACTGCATCCTATGTTTTTGGTAACCCAGTGAGCAATTCCACTATTCTTCTGTCTGTATCTTAACTTCTCAATGCCTGGAAATATCTGAGCCAGGCGATGGGGAGGTGATGTTTGGGAAGAAGGGATGTTCAGCACCTTTTTGAGATCATACCTAAATGAGTGAGGAAGATGATGCAGCAGTGGAACACAGGCAGGCAGTTCTGTAGGGACATAGGCTGTGTGCTGTAAAGACATTGTGTGGTGCTGCTGGTGTTCCCTGTCCCACAGGCAGGGTGGGGCTGCAAGTCAGTTTCTTTGTGCTGTTTCACATCAGTTGCTGGTATGCCTGTATAGCACTGCCCTACTTACAAGCCTTCAGTGTTTCTGATCCCTCTGCAGTGTTTCTTCTGTGAGCAAGCAGGCGTCAGGCACTTGCACTTTCAAGATGAACTCCCCTGTTCTCTCTAGCTTTGACTGAGCTTCAGGTAAGCTGCTGGATGTTCACTGCTGGCACACTGGAAGGTAAAGTCCTTGTAGTAAAGGCTACAAATCCACGGTGTTCCTTGGCTAACACATACCCCAGTATTATCTAATAGTGTTCTCCAGGCAGGAGAAGGGGCTGCGTGGTTACCACTGTCTCTCCATGGGTGCGCACACAGTCTCCCTGCTGTCAGCCTGTGAGCTGTAAGAAGCAGAGTGCAGCTGCAGGGCTCACACATGCCTTGCTGGCTTTGTTCCCTCTCACTCTGTGGTCTTTCTGTCACACCAAGCAGCATGGCTGTATGGGGTGCAGCAGCTGCAGACTGTGCCGCGTTTGAGAGCGAATTGCCTCAGAGCCTTCAGTCTGTCCAGCGCTGTTTCCTGCCCAAACCAGGGAAGCTGGGATTTCCACATAGTTTTGAAACTCGGTTCTGGTGGACATATATATAAATTCTATTTCTATCTGTTCATTCCTTACCACTGAAATGTTTTGGGAAACTCCATCTTCAAAGCAATATGCCATCTGACGGGCCACTGCTCACTCAAGTTTGCTTGTATGGGGATCACCGTTCAGCAGGAAACATGACATTGGTTTGACATGCTTGGCAGACGAGACCAGGAGAAATACATCTGTGAATTGTTAACTGAGAGTAATGTTTCTTACTTTCAGAGCATACAGATATTTTTTTCCCTTCTCCTCTGCCAAACACTTGGGCATTTCAGCATTGCCTGCACCCAGAGAGGGTCTGACTAGGCAGGGAATGACCTGCGTTGTGCATGTGCTGTTCTGCACTGGGCACCTCCGGCATACTCTGGCTCTGTGGCTTTGCACAAGTGGACTTGCATCAGTTCTGGCACCTTACCTCTGGCCACCAGAGCTGTGTTGTGAGACACTGGTATCTCACCTTCGTGTGAACTCAGGGGTCAGGAGAAGCCTGGGTTGGTCCTTTCCTTTGGTAGCTGGAAACCCTTTCCCCAGAGCTTTCTTGTTAAGTTTTGTGTAAGGAGGTCAAATCGTTATTTAATCTGATGTTTCCCCTGAGCATATATGTGCCACGCTAAAACCTCTGGGTTTCCTGCCCCTTTGCAGGGCAGTTCCCCTCTCTTCATGCTTAGAAACAGTCTCCTGTCTTACAGTTTGAACTTACTTGTGGACAAACTCTACCAATTGGCTACATCATCAAGAAAGAAAGACAAGATGCAAAGGCTGTATTTTAATTAGAACATGATCTAATTAACACACCTGTGAGTACAGCCAGGCTGCACACTGATGTTCTTGCTCATTCCCACACCTTTGGGGATTTGCTGCCAACCTTTGTCTCTCTGTGGGAGGAACCTGGAAGCCGGGGGTTCTGTGCTCTGTTTCTGGCAGTGCCATAGATTCACTTGTGACCTTGTGCAAGTCCCTTTGGGTTTCACTTGTGGGGCTTTCATTTGTAGGAGACAGATGAAAATGCTTCCCTTGTTTTTTAGCACTTATTGTGAACCCTAAGTAACACTTGGAAAGTGAGGAGCTTTAGGCTGTGGGGTGCTGCAGAGGAATATTGCTGTGGGAATACGATTAATAAATAATAACATAAATGGCACAGGAGTTCCCAAACTACATATTGCAATGGTTTATTTTTGTGATTTGTTTACTGCATATGGTCTCTATGAGTCAATCTGTATATCTTCTTATTTTTTATTACTGCTGGAAAAACCCTGGATAGGCTACATGAATATTCTGCCTCCTGAAGTGCTGCCTTGATCGTGCTGTGATCCACCTCAGCTCTCTCTTCAAGATGGAATATCCAGACTTCGAATCCTCTTGTCTTGTCTCTTGTCTGTCTCTGTGCTGTTGGACATTGTCCTTTTCAAGAGCAAGCACCAGAATTGACACTGCGGCAGCCCAGTAAGGATGTTTTGCCCCTTAGCAGAGCTGTGTGGAGGCTTGCTGGGGGGTGAGGGATCCAGGCCTCCTGTTGAGGTGGCTCTCTGGAGGGTGAGCTCTTGCTTTGCACTTCAAGTGTAAGGTTGCTTCCTGTGTTAGGGTAAAGGAGCAAACAGGAGGAGATGACTAAACAGGGAGAGGAGGGAAGGCTGGGAGGCACTCACAGCTCAGTTTCTGGTGGGTCTCAGGGAAGGTTTATGTCTGACTGTACTAGGAAATAGGGAGAGATTGCCCTGTATGGTGTTAGTTGCAAGTGTGAAAGGATATCCAGGACAGTCATGGAAGGAGAACTGAAATTTTGAGCCCCTGTGGCACAGCTCTGCTCTTCCCACAGTGTGTGTCAAGGAGGCTACTCCATATGAGTGTATTTGGAGTACTTTTGGATGTGTTTCATTCTCTGTGCTCCAGTCCTTTGCTCTTCATCTCCCAGCAGCCTTTGTCTGACAGTCCTGTCAGTTAGATTGGCATGTTCCTGCAGCTGCCAGCTTCTCCCTTTTTGCCAGGCTTCTCTGATAAATTCCCCTTGAGTGTAATTACTGTCCTGATGAGGTTAGGTGCTGCAGGGCTCTCCTTCAGTGGGCTGAGCTTATGAGTCCCCTGGGCTCTGCTGATCTCCTTGCCATTTAGAAGCAGTGGTGTCCAGCAAATGCTTCTGACTTGTGCCTCTTTATTCTGCTGTGCATGCTGTGCAGATCTGAGATCCCCTTGCTGCTCTCTCCTAGGAAAACTAGGTAGATTACCAGTGCTTGTCCCTGCGATGGCTATCATGTACGGTTGTGATAGGCAGCTGTGTGACCTCCCTCATGGCAGAGCTATTCTTTCTGGTGCTCAGCACACTGTGAGAAGTAATCTTAGTCCTGGGGTTCTCTTTGCAGCTGCAGCCCTTAGAAACTGAGGTTCCAAGGGTTCAAACAGTATTTTGGGGAAGGAACCAGAGTGCATATATGTTAGTGGACTTTTTTTTTCATTTACTTCTTCTTATCCAGGTAGCAGAAGCATCATGAAGAATCCATTATCTCGTTTCCTTACTGTTATCACCTGGCAGGAGCCAGCATGCCTGCATGTGTGCAGCTGGAGAGCTCTGCACCCCTCCAGGTGGCTCTGTGAGGTTAAGTAAGGGAGCATGTGCCAGCAGATGGCATTCCTGAATACACAGCATTGTTTCAGTGTTTCTGTGGGGCCTCAGCCAGTACTTTAGGATGCATGTAGCAAAAAGTGCAACACATTATAGCATTCCCACACTGTGTTCACACCCGTGGCTGCAAGCTGTTAGGGGCCAGTAAGCCCAGGTAGCAGGGAGCAGCAGGGGCTGTGTGTCAGAAAGGAGGCTGAGGTGCACCTGGGTGTGAGGCCATCCCCCCTCCCTGGGTCTGTTCAGAGCCACTCACCTCCTAGGTGTGCAAGGACCCAGGAGGGAGGTGCAGTAACTCAGGCCCTGCTGCTTCAGCGGTGGCAATTTTGAGTGTGCAGTTTATTGCAGAGACAAAATGGTTTTTGCTTAGAAAATTACAAAGTAGAACAGTCATTACAGGGAGTCCAAAGTACAGCAGGTTATTCTGCAACACTGACGCATCTGTGGGACTGATGGTGCGTCCCCATTTCGCATGTGCTGATAATATGGATCTCTTCTCTTTTCCTTTGTCTTCTTTATAGGAGGCCTGTGGAGCAGGTGTATGGCAGGCTGACTGCTGCATTGAGCCAATGTCCCCAGGGGAGGTACGGTGGGATGGGGCAATTTCATCCTGCAGCCTGCCTAGGGTAGACCTTGCTTTCATATTTTTGGAGTCAAAAGAGAGAGGAAAACTCACACTGTGTGAGAGCTCTTTTGGTTTGGGGGTTGCCTTTTTTAACCCCAGCCAACAGAACCCTAAAGACCCTGAAGTGCTGTTCCTCCTGACAGCCATTCAGCTCTGCCTGGCACAACACACGACCAGGGCTCCACTCTGCCAGCATGTGGTCCTGCTGGAGGAGCAGTAACATTCAGCTCCTGTTAGAAGACAAAAATGGCATCACAGGGCCATCTGAGGGCACATTTGCAGCAGTCAAAGTGAAGGCAAGGTATGGGCTCTATTTCTGAGCCAGGAGAGCAATCTGTTCGCAGTCCCTGGGACTTGTCAGCCCAGGAATGATTAGTGAGGCAAAAGAAAAAAGCCACATAGTTCCTCCTGCCCAGCTATGGTGAGAGATGGAGATAAGGACTGTGCACCCAGGAGATAGCTGGCAGCAGCAGAGCAAAGCCATGCCAGGCCCTCTCACCATAGCAGTTGTCCAGGTGCTGTGCTCACAGCTGTAACTAGCCTGGTGTGCATTCCTGCACCATGTGCTGTTTTGAAGGGAGCATGGCTGCTTTGTAAGATCAGGTGGGATGGCACAAAGGCTGCGTGCCATCGGGTCTCTGAAGTCTGGGTGGAAAAGCGAACACCGAGCTGTAGGCTTGGATAAAGCCACACCACCTGCATCTTCACATCATCTGTGCTACAGTCTGCAGCCTGGGCTTACTGTGTGTACCCTGCACACGGGGATTGGGTGTAGGGCCTCTTACTGCTGCTTTCCCCCGACGATGAGGAACACATCTGGCATTTCCTCGCCTTGCTTTTCTGAGACTCTGTGAACTTATGGCATTTCCTGCCCTCTCCATGGGGCAGCAGTTCCTCCTGCTGGGGTGGGCACCCATCACCTCCAGAGCAGAGCTCTCCCTGGGGCTGAGCGAGGTAACTGGCCTGTTTCCCTGGTGTGAACCAACGGCTGTGCAAGGCAGCTAATGAGGAACAGCCAGGGTAGCAACAAGATTAAAAATATGTGTGAACAAATGTCTTGTTTTGACTGCAAGGATGCACTGAAGCGTAAGAGTCTGGGTCCCGCGGTAAGCCAGAGGCACATTGGATTGGCATTCAGACTGGCTGCTGCAGCACAGGCAGCACGGGAAAAGGGATGGCAGGAGCCTGCTTTACACTGGTGTCATCTGGGGTAATGCCATGCCGTCACCAATTACATTTATCTGTGTGCTGGACCGCAGTGGGGTTACGTGGTGTGAGGAGTGCAACGGGATGCTGATGAGCCCAGAGCTCTGCCCCTCAGGATGGCACCTTTTTGTTGTGAAAGTGGTTTGTATGGAGCCTTTATCTGCTCACCAGATGTCGAGAGCAGGGAGGTGGATGCTGAGCGTGGTGATCCCATCCTGGCTGGCCCACGGGCACTGGCAGAAGCTAAGAGGGGTTGTCAGTGAAGTGCACAGAGAAAGCGGGTACCCCGGTGAAGCATGTTGCTTTTTGTTTCATGAAAGAATACAGCAAAGGTATTTAATTTTCATTTCTATTTTAAGGGTGATTGTTCTTGGCTGGGTTGGGTCCCTGTAACACTTCACAAAGTGATTTTCAGATAGTTGAAGGCTGTCAGCACGCCCCAGTCATTTTCCTCTCACAAAGATTTTTGGAGGAAGGCTTATCCTTGCACTGCAGGAGCTCGCTCTGGCAGTGAACCCTACCAGCCAGCTGCCCAGGTACTGTCATGGCAGGGAAGGCTGTTTGGTACATTGTCTGCAGGGTGCACACATGGAACCTGCAGGGATGGCTGTCTGCCCTCAGCTCTCTTCACAGATACATTCATTTGCTCATGGAGGGAGCTGGTTTCTCTGTTGTGTGCTGGGTTCATCAGGAACCATACATCTCTGAGCCTGGGATTCCATCTGTACTGAAAGGCAGAAGTACCTCATGGAAGAAGAGAGTTAGTGGAGTAGTTGGTCAACCACATGGGTTTGTAGCCTGTGTTCTCCATGAGAGCCCTCACATCCCCATGATGGAGACTCGATTCCCTTGCCCTGTTGGAGTGTCTCAGCTGCTCGATGCCAGCAGAACTGAGGTAAAGGGCCTCTGACCTGGCACTGCACTGCTAAGCTGTCCCCAGTGGCACTGAAGTCATGTGTTTATCTTGGAAGTCAGTCCTGCCAGCCCCATCCTGTATATTAGCAATTCCAATAAAAATAATAATTGGATTCAGTCCATTGAATTTAACATTTAAATGTCAGCTGGGGATTTCTTCCTGATCCCGGTTCTCGCCTAGGTGACATCAGATTAATAAGCCTGATTGCGTTCTCTGAACGCCTGACTTCCACAGTCAGAGATGAGGGCTGAAATGCAGTGCTTGCTGCACAGCTGTACTTTATGGATTTGACTGGAGCTGGTCAAAAGGCCATGCCCGTGATTCCTGAAATACCATTTCTTTTTATATTTGATTTTGATCTGAACTGGATGGAGAGCAAAACTTTCTTAAATTTGCCTTGAATTAAGTGCTCCTGTAGATAGAAGCTAAAATAATACTTTACTGAGTATTTTAATGAAGCTAATCACTGAAGCTGACATTAAAAAGGTCCTCTAGTTCATGACTTATCTCACCCTCTCCCTGTGGACGATTTGGGTTTAAGGTCTCTTGAATATATCTTTCCATAATCTGATTAAAAATTCTTCCTCTATTCAAACCTGGGAACTTTTGAACTCAGAAAGACATTATTTTTTTTTAGGAAAAAGCTTTACTTTATTTTCCCAGAAAAGTCATACTCTGCTCTGAACTTAAGATGAGAGCTTTCTTCTGAGCTTGTGGCCTTCTGTTTCTTAAGCAGTGCTTGGGACTGTGCTGTCTCAGAACATACTATAAGTTCTTCAATAATGTAATGACTGAATGTGAAAGATAAATCTGTGGAACAAACTTACCTGAGGTGTTTGTATCTGTACACTTGCTTGGCCAGGCTGCCATCCCTGGCAGTTCCTTAGGGAGTTCTTTTCTGTGAATGGGTCTCCCATCTTACTGGCTGTGCCCTGATGTACAGTGTGCTACGAGCATATGGAGGGCTACAGGGGGTAAAGGTGAGGAAGGTGCTGGAAGGGTTCAGACAGGTGAGAAGCAGGAATGAGTATTGTCCCCTAAAGAGGTAACTACAGTGAGGGTGTGTTGGAAGCAAGGCTGTGTTTCAAGATCCAGTAGTTCCTCTGCATATACCTGGGTCTGTTTCTGGCACATTCTGCATCTACTGTTGTGATGCGGTCAGTCTCACTAAGTCCTTTTTCCAGAACTGGTTCCTGGAATCTTTTTGGAAGCGTCTCACTAAATTGAGTTTCAGAGGAATCTTTTCCTAGCTGCTGCAAATTGTTTCTATCACACAAACACTCCCTGTCCTGCTGCTCTAGCTGGTATTCTGTACAGCAGAGAAAAGAGGAGCGCTTCAGCTGGTTCAGCCGATGCCTGTCTGCTGGAGCCTGGAGCCACTGCTTCTTTAACTCAATGTCAAATACTTTGCCTGGTCAGCAGCTGGAGAGTTTCTTGCATTTTAACACTGCAGGTCACAACTGTGGGAAGCTTGGGAAATGTATTCTCTAAGTTAAGGCACACATTCTCCAGCATGCTTGGCCTAATTTTGAGGCTTCAGACTAACAACCTGATATGAAAGCGCTCCAGACAGCACAGACAACCTTGTCTTCCAGCTGTTGGAGGACAGTGCCCTGAGCAGCATAGTCATAAAATCTGGCTATCATGGAATGTTTTTCAGGCAATGGAGTCTTTGTTTGTGGAGCGGGAACCATGTAAAGATGTCTCTCATCTCCAGGACCTCTGAGCTCATGTTATCTGAATATCTGAATATCTGCCTTGCAACATGTTGGTAATCAGGTAATCTCACAAGCTGTCGTGCAGTGCCCCATGTTTGCCGTTCGTAGCACCTTTGTTCAGATCCACCCGTGGTGGAGCTCCACTGCCATCAGAGCAGCGAAATCAGAGCTCAGTGACACTATTGCATACACACTGCTCCTTTTCTCTTTCTGAGGCATAGCTGAAGAGCAGTGGGCAAAAGAGAAACTAAGTAATTGGTTTTGGCCCTGATTTTCATTGGTATTAAATAGCAGCGACTCTACCGACTGTATGAGAACAAACCATGGGTGAACGTGCCCAAAATCAGGTCTGTGTGCTCTTCTGTTGAGGGTCTGAGCCAACACTGATGTCTTATTTTGAGCTAAGGAAGATAGATAAGTGCAGAATAATCTATGTGTGGAACCACTATAACCATAATATCACCAGCAACAACTCTGTTTTGTGCTCCTAGAAAAATGAATCTTAATCTGCAGCAGGCACTGACCTAGTATGAGATTAGTTCTCAGATGCACAACATTTGTAGGAAAAGTAGATCTTTGAAAGAGCTGAATGAGCAGGAGAAGCCATTTTGGAAACAAGGATCTGGTTTCATTTGTGGGGACAGGAAAAAGAACCATCAGAATGAAAGCAGCCCAAGCTGCTTGGAAGGAGTAATTCAGACACTCCTATGTGGAGACTCCGGCGGGGAGCTCAGGGTCTAGGATTTCTTAGGGATGCAAACCAATGCAAGCTTCTGTGTGCTGGAGGTAAGCTGACCCCTGAAAGTAGCCCACAGTGTCCCCTCCTGAGCCTGCCTGTGTGTGTCCCAGCAGGCACAAGAACCTGTACTATTCCTATGGGGAAAAATAGATGCCCCCTGTGTGGGAGGCTGGGAGGTGTCTGAATGCAAACCAGGTGGGATTGGACTAGAAGGATCCCTTAAAAACTCAGAAGTCCCTGGCTCTGCAAGAGGCTGCAGTGTGTCCTGTTTACAAGCTGCATTAAGGTAGGGCTGGGTACATTGAGGCTGCCGGTCCTGCTGCTCCTGTTAGAAGGCAGTTTAAATTGCAGTTTGCAGAAAAATGAAAAGGGACCTGAGAGTGACAGCAGGACCTGTGGGAGGCAGTGCTGCCACCCCGCTCTGCTTGCTGCCTCAGTTTCACCTCTGCCCAAACTGGCAAAGCAGTGCTGCTGGGCTGCACACCTCACAGAGCAGAACAGCTCACTGCAGCTCGGGTGGCCTTTCAGAGCTCCAGCACGAGCAGTGCTGGCTTGTGTTGTCACCCCAGTGTGACATCCTGCTCCTGGCAGATGTTGCCATCCCTTTGTTCCTTCCTACGGCAGGAGCTCAGAGCCTGGCGCCCAGCTGAGTGCTCAGGAGGGTTGTCAGCTCTGGATTTTGTACTGTGTGTGGTAGGAGAGCAGGTTCTCAGTTCTGCTGGTTCCAGGAGGTGGGTTATGTCCCATGTGGTTGTTTGCAATGGTTGTGAGCATCTGGCAACATTTTAATGAGGTATAGCAATGGTATGTTGAGAAATGTATCTGTATCTGTCAGCATGTAGTCATTGATTCATAGTTCATTGGCGTCTGTTAATGTTCTTATTACATATCAGTTAAATCCATGGTTGAAACATTAATTTTGAGTAGGAAAACTATGATTTGAGGCAAAAATATAAACTAAAAGTACAGCTGGTAAGTGACAGGGAGAAGCCCATAGGCAGGGCACGAGGAAAGGGATGTAAAGGAGAGAGCCAAATTTCCTGAGGCATGGAAAAATGCTACTTTTCTGAAAGAGCGGTCAGGCACTGGAATGGGCTGCCCAGGGAGGTGGTGGACCCTGGAGGTGTTCAAGGAACAGTTGGATTTTGTGTTGAGGAACATGATGTAGTAAGTACGATTGGTGATGGGTGGATGGTTGGACTGGATGATCTTGAACATCTTCCAGTCTCAGTCCCCAGTGAGGACCAGGGGATGTCTGTGTCCCATCTGGGCACTCTGGGAGGGCCTGCAGACAGCCGGGCCACAAGGTACCTGTGACTGAGGTGTCTGGCTGCTGGGCCCTGCCTTGCAGTCCAGGTATGTTGCAGTGCCAGAGGTTCCTGCAGCTGAGCTCACCTGTGGCACAGAGGGGCTCAGGGCAGCCCGTGAGGCCGCTGGGAAGCTTTGTGTGCTGCGGGGCCCTGCCACCTGCCCAGGCCATGCAGCTCCTGGGCTCCAGCCCTGTGCCCAGATCCCAGAGGATCCCTGCGGCTGGGAGCTCTACTGGCAGCTTGCTGCCCGGTATCTTGTTCTGTGCTGGCTCCCACTAGCCAAGCTCCTTTCAAGGGAGCTAGTGTCCCTTCTCCCTCAGAAGCGCTGAGGGTCCCCAACACTGCTCCATTAGGAGACAGCCTTGTTGTCAGGACAACGCGCCGTGCTGAGCTGCTGTGAGGGCTGAGCCTGCCCAGCGCCAGCCCCAGCTCAGCAGATGCTCTCCTGCAGCCAATCGGCGGGCACTGGCAAACCATGACATCATGGCTGAGCAGGCCCCAGCGTTTAGTCATTAGCTTTCAGCATCCATCCGTGTCCCTTCTCGCCCCAGTCAGCCCGACACGGGGCTGCCACCACACCAGGGTAGTGCAGGGATGCTGAGCCATGTGCCTTTGCCAAGTGCACCTGGGATGCCTTGCTATTCTGTGCCATATTCAGTGCAGTGCTGAGCGGGGCTCCTGAGCTCCTGCTCAGCCTCAGCACGTGGCCTCCAGGATCAGGATCCGGCAGCTATTCAAAGGAGTTCCTCTTATTGCTCAAGAACACTTTCCTTATTTCCTGCCCAACCTAGCTCAGTGTGCGTTCTGTAAATGCTGCTGCTCGGCCTCTCCTACTGAGACTTGCACACCCTTTTCCATAGGCAAAGCACCGGTGGTTTTAGGCAGCATGAGCCAGCAGGACTGTGCTCAGTGCATGAGGCTCTGTTTGGTTGCACATGAAAGGTGAGGGTGCATCGCCTTTGGCTTTGAGCCTCTTCCTGCAGGAAGGGATGCAGAGCTGACACTTTGCTGGGCCGCCTGACCGCATTCTGGGGAGCGCGGCTGCTGATGGGGCTGTGTCATGATGGCAGAGGGGAGCAGAGCTCAGTATACCAGGCACTGGGCACCAGAAGAGCCACGACAGGTGGGTGAGGGGCTCGGTGAGCCTCACATGCCAACCCCTAAGGTGTGTGCTGTTAGCAGATCGCAGTGGTTTTCAGGAAAACCTGTCTCATGGTTGGTGTTTAGCGAGGTGTCTGTGGCTTCCACCAGCTGTAGCTCCTATGCAGGCTGAGGGCAGGGGCCCAGCTCTGCGCTTTCCACTGCTCTGAGCCCTGCAGTCACGTTTCTGTTCTTCCACAAGGAGAATGATGCTGAACCCCGCTTCGTGCACTTGATCCTCTGCAGAGCCAGGGCCAAGCTCAGCTCAGGGTGCGGGGAGCATTTCCTTACAGCGCTTATAGGAACAGCTAACTGTCGGCTTGCGGTGACACTGTTTTAGTTGGGCTCTTGGAGAGGGTTGGGAGCAGCTCGCCGCGGCGCAGCCCTCACACCCATACCGTGGCAGAGATGCGCGGTGCCCCCGCAGCAGAGCGGGGCCACCCGAGGGAACAGGCAAACCTCACCGCGCCGTCCGTCTTATTTCTTTCCGAAAATAAGAGGCCAGCGTCACGGGGCCCGGGCCCATTTCTCCTTTCCAACCGCGTCCCCAGGCGCTCGGGCCGGCAGCCCCGCTCGCTGCGTGCCACCCTTCGCTCCCTTCCCTCCGCGACCCTCCGCGCCGCCGCCTCGCGCCCCAGGTTCGCCCCGCGCGCCGAGGGCTCCCCGCAGCCGGGCGGGCGCAGCCAATGGGCGCGCGGCGGGCGGCGGGGTGACGACAGGGCCGGGGCGCGGCGGCACGTCCCGGCGGCGCGCGCGGCGATTGGCGCGCGGCGGCGGCGGCGCGAGGGGCCGGGCGAGCGGCAGATGGGCTGCGGCGGGCGGGGGGGGCGGCGGCGGCGCGGGGCCGCGGCGGGGGGACGGCGGAGCAGCATGACAGCGCCAGGAGCAGGTATTGGGGCGCGGGGGGGGAGGGAAGCGGGACGGGGGCGCCGCGGGGAGCGGCAGCCGCAGCGCGGGGGCGGCGGCTGCGGGAAAGCCCCGGGTCCGTAGGGCCTCGGCGGGGCCGAAGTCGTGTCGGCGCGGGGCCGCCGAGCGCTGCCTGCCGCCCGAGGACGCCGCCCGCGCGGCGGGGGCTCGGTGCTATAAATAACCGCGGGGCTTCGATGCCGTCATTGACAGCCCGCGCCCGGCCGGGCCCGGTACCCGCGGCGCGGAGCCGGGGCCGCGCCTTTGTCCCGCGCGGCGGCCGCCCGCGGGGCTCCCGCACGGGGCCGGCGTGCCCGTGGCTCACGCGGCGCTGCGGTCTGAGACGGAGGCGACGCGCGGAGCGGCGCGGCCTGCGGGCTCGTGGCGGCGACGGGCGAGCGGCGCGTTCCGTACGCGGTCCCCAGCCCCGGGGCGGCCTCTCGTGCCGCAGCGCTCTGTCGGCCGCGGCCTTCGGGCGGGGAACGGAGGGTTGAGTTTCCGGGCTCGTTAGACGCAGCTGTGGCGGCGGTGCCGCTCGGGGCGCGACGCTTCGGCGCTCTCGTTGCTGTGGCCCGGCGTCGTGCCCTGGCACGCGCCCCGCGCTTCTCGTAGCGCACGCCGGCCGGGCCGACGTCCCGGTTTGGCTGGGTGGCTCGCCGCCCCTCTGCGGCCAGTGGACGCTTTGCTGCGGGCTGTAGTGAAGAGGTTTGACCTCCGCGCCCGGGCTGTTCTCCGGGCAGCTCCTCTGTAAGGGTCCGGCCAGAAGTCGGTATTCGAAAGCATAGGGAAGTCAGAATCCCAATTATTTTGTGTATCCTGAGTCGGTCACGTGGTCTAGAAGAAAGACATCTGTCATGAGGTCTTCTTTCTTGTGCCCCTCGTGTTTCTTTGTAGTTCTTGCGCACGCAGCTGCAGGACAGGTGAGCTCTTACATGCTGCTCACTGTAAGGAGCCTGGCAGCATTGCTCCCAAAGAGCTGCTTTGTGGTGCCAGTCCTTCAGGTCTGCCTTCTGCTCCTTCGTTTCCACTGCGTCCACAGGGCTAGTTATGAGGGATGTATTGTTGGCCGTGGCTACCAGCCCTGCTCTGGGTACGCTCCCCATGGCTTTGGATGCTAACGCTGCTTTTATTCTGTGCCTTGCTGGTATGAACATGGGTTTCTGTTCCTTGCTGTGCTGCATAAGGCAGCAGGAGCCCCTTGTCACCTTCCCCTTTCGTTATCTGCTGTAGCTCCTGCAGAAGGTGCTTGAAGCTTTTTTTTTTTTCCCATGGAATTTCTTAGAATAGAGTGAGTGGGTGGAGAGGGCAGTGGAAGAAAGAAAGAAAAACTTAAATTCATGTTCACCTGCAGAAATAGGTCTTTCTACTTATCAGTGCTATTTTATGTTTAGCGAGCATTTTTTACCTGCACCTGTCTTTAGCTTTTTACTTTCCAGACACAAATAGTTAAACTTACCAGGGGTGAAGCCTTCTGTTACTTCTTTGTGCACTTCTGTTCACCTCTTACTGCTCCACCAACTGCCATTCTCATTTAAGATATTGGTTGCTGTCATTGGGGCTGGGCAAGCACAGGTGATGTTGAGCCTTGTCTCAGCTGGTTGATGCCTCTCCTCGTACCACGGATCACTCTGTATTGGAAAAACATGAGGAACGTGAGGGGAAGTGTCTGTGGTTCATTAACACTTGGAGTTTGGAAGATCTTTTCCAGGTGTGATTGGTGATTGGGCATGAACGTCAGCTGTGGCTCCTGTGCAGTTGACAGCAAATGTAATGTATGATCTGTTGGGGATAGAAAGACTTTTCATTTTGTGTGGTAGGTTGGACAGGCTCGCCTTAGTGGTACCCTCAGATATCCTCACTGTGTTCAGGGCATTTGGGGAAATTTTAAGTGTTTCTTCATAATTCTAAGGGCAAAGAGAAGGAGCTTTCCAAGGGCTTTCTCAGAGAAATAGAAGCAAAGCCTTTGGCTTCTGAAAGGGACAGGTTGTGCCTGTGCAGTGGTAGGTGTGCTTTGATCCAGCTTGCTGCACACCTGCGTTTTGCTTTCCTATGAAATCATGTGTTGCAGTGTGGGATTTGTCCAGCCCTGGGGTACCATTTCAGCACTACACAGATTCCACAGCCTGGGCTTTCTCATTTTCTTTCTAATCCGAAGCATTGCAAGTTCTCTGGCCCCTCAGAGGGTTCACCACTGCTTTGTGGTGCACGCATGCCCAGGTGGCATTGTGCACCTGCCTTGCCATGTCACCTGTATCCAGGCTCCATGGGCAGTGCTGGCAGAGGGGTGGCAGTGGTGGGCCTCCTCTTCCTTTCCTAGAGTAGATTGGTGCTCTTGCTTTATTTGGGAAGGGCATTCAGAAGTACTTCCATTCAAGGGGAGCGGAGGGTCTTACGGTTTCTTTCCTCTATTCCCAGTCGTGAAGGAGAAAATCCTCCAGATGAGAAGGCTTCCCTGCAGAGCATGTTGGTGTGACCTGCAGTGCCCACATGTCAGCTCACATCTGTCAGGTGCACCAAGCACTGCTGGCTGCAGCACAGGCTGGTAAACTGGGGAGGGAAGAATGGAAGTGGCATGATTAAAATCCCTTTTTTAACGTCTTTTGCCTTCATGGGCAAGAGATTATGGACTTGGATTTGGGATGTGCTTATAGTGTCACTAGGAAAGCCATCAACTGTGTGTTTGCAGAAATGGAGGCTTGGAAAGTGTCTTTAATTGCAATTCTGCTCTGCACAACACAGATTGTCATGCTTTGAGCTCAGGTTTGTTTGTATCAGGGACAGACATTGATACCACAGCTCCTATCGGGGTATGAATATTTCAGTGACTGAAACGATGCCTGCCTGCTCCAGAAAAGAGCTGCTTACATTCGCGTTTGATCTTCTAGTGAGCCTTGCAGGCTTGGCTTGGCACCCTGATTATTTATTTCCTGCAAATGTGGTCTCTGTCACCATACTGTTACTTGCCCCTCTTTGTTGCAGATGTTCTGGCTATCCAAGATGGGAAGAGGTGAGATTTCCAGCAAGAAAAAACACCATAGCAGCCAGAATTTGCTCCCTGTTATATTGCTGAAAAAGCACTTTGCACTTTGTAGGATGCACAAACCAAATGAAGCGGGTTCAAATTTGTAAGTCTCTGCAGTAATCTGAGGGAACAGTTTTCTTTTGCTTCTGCCCCACATCCTGCACTCTGTGCCTTTCCACATTCTGTCAGTCTTTCCCTACTTCTTCCTGCTCCGCAGGAATGCACAGTCCTCCTCTCCAGAGACATTAATAATGAAAAACGACTCCAAAACACCTGATTAGGGGGCACTGCCTTCCATGATCTGTGACGTGGGCAGTCACAGCTTTGAGTGCCTTGTTCTCCAGGCCATGCTCTGTCTTCTATAGTCCTGGAGCACTCTGCATGCTCAGGGTCAATGCTGGGCTCCATATAGTGGAGAAAAACGATAGGGATCTGGATGTGGGGTGGTTTTCCCAGAAGAAAAAAGGTTAGTTATCTGTTGTTGTTTCTTTCAATTTTTTATTATTTTTTTAGTTGTATTTCACATTGTATGCGTTGCTGTTCTCCAGCAGAATGCAAGAGCTTGGCCTTGTGGGTGCAGCTGGACAAACACGGTCCTGTCTGTTTGGGGAACATGTCTGTTGGAGCAGATATCCTGCACCCTGAAGATCCCAAAGCCTGCTTTTCTGTGAAAACTGTTATAAAGGTTTGCAAGAAATGGCTAAAATTGAGGCCTGGAGGAAAGGCAGTGGAGTCAGGAGGGCTGGCTGCCAGTGACAGATGCTGTGGGTGCACAGCTGACCCGGGATGCTTGGAAAACCCAAGGTGAAGTTAGATGGCTGCAATCATCAGCAGGGAGCCAGCAGAACAAGGGAAGGTACCAGAGAGAAGTAAATGTGATTGGATTTTTGTGCTGTCTGTGGGGAAAGGGGGACCTGGTGTGGCAGGGAGCACACAGGCCTGCAGGTGCTGAGATAACAGACTGTGGGCCAGCAGCAGCTACTGTGAGCGGCTTCATGTGGCATGCAACTTCGTGTGTCCTTTCTGAAAGCAGAGCTGTGGCACTTCTCTCTGGCAGTGCCTGCTGGCCTGAGACCCTGCTGCTCGTTTGGGGCACGTAGCTGAGGAGGCGTGCTGGGTGATGGGTTGTTGTTTGATGTACTGAGTGTTAAATGCATCCGATACGAGGAGCTTGTGGAAGGAGATTGTGCTCATGTGTAGCAGAAGTCTTGTGTTTTGTGACTCCCACTCGCTTCTGCTGAGCTGCCCCTGCAGGCCGCTGTGATGGCGTGGTGAGGTGGCTGTGGGCACGTCACGTGGTGGGTTTGTAAGGGGAGAGATGGGGGGAATCTCTCAGGGCTGGGGATTTGAGGGCTTTTTAGATGCTCTGCGTTGCGTTTCACTTGCACGTGTCTGGGAGAGGCGTCCCTGTATGCATGTATCTCATATGCAAATGCATTTCGAGATGCTGTGCGTTTTGTCTGTATTTAGAAAAGGAACGATTTGGAGAAAGAATCCTCCAGGAAATGTTGATTTTTGCAGGCACAGGGCTCCTGGCAGTGGTTTGGGGGGGAGGGAGGGGTGGGAATGAAGCTGAGGTTTTTCTCTTGTAGCATTTTGGGCCAAGACCCACATACAGTCAAATGAATCAGCCTTCCATTTTGCCATAAGTAATTGGCAGCTCTAGCTGCAGTGCAGTTTTGATGTATGTCTAATACACTTCTTCTAGGTTGATTGAGGGGAAAGCCTGCAGTAGCTGCTTGATACTGAGTTGGCCTTTGTACTCAGAAGTCTCTGAGCTGGTAGGGAGACATTGTGGGCATCTTCTTGAAAGGCAAGCATTTGCTGCTCTGGTGTTAAGACTGTCATTGATGTTCGTCAGCTATAGAAAAGACATTTCTTGTTGCATGCAAGCACAGAGGGCAGGCTGAGCTGGCACACGGTACTGTTGCTTGGCACAGGGTTTCTGTGGAAGAGTCTCATTTTATAACAACTTCAACAGAATATTCATGTTCTTAGAGGAATGACTGTTCCTGTGCTGACAAATGAAGCCTTTTGGCCTTCTCATATTCCTGTAGCAAAATGAAATTCACTTGTTTTCTAAAGCATCTGGTGCCAATTCAGACTCAGAGCCCTCTGTGTCTGCTGTGGGATTTCCAGTGGGCTTGGGAAACTTACCAGACAAGCTCGGCATTCACCGCTGGAAGTATCTGGGGTAACTGGAAGGCTTTCTTGTCCTGGAAGCAGGACATGTAGGAGCTGCCCTTGGCAGTCTAAGACTTGCCAAATGCCTTTTATTTCCTGTTGGGAGCATAATTTTACATGGGAAGATTGTATTGCTTACATGACCTGAGTGTCTGTTGGTAAATATTGACTTTAATAGCATACGCTTCACCTTAACAGGATAACAACAGTGAGGGATGAATGCCCAGCAGTGTAACTTCTGCATTCTTTACAGTATTTTAAATAGTAAATACCATATGTATTTTTTTTTTGTTGCATTTGAAAGTCCATTAGAAACAAGTTACTTTGAGTAAGCTGTAGTCATCTATGTGATTAGTTCAGCACTGGGGTTTTAGTCATGGCCGAGACTTTGCTGAGCTAAATACTGGCTAAACAGGGGAAAAACAAGGCTAGCCTGGAGGAGCTCTTCCATGGGATCGTCTCATGTGGGCAGCATGTGGCCTTCCTCCCTCTGTCATCTGTGGGGGAGGAAACATCCACAGAAAGTGCTAATGTGCAGTCCTCCTGGGGACCAAATAACACGGTTGTCTCCACAGCATTTTGCACCTGAAATGAAACACAAAAATGGCTGTTTTTACCATGCCCCTTTATAAGGGAGAGAGGAGATTCTTGGATCTACAGAGAAGCAAACACAGAAAACACTCTGCTTGTTTGGGTCAGTGTTTTTTGCGTAGCTGGAGACAGATTGTAGCCAGGCCAGTTGGGCTGAAGCTTGCTCTTTCTCTCTCCAGTTCATTGGACAAGTGTTTTATGTTTTCTTCAGCATAACTTTAAATGGGCATTGCTTTACCCTGTTCTGGAAGGGAGCTGATGTTTCTGCAACTCATGCTGTCATGTAAGTAACCTTTTTCTTTTCTGAACGAGGTCATTACATCACGATGCAGTAATCCTCTGCCTGTGGGATAAACCATCCTCTGTCTGTGTCTGTCTCCTGCTCTTATCTGTGTTTGTTCTCTCTTAAAGTGTTTGTGGGGGGGAGGAGAAATGAGGGGAGAGCAGAAGTTCTGATTCTGCTCTGTTAAACTACATTTAGAGAGAATAATGCATGGGTTGTGCCTGTGAAGGGCTGTTGTCTCACAGAACTATTGCTTTGATACTTTATCTGCAAAGTGAAGTTCCAGAGCCTCAAGTCAGAAGAGCCTGGGGATGAAATTACACCTTGGCCGGGCTCTGACAGGTTAAACTTTACAGAGATGCCGGTAGCAAATTATCCACAGGCTGAATTGCAAAGAAAGGCTTTCAGATGGGCTCTAAAAACCTGTTGAGGAGATTGAGTGGATAAAAATAGTAAGTTCTCACGTCCCTCTTTTTGTCTGTTGAGTTAAAAGCAATCTCCAAAGAGGGGACTGTATCATTATTGTGCTCTCGGCCCGGAGGAACCTGGGGCTGGAGCAGTGGGGCAGGTCAGCATGGAGCCGGCGGCCTGATCCCCTGTCTGGCCATCAGACCAGGTTTCTTACCTGCTCCCTACAGTTTCTAATTTGTTTGGGTGCGCCCATGTACTTCTTCCAGAGTCCGCTTACACCACAATGTAGCATTTTTAGCCAGTCTGAGGTGTGCCCAACGAGGTATGGTTCATAACTTATTTTCAGCTCATTTATGAGGGGATTAGGTCATGTGGTTGCCTGGACAGCAGGGACTGTGCTTGGTGACCCCACACGTCTCTCCCAGTCCTGTGTTTCTGTGTAACTGGAGGAGATGCCATCTAAGCTGCATCAGTATGCCAGTGATGTAATTTCAGCCTGTCTGGCCTGAACACCACAGAAGTCAGGGAGGCTGCACACGCGTAGGGGACTGAGTTTTGTCTTCTCTGTTTCAATAGAGAATAGCAGGGTTTGATTCAAAATGAAACTGGTTAACTGAGCAGAGAAGGAATGGATGTACAAGTGCTTGATTCCACCTTTTACCTGCTCCAAGAAGAAATAGCCCCTCAAAAATTTCAGTGCAGCTCTGAGGTCTCTTGGAGAGTGTGGTGAATAAGTGAGAGATCAGGCGATAGGGTCTCCACAAATGGCTTTAAAAGGTGTCAAGCCCTCGTTGTGAGTAGATGTTACAGTGTTGGAGCTATTGAGATAACACATTTAGAATCTTGTGAAGACTCTGTGGTTACTAGCATGCCATTCTGTACCAGTTCTGGGCATTGTGGTAATAGAGCATGTATCCAGAAGCTGGAACTTGTGGACATCCTGAGCTGTCAGCAGGACCGCGCTCTGCTGGATGCCACGCGGTGCATGTTGGTGTGGGAGTGGTTCTGTGCTCGTGTGCCTTCGCAGCCATCAGAGCAGATGCAGGCAGCAAGTTGCTTGGAGTGCGAGCAGAGGAGCTGGGTTGTGCTGTGCCCATCTGTGGCTGAGCAGTCCCCTCTCCAGTCCATGGAGATAGTGGTAAGAGCCTCTGTATCCTCATGGTAACATTTCTGTCCGGGAGCCTTCCCATAGATGTGCTGCTGACGTGGCCTCTGTCCATGTTTCAGCTGTGCCGCCTCCGTTGGTGACAACAGATTCTGGTTTTGTGGAATATCTGAACGTTTCACTGGAGGAGGGGAAATTTCCTAATTAGATTAATTAATTATCTTCTTCAATCACTGCCTGTTATTAGAAAGATTATAGCAAATTGGTTTGTTCTGCTTCATTTGTGTTATTGGTTTGCTTCTGTTGAATTCTGGTGGAACTGTTGGATCCAGGTTCCAAGGGGAGGTGACCATGTTGTATAAAAAATAGAAAATAAAAGAAGTGATCACAGTAGGACTTTGCAGCCATCAGTTATCACGGCTTTGGCTTTTCTAACAGGGTACATTTCAGAAAAGCATTGATTTGTATTTCTTAGTGTAATTTGTGATTTGCTGAGTTATAGCTGTGACAGCAGCTTCTCCCTGTCCTTAAGGGTCATTCTCTAGATGCTTGTGATTGAAAACTGCAGAATCACAGCTTAAAGTCCTCTAAACATGCTTAGCTGAGTGTAATACCTTTCCTTTTGCACGCAGTTTTAAAGCCAGATGTCATGAAAAACAACTTCTGGTGCTTTCATGTGGGCTCATAATTTTCTCATTGATGCTATTCATATTGCATGCCCACTGCTTTGTGATGGGTGTGGGTGTTCGCTAACTGCAGCCATCTGGGGGAGAGGAGCAGCTTCCTGGCGCAGAGTAACATCCCAGCCAGCTGTGGGTGCCAGAACCACATCTTGGACACTGTCCCTCTGGGCTCTCCCTTCCTTGTGCTTTGCCTCAGACAGCGCTGAGCAGTTCCTGGTACCGGGATCCCGCAGCTTGCTGAGCTGCGTTTCTGTGCTTTGCACTCCAAAGACAAAAGGTAGAGCCCAGTTCGTGATCACACTGGGCTCATGTCATCATCCTGGGAATTCAGTATCCCTGAATTCGAGGGACTCTTGTAGTTAGAGCTGCTTGACTGTGAAGCAGTTACCAACTGCAGTTACCAATGCCCTTGCTTTCACTCAGGCTATAGCCTGAGACGTGGCATCTCTTTCTGTACCCTTTCAGCACAAGTGGTGCTTTATAGCTGTGCTGCAAACCAGTGAGCCTGGAGCTGCAGCTCCTGCCTGACAGTTTAAGGGGTACCAACTTTTCTGCATTTGTTCTTGTAACATTGGAAAAATGTCATTGCTTTGCCCTATAGCTTTTGTTCTCGTAAGTGTGAACAGGTTAAAATTGAGAGAGGTGAAAATGAAGCCAACTCCACACAGCATCCCAGGTAAGCTCCACCTGTAGAGAGTTGGTTTTTTTCCCACATGTTAAATAATTTTGCAGTCACACTTCTGAGAACTAAATGGATTTGCAAGCTTGTGTCAGAGCTCACTGGTGACATCACTTTCAGCAAAAACCAATCTGTCGTTAGTGCTCTCTTAGTCTGCAAGGGGTCTCAGCACAGCTGCTGTCCTGGGAAGCAGTCCTTACAAAAAACAATGGCCTTTGGCCAAACCCTGCATCCAGTTGTGGGACCCAACCTCAAGTTTTCATTTAATTTTCAGAACTGATGTTTATAAAATAGCAGTGTGAAATATTTGCATCAATTCCCCTCTCAATCTGACACCTTAGGAGTGTTTGCAGTAGGAATGTGGTTTCAAGATTTCTAATGTTCCCCAGCACACATTCAGCCTTTTGTAGTGCCCCTTCAAATTGCTCTCCCTCTCACAATGTTTCCTTTCTCAAGCAGAGTTCTTGGGATGGGTGTTCTGCAGATGGCTGCAGGTGTTGGCCAGTCCTTCAGAAGAGGTATTTCCTTATAGACAGGAAAAGAACACCCAGTTCTGCCATCCAGACAGCCCGTAAAAGAACAGAAACTTATTTCCTTGTGGGCAAAACAAACCTTTTGTAAAGACTTAGGAAGAGATTTCATCTCCATTTGTGCAGACTGGGAGTGTGTGTTGCACTTGGATATCATGCTGTTGAATGTGAATCAGATCAAAGCATTCATCTACAGTTTGCAGCAGCCAAAGTTACATTTAGTGCTGATGAAAATTGCTAAAAAGGTGTAATGGTCTGCTTGGGTAACCATGTCTGAGGTCCATCAGTAATGCTGAGAACTTTTGTTCTGAGAGTAGCCCAGCAGTCAGTGGTGAGTTCTGCTGAGCTGAGAATGGTGCAAGACAAGAAAACTGTGCCAGAATCTGCCTGGCTGGCCAGTCACATTCTAGCACAGACAGACCTGTGGGATCAGAGGCGGATGATGTTAGAACTGTGCTTGTGCTTCTCTTCTCCCTCAGAGAAACCGATGAAACTAGTCAAAGGTGTAGGATAAGAGAAACCTCCCTCTTCAGCCCATCAGGCATCGGAGATCTGTGCTGTGTGGTAAGAATTCTGTTTCATACTTGAGGGAATGCAGCCCAGGTGCTTTAGCAGCGCCTGATGTTGCCATTGGAAATACCAGAACCACAGCTTAGCCCCTGCTGTGCTGACCACTGGGGGAGGCTGGGAATTGGATGGGCTGGAGAAGTGCTGGTACCCTCCTTACTCATAGAGGTGGCTTCTTGGCACTGAAGACGTCAGTTTTGGCCGTGCCCAGAAGCTACGTGAATATGTGCTGAGTGAGTCTGAGGAACTCCTGTTTGGCAGTATTTGCTCTTCATGTGGCTAGTGGGAGCTGAGCTCCGCTTTCTGCGTGCACCTGCAGCAGCTGCTGCCTTCTCTGCTGCATTACCACATCCTATCATATTCTCTGAAAGCAAAGGAGTGAAGTTACAGCCATAGCTGTCAGGAAATTCTAGGAAAAGATGTTAAGCATGGACATTTTGTTTCAAGGATGTCTAGGCAGTAAATGAGGGAATGGTTTGGCTGCAGGTGGAGACCTTGCATGAGCAAGCGAGGTTTGGTAGTGCTGGCAGGTCAGGTTGGTATTTCTTTCTGTGTGAAGGTTGATGTGAATTTTGTTTTGACCAAGAGAACTTGGAGGACCTCTGTTTCTTTGATTGATGGTGTTTGTTGTCTTTCTAAAGACTTTGACAGAGAAGGAATTAATATGGTGAAGAGTGTACATGCTGAGTAAGACATGAAGAGATGGAGGCTTGAAATATAGTTGAATATTTCTATGAGAAGCATTCTGTTTTCAGTGCACGCTTTAATGCCAGATCTTAGATTTTCCTTGATAGCATTCCTGCTGGATAGTGTTGGTAATCATCAGGCCCTTATCTCCACCAGTATTAGCTGCAGCTTTATGGCATGTTATTATATTGGTTTGTTATCACGCAACTTGCCAAATTATTTATCTCTTGGATGGAAGGAGAGGAGAATGCATTGCATCTCTGTCTCTTGTTCTGTAGTGCATGTGTGTATTTTGCCAAAGCCTTGGGGGAGGAGCATAATCTGGCATTGTGGGCAATGCACACCTAGGAAGGAGGTGTTGCACACTGCCTGCACTGGTACTCCAGCCAAATGTCTTAATACCCTGTTACCCCATATCTGCATAATTTGGTAGGAAGGAGATTAATGAGGTAGCTTGTTGATGCGCAGTAATTTCTGTTCTGTGAATGTAGGGCATTCACATGCACGCCAGTTGGATTTTGGTTGCTTTTGCCAGCAGGTTATCACTGGGGATTTTTCCTTGGGTACAGGCAGGTGAACAGTTGAGGTGAGTGAATCCTGGGGAACTAGAGCAGCTGCAGTACTGCCTTCTGGGGGCTGAGCTGATGCTGCAGCAGGAGGGGGGGCTACAGCTTTGCCCCAGAAGCCGGCCCAGGCCAGGGGCTCAATGCAGGGAGCAGGCTGTGCTGGCAGCCTGCTGTGTCTGAGAGCTGCAGGGACAGCTGGGGCTGCAGAGCAGGCATTTGTTTGGTCTTTTGACTTACAAAGAAATGAAGGCAATTCATCCTGTCAGTCTGGGAGGAGTAAGCTCTGAGCTTGTCAGAAAAGTGGCAGTGGCTTAACTGATTCAGTTGTAAATCACCTGCTCCAGTGGTGTGGATGACTAGATCTAGACTGGGTCTAAACGTGCTTGTGCAAATCCCAGCCTTTGCTTCAATCCACTTTGTGCTGTTGCGTCATCAATTTAAGTAATGCTGACTGCTGAAAGAATTAGGCCTGCTTTAAACATGTCAGCCATAAAGCTTAGATTGTAATTAAATGTTTTCTAAGGAGAGTCTGACCGGTGTCCTCAGTGGTGTCAGCTTGGGTGTGGAAGCTGAGGGAAGGCAGGTAAGCAGATCCCAATCCTGGTGGTCCTCTCCTCCCCGTCAGGGGAGTTAGTATGCTTAGGGCCAGGCTGGGTGAATGTGCACTCTACCTGCGTCACAGCCCAAATCCCATCCTTGGAGCTTCAGGGTGAGTCACCAGGTGCTGCACATAAGTGGTCTGGTACAGACACACCTTCCCTTCTGCCAGCTGAGCAGTAGCTTTGGTGGAGATGTTTGCATGGGACAGAGCTATGTAACGTGGTTGTGTCTGTGTGCTCAGAGCACGTGGCCCTGTGCCCTCCGCCTCCTGAGCACTTCTAAAAGGTTCTAGGCCAGAATGTTGCTCACGCTGCGCTTGGAAGAGCTGATTTGTGTTGAGTCCAACATTACAGGTTCTCTGGAAGGACAGATCCAAGTTGCCTGTGGCATATTTGTCAGAGAGCCACAGTAGTAATAGGAAATAATGGCAATAGCACCTTCTACCTCTTCCAAGCACTCCCCAGCTATTAGCTAACTAATAATTTGCAGGAGATCTCTGGGAGAAGGCCATGGGCTGCAGTCCCTTGTTGGAGAAAGGCTGTGCAGAGATCCCAGATTCTGGGGGCTTCTTTGGAGCGCAGCATGTGGTACTGCGCTCACTGTGTGCCCTGAGCTCTTCTTCTGTGTACAGGAGATGGTTTTCTCTGCTGTCTCCATTGCTCTAGGACATTTTAAAGCTTCTCAGACAAGAAAGAGTGGAAGAAATTCTATTATGAAACTTACACAAAGGACTGAGGAAACTGTTCCTGGGGAATCTGGAAGCCCTGTGACAGGAGCTCTGAACCCAGCTTTCCCATGTTCCTGTTAACGGGAACCCATTTTCTTCTAAGGGAGCAGAAACTTGAATTTCTCTGTTGCATCCAGAGATGCACCCTTCTGACACAGCCTTCCTGAGCATTAGCAAGTTCCCATGAAAACTTTCTTTTCCAAGCTGCTGACATGTAACTTCCTGAAAAATTAATGACCAGCTCCAGTTGGAGACCTTCGTGCTCCTAAGAGCGCCTGTGCCTGCTGGATGATGATGTGTCTGCAGGGAGGCAGAAGTACAGCATTGCTCCCAGGTGGCCTGGGATCTGTTACAGCATAATTGTAGTCACTGAGAAATGAGGGAATTGAGGCACATTGTAATTATGCAATTGGCTGGTGCTCCCGTGTTAAGTTGCTTTCGGAGTAGGAGAGGGCATCCAATTCCTGGTGTTTCCTCCTGTGCTCTTACGCAGGGAGACAGGATGGGAAAAACCTTCTCATTTTGGATCTATTTGAATATTGAAAGCAGTATTTATTTATTTATTTATTTATTTTTTAAAACCTCAGCTCCATTTGAGAAGAGTAAAAATTATGGGAATGCCAATAGTGGAATGAATCAGTGATTTGAAAGTAGTGAGCCACTGAATGATAGAGCTGAAGGGGACCAGAGGCTGCAAACACACAGAGGGGATGTGGTCAGTGCCTCTAGCAAAGGAGCATTCAGTGGGTGATATGAACAGCTACACCTCCCTCTGTGGATAGAGGCAGGGTGCTTTAATGCCATGGTATCAAGGTGATAGAGCAGAGAGGATGTGCCTGTACAAGGATGGGACAGCTGTGTGGCACTAGGACTTAGAGCTGCAAGCTGACTTGATTGTTTGAGGAGAGAGGGATGATGGAGCTGATTTCTCCATAGATCTTTGTCTGGACTGGGGTGTTCTGGGTGGTGGGTAGCTGGCAAGTGCAGAAACGTGTTAGAGCAAAAGATTTCACTGTCTTCAAATGGCAGTGACTGTTCTCTGGAGTGTGGGAGATGCTTTGTGCAGTTGAATTCAGACTGTAGGTTTGACACGCGAAGGGTTGTGCATACAATTTGTGGAACCTGGGAACTTGGCAGGACAGCTCACAGTGCTGCTGGTCAATGCTGGACAGTAAGAGGGGAGCTGGGCTCCTGGGGCATGTGGCAGGGACAGGTGATGGCGTGTGCTTGTTAATTTATCTGGGTTTTACATCCACACATTTATTAGGCCATTCTGAACTGTAATTTAATCTCTGTGCTTTGATTTCCTACTTTGCAAGCTGTGTGCAGACCAGTTGCCATGTTCTGAAGAACACACCTATTGTTCCAGGAGTGCGTGGGGATTATTGGAGGTAGGGATGAGCCTTACTGAAGTGTACCCATGTGGTGGTGAGGAATTTAATTAGCTATTGCTGCTGTACAGCTTCGTAAACCTGAGATCAATGGCTCACCAAGTGCACAAAATGTTATCGCTCTGTATAAATCTTTTGTAGATAGTAGAAGAAAAATATTTGAGAATGTAGAAAGTAATACAGAAACAAGTCTCAGGAAGTGCTGCGTTTATTGTGGAGCTGTTGCGGACTGAATTGGAAGATAATGAGCTAGCCATAAACCGTGGTGTGGTGGCCCCGTTTCCCAGTGGAGGCTCGTTCAGCATGCACGCCATTCTGCGTGGACCAGCTTGGGCTCTGGGCTGAGCTGAGCAGTGCCCAGTGGAGCGGCAGGACATCATGTGCCTGGAGCACACAGCAGTGATGCTGGGCTGCCTGTCTGGAGGCCTGGGCTTGCCTTGTGTTTGCTTTCTTCCCAAGGTTTGTGCATTTACTAGCTGGCATCCTGGCACTTGGCCCTGCTGTGGCAGGCAGCCTGCTTTCAGCACGCCGAGCCTTAGAGATGCCCTTGACTTCGGTGGGAGCAGGGGGAACTGTCCTCAGAGGGCCGGGCCAAGTGTCTGAGTCAGGGAAAGGGCAGGCAGCCAGGGCCTTCCCAACAAGGGCAAGGAAGAGGAATTCAGTTCTTAAAGGAGCGTTTAGCTCCCCAGCTTGAAAGAGCCCATAGTAACCTGATCCAGCATTGCTGGAGTCTATTCTGTGACTTCAATGGGAATTGAATAAGACTCTAAGTGTGTTAAAGTCTTTGCACTTTTAGCCGTAGTGATGATGCTGATAAGCAGAACTGAATCAAATGATACACTGTTATCTAGTTTCTCGTGACAGAAAAGTCTGCATCTAGATTATTTTTGGTTTGGTTTTGTTTTCCCATGGTATCATACTCTGTTTAATAAATAATTTGTGGTTCTTTGTGGCAATTTTCTTTACTCCTGAAGAGAGCAGATCCAGTTTCGTATCCTTTCTGGCTTCGAGGTGTGTAGTTGCAAACAGCTTCTGCTCTTTCTTTCCCTCTTACCATTGCCTCCCGTTTACAGTTGTGCCTGCACCTTGGGAGAAGTTTGCTTACTATAAGGTAAATATTTGCTTTTCTCTGTTGTACCAACCTTTTATTGTCTTATTTTGTTTCTGATGGCAAATAAACATTTGAGCAGCCAGGAATGATTAATTTTGTGAAAGAACCTGCATCTCTTGTCAGTGAGGGGATGCTTGCTTCCAGGGGTGGAGTCTGAACAAGCAGTGTGGATGGTCACTGCCCCTCTGTAGAGGCTGTTCTTGGGTTTCCCTCTGAAATTTATTGCAAGAGGGAGGAAAAAACAGTCCTGAGCATTGGCTTTTGTACATCCTTGGCCAATCTTCCCCTGCAGCACTCTCCCAGCCCAGGTACACGTGCTGTGCTGCAGTGAGGCAGAGCCCCGTCCTGCTGAGCGGGGCTAGCAGAGCTGGGACTGAGCAAATCTTTGTTGTTGTTGCCGAAACTTGTTTCACCTGCAGCAGTGGCACACTAATTAGAGCAGTAGGCAGTGGTGCATATTATCAGCATAAGTTCTGAGGACTTTACTGGCTGCTATATCATGACATGCAGTCTTGCAAAGAGAAGATAGTATTTTCTGCCTGTGATCTGGCCCATCATGGAGCCAGTGCTTTATGACTGCCTCCAGAACTCTGAAATGCCTGGAGTCTCCTATTAGAGCAAGGCAGTAATTTGGTGAGTTTATCTGTTGTCATCTTTTCCACTGAGATGTGAGTGTTGTGTTCTGTTCAGCCTCTCATTTCTGTGCATTTGCTGCTGTTAGTGACCATCTGGGCAGCGCCCTATGCTTGTGCACTGTGAGAACAGGGCAGTTATCCTGTGGATGTGCTCCTCAGAATGTTTGCGTTGTCCCTTCTCCTGGCATGAGACCCAGACAGTGCTTGTGACTCCAAGGTATGGATGGAAATGTCTTACTCCAAGGAGCGTAGCCGGTGGCTCCTTCACTGTCTGAGCAGGTGTCCTTTGTGACCTGTCAGCATCAGCAGATAATGGGGATGGCTCACTGTTTTCCATAGCTCTGTTCTCAGGCTTGCTTCTAGAGGCATCTCGATGCTGCTTGGAGCTGCTGTGTAGGGACTCGGGTACCTCAGGACTGGGCAGGGAGAAGCAGGCACCTGCTTTGGGCTGCAGATCAGAGAGGAGCTGACACGTCATGCTGGTGGCAGAGCAGCTTCTCATCCAGCAGCTCCTGATGGCAAAGAGATAGATGTACAGCCCCTAGCAGCCGCCCTCTGCCCCTGGCTGCTGCCTCCAGGCTCACCTGCATCACAGTGCTAGTGGTGGCTGGGCCTGGGGCTGGGATGTGGGCTGGCCCTGCTGGCTGAGCTGCTGCTGAGCACCTGAGGACTGCACTTCATCCCTCAGTGCTGTGGGTACCAGAGCTGTGGAGGGGTGGTGCTGGGTCTGCAGGGCTCTACCAGCTCAGTACTGCAAGGTGCCCATGATGTCTTTTGCTCTAGGAATTCCTTCATTAACCTCAGAGTAAGCACAGGACTGGGGATTACTCTCAATAGAGATGGGCTCACTCACTGGTAGTTTGTATTCTCCGAGACCTGATAATGTGGTTTTTAATTTGTTTTGTGTGATCTGTGGTCTTCCTTTTGCTGTTTGTCTCTTAACCAAAGCCTCTTGTCTTCTGAGGCCTCAGGAATCTTCCTATGACAGAGACATTATTTCTACCTCAGATAATTCCACGCTCGCATGGCCTTGCTGTCAAGTGGTGGATGGCTCTGTGTGTCAGTGCCTGTCAGGCTGGAGCAGTGACGCCACTGGTTTTGTTGGGTTTTATCAACAGCTCCTATTTGCCCACTGACCTCAGAACAGCCCTTGTTCTACATTTTCAACACTTGGTGGCATTTCTCTAGTCTAGGATTGCCTTTTATCTCTGCAGCTGGCTCTACAATTCATCTGGAATCAAATTGGGCTTTGATTTAATGGCACAACAGCACACGTAGCCTGGAATGGCTGGCAGCTCGTGCAGAGCGTAGCAGAGCCTGTCTGCCTGCCCCGCTCCTCCTTTTGCAGGAGCACCCCCAGTCACTGCACGCACTGTGGGGAGCTGCATCCTAAGATGCTGTGTTTCCTGTGCCCATCATCTTGTCACACTGAGTGGGTTTTTTTGTACTGCATTCTATACTGTGCTCTGGACCACAAAGCCCATGTGCTTCCAACTCCGTGTTTCCTGGATTCCTCTCCCCACGTTCTCACCATGTGCAGATGCTACTGCCCTGAGCTCTGGCCCTATTCTGCCCCCCAGCTCACTGCTGCGCTGCTCCCAGTTTCTCTGAAGCTCCCCCGGTCCCCATTGTTGGCACAGGGCATCTCAGGCAGTTGTCTGTTTCTCTGGGAGACCTCGAACCCCTCTAGAGTTACATGCAGACGCTATGACGCACAGTTCTGTAACCAAAGCATTCATTCATTCTTCTGCTTTGTGATATTGCCTAAACAATAGTGCCTTTAGACAGGTTCATTTTGTCTGAGGCCAAACAATATATCACTTGTTCTTGTTCAGCTTTTGTAGCCACTGTCCTTGGCAACAGTGTCTTGCTCGTTCCTCTTAGTTTGCTGCCACTTAATAAAATAATTCCACTTCCATTTTTCTTGTCTTTTCCTCCTCAAGGACAGCACAGTGAGCAGGTTCCCTTTGTGCTGCTACTGACTGTCCTTCCAGCCCAGCAGTTCCGGAGGGCTGAGCCTCCTGCTGGCTGCCATTTGCTCTGTGCCCAGCTGGCACCTTGTGGGCCTCTTCCCTCTTTTCTGCTTGCTGTCCAGGCTGCAGATGCTATGTTGCATGTGCTGTGTGCTGCCTAGCGACCTGAGTACCTGAGTAGTTGTCAGGGTCCTGAAACTAAATCAGCTCATTATTAGGTTCCTTTAAGTCTGATCTGGAGATATGGAAACTGCACTAACAGCAGGGGGAGAACTGAGTTCTTTGTGGGGAAAAATGGACACGGTGTGTGGCTGTGTGATGCCTGCAGTGGGTGCCCCATGCTCGCAGCCTCTGCACGTGATCCCACCCTGTCTGCGTCCTACAGGGAGAGGGCAGGGCATCTCTGGGCTTCTGTGCTTTCATACTGCTGCTCTGTTTCCTTGCTTCATCAAATCCTTAAGCAGTTTACTTCAGTTTTCTTTTAAGGCCTGAAGTTGGTGTAAATGGGAAGCAGAGTGTGTCAAGCGGTGATGGGCTCCTTCCAGCAGTGGGTTAAATGCTGATGAGCTGTTAGAAGAACAAGTGTCTTTGCTGAGCTTTTATGCTGTAGATCTGACACGTGCCTGGCACCAGGAATCTATTTTGGGTCCTGCTGTTGTCCTCTTTCCTGGCTGTACCTGTTTGTTTACTTGTTTCCATGCTTTTTGGTGGTTCCTTATTTTTGGTAGTTTCTTTGACTTAATGTGGGATTGCATTGGTGTTAGTGCTGCTCTGGAGTTGGTACTTCTGCAGGGATTTGTGTGAGGAGCTCGGGCTGCTGTAGGAGCACATAGTGAGCACTGGAGGAGGTTCCTTATGGAAGCAGCAGGTGCAGGTGGTTCTGTATGGTCTGGACAGGTGAGCAGATGTAGCTTGGCTCCTGTCTGCTTACAGCAATAGATTTTGTGTCCTTTTGTGTTGATGACTTGCACACGTGTTCCCATGTTCCCCAGACAAGGCTTCTTTGGCTGTAAAAGCAGCAAAGTGTTTTTTTCTGCTGAGAAGTTGTGGGAAACTGGAATGTTACACAGAAGTGAGAAATACTTGCCTGCCTGCCGTGGTTTTTAGCATGGACGCTGCCGTGTTCCAAAATCAGTGCCCTGCTGGCTTGAGCATTCCAGTACAGTGCCTGGGGCTGGGATGTCCTTGGAGTGCCCTGAAGTGCTACCACCTCCTGTGGCCATGCTTTTCTGCTCCAGTGTGGCATGGTAGCTGAGAGGGCTGCAGATTCAATGTGAGGGCCCTATTTAGTTCTCTGAATGCAGGTTTCATCTCTCCGCAGCCTATTCAGGAATGGCATTTGTGTGTTGCTCCTTGGGCTCCTTGCTCTTCTGCTCTGAACCAGGGTCCAGCAGGTGCTGGAGACATGCATACAACTGCTGCAGGCCCGTGGTGCCCCGCAGCAGACATGCCATTACCCACAATAAGATCACTGACATAGCAGACAAATATTAGATATATGAAGCTAGTCAGCTGTAAATAAAGGGCCTGGCAAAGAATAAAAGGCAAAATGCTGTCCCTGGGGAAGTGAAGGGGATATGAATGCCTTCCTGCCCTAGTGCCCTACAGAGATGATGCGGAATCTGGAACACATCCACCTCCTGGTGAACAGCATGTGACAGCTGGGGCTTTGGCACCTCCTCACCTGCGGGCAGGCACTGGGTCCTTCCACTGTGCCTTGCTGCATTGCTGGGACAGCTCAGCACAGGCTGTGCTGGTGGTGTCTGGAGGCCTCTGAGTCCTCCCTGTGCCACCTGTGGAGGGGTCCTGCCCTGGTATGGGGGAGCAGAGGGCTCCCATTGGGTATTTCTCTGCCTTGGCCTTAGGTACACCTTTCAGACATGGCTTCATGTTCTTCTGTCACATGGGCTTAAATAGCGTTGTTCACTACAGCAAGGCAGACTGGAGATTGCAAAGGCAAAACAAGCCAAAAGGTGACTTGGGAGGTGCTGGGAAAAGGCAAGTGGTGATCGTTTTCACTGGCATTAGACTGCTGCTTCCCAGTCCCTCTGTTCCACGGTGCCCTGCAGGTGCCTAGCAGGAGCAGCCCAGCACTCTGGCTGTGCAGAGCTGTGTTCTGCATGGAGCAGGGGTGTACACAATGTCCCATTGCTCAGTGGGGCTGTGTCCCTATGAAAGAGACAGGGCTGGTTTTTGGCACACAGCGTTTGCATGGGCCGGGCTGGAGGTCAGCGGGGCCCTGTTGAGCTTATCGTGATGCATCTGCTGTGAGAATGTCATGCAGAGAGCAAACGGGAAGAGCGGAGAAAGCACCCGTGCCTGCATAGAACACAAGAAACAGGGAAATGGAGCCTTTTGTCTTTTTTTTTTTCCCCTTGTTTTCTTCAAAATTCTGCTTTTTTGTTGTTGTTGTTGTTGGTTTTTTATTTTGTTTGTTTTTGTGTGTGTGTAAACAAAATGAAAACCATTGCAGGCAAGATGCCAGCTGGTATATGAAAAGCAGTCTCAGTGTATCAGCTGCAGTTCAGTAGGAATTTAGGGTGCCCAATAAGTACGAAGTCAAGGACTTAGGTGTATATATAAAGAGTGTTTGCTAGAGAAGCCTATGCAAGGAGAGGCTTCCTTGGCTATTGTTTAAATGTGAGAGAGGACAGCGATGGGAGCAACCTGCCAGACGCTGCGACTGGCGCGCTCTGCCCGGGTCGCTGTCTGTTCACACAGGCAGAGCGGGTTCAGAGCTGAGCCTGAGAGCGGCCGAGTGCAGCTCCGTGCCGTCAGCCTCCTGTCATGGTGAGCTGCAGGGCTCTGCCTTTATTTGGGGTGGGTGCACACTGTGGGGTCTGTGGGTGGATGCGTGCCAGAGACAAACCGTGCCTCCCCCAAAAGCACAAGTACTGGGGAAGTGAGATGGCAAAAGGAAAAGAACTATCAGTTCTGCACGGCTGAGGCACGAGCTCTGAGGTAGGAATAATGAAGTCTATGTGGAGAATTACTTGAGTGTATTTACAGAGATTTAAATCCACACTTCATTTCACACAGAAGCTTTCACGAGTGGTCAAGGGATGCTATCTGAGAGAATGTGGGATATTTGATGGGCACAGTGGGTTTGGAGACATCCTGCTCTACTTCATGGAGTCCTTCAGCTGTGTAAATAAAAAGCAAAAAAGGGGTGGAGTGGGAAGAATGTTGTTTTTATTCCTCGCATGTGAATACCTTCTCTGGGTATTTTTCTCATTGTTTCTGGTCAGCCTCTCATCAGATGGTTCTGGGAGCTCTTATTCCATTTTGGTATCCTTGTAACTTGTAACCATTTTGGTATCTGCTTGTAACTCCTCTAGTTCTGTCTGAAGTGTCTGCAGTGTCCACAGGCAGTGGCTTAGAGCACAATCTTTTGGGTTGGTTTGTTTACGCCCTTTCTTTTGCATGTTGTGCTCCACAGCACAGGGCAGAGGTTCCCTAGTGGCTGCTGGGCTGGGCAGCGGAGCTGGCGCCAGTGCAGAAGGCTGTTTCTGCCCACACTCTCTGTGCATGTGCTTCTTCTTCCCCATGGTGAGCCCATCACGAGGCTCAGGCCAGGTGGGTGGCCAGGACCCTGGCACAGATTCAGCCTGCTCTCTGCATTTCACAGCCTGATTGGGTGGCTCCTGGGGTGCAGGGAAAGGACAGAATAATTTAAATCTGTAAAAACGCGTAGTGAAATAAGGCCATTAAGTTCACTGTTACTGCATTCACACCCCCTCTGCATTCATTTATTTCACAGTGTTCCTGTGCAAACGCACTGTCAGGAGGGAATTTCAAACCAGTGTTAGGGAGTTGCTTAGTAAAGCTCCAACAGAGACTTGGTTCTCAGCATCCCACCTCAGAAAAGCAGCAGTTCCAGGTGGTGTCAGGGCAGCCCTGGTTGGGTACAGCCCGAGCTGAAAGCAGTACCTGCAGGCAGAAAGCAGCTTATGGCTGCTGCTGCGGGGGCCAGGAGTCCCTTGTAGCAAGTTTCAGAGGTAACTTCTGTGTAAGTGAATATTCTGAAGGAAGTCGTAAGCTGCTTACAGGGTGTTTGCAAACAGAAACAGAGTGCACTCATTGAAGAAATGGCTCTGTTTGAATAATTGCTCAGCTCAGCGCTTGTTTACCTGCCAGTAAGGGGAACAGGAGGAGAATTGGAGAGCAGTAGTGCTGTGCTGTGAGGCTGTGTGAGAGGCAAGGTGAAGGTGAGGTGTTGCTGCCTTGGTTGCTGGCTTTTAACTCTGGCTGCAGTTTGCATGAGCCCTGATATTTCAGGGTCGCGGGTGGAAGCAATGAGGGCTGTCCTGCAGCACACAGATGTGAAAGGGTCCACAAAGTACTCCTGCTCCCCACAGCACTGGGGCGTGCACCCTGGTCTGCTTTGCTTCTGGGTGGCCCTTCTTACTGAGGGGATTTAGGGACAGTCTTAGTCAGGCTTAGCGGGGAAGACAGCAAACCCTCGTGCATGCAGTGATGCTGTGAGTGCATTCATCCTGTGCAGCTAACCAGCTGCACTTCCATGTGGATTTTAAAAAGACTACAAATGAACACGCAGCTGTAGAGAAACATACAGTCCTCCAGCAACTGTACTGGAAAATACTGTGTAAGTTTCTGAGCCAGTATGTAACAGGGCATCTCAGCGCTCCGTACCTCAAAAGAATTCTGCTCTGTTACAGCAACGCTGATTCCTGGGGCATGGATGAGTACTGCTGGGAGCAGAATGAGGCCCATACAGCTCAGTAATGAAATATATTTTGCAGGAAGTATATTTATAAACAAAGATCTCTGGGGGAAAAAGAGCATTGCTTCTTCAATTGCATTTGCAAAGCTGCTACTTGGAAATTGGCACGACTCCGTCCATTCAGGGATCTTAGAAACAATTTTGTTGCATCACAAGCTGCAGTCGTATCTCTGAGGCTTTGAAAGCGAACACCAGTGTCTCTGTGAACAGGATGCTCTTTGTGAGTTCTAATTGGAACCAGACCTGTCTGAATGCTGCAGCCTTTGACATAACGTGACTAACCTAGGGGAGCGATTCCAGGCCTATCTGTGAGCAGTGCTCCTCGAAGGGCTGTCTGGGATAAAGGCGCAGCAGGAGGCTGCTCTGAACTTGGAAATGACCTTTTTTTTTTACACACTGGCAGTTTTGTGTGTGTGTGTTTCTGACAACATTTGGATGCTTCCTCTCCTTTCCCTAGCTTGGCTAGAGCTAGATGCAAAAAATATTAAAAATTAGGCTGTTCAGAGGGGGACTGGATGCTGTGTACTTAAGGTCCATGTTTGTCTTTGCAGCTACAGAACTGATGACTGCAAGAGGTGGGATAGGGAAGGATGTCAAGTCTTGTTCCATAACCCTGCAATGGAGAAGTGACTGATCTCGCTGAGAATTCAATTTTAGTTTTGCCGCTTGGCCATGAAGCGAATGTGCTCACATGTGCATTTGTTTCTGTGTTTTCAGTATAACAGTCTATTCCTTAAAGCCAATGGGCACCAAAAAGAGCCTTCTCTGGAGGTGGGTGCTGGTGCCCATCTCTTTGTGGCACTCGTATTACTTCCTCACCAGTCTGTCACCAGCACTGCCTTGGCTGCTGTGAGAGGGGCATGTCTTGGAGGAGCAAGGTGACAAGATCCTGATGACGATGCTCTGCTTTTGGCAGATGTTAGCTGGCCTCTTCCAAAAGCTGTTCTTAAGGACAACCTGGGGGCTGCTGCAGTGGCGAAGCGTTTGATGAATGCATTGTCACAGCACTATGAAGGCAGGGTGAATGGTTTGCTGGGATCTCACCTCTGCTGCAGAATTGTTATGTTTTTGCTTTAAATTTCCCCTCTAGCCATCAGGCCTGTGGGAGGATTCTAAAACATGAGACAGGAGTGAAAACCAAGAGCATGCTGGCTCTTGCAGGAGTTGTGGAGTGTTAGCTCAGAGACCTCAGCACTGCTCCCATCTCTTCAGTCTGGTGGGTTTTGCACTCCTTTGGGCATGGAGCACCTCACTGCTGCAAGCTCAGCATTATTCTCCTAGAGCTTGTAGTTCTGATACAGGTGGGAGATTGGTTGTTTCTTTCTTTGTCCTGCTGAGGAGCTTCTTTGGAAGGCCCTTGGTGGGTTGTAAGCTGCTTGTGTGCTTGTTGGCACTCCATTTTCTCTAAGTTGAGGTGAAGTGAATTAGTACGAAGTTAGGTATGAGAGTGAATGTTCTTTGTCCGTGAAGTGAGTGGTGTATGGAAATTCTTAAAATAAGGAAGAATGGAAGAGCAGATGGGCTCTGATCAGGAAAACCATAAATTTCAGTCTCAGTGTGTGTGCTGCCTCGTGGTTTGCTGTCGTTTTCCTTCAGATCAGCTCTGGGAAGTTAATATCAGCCATTAAAGCTTTGAGGCTATCTTCCCCCCTTTTCTCTTCTGGTTCAGAAGTGAATAAAGGAGCTTTGTGCAGTTCTTGAAACTGAGCCTGAAACAGTGCTGAACAAAATATAGTGTTCCTTTCAAGATCTTGGAAATAATTACATCATAGGCAAATTGGGCCAGGAACCGTTAATAGTATTCTTTGTGGAGTGAAAGCCCACGGGAGGACCTGTTTGAGCAGAGCAGCATTGTTTACAAACAGATACAGTGACAGGGGCGGTTGTCCCGTTCTGAGGGACAGCTGAGGTTGGTGCCATGTAATAGACTGCAGAATGACGGCCAGCTCCTGCCTGCAGGCTGGGCTGTGCCTGGTGGCCGAGCGGAGCGGATGCTGGAGAAGTCCATGGAGGTGGGCTGCAGGGCAGACAGAGCCTGCGCTGCCGTCAGCTCCTGGCCTGCTAGGGCTGTTTGTGTGGGGGAGAGCAGGCTGTCAGTCTGCTCAGAGCACCTCTGTGGTGTGCAGGGATGTGCAGCTGAGTGCACAGCAGCCCCACTGCGGAGGGAGGTTGGGGGCACGCGGTGCTGTGTCTGATGTCTGCTGTGGGAGCTGGGTGACACCCGGCCTCGTGTGTGCTCCTTCAGTGGGAGAGGATGTGGTCTTTCCTGCTCCTTACAGCGGTTTTCAGCCCTGGCTCTTTTTTCGTCATTACCAAAAGACCTCTTGCATTTCGAGATAGAAATCGCAGAGGTTGTTGATGGCAGCTGTTTGACCTGAATCAACACAAGCGTGTGGTTCTCCGGGTGAGTGGCTGTGGTCTGCACTGGAGATCCCGGTCTGTGGAAACCTGCCCTGTGCCCAACTGCAGCTCCTCCGTGGTGACACAGAGCAGCACATTGTTGCCTACATCCATGCTATATCCATAGTGTGTCTTTCTAGGACTGGGGCAGGTCCACACCCTGATGGCAGGGCTGTTGGCAGGGCCTCTCACTGGGACCAGACATGCACCAGGGCAGTGGCACTGTCCCAGATGGTGTGTTCCATTGACAAAGCATCTTTCTGTCTGAGAGTTGCCTTGGTGCACAGCTTTGTTAGTGAAAGGTGTGTGATCTCTTCCACACTCCTGGCACAGAGGCTCTAGGGAGCTGCAGGTGCAGAACCTGCGGTTCTGGCTGCAGGCTACAGGTGCAGTGACCAGCTCACAGGGCAGGTAGGGTCCAGCAGTTCCACTGGGCTGCAGGCTCTGAGCTGACATCCTCTGCTGGGGAGCACCGTGCTGAGCTGCTCATGGAACAGTTCTTCGAGCCTTTCCTAGTTTGTTATAGGCGGAATCTTGCAGGTTGGCTCAGATCACCAGTTAAACTCATTGATGAAGTTGGCTGGGAAGCGTGTGCTTACAGGCTGCTCCATAGGGGAGGTGGGTGTCAGTAATGCTGATAGGTGTTCATGAATCAGGGCTCCAGAATTCCCACTCAGTGTTACGGAGGGGGACAGGACTGACTTTTGTTCAGGTTTTCAGCTGTGTGACCCTGGGATGGCTCCCTGGGATCCCGTGGGCACCAAGACGTTCAGTAACCTGTCTTTATGGCACCTGCACCAGCGCAAAAGAGAGTCTATGTATTCCATTTATTGTTCTTGACTTTAAGCAGATGCTTTGAATGTCTCATCCTTGGGAAGTGCTCAGGCCCTGGGCAGTCTGGTCTGGGGGCAGCCAGCCCATGGTAGTGATTGGGACTGGGGGGGCTCTCAGGTCCCTTCCAGCCCAACCACTCTGTGATTCAGTGATTCTCAGTTCTGTCATTTGTGGGTTTTGTTTAGATCAAATTGAAAACGTAAGTACAGTAGTAAAAACTAAAATTATTTTATGTGTAGCAATTTGAAAATGGTAACAGGCCGAAATGCCCATGTCATCGTGAAAACCTGAGCAGAGTGAGCATCTTTGCCTTTCCCATTTGGTCATGTAGTTTTTGTTTGGGAGGAATGCTTGAGCAGGGCAGTGTGGGTTGATTATCTCCTGCTGATCGATGGGCTGGAAGTCCTGGCAGAATGTCAGCTGTGCTACAGTCGGTGCTGTACTTGCAGGCTTTGCCTCAGCCCTGTGCTCGTGGCTGCAGCTGGCTGGTGGTGCCCATGGCTGTTGTACCACAGTAATGGGCCTCACTGTGACTTCTGCAGTTAAGAAACAAAACAGAACATCGGTTCCTTCATCTCAGATTTAAGAGAGTGGCTGCGGGAACGTGTGCTATCTGTGAATCAGTGCAGGGAAGGCTCTGCCTGACGCTCACCGTGGGTCTGCACATGCCTGCCATAAATGGAGCTGCTGGAAGGCAAGGTGCTTTTTTAACCTTTAACAACACGCAGCGGAGCCCACGTCACATCTGATCCGTTTGAAATCATACTCTATTTTCAGGTCCTAAAACAGTTGGAGTTTGTTTTACTGAGTGTTGCTTATTTGTGAAACCAGCTGCTTAGTCCAGGCTTGAATTTCAATATTGAAGAAAGATGGGGAATTCCAGAAATGTTACCTGTGTTTCCTCAGTATATGGAGCTTGTACAGCAGTTTCTGGGTATCTTTTCCCTTGGTCAGTACAGCTGTCCCTTGGGGCTCGCAATGCACTGTGCCTGGGCCAGGTGGTGCCTCGGGCAGCGTGGTGACAGCTCAGAGAAAGGAGCACCTGAATTGTTTTCAGGGTACCATCATTTTCCCACTCGGGGCTGTAGGGGATTTTAAAGTATATGTATCACTTGTTTCTGTGTGTGAAAATGTTTTTAGTTGGTTTCTGTTTCTGTTGGGAGTATGGTTTCTTTTGAAGCCCCATGCTCAGGAGTAAACCCTCTGCAGAAACAAAGCTAAGGGAGAGCAGAGGTCCCAGTGCTTGTTGCCTGTGCCGCCCAGCGTGCTCCCTTTGTCTTATATCACACGAGTGGTACCCCTGGGTATGAGGTTGTTTCAGAAAGCCATGTAAACATTGCTTTGGAGGTCTGGTTTTAGAAAGGGAATTGGTAAACAACTACAGGACATAAAAGTTAATTTAAAAAAAGGTAGGACTTCAAGAGGGATTTTTAAAAAGGAAAATAAAAGTTTGTTTTTGCTACTGATGCAATTATTTTTGGGAACTGCATGCATTTATGGCAGCCAGCCTTCTCATAGACAGCCTTCCTTCCTTCCTTCCCAGCCTTCCTTCCCTAGCAGCAGGTTTTCCACCCCTCCCCATGTGCCAGCACCTCACCTGACGTGCGTGCTTTGTGTTCTGCTTTTGCAGGAAGCTGTGAGGGCTGCTGAAGATGTCTGATAGTCTGGATGTTGAAGAGAAACCTCCAGCCCCGCCGTTGAGAATGAACAGCAACAACCGTGATTCTTCAGCACTAAACCACAGCTCCAAACCGCTCCCCATGGCCCCTGAGGAGAAGAACAAGAAAGCCAGGCTGCGCTCCATCTTCCCGGGAGGAGGGGATAAAAGTAAAGTATCAGCATTGGGTGGCTGCATCCTTCTCTCGCTCTCTGTTGGTTGCTGTGTTTACGTTCTGCCCGTTTTCTTTCTGTTTCATTTGCAGAACATGATAATTCAAGTCCTTTTGTGGCCTTCTGTTCCAATTACTCTAGTAACGTTTCAAAAGAGGAGGAGGTATTCAGGCAGTTCCTGCTTTGTCTCTGAGAAGGCAATGGGACACACGCACACTGTGCCGCTTGCCTTTTAAAAATACCCCTATGGTTCAGTTGGGGGAATCCTTTTCTTTGGATTTTGCTTTGGGTTTGCAGTAAAACCAGAGATGAGATCGTATGCTTTGCAAAACACATTTGCAGAAGTGAGAAGGCAGTATGCCTGACACTTTATTTCAGTGCTCTTGCATCCTGTGGATGGGAGCAAGGCTGTTCTTGTTTATTCCTATTGCAGTGATAATGGATGCAGAATGGCTTGTTTTAAAACTTGCTGGATATGTTCGCAGTGTCTCTTAAAAATGCAGGAAACAGCATTTCAGTTGCATTCTTTGAATTGCGTTTGCAGAAGGAAGTGAGTCTTGAGTTACTTTATTTGCAGAATCAAGGAGGTAAACTAACCCTCTTTTTTTAATGCTGTCAACCTGATGGGTGCTGAGGGAGCCGACTGATGTCTCTGCAGGGCCACTCTGGATTATCTTTGAAAGGTGGCACATTTCCCAGTGAGAGGGGAAAAAGATGAATGTCACTTCTGTCTTCAAGGAGAAAGTCCAAGGAGCTACACAACAGTCAGCCTCTGTAGGTGACTGGAAGACAGTGGAGTAAACTTCCCTGGAAACCATTTGCGAACGTCTAAGGGATAAGAAAGTGACCAGGAGTACTGAGAGAACCTTGTGAAACACAATGGTGGAGGAGATGTTGCACCTGGGGGCAAATGGCCCCATGCATCTGTGCACACTGGGGTCATCCTGTTGGAAAGCACTTCTGCAGAAGCTGTGGGGGTCCTCACAAGCAAGAAGCCAGTCCTGCCAGCAGTGTGTCCATTCTGGGCTGCATGTGGAAGTGCTGCCAGCAGGTGAAGGAATATGGTCGACCCTCCACTCCATGCTTTGTGGGAGGATGTAAAGAAGACAGGGTCAGACCTCTCTGCATGGTGTCCAGTGCCAGTACAAGAGGCAGAGTGACCAGTACAAGGCCCAGTGACCTTGTCCTGTGTGCTCGTCTCTCATAATGTCTGTGGTGGAACAGACCCAGACCTCAAATGGAGCTGCCTGCGTCGCATCCCAAACCGCTGCCTTCTGGGAACAACGTGAATTTTCGGTTGGTTCATTTTAAAGGCCAAAATCAAGCAAGCTGGGGGAGATTTTAATTCCCAGAATGACGTGGGTCATTTCTTCCCCTGACCACTGGCACGTCAGCATGTCACTGCTCTGAGGGAGCATCTATAAAACAGGAGGTGCTGAGCATGACATACAGAGATGGGAGATCTAGAAACAGCCCCTCCCAGAAATGCTTGGTGACATTAAAAATAGACATAATTAACTATCAGTCAGAGTAGTCTTAGGAAACATGAAGTATCATGATTTTAAATGTTACTGGGAGTAACATTTAAGAAAGCTAAGATTTATTGCTTAATTTTGATGAGTGAAATAATAAATGGAAGAAATTTAACTTATCTGGCCAAGGCCCTGGAGGTGGTTGTGTGTCATGCTTGTCTGGTGGCTCAGGACATCAGCTGCCCAAAGCGTGCTCTGCACACTCAGTGACACGGTTTTCAGAGTCATCCTGCTTATAAAACCAGAAGATGATTAATATGGCTGCTCTCACGGGTGCAGTGCTTCGCAGCCTCACGGATTTATAGCGATAGCCCAGTGCTTGTGCACAGAAGTGAAGGAGGTGCCGTGGCAGGGTGTTTGTGACCCATGTGCAGGACCTCACTGGCCCGCCAGGCAGAGCGCAGGATGGCTGTGCTGCGGTGCAGGGCTGTGCAGGGCGGCCAGCACTGTTTTGCAGCACTATGCTAGCAGTGCAGTGTCTTGGTATTCAGTTGTGGTTTGAGCACTTCTGCGTTTAAGGCCTTGCTTTGGTAAGCTGCTGATGTCTGTAGGGCCCTCTGTGCTTTCATAGCCACATCCCAGAGCACGTGACCTGTGTGCCTTGGCCCAGCTCCTCTTGTCCCATCCTGAGGAAAGTGTCCCCAGGAAATGGAGGCTGAGGAAGCCAAGACAGAGGTACTGAAACACCTTTCCAGCATCACATGGGCGTGAAACCCACTCCCCATAACCCTATGAAAGCGTGAAGTTGGCTCTTCCCTGTAATGCAGTGGTGGGAGCTGTAGTGGAGTTCACAGCGTTAGCTTTTTCTTTCAGCTGAGAGCTGTTTCCTCAGGAGAACTGAGAGCAGGAAGAGCTGACTTGTGCTCTTCCAACTGTTTGAATACGTCCTTGCTTTGTGTTGGCTAAGCTACCTTAGTTACTGTGCTGGGCAATAAATCAACACTGTGCCTGAACTGGTGGCTCCACAGAGGCCCTACAGGATATTGAAGCTAAAGAACAGTGTAGGCAGCAGATCCCCATGGCTCACAGCCTCCTTGTAGCTCAAGAGCTGCAGTGAATGCTGTCACTTCTAGTGCTTACCTGCAGATGGAAATGGAGTCTGACTTTAAGTTTTCTGGATGCTCCTGGATCCAGGGAAGAGGGAAGAAATAACAGGATATGGTGCTGGACTTGGACGTGAGGAGAGCAGCAAGCAGGAGAAGGGAAAAAGAGCAGGCTTGCAGGAGAGGGGATGAAAGAAGAAGCAGGGCAGGATGAGGAGGCGAGCAAACAGGAGGGCATGGCGTGAGGTCAGTCTTCTCCTCTCTGGAGGAAGGCTGCTGCTCAGCTGACTCACGCTTCTCTGCTGAACAACTGTTCTTTTAGAGTAATAATAATAATACAGATGATGATGCAGCCTGTGGAAGACAGCACTCTTTGCTTGTTCTCTTCCCATCTAATAGTTGCTGAGGCAGTGTGGGTGGGCCCTTGTGGCTAACTGCTCTGCATCAGCACCGCAGTGTGGGGGGCAATTACAAGAAAATAAAATGCAGTATGGAACCCTTGAATCCAAACAGTCCCTGCTCCAAAGTATTCATGCCTCATTGTATTGTTTTGCCAGCTTACATAAAACAGGAGCAGTGTGGGTTGCAGGGCACAGACAGAAGTGTCAGAGCTTTCAGGTAGTGAAGGAGATAGACAGTGGTGCAAGAAGAATCCTCATTCTGTATCTGGTTGATGCCATGTTGGTGTTTGGAGCATAGGCAGTATGTGTGCAGTCTGGTTTTGAAGCAGGAGCAGACCATGGGAAGGAGCTGGGATGCATGTCCTCTGTGGGAGTGCTGCTCCTGAGGAGCACTTCCTGTAATGCCTTTGGCTGTTGCTTTAAACTGAGTTTGGCCTTTTAAATCCAGATTTCCCTGCATGTGCTTGCCAGTGGATGAGGTAGGAGTAGCCAGTTTTGTTATCTACAATGAAAAATTATATATGCTGAACAAAAGTGACGTCTTCCAACTGGCAACATTTATCCTGGAAATTAAAGCAACAACACCTTTGAGATAAAAGAAGGTTAAAAGCCTTTATGTTATATGTGATATATTGCTGCTATCGTTACTGAATGTCAAATGAAAATAATTCATCAATTAACATTGTGGAGGAGCTTGCAGTACAGATGAAAGGTGACGTTAAATTATTTAATGAGGATAAATGCAACAGTGCAGAGGAAGGATTAGAAACATCCTAAGGACTTTAATTAGGAAGAGCAGCGTATCTTCCTCTAAATGAGGCTGTAAGGTAGAAGAAGAAAAATGGGCGAAGAGAGCTTTCCTTTCTTGTTAGATAAAACATTACTTACACTGATTTGCTCCGTGAAGCTGTGCTACCTGTGAGCAAAGCAGACGTGAGGGGTGATGGTACAGCCCAGGGGTGAGATGCTCAGCAAGTGGGCAGGTATAGTAGTGGGACACAGCAGAGTGGTGATTGTATGTCCATGAGCAGAGAATTGCTTTATGTTAGAAGGGCAGTGCACCACAAGGTGGGTTTTACAAAGCTGAGTCCTGGCTGATGTTGGTAGGAAGGGAAGCTGGAGTCTGAGATAAGGAACAAACTCTTCATGCAGCTGTAACGTGTGTAGCATGGCTGTCAGCAGCGCCGCAACAAGGAGTGTGAAAGGTGAAGATGGGAACTGAGCAACTGCTCCTTTCTGTCCTGCTGATGTGTCACTATGACACACATATACGCTTTCATATTGCCCTTAATCGTGGTGACGTGGTGGCATTTAGAGATCCTGATGGAGTACTTGTGGTGAGCACAGCACAAACCTGCCTGGCTCGGGGGCTCTCACAGTCATTAGTGTGAAGTCACATCAGCACAACAGAGTGTGATGAGGGCATGTCACCAGGTGGGCAGGGGGTGGTAGGAGGGGCAGCAGAGGAGAGGTGGGATGCTAAGGTGTAGATAACTCAATGTAGTGACACGAGTTGATGTGATTTATTTATTTTCATTCAGTGTGAGCTTTGTGTTCAGCTTTCTGAGTTCGCGTTAATAACTTTCACATTCTGCAAGTGAGCACCATGATATTTGCTCTGCTCCAGCTGTGGGCACGTAACTTCTCACTGAAACAATGAACACATTGGGTAGCGTGGCATTGCCCTTCAGCTGTGTGCAATCTGCCCCTGGCACGAAGGGACCCAGCAAAGATCTCCGCAGTTATGTTCACCCACAGCAGAGAAGGTGCTTGGCAAGCCAGAAGCTCAGTGCCTGCCAGCAGGCTGGGGTCTGAGCACAGGTTTGTGCTGCCTTCATCTGTGTGTTTGGGAGAAGTTCAGAGCCAGCGTTGCTGTTGCCCAGGCCTGTCACTGTTGCACGTGGATTCTCAGTGCAGCCTCTCAGTCTTTCTTCTGCTTGTTCTTTGTCAGCTTTCTTCAGCAGCTGGGCTGAAGGGAGGTTTGCTGGTATTGAAAGCAAAGGAGGTGGATGACCATAAGGGATGTTGTTCCCATAAGGTATTAGATAAGGAAGAGAGGAGAAATGTGTGGGCTGACTGGCTTCCAGGTCTGTTTCCCTCAGTAAGGTACTTCCCAGTCTGTGAAGGCTGGCCAACAGGCTTCAAAAATATGTTTATATTCCTTGAAACCTGACTTTTATGGATATATATCTATAGTTAGTTGTAAGCTCAAATGAAGCTTTTCCAGTGGCATTTATGGAATCTTGTTGCTGTGCAGATGCTGTGGTTCCTTATGCAGGAAAAGCTGCTGTGTCAGTCTTCTGCTTGAGTGAGGAGCAGGAGCAGGGCCTTCATCTCCTTCTGAGCTGCCTGCTTTCATTGAACCTTGCAGGGACTGGTTATCTTCATATCCTTTCCTCTCTGATTTGGCTGATTCTGATGGATTCACAGCATGCTGGAGAAGACAAACTCGTACAAACAGGCACTGTGCACATCCTGGGTTCTTCACTTCTGCAGAACCCAGAGAGTAGGAATGTAGTGGCTAGAGATGAAAACTCCAGTGAAGAAAAGAACTGATAATAGAATCCATAGTGCTCAGAGGTGACCTAAGAAGGTGACTCCATGACCTTACAGCCCCATGCTTTGGCAACCTCTTGGAAAAAAAACAAAATCAGATATATCACCTTCTAGACCTTCTCAAGACAAGGGCTGACAGGCTGGTATTGCATTAACTTGGGTCTCGTGGTCGAGTAAGATAAACTCTGAACTGTTTTTCACACATAAAATACTGTTTTGAGTGCACGTGATTGTGAAACTTCTGAAGTAAAAAGCTGTGCAGAAAATAAGTGCTTGTTAACACTTTGCTTCTAGCCAATAAGAAGAAAGAGAAAGAACGCCCTGAGATCTCTCTTCCTTCAGACTTTGAACACACGATTCATGTGGGGTTTGATGCCGTCACTGGAGAATTCACAGTAAGTTACTGCTGGGTTGCATATTTATTAAAACTTCCAGTTCCTTTATGGTAAAATAGCTGCCTGTTGCCAGAAACTACAGATGACAGCAGCCAGGCTGCAAAGAGAGACCTTTATTGGTTGAGCTTAGGGCTTGGAGTGTTCTGCTTCTGATTCAGGCTGCTTTTTCCCCAAGGATTATTGGCAATGTTTGCGGAAAATGAAAGCTAGGAAGAGCACAGGTGTGCACTTCTGTCAGTCCCACCAGCTGCTACAGGGCTTGGTTATTCAGTCCTTAGAAAAGCATTGAAAAACCCCACACATAGTGCATAGTGTGTCTCTCTGCAGACAGTCAGCCCCAGTGTGCGAAGTCCAGCCGCTCTGCAGACAGCTCTTGGAGGTGCTCAGGAAGTGGCAATGTTGTCCATTCATTTTAATCCCGTAATCTTCAAAATACATCCATGGGTTAGGTGCTCAGATGCATTTCTGTGCTAATAAAGTAGCAGTCAGCTTGCTCTACTTACATCAGAAAGTACATGAAGCACTGGGAAAAACGAGTCTGATAGAAGCTCCTTGAAGTCTGCAGGGGACTTCAAAGCATTTTCTCTCAGATTGTTGCCTGGTGCTGAAACCATTTGTCAGCGAAGTGAGGATGGCAGTGAGTTTACATTTGATTGAGCTGTGGAGGTGCGAGGAAACACGAGCAGTTGTGTGTGCCATCAGCAGCACCCTGTGAGCTGAGTGGTCGGACCGCGTTGTCACTGTATGTCACACTGGTGTGTGTGCTGCATACACCACACAGGATGGGACAGATCATCTTCCCGGACAAAGTACAGCTGATTTCTGGAATTTATTGATCACTTTTTTACTTTTAGTGCCACTTCTGTTTACCAGAAACATTCCCAAAGGCCAGAGGGTTTCTGTACACTGCAGCAGCATTAGCAGCAGTAAAAGGAAAAAACAAAAAGAAAACTTAACGGTAGCTTGCCTTCAAAGGAGTGAAACTGAACTATTCTTGTAATTAAGAAACACAATTACAGTTAAAATATGTAGAATAGTTAATCGGCTTTTTTAAAACAGATGTCACTTGTAAACACTTCTTACAGCCAAAGGAATAGTGACTCCTCCCATGCAGCTTGCCAGCACAGGTCTCATCCTGCAGTCCAAGCAGAGCAAAGTGTCAGCCAGCAAGGGCACGGCTCTGTTAGGAACTTGTGTCGGCCTCTGCAGGGTCTCTGTATGCAAGTGCTGCATTTCATGTCACACAGGGCATGTTTGATTTGTCCCAGCCTGCGTACAACTGGTGTATCAGCTGGGCAGTCCTACCAAAGGGGCTGCCATGAGCCGTGTCAGCTGAAGTGTCTCGCTGTCTGGTGATCACACTGTCTCCTTCAGGAGTTTGGAAGTGCCATGGGAATGTGCAGTAAGCGTGTGAATGTATGGTTTCTTTTGTTTGCTTGCTTTTGTGTTTCTGTTTGTTTGTTTCAAATGATGACTGTGTGTGTTTGCTCTGCTGGTTGTGCAGTGCATTGAGCCATTTGCTAACAGCCAGCAGTCACCCTCCACTGCATTCCCTGATTCCCCAGAGCTGCATCTCCAGTCAAAGCTGGGAACACCTGCATGGGCTCCGAAGCTTTGGCTTTCAGGTTTGAGCATCAAGCTGTGTTGTTGCTCCTGAACATATATGTATATCATATGTCCATTTCACCGTGCTTGGGGCAACCACATTTGCTAAGAAATAGGACTGAAAGTTCCAAATAAAATTGGCTTGAAGCTGTTGGGTGGAAGCATGCTTCTGGAGCGTCTTATTGATCTATTTTGAAGAAACATTTTCTGAATGGAGGAAGAAGCGTGGTTTGCAAGGCTTTGGTGTGAGTTCTGTGAGGCATTCATTTTTGAAATGGTTTCCTGATCCCCATTCTAGAACAAAACATGTTCCAATATTAGCAAGTGGGAGAAAGGTGTGGTGTAGACCCAACGAAGTTGAACACTGTTCCTCTAATAAAGCTTTTCTTTTGAATTGCCTCATTTTTGTGTGGCACTTGCTGATCATTTGGGTTATGACAGCACACAGCCTCCCGGTGTCAAATCTGGATGTGATCCCATGGCTGCTTTCTCCATGGCACTCTGTTGACTCATGCTCTGGCCTGTTGTGATGTTGGGGCTGGAGAAGCATTTTGGATGTGTAGAGCCATTCCGAATTGCTTTATGAACTGGACAATCAGCAGAAGCCTGGATATTTATCTTTTTGCATTATAAAAATTTTTAAGAATGAAATCCTGACTAATTTTTCCAGTCACTTGCTGTTGATCCTCAGCGATGTGTTTTTTATAAGGGAGAGAAAAACTGGTATGAAAAAGAAAAGAGGGGAAATAATGCTTCCAAACTTTGCAATGATTGTGATTTTTCTGTTCTCCTAAGCCTGTCTTCCTGTAGCCTGTCCACCACCCAGTCTATTTGATATCTGCCTCAGAGCTCCCATTTTAGATGGGACTTTCCCCACTTTGGCCCACTGGTTTCACCTCCTACCACCTTCTAAGTTGTCCCACATTCTGTTTTAACTTTCTTTTCTTTCTTTATTTACGTCCATTACAGCCAGATCTCTATGGCTCACAGATGTGCACAGGGAAGCTCCCAGAGGTGCGTCACAGGCCCAAAAGAAGCTTGCATCAAAGTGCTTCTTTGAGATGTCATAGCACTGCAGCAGCAGGTCGATGTGTGTGCAGTAGATTTGTTGCTTGGCTTATCCCACTTTTTTCATTAATCCCAAACTCTGGAGGCCCATGTCACACATTGTTTTGCAGAGAACTTAGGAAGAAGCTGTATTGAAATGTTTGTCTCTTGTTGGGGTGGCACCAAGGGTTAAGCTTAAATGCACTTCAGGTGCAGTGTTCCATTCCTAGGCCCTACAGTTTGCTGGTAGATGGTAGCCGTGCAGTAAATGGGGAAAATTACAGGCTCTCAAATTTAGGAAATTATACTGGATATTTAAAGCAATCTTTTGTTAATACGATTCCAATGCAGAGCTGCAGCTTTCAGCGTTCAGATCAATTTTCAAATGCCTTCCTTGTTAGCTGTTTGAGATTGCATACGAGGCATTGGCACTCAGCCTGCATCCTGAATTTCTGCATTTCTACAGTGGACAACTTAAAACACTGCAGGAGCTCAAAAAAGAGGCATCCTTTGCAGCAGCAGCTGCGGTACAACTCAGTGTTACAATTTTGAGAATTTAAATGCAGAGGCTTAACCTCTCTGTGATATCTGATGTGCTGAAAATTATTGTCAGGGTGGGGTTTACCTTTTGATCAGGCAGCAGTGATCATTTCAGCCATGTGTTTGCATTATTAAGCATTAAAAATCCAGTGTAAAGCTCCTAAAATACACGGCGTTGTCCACAAATATAGAATAGTCTTGTCATGTCTGCACTGAATCACCAGGAAAACAAGCTAATCCTCAAATCATTATTCCATGGAAGAGCAATGTTGATTGAAAGATGAGATTCATGCACTTTTTTTCCTATCACAATCATAACTTTCTTTTCTTTTTAAAGTCGGATCCTGGTTTTAGCTCTGTATTTTGATAGAGAAGAGAATGATTGCATCTACTGTATATGCTTCTAATTTTAATTGTAAAGCATCAATCAGAATTTCTGAAAGTAATCTTACAGGTAGCATGGGATCTTGGTAAAGATCTGTACAACTGCAGCTGTAGTATGCTCTCAATTCACGTTCTTTCCACTTGACATCTGCAGGGCATTCCAGAGCAGTGGGCCAGGCTACTACAGACCTCCAACATAACAAAACTAGAGCAGAAGAAGAATCCTCAAGCAGTTCTAGATGTCCTCAAATTTTATGATTCCAAAGAAACAGTTAACAACCAGAAATACATGAGCTTTACGTCAGGAGGTAAGTGAACATCTTGCTGCAAAAAAGGGGACGTCCAGCTGAAGTTCTAGAATGTCCAGTGGTCAACAGTCAACCTCAGAAAATGGCACTGTGGGATGCTCCACGTGTGAGATGAGTTCATTTGCCCTTTTGTCCTCTGACTGTCATTGATACTCTGACTTCTCGTTTTGGGAACTAAATAAGACACCAGATGGAGCGGTTGCTGCCATCACAGGCATTTGTGGCCAAAAATTGTTTACTTTTGTTTTGTTTCTTCTTTGCATCCTTCTTTCTTCTCAGTTTGGGGTACAAAGGATGTCTGTTCAGTCCATCAGTTACTGTTGGCACCTAAGAGCAATGAACTCTGAGGAATTTTTGTGTTATTTTATGAAGAATTTTAAAGCTTTTTACATGAGATACTTTTATAGAGAAGATAAGGCTGCTACCTGTAAATGCACAAAGAAACTCCAAATGGCTGCTGTAGTGGAGCCCAAAACGGGCTCTGGCCACAGGGGAGAAGAAGGAAGGCAGTAATGATGTCCAGAGCCTCTGCAACCTCTGCAGCATTCCAGGAAGATCCTCATGAGCTAGGCATTACCTTGCTAAAGCCTGCAGACATTGGTGTCATTTTTTCTCTTGGTTGTGTACAGTCTGCAAAATTGTAGTACAGCACTGCAAAAACAAGAAAGCAAGAGCAAGTCTGTGCTGTAGTTCACTCTTTTTTTGTTTCCTTTGGCCTATTTTTTTCATTTTGCTTAACAAGCACTGGCTTGCTATAAATCCAGCAAAAAAAAGCAGAGGATTTCCTAAAAGCAGTGTATCTGAGTTCTGTGTTGATGTGTTCTGCTGTTTCTTAATAAGTGAGACACATTCAAAATGAAAATATCAGCAAGGTACATTTACTGTGGTAAAGCCTGTGTTGACAGGTTCAGCTAATGAGGGGCTGTCTGCCTCCAGCAGCATTGCATACTTAACCTGCAGCCGTTCAAATCCTCCTTGTAGAAGTCTGGCAGCAGGGTCTCTCATTTCCTCCCTTTGCTGGTTCAACCCATACAACCTCCAAAACGCAGAGTGGGGCAGCAGCTCTGAGCTCCTTCTAAAAACTGTGCAGTCCTTTCCAGAAGGTGTTAATATTTGCCATTGTTTGTAGGGAAAGCATCTTTTTCCTAAGGTTCATAATTGAAGAATTTAACTGTCTGTCTCGACACTTAATGTCCATTAAGGTAGCAAGTGCTTCTGTGCTGAGTGCTGAATTCACAATAATTAGTGTTTGCTCCCAAACTCAACATTATCCACAGTATGAGGGAGGAGTGTATCTGTGTTCAGCATTGAAAGTAGGACTTAACATCTTGACAGAGCTGTTACTGCACTGAGTTGCAATAAAGTGCCCAAACCATGGGGCTCCCCAGAACCCCTGGGGGGTTGTACACTTAGCAAGCCAGAGAGCATCACTGCGTGCAGCTTATTAAACAAACAGCTCTCGGGGGAACAGAAGCATTGGATGTTAAAGAACAACTTGCATTTCTTTTTTTTTTTTTTTTTAACCATTTTTCTTTGTATTTTATTTACTGGCAAAGCCGGCAGCAGACTGGAGGAACAGAGGAAAAAAAAACCAACACCCTGCTATATTGTTACTTTGCTTTCTTTGTGAAATCACTCTTGCTACTGCAAGGATGTTGTGAAAGAAAAACAGTGTCAGTTTGAATATACTGCTGTGTGGGATTCCCCATAGCAGATACTGCTTTGTAACCGTGTTGCTTTCCCTACACATTGCAGATAAAAGTGCCCATGGATACATAGAAGCTCATCCTTCGGTGAGTGTGAATGTCACCTTTTCCTTCTGTAGTGCTTGGCTGCAGAGCAGGCAGTGAACTTTGCCTTCCGTGAGGTCGTGCTGGCCTGGTGGGCTGCAGGGAGGTACCAGCTCAGTGTCTCCCAGAGCACCAATCTTCTAATTTTCCCTTTAAGAACTTTCCTACATATGAAAGTCTGGGTTTGCAGCCAGAAGATTGCTTACTGTTCTTAGCCGTGGTGGAATATATAATTCACAACAATATGCAGTACTGTCTAATTAGCCCATTTTAATATAGCTTTAGCAACTTACAGTTCGTTTCTATTAAACTTCATGATTTATCCTCAGTGCAGCTGGTTATGTAGCTGAATATGAATAAGGTTATAATTGATATGTAACTCACTGGAGCCATTGAAAGAAAGTTTTAAGTAATGATTCACTCTAATTAATACTGAATTGCCATAGCAATCCCAAAGATGTACTCATGACATTCGCATTAATATTGACCAGATTTATTAGTGTTAATGTTGCTGCTTTAAATAGCAAATGATTGAGTGGGAATCTGGCCTTTATTTTCGAGTGCTAAGCAACATAATTTTAGATCTGTGATTACACAGCAGAGACGGTGTAGAATTAAATGAAAATCATCTTTGTTTACTTTATTTGTTATTGTTGCTTTTCAGTTGATGCCTCTTTCATAGAACAAAACTTCTAAAGGCAATTCAGGTCCCATGGGGGCACTGTGGGGCCTTCCAAGTATCTGTCCCCATCTGTGGCATCCAGAAGGTGCTGCAGTGCTCCAGTCTTTGCTGGGGCTCAGCCCTGGGGAGGTGCCCATGGGCAGCATGTGGGCTCATGCTGTCCTGCAGAGCAAACTGCTCCGACAGGAGCGAGCAGCCCTTGCAGTCACTGTAATTTCATTTCACTCCTTAATGGGGCTCTGGCATTAAGTAATATGACATTGTATATGTTCTAGCTGCACAGTTCAGTTCTGTCAGACCAAACGTGGAGCCCAGTGGAAAAAGTAGTTAATAAGAGTTGAACAGAACAGAAATGTGATTATTCCCTTCCTTATTTTTTCCTAGATCATCTTTTCCCCATGTAGGCAAACCGCTCATGATGTACAGAAGGAGATACGCAGATTTAATATATGACAGTGCCATACACCTTTAACACTGCTCTTTAAACCAGTGTTTAGAATATCTTATGTATCAGTCTCTACTTATACAGGCCATATTGGTGGCCTTTTTCTCCCTTTACCATTAAAAGGCTGGTGCTGGAGCAGGGTCTCATGGAGCACGCTGTGTGTGTTGCCAGGCATAGCACAGGTATGGCGAGGGGCTCCTGCTGCCTGCAGGGCAAAGCGAGGCAGAGGTAGTGGGGAATCTGTTTGCTGCCTTATGATTAGGGAAGGAGGACAATAGCGAAAAAGGAGCTGCTAAACAGGGAAATTTGGCTCTGTGAAAGCATGCAATATGACCACCCCAGGGGTGAAATAAAAGAGAAACAAGCAGCCTTTCCCTGCAAAATAAAATTCCTGGCAAGACAATGTGGGAGGCTTTGCGTGTTGAAGTGTGTTAATTAACCTAGCCAGCAGACACCTGTTAACTTAATTAACTGCTACCATTTTTGCAATGCCAAAGCAATTAACTAGTAGCCAGGTGGGGTTTCTAGTGATACATTCAAACATTACTTTTGGTAAAACCAGACTTTGAGAAAACTGATGGGAATGTTTTAGCTGTTTTCATGTAATTTATTGCTCCAGTGATGTTTGGGCACAGTTCAGGAGTCCACACGTAGTTCACTATGAATAAGTATAGAGTGAAAATATAAAACACTGAGGAGAATTAACAAAGCGTGGTAACCTTTAACCTTTAAGTGGTGGTGGTGGACTGAAGGGTGTGGGCCTTGCTGTAAGGATGCAGAGGCTGTTGGTGATATCTGAGCAGACAGAAGTTGTTCATACTTACCAGACCTCCCAGTGCCCAGTGGTGGCTGTTACTCATGGTACTGTCTGTCTGCAGAGCACAAAAACAGCATCAGAACCCCCGTTAGCACCATCGGTTTCTGAAGAAGAGGATGAAGAAGATGAGGAAGAAGAAGATGACAACGAACCTCCGCCTGTTATTGCACCGCGGCCTGAACACACGAAATCAGTAGGTCCTGGCTTTGGGCAGCACTGCTGCGGTGCCATTCTGAGCTGTGTGTTTGTGGGTGAGGGCTGCAGTACAGCCATGGGCTACTGCTTCACCCAACCTACTGATGCCAGGAGATCTGCTTGAGCTTAATTGTCTAGTTGGGAGTTTCCTGTGATGCTGATTAAAACAGTGAATTTTATCTTAGTGTCAGATAAGAGGTAGCACTGCGTCGTTCAGTGCTACTGCTGTAACAGTGCACAAGTTGGTCCACAGGACCTGTGTAGGGAGAGCGGTCATCAGGTGCCTTTCACACTCCTGTGGGACGTGTAGAACTGTCCCCTGGAGGTACCCCTCCCTCTCCACATGTAAGGAGTTAAATAAACTGCTTAGGGTTGCACTCTTGCATGACAGAAGTTTGGTGAGAAGCATCCTACCCAGGTGTGCATTGTAAAGAGCAGGCAGAAGTCTAAAGGACTGGAATGCAGTTCCTAGTGGAACTTAAAACTTGAGATCACCAATGAGAAGTTAGTTGAGCAGTTGCAATGAGAAAAGGGAAATGCTCAGTTTCTGTTCAGGCAGCTGTCCTAACTGATGAAACCACTCCTAATGCTGAGTATTTCTGTTGCAAAACTGTTGCCTTCAGTGCTATGTTGGTGCCATCCCTGAAATTTTTAAGAGTTCCGTTAGATCAGTCATTTTGTATCCCACATAAACAGATGAGCAGAAGGGAACAAGGCTCTCAGACCCCAATACATCTTTTTCTCTAGTCTGTCAACACAGTAAATTAACCATTTGTCACCTTCCAGAAAATAAATGAAAATTGAGCCCTGACCCTGAACTTGCATAAAGCTAGCCTTTGTTTTTCCTTATCCATTTAGAGAAGCGGAGAGTGAAAATGAACGTTTTAAGCCCTGGATGTGGCAGGTAGCATCTTCCTGGCACCTGTTTGAAATACGGTTTCAGGGGACCTCTGCAGGTCACCTTTTTGACATGAACTATTCATTGTCACAGATCTACACGCGCTCCGTAATCGAACCTGTCGCTGCACCAGCACCAGCTAAAGAAGCCACCACTCCCCAGCCTGAAAACTCCAACACAAACACTTTGTACAGAAACACAGACCGGCAGCGGAAGAAATCCAAGATGACAGATGAGGAGATCCTAGAGAAACTGAGTATGTATTCTGTTTTTCCTGTCTGGTAAAGCAGCGTCCTGTGTGCGTATCTCAAGTACATGGAGAAGCGTTCATCTCCAGTTCAGTACCACTGGGTCTCACAACTCAAACTGTTACTGTGCCTGTAGGGAGTGGGAGAACACTGTGGGCATTCCTTCTGCCTCCAGGGGCAGCTCTGACTGAGTTGGATTTGCCTGAGCTTCTGTCTGTGCTGAAGGCTAAGGAGGAGATTATTTCTGCTTCAGCAGAAGGCTGTGGCCTAGTGAATGTCCTAGTGAACTCTAGTGTGCTGATGCCCAAAGTTAAAAGAATATTTGGCTTCCTAAATTATCTTAAATTCCTGACTTCTCACCAGTCATCAGAGCCAATGTATTTTGCAGAAATTTCTTGGATTTGTTGGTTGGGTTTTTTTTTGTGTGTGTGTTGTTGGTTGTTGCTTTTGTTTGTTTGTTAACCTGTAGACAGTTACAGAATGAAGCAGATTCCTTCAAGCCTCCATTAGGTCTCCTCCCCAGGATGTTCTAGTGATGTAGTTACTGGGGTTACCATCATTTCTACCATCGTTTCTGAGCTTGCTGTTAGAAGAATTCCCATTTAGTCAGAGGACTCCTTTGAAGGAACCATGGATAGAGAAGAACAGATGTTTTCAGTGTACCCCAGAAGAAAATACTTCTTTATAGCAATCCTTATTTTATTTCTTAGCTTTATAAAGATGCTTCAACGAGGCACACATGTGACCTGACCAGGTAAAACTGCATTGCAGGTGTTTCTCAGGAGCTATAGCCTCCTGCGTACCCACTTTGTATTCCTCAATTTTTGTGGCACTGTGACATAGCTAATTCCCAGTGAGTTACTACTGGAATCCTAGCTGTTGTCCCTAAGGCCCTCCATGGATCATATAAACACATGAAGCTCTTAGTGATTCTATAGCACAACCCATTTAATCAGCTTCTTGCACATACTAGCTTGCAGCTCTGTGTTATCAGACAGTAACCTGTTGGGTTCATAAGATACCTTAGTTCATTCTGTGTCTCCTGCTACCTGGTAGCACAGTCAGTGGATTGACTCCTGCCCTCTGTGTTTATCCCAAAGCTGTTAATATTATGCCCAGTCTGGCTGTGGCTTCTTCCCAGTAATCCTTCGGAGGCTAATTGCTGCGAAAGCCAATCGTGGTGTCACACATTCCTTCCCTGCCACCAATGGTGCATGTCACTGCAGAGGCTGAAGCCTTTCCTAGCTGTGAGTGCTGCTGGTGTTGGGGTGTTTGTGCCTGCAGGACTGCGTAGGACTGGATGTCACTGCCGGTAGGGGGCGGTGGCGGGACAAGTTCCATGGCTTTGGCTGGGGAGATAATTAAATAATTAAGGTGTTTATTCCAGAGCAGGAGGTTCACCTGCAGGTATGTCAGCTTATAAGGGGAGAGAATATAGCTCCTTCACCTGAGGCTGTTTGAGGCAGGCTTCTGCCATGAGATCTGCAGGCACGTGCATACTTGAGTGTAAGCATGCGTATTATTTATTGACACTTGTGGACCTCAAATGGAGGCTGAGCCCTTAAGTTACTGCAGGTTATGCCTCTGAAGTGTTACGTGCTCTCACAGTTCATTTTTTTTTCTTAAGAATTTGATTGTTGAACAAGGTCTGAAGATCTGCCTTGGGCAAACTGAGATGTGGGCAGTGAAAATCTTTCTTTGCTTTTATGAAGCTATCTGAAATTGTGGCCAGTGCTGGTTTGCAGTAGTCCTGGGCTGATTACATCGAAGCATGTGTGTTGTGTTGGTTTTTGTTTGCTTTTGAACTCACAGCACTTCTTCACCTTGCCGGCTTCCTCTGCAATTGATTTCATGCTTCTTTTATGAAGGTGTCCCCTGCCTTCTTTTATCTTAAATTGCTTTCCTAATTCTTCTCTGCTTGAAGTAAGCTGGGCTTTTGTAGAGACAATTTCATTACACGTTTTCCTAGGGAGTAAAGCCTGTAATATTGAGATAAGATCAAACAAAACTCTCTGTAATGAAATCATGAATATGTTCTGCTGCAGTTATAAAACAGAAGTGGCCAAATTGTGCTTTCTTATCCATTTAATTTAGGACTTGATAAAAGAAAGTTCTTAAAGACCTCACAGTAGTCAGTGTGTTAGTCTTGGTCCAGCACAGGGAGTGCTCCTCTGAGCTGGAGCTGCACGCAGTCAGGCTGCTGCTTTCAGTGCTGTGCTATTGGACAGACGTTGGCTCTGTCACAGGAAATCAGCCACAAACAATTAACAGGCAGAAGCAGCCGCTCAGGTTTTGAACTGCAGAAGTTTGAGCTGCAAAATCGGTAGTAAGTTTGGAAAATGGTTATTCAAAATGTCTTTTTTTTCAGTCTTTTTTTCTGTATTCTTTTCTAACACAAACTTCCATGAACTTCTGCTCTTGGTCCTGATGGGGAAGTAGTTCCATTCATTAGCTGAGAATAGCACCTCACCAGACACTGACAACACAGGGTTTTTCCTATTACCTGCCTTTGGTTAGAGAAAGGGAGACTCAGAATCCCCCGATCATATTCCTCTTGGCTGAAGAGAGAGTTCACTGAGAGGGCCCATTTTTGTGCAGCAGACTAAAAGCTTCCCCTTCTGTTGCACGTTTTGGTGAGTCCCACCTTGGTTGTGGGGCAGACCAGGAAGGTGGCACTGGGTGAGCTCTTGCTGCATAGGTTGCCTATTGGGAAGGATGGCACAGCCCAGGTCAGCTGCTGGTGCCCACACAGAGCTGGTGGTGCTGTGACTGTTGGAGGTGAGGAGGAGGTCGTGTGCAGGGGCAGCAGCACGTCCCTGCCTCTGCTGCAGCACTTGTGTCTGTGAGCACCCTGTTCTGAGGAGTGCTTCAGCTGCAGTAAGGAACCCAACACTGAGGTCAGTGTAACTGAGGTGGAAGAAGCAATGCAGTTGCACCCGAGGGATGCGGGTTACATTGTGCTGATTATAAAGAAAAAACGATTGTCTTCTCTTGCATGGCCTTGATGCCGTTTTTATTTTGCTTTTCGTTTTGAATTTCCATTTGGTCATCAGCTTAGGTGTTGCCATTTGTATTTTTGGCAACTACTGGACCAGAAAAAACAACAGTGTTTTTGAATTACTCCTTCGGATTTGTTTGAGTTTATCAGATTTTGGCTCTTTCACTTGGTACAAGCATAGTATCCTAAATTATTGCATTCTCTCCTTCCCACTGCCTACATCTCTGAGTGGGCAGGAAACCAGCAAGCTGTGCATGTTGTTGTTGTGCCTTCAGTGGCACACATGCTCCAGACTGCTTCTGGACCTCGGCTGCCCCATGCCCCTGGCAGCAGCCCACCTGCCCTGCTTTGTGCATCCTGCACCTGCCCTGGTGCAACCACAGCATCTAGTTGGTGCAGCTGTCCTTGTAGTGCCAGCTCCTGAGGAGTACTGCTGGTCTCCTTACGCAGCATGGCTCTCCTAATGGTGAAGATCAGCATTTGTGCACTGCCGAGTCAGACCAGATGCTTGTTGCCTGGATCAGAGTGAAGGAAAGGAGTGCAGCTGTTAGAACGGCACAAGCAAGGTCTCCTTTGTAACTTAACCCAATAATCAATTATGAGGATCATAGTTTCTAAAAAATAATGTTACAAGATGTACTCTTTTTTTAAAGGGTGGGACCAAAATTTTGGCAAATGACTGAAAAGCTGAGAAGATTTCTACCTGGAAAAACTATACTGTAGGCTTTCTATTCTAACAGTGACATCTGTTTATAACAATTGGTTCCAGAACCCTAGGGGCATTTAATCTTTGAGAGCATTAAACCTTCTGTAGAATCAGAGTATTTGTCTATAAGGAAGCAAGGCTCTGTTATTTCAGATCTCATCAGTGTTTGTAAACAGAGAAGCACTTGCACTGATACTTGCTCATTTCTGATTTCCATCTCCTATCAGTTTTCTTCTGTGCTGTCAGTTCTCTGTCACACAGAGCAATCTCTAAAGGACCGTAGGAAGCCAGTTTCTGTGGGGCTGCCTGTGCTGCTGCCTGCTTTGCTGTTGTTACCCAACAGCCCGCATGCAGCTGGCAGCCCTGGGCAGTGTGGCTGCATTTCTGATCTGTCTGAAGGTGGTATCTCCATTTTCAAGTGAACATCTTTTATCTTTTCTTTCTTTCAGGGAGCATTGTGAGTGTGGGAGACCCTAAGAAGAAATACACTCGATTTGAAAAAATTGGCCAAGGGTAAGTCCAGTCATGGTAACTTATACACAGACATGGGCTGGGCATTTTGCTGCTCTAATAGCAAAGTGGGAACCAGGGCAAGCTCCAGCACACTCAGACACTGGGTTTGGATTCTCCAGCCTCTTGCTTCTTACCAGTATTTTAACTGTGGCCAGAAGGAATTGTCAAAGACCCCTTGCTGCAGCAAGGAATGGGACTGGGAATCTGCTGTCCCTCAAGTGTGCAGCACACGTCTTTTAGAATAATAAATCCACACTAGGGAAAGGAGGAAAAAAAATCTGCTTCCTTGTGTGAGGGAGCAACTTACCAAATGATACTTGTCAGCTGAATAAAAGCTCTCAATAACTCTTTAAAATATAGTACTAATAAAAATACTCTGACTGAGCAAATAACCACACAGTTTAGAAACTGAAACAGACACAAACAAAAACAATCAGTAGTAAGGGTGGTGTAGATGTGCAGTGTACTTCACATGGAAGCTCACTGCCTGCCTGATGGCACAGTGCTGAGATCCTGCAGGATTTGGGACTCTATCAAAAATGATCTGCTGAGCTGTTCTCCTTGGAAACCTTACTTACTGTAATTGGGACTGATCTGCAATGCTGCCTATGTGAGGAGGCAAGAACAAGAGAAACACCCAAGCTAGATGTCTGAGACACATTGCAAATATTGGCAGATTCCCTGCTTGATCCAGGTTTTCTTCCTTGGCTGTGTTGTAACTGCATGTAATGCCATTTCTGTCAGACCAGGAGCATGCTGTTGCCTGTGCATGGCAGAATGCTGCTTGCTGACATCAGGAGGTGTCATTCTGCCTTCACAGTGAGGTTTGATCTCAGAGTTGCTGACCTACAGCTGATACATACTGAAAAAAGTCAGGCACGCTCATGCTCTTTTTCTGTCAGGCTTTTCAGTAGATAAATCTGATTTGATAGGACACTTCTGGGGAGGTGTTTCTTCTCCATTCACTGCATAAAACCCTTTCTGAGATTCTGGATTGCTTCCTACCTGAGTTTTGGTTCTTATTATCACTTGGAAAAATATCACTGGACACTCAGAGCCATGCCAGTATCCAAAGATAAGTGTCAGCTGAAGAAGTGAGATTCAGAATGAACATGTGAACAGATTCTTGTTGTCAGTCACAAAATGACCGTCGTCCTCACTGTCTTGTTTTGACACTGCTAGGAGTGAGGTTGTACAAAAGTGCCTCAGCAACTGGTGGAAAGGCAAGTGGCCCTGAAAGGACATCGAGATAGGTTTCCTCTGGGATGTTGTGCAGCCGGAAAGTTGCATGCCCTCCTTACAGGGGGGCTGGTGTGCTGTGGTAGTGCTGTGGGTTGAGTTAGATGGAAACAGCAGTCCTAGCAGATAGCTAGACCTGTGCTGGGTGTCTTTCAGACCTTCATTGCTATTGCAGTGAACACATGAATGTGGGACTGTTTTAACACCTGTTCTCGGACTTCAGCTGTGCATGAAGGTTTTATTTAAGACTTGCTGTAGCTTTTATAATCTACGATAACTTTTCTTCTTGATAGTAGAACAGCGCCTGCACTCAGTAATGTACTTCGTCCCACAGTCCGTAAAGGAGCTGGGCTGGCATTTAGGCCCTCAGTGTTACACTGCAGGGAAGTGAGCAGCTTTTCAGTAGCAGCACTGAGCGGGTGCAAGGTTGTTAACTGAGGTGTGGTTAGGAGCAGATTCTTACACTGGGAAAAGTGAACTGAGCAGCCCGTAGTACCTTGTGGCTCCATGCCTTGGTAAGCAAACAAACAATGGGATGGTTTTTTTAGCCTCGTTCAGTGAACAGCAGCCAGCTGAAGCACAGGTCTGATTCAGTGCTGAATCTCTTGTTTGTAATTTGAGTCCAGTTTAGGACTGAAGGTGCTGCTGATACTGGAGGGAACTTCGTTAAGTGGTGCTTGATAAAGGGGCTGTGTTTGCTCCAGCTGTGCTTAGCTAGGAAAGACAGAAGCAGGACGGAGCCACGAGCAGTCTGGTTTCTGGTGGCTGGTTTGTTTGTAGGCTTTAGCAGTTTGTATTTCACTGCATCTTAGTGAAGCAGATCTCATGGTAGGTTCTGGTACTTGCCTGACTGCATTAAACTGAAGATTCCACAGAAGAGTTTAAAAGTTAGATACAGATCAGAAATTACAGCTGCTTCGAAGCAGAAGTCCCTAATGCAGAGTCACAGAGCCTTTGCAGTTAATTCACAGCCTCACTTAAATTCCTCACCTTTATCTGAGCTCTTCACAGATGGCCTGCAGCATACCAAAAGGCATCCTCATTTAAATAACTGTTTTTAAATAAATCCTGACAGGACTGTACTCAGGAGGTACAGCATGGTGTTAGAAAATCTAAATAAATGGTGTTGGCTTTTTGTGAAAACAAATTGGATTAATCTCAACAATTAGTCATAGAAAAACGCATTTGCATTTATATTAAAAGAGTACATAGCATGTCCAATGATAGCATTGTTCCCAACAGCCTGTGCAGGGCTGCTGGTTGAAGTAAGGCTTTCAGAAATATTTCAGCCTGAAATAAACAGAAACAAACCAGGCACTGGGGCAAAAATGAGAAAACTGATGTTGTGTTTTCAGATACCAGGACACACATTCCCACTTCTCAGATCTCCAGACTCTCCCTAGCCTTGCTGCCTGTGCAGCAATGGGTTTCTTAAATGATGGCAACACACACCCAAAGGAAACAGTGGAGTTTAGAAGGCCACACTGTCTGATAAACTCAAAGGGATTTCCTCTGATGATGGACCTTCTTAGCACTGCAGGGGAAGAACCTCTTAATGAGAGGCAGATGGCAGGCGGTGCATAGCACTGTCTGGTCTGCAGATCACCTATTTCTAGTGGCTCTACACCACCACCTAGGTCTGCTGTGGAAGCACAATGCAGACACCATGAAGAGTCCTTCATGTCTGGTGCACCTAACAGAGCAGCTGCTGAATGGCTCTTGACAAAGAGAAGCTGCATTAGGTTCCCCTGTTTTAGGTCACACTCAGGTTTTATGTGGGAGGTCATGTACCTTAACCTGCTCCAGCTGTGATGTCAGGAGGGCTGGAGAACAGTTCCTTGCATGCTAAGCTGTCTCCAGATCCTTTCTTCAGAGGGCTGACATCTGCATTTGGGTTCTCAGGATGACTAGAAGCCTCAGTTTTGCAGATAAATTCAGATAAGTAGTCTAAGAAGGTATAGCTAGATTTCTTGTTAAATTTCGTGGGGCAAAAAAATAAACAAGAAAAAATAACAGCAAAGCAAAACTGGGGAATATTTTCCAGGGTTTTTTGGGGGGGGGCGGGGAGTGAAAACAACTTCCTCCTTAAATTTTGAACTAAAATAATTCAGGAGGTATATTGGAGATGTGCACCTGCCCTTCCTCATCACATTGGACACTGATCTCAGATTCCCCTCCTGGTGGAGGGTGGCTGGCTGTGCTGTGTGCTGCTGGAGGGCTGAATGAGCGAGGGAGGGGTAGGACCACTGCAGGCAGCAGTGATGTTCTGTCAGGACTTGTTCTCACTCCAAGGCACAAAACCACTTCTCATTCTTTGGTTGCTGTTTTGTTTCTAGGGCATCAGGAACTGTTTATACAGCAATAGACATTGCCACAGGACAAGAGGTAAGCACCAGCTGCCCCAGCTGATTTTGCAGTACTGTGTTTTCCCCTCTGGCAGGAGCTGGGGATGGGTTCTCAGGGTGCCTGTAGGTCTGTAGCACACAGGCTGTTCCTCCTCAGCACGACTGGTGTCAGCTTGCAAAGTGCATCAGCTGCTGTCTTCAGCTTTTTGGAGAAAGCCCTTCAGTAGCATTGTGGTTCTCTGCCTCTGTAACTGAATGCTTATTGGGCTGTCTGCTCTCCTGCAACCACTGCACAGAGGTGCTGATCAGCAGTTGAAGAGGTGCCCATGGGTTCCTGGCAAGGGTTGTCCTGGTGCCCCTGGGCACTCAGTGCCTGAGCTGATGCTTCAGCCTTAGCATCTAAGGGCGGTCCTAAGCGACGTGCTTCCTTTGTCTTCAGAACAGGTCGGTGCTCTCCATGGTGTTGTTGGTCCCATCCCAGTACTGTTACGTCTGTCATCCCTCAATGAATATATTTTAGAGATGTCTGTAAATAAATCTGAACAAGCTTTCAGGCCTGGTTAAAAAATGTTGTTTTTATTGCCCGTGTCAATGTGTTAGGTTAGAAATTTTCCAAATTTCTTTGTTCCCAAACACAGATGACACTGTGCTCTTAGTGAGGATGTTGTGAGTGTAATTTAACTCTGTACTAAAAACTGCCTCTGGGCCTGACCATGTCAGTTAGCAACACCAATTGTAAAACCGAAAGATCTGTGACTGTGGACCTCAGGTGGTGGTCACGGTTTCCCCTGTTGCTGTGAGGAATAAATTGTGTTGCATTGCTTGCTTTCAGGCAGAATTTGTAAGAACTGCCAGAAATAATGCCAGGAGGGAAGTGCTGTCCTTCAGAGAAGGGCACACTGTTTTCATTGCTAGGTACTTGGATGCAACAACTAGCTAATGGATGCTGCTGTCATTTGTTCCCTGTTTATCTCGAGCACTGATTCGGACAGTAATACTGTTTCACTTTTTTTCCTATAGTGTGTGTAATCTTCAAAGTATTATAAAAGAGCTCATTAAGGAGGAATCGTATTTAGAATGCACTTCTGTTTTGTACATTCTTAAGCTGGTTGACATTGAAAAGTGAGAAAACTTGGGTCAAGGGCAACGATCTTTGTTGAACAACAAGTTGTGTTTGGGTGTGAGGTCAGTGACAGCTCCTGATGCTGCCTGGTGACATCAGCCTCGCCCTGGCAAGGACTGGTAGTGGGGAAGTTGGGGGCCCAAGGGTTAAGAAACAAATCTTGAAGAAAAGCAGTGTTAACTTGGATAAGTCTGGATAGTGGCTGATTTAAAGTGATGTCTTAACATTTGTTTCCTTTTCTAAGCTAGAGGTTTTTGAAAACGATGCACAAATCCTGTTGGAGAATCTGTCTGACATCAGAAATGAGAGCAGGGGGAGAGGGTTGTTGTTCTCATTCCATGTCAAGAGCCAGGATTAGATGGGGGTGGCTGAACAAATCCCCTGTGGGGGAACTGGAGTGTCTTAGAGGCTGCTCGGGGCTGTCAGCAGGCACACCTGATCTCTGGTACTGTGAGATTCCACTGATGCTCCACCACCTCCAGTGATTCTCTGCACAGAAGGATGCTTTGTAAGCACTCTTAGAGGTCTGCACGTGGTCTGGCAGCCATGGACTATACTCATAACCCTAGCTGTGCCCATAAAATACCAGTTTTTGAGATGCAAAATCAAAATCCAAGAAGTTAAGAAGTGCAAGAATTTGTGTGTGTGTGTGTGTATGTAACCTTAATGATCTCAAGTCAGGAGTGACAGCAATTGCTGACATAATCATTTAAAATCATACAATTATTAAAGAACTTTATTAAAGAACTAAAGAATTATTAAAGAACAGTTTTTTACGTATTTTCATGGTAATAAAATCATTTGCTGCTTTCAAAATGTGCATGAATAATAACAATGGGGGTAATAAATTGAGGCCATCTTAGAAGAACGTGAGTGCAGAGAGTGACCTTTGTGATTTGTGACTGATAGTTTAAAGATGGCTTTCACAGGTTTATAAGGCAAGGTACATATGACTGTGTGTCCTGTAACTGTTACCCAAGCAAGCAGAGAAATAGGGGGTCCTAAGTTACTGACTTGCAGTGCCTAATAACAAGACCCTCTGCACAGCCCTGATACATTGTTCCAAGAATGCTGGCTCCATGTTGGTTCCGGGCTTGTGCAACAGACTACTTGAGTTAATGCACTGTTTTCACTGTCATTTTAGGTGGCCATTAAGCAAATGAATCTCCAACAACAGCCCAAAAAGGAACTAATTATTAATGAAATCCTGGTCATGAGGGAAAATAAGAACCCCAATATTGTTAACTATTTAGACAGGTAAGTGATTCTGGTATTCCCACATAAATGTTCATTTATATACTTCAAGTCAAAGACTGAGAAAAGCCTTTGGTCATTGACAGAAAACTGACCTCTATAAATGTTTGCATACATATGTGTGTGTGTATGTGCAAATTAGTGTGTGGGAAAAGGTTGGTCTTTGTATGTTGATCCCTGGCATGCCACAGAAGCCCAAACTAGTTGAGGTTGGCAGGGAGCCCTGGGTTCAGCTGCTCCCACCCCTGCTCCAGCAGGGCCAGCACAGCAGGGTGCCCAGGCCCATATCCAGAACCTTTTGAAGATCTCCAGTGAGAATCCACGACCTCTCTGGGCAGTGTTCTGTCACCTGTACAGCACAGAAGTGCTTTTTAGATAGAATATGCTGTTCTGAGAGTATTTTCAAAGACCTTGACCACCCTATCTTACTAGCACAACTGCTTGTAGCTCCACGACCTCCCTGTTCTTAAGTTGATCGTATTTTTGCATATTATGCAAATATATCACCATAGAAATTATGCTCTTTGGCTTTTCTGGCTGTTTTCCATTGCTGTGAGTGCCAGAAAGACTAGGTTCTTGTTTCCAGACACACATAATTTGCCAGTTTTTAGGCTGTTTTCCCTATTTCTGAATGTATTTATGTAAGGTTTTCCAAACTGTTGGCCATTCCCTGTCCTCTGTGGTACACACATCCCTGCTGTGGTTACTGTGAAAGATATGTTGTCTTAATCTTAATTTTTCTGTGTTTTACAATGATGAACCAGGTGATCTGTTATATTCTGGTTCAACATTTACCTACAAACTATGTTTTTCACTTGCTTGCCATCTAAGATGTATAATTTTTTATTTATCTGCCTTTCTCATTGGGACTGCACAGTTTTTTAGCACCATATTTCAGTATTTTCTAGTACTCCATGGCCTAGAAGGAACGCCCATTCATTTTTTTCTGTCTTCATTTAAAAATGAGCTGGTAAGAAAAATAACTGTGGTGATTTTCCTAAGACAATGTAGTGACACACATTCATCTTAATGAACTCTACTGTTGTCTTCTTTCAGCTACCTAGTAGGTGATGAGCTCTGGGTGGTTATGGAGTACTTGGCTGGAGGCTCTCTAACTGATGTTGTTACAGAGACATGTATGGACGAAGGGCAGATAGCAGCTGTCTGTAGGGAGGTAAGGGATCCCAACTGCACTTCTGATTACTGGGACAGAATGGTACTTTTAAGCAGGTGCAAAGAACAGGAGTGATGTTGTGTCCAGATCTTTGTTTCTGTGTTGCTTTTTTAACATGGGAGAAGAACAGAGTGTTTAGTGAACTGCCTGCCAGTATCACTGCGCTGTGCTTTGGAATTACACTGCTCTCTAAGTTTTACTGTTCTCAGCTTTGCCTCTTCCAACATTTATCTGGAGCACGTCCATACTGCATTTCTTGCCTGTAAAAGCAGACATGCTGGTGGCAGAATTTTAAAATAATAAAGAAAAACAGAGAATCATTTATCACAATCTTCAGCTTAAAAGGGTAGCGTTCCACCCAAAATGGTATTTGCTTCTGAAAAATGACTAATATGTTATTTCCAAATCCGCTGTAGGACGTAACAGTAAAATCTTTGTCATGCAGCCTTCCACCCAAAAATGATCCGCTTCATCCTGAAGAAAATGACTTTTTCTTTTTGGCAAATAGTAGTTTGTCAAATGGATGAGAATGGGACATCATTTTAACAGCAGTTGTTTGGTCTGTGCTTTTAGGGGACAGTCAGTAACAATAACTGACGTTTCTTTTTCCAAAGTTAACATGCCTTCATTTAGAAAGTTATTATTCTAGTAGTGTTGAAGCAGCAAGCTATTCCTCCTGACAACACCATATTCTGCCATTACTGTCAGTTCTGCTAGAAATTAAATCTTTTATAGCTATTTCCTTTCTTGTGTGATGAATTCAGGTCATTAATTTTTACCCTTGTGTTTTTTTTTATATCTATCAGTGCCTGCAAGCACTGGATTTCCTTCATTCAAACCAAGTGATTCACAGAGACATAAAAAGCGACAATATTCTTCTCGGAATGGATGGATCTGTCAAATTGAGTAGGTATTCCTGGCCAAGCACAGCTTTCCCAGGATGGGGTGCAGGGCTGCATCTGACTGACTGCTAGTTACCCAGAGGAGTGCCTGTGATAGTGTACTGAGCACTGCTGCAAGCTAGGAGCTCAATTCCAACACACAGAGAAATATGGAAAGGAGGAAGGTGTAATATCTGTCCTTTATTTGTGCATGCCCTTTCCAGAGACCAGAGTTTATCATCTAAAGTCTTGAGTGCATAAAAGTCACTGCAGTGTAAACAGCCGTGACCACTTTCCCAGCTAGATTCAACAAGACTTTCTTAGGCATAAAGTGGGTTCATACTTTGGCTTCATACATTGGCTTCATACTTCTAGATGGCTTTAACAACACTTGTTTTTGTCCTCAGCTGATTTTGGCTTCTGTGCTCAGATCACCCCCGAGCAAAGTAAAAGGAGCACAATGGTCGGGACTCCTTACTGGATGGCACCGGAAGTGGTGACAAGAAAAGCATATGGCCCCAAAGTTGACATCTGGTCACTTGGGATCATGGCAATAGAAATGGTGGAAGGAGAACCTCCTTACCTTAATGAAAATCCTCTCAGGGTAAGGTACAAATAGAACCAGACACCACTGCCTACTTAAGCTGTCCCATGTTTAGAGACAGAATCCCAGTTACGTCAGCTTGGACTGGTTCCAACAAGGACAGCCTGTAAAAACGTCACTGGAGCACATCAACATGAGGGAACCCTGACAGACCAGTAACGTGGAGCCAGTTCAGAAATCCCTTGGTTTTTATGTTAATGATGCAGAATTTCTCAGGCAGTTTGTGAAATCTGTTAGCTCCATCTCTGACAAGGATTTTTCTGTGGCAAATTTCTCCACTGATGAATCTGTATGAAAAGAGTTTCAACTATATCTGCAGGCAGAAGTATTTTCAAGCACAGGTCAGTGTAGATTGGTTACCTCATCCTTTCAGGAAGTGTCATTGGTTATTGTAATGCTATAATTTGTATTACCAATGATTTTCTAAAATGCATGGATACCTGCAATAAAGAAATGAATTTTTATTTTGAAGTTTTCAAATTTATCCCAGCTCTTAAAATGAAACTGTAATATAGGGGAGGAATGTATACTAAGGAAAACACTGATAATGGATAAACAGATAAATGCTACATAGTTAATTCCTGATGGGAGACAAGAATTTGAGGAAATTAATCATGCACCTACATATATACATGATTTTTAGTAAGGCTAGAACTGGTATGCAGCATGAGCTTTAGTTCTGCTCACAGTAGCAAGGATGCACTCCATCTGGCACCCAAACTCTATGATACAGACTGAAAGAACAAACAAAAGCTACAAACAGCTACCTGGCCATGCTACTTAAGAAATGCAAATGGTAAACATACAAACTTCAGTCTTGTGTTCTTTCAGAAAACATGTTCCTGGGTCTTCTTGGAAACAGGTGGAGTCTTGCATTTCTGCTTTTCCTAGGCACTGTATCTGATAGCTACAAATGGGACACCAGAGCTGCAGAACCCTGAGAGACTCTCTGCTGTGTTTCGTGACTTTCTGAACTGTTGCCTGGAGATGGATGTGGACAGGCGAGGGTCTGCCAAGGAGCTTTTGCAGGTGACATGGGAAGTGGCTGCAAGTAAAGTGGGTGCAATATGTAATGGCATTCTCATCAGTTAGTAAGTGAATGTCAGGGGGGCCAGTGGTGAGAGTACTCAGGCTTATCCATCCTGCCCCACTTCTGAGGGCTTCTGCCACTGAGATAAGGACAGCTAAGTGGGACTTGTTACTCACTGTCTGCTGCCTGGCATAGCTGGGTAGGTGAGAACTGCTACTGTTTTACTGCCAGGTTTTGTGGCAGGCATAAACTGGTAGACAGTTTTGCAGCATGGAGTGTCTGTGCTGTGAGTGTGGGCACAAGGAGGGGCAGGTTGTCTCCTTACTCCAATCTTGGTGCCTAAAAGTTGGACCTCAGTAGCTTTCACAACTTCTAGTGGTATTGGAGTTCCCTCAGAAATGGCTTATGTTCCCAGTCTTCCTGGACAACTAAAATAGCCTGTGTCTTTAGAAAAAGGAGAAAGAAAAAAAAAAAAAAAAAGAAAGCTAAGTATTTGAAGTTCCACGAAAGGAACTAGGCTCTTAGGACAGCAAGTAGCCAGCCATGACTTTTCAAATATGGTGGAAAGTAGCTTGGCAATCACACCAGTCAAGGTCCTTTGGGACCCTAGGTTGCATTTCATGAAGCCCCATAGACTTGTACAAATTCATGCTCATCAGGTGGTCTTGATCTTGCTCTTGCAAAGAAGGTCTCCACAGTCCTGTGTATCCCTAGTGAATAGAAAAATACTTCTTGAGCCTGTAACTGACTTTGGAAGGTAACATTTTGTTTCTTTCTTTCCTTTGGGCAGCATCCATTTTTAAAATTAGCCAAGCCCCTCTCCAGCCTGACTCCTCTGATCATTGCAGCAAAGGAAGCAATTAAGAACAGCAGCCGCTAGTGCTTTGGGCTGGCATTCTCCCATGCCAGCTCACTCCAGAGCAGGACTGAGAAAAAAAACTCTATAGAACCTCAACTCTTCTGCTGCAGGACGGACGGACGGACGGATGGATGGATGGATGGATGGACAGACCAACAGTCGCAGTCATGGTGGTAGGAGGGGAGAACAGCTGTTCTCCAGTCCCTCAAGGAGTAAAAACTTACGTCTTCTTCCTGCTTTCTGGCTCCTTAATTTATTTTTAAGATGAAACAGGGCTTAAGACAGAGGTAATGACAGAAAATGCTTTGCTGCCTCAGCCATTTCCAAGGTAAAGCAAATTCAGTTGGAAGATTCCCTTCCTTCTCACCCTGTGAATAAGCTGTACATTCACTTTTAAATTGTCAGTTGTTTCTTAAAGATGCAAAGTCCCTTTTATGTTTTGGGGTTTTTCTTGTACGGTTTGGAATTGGAGAAGGGTCTTAATTTATAACTCCAGATTATACTGCCTTTAGAATGCAGCCCACTCACTGGTATTTGCCTAGTCATTACACTTCTCAATGAGGAAGAAAGTGAAATTGCATTTCCAATCAAAAACAAATCAGGAGTGGAGCAGTCAAAACATCCTGTTGAGATACAGGCTCAGCTGTGAATATATAGTGTTTCTGTTCTTGACATTTTCATTTGTAAAACTAGTTGTAATATGGGTGAGAGTCTTACTAAATTGAGAAAGCAGAAAGATTGGTTTGCTCAGAAAGGGCTTGTCTGATGTAAAGCTGTAAGAGAAATGTGAAGTGAGAGCAGGCCCAGCCTTGTGCAATGCTGAGCCTCATGGACCCCTTTGCAGAGTTCAGAGCAGGCTCAGGTCTGTGACCCCAGACTGGAGGAAGGTGCTTGCAGCAGCAGGCCATCGCTGGGCAATCACCTCTTCCTGGCACTGCTCTGATCATAGTGTCAGCTCCAAACTGGCAGCAGGCAGCTCTCGACGTTAATCATAGCTCTGCTGCAACATGTGCAGAGTGGTGGGAGTAGCCTCCTTCAGTTTGTGCAGGAGTTGAAGAGAGGAAAACAGCCTGGGTGTTGCTGTCACTTCTGAGGATGTCTGCTCTCCTGGTCCTCTTATAGCTCCCAGGAAAGGTTAGTAGCATCTGTGCTCCTCTTAGCAGAGGGGACGATGGCCAGGCTACTCTGCAGGCTTTTGGCAGGTGAGTGTCCTTTTCATGGCAGAACTTGCACGCCTAAACTGTGGCACTGATGTAAATGAGTGATGGCTTCCAGGATTTGGTTCTGCCTGAGTCAGTCCAGCAGACAACTTTGGAAGAAAGCGCATTTAAACCTGGAGCTCTGCAGTGAGCAGGAAATGCAGAGCAGGTTGCAGAACTATACAGAGCCATAAAACCAGCCTGCTATATGTCCTCCTCCACACAGCAAGCACTGCTGCAAGCAGTTCTGAATTTCTGGGAGAGAGTGAGCCCTGGATGTGACAGGATTGTGCTTGACTAGTCTGCTGATTTGCAAGAGAGCAGAACTGTTTTAGTATGCCCTTTGTGTTTTATTTATTTTTTTCTGAAAGAAAGGAGTGTAGCTTCACTCAGAAAAAGCATTTGTATGGATTATTTGTTACTGTATTTTAGTAGTACAACTAATCAGAGACCTTCAAAACAGCAACTGAATCAACACCTATATCTGATGAGCCAAAAAAGGAGTAAAACAGCTTTTTGCTGTAGTTCATGCTTTAGGCTTGCTCCCACAAAGGGCTAAGCAGCCTCTAAGGTACTAAAAAGCTTCACGTTTTGCCGGTACGAATGAAGGATGCTTGGGCTATTCTTGAATTAGGCCATTAGGTTGTCTGGTTTTGTCGTCTTATTTAGTTACTATCTTTGTGTTGAAAATGTCATTAATACTGCTAACCATCCCACCCCCACTCACTCTCTCTGTCCCAGTCTCTTTGCTGAGGCAACCGACAGAGGCAGTGCTCACTGAAGTTCACAGAATCATAGCATGGGTTGGGTTGGAAGGCACCTGAAAGCCCATCCAGCTCCAGCTGCCTGCCATGGGCTGGTTGTCCCACCCCAGCTCAGGCTGCCCAGGGCCCCATCCAGCCTGGCATTGAGTACCTCCAGGGATGGGGCACCCGCAGCTCTGGGCGGCAGTGCCAGTGCCTCACCCCTCTCTGAGTAAAGGATTTCCTCCTAACATCTAACCTAAATCTCTCCTCTTTAGGTTTAAAACTGTTCACCCTTGTTCTGTCCCTGTCAGACCATGTAAGAAGTCAATCTCCCTCCTGCTTATAAGCTCCCTTTAAGTAATGAAAGGCCTCAAGGTCTTGCCTTCCTGGGGAGCACAACAGGTTTGATTTTCAGCTGTCAAATAAGAAAAGATGTTTGTTTCTTTTGCAAGCCCTACGTTCTTCTCTGTCAGCTCAAGCTATCTATCTGGGAGATGGGCTTCCCTGAGAAAAAAAGAGGCATTTGGACTTGGAAGAGCTGCCCTCAATCTGTAAAGCATTAATCGGAATAAAGCATTTTTATTCCACGTAAGTAATGAAGAAACTAGTGGCGGTTCCTCCTTCCAGTATAGCATTTATTTTTTTCCTACCCACAAAGGAACAGATGGCCATCTTTTAGAAGGAAAGCACTTTTTTATGGCACACGTTTGCTGGACATACGATACCCTTATGTTAACAGATCACACTGCTTGTTCTTTTTTTTCTGTTTATTTTCCTTAGCACATATTTCAGCATCCCTACTTTATCAGTTCAGTTTCACAAAAGATAACAAATAAATACAGAAAATTTGATGATAGCATTATTCTTTTTCTGATCAGTGTATGCTCCAGCATACAGAATATTGTTGGCACTGGCTTTTTAAATACAACTTCTTTAATAAGAGGCCTTACTTTTTATTTTATTAAATATTTATTTTTCTTTGCATTTGCAAATCTAAAGATGTTTCTGCTAAAAATAAATCCTGTGAGGCAGATGATAGGATTCAACAGGAATCATCTCTGCCAGTGGCTTTTTTTCAACGTGACTAATTGCCTATCTGGGACTGCTTCACATTCAGGGCAGTGCACCTCTAGCATCCCTGCCCTTCAGACAGCCTCTGGCACAAAGTTCTCAGTCATCAGGTACTGAAGGACGGCAGCTGCTTTTATCATTTCCCAACTCTGATGGGAAATGTGGAATAAAATAGTAATTAAGAAGTCTGTCCTGAAAGGGGCAAGTCTTGTACATTATTTACAAGTAGGAAGCTAGGACTGACAATAGCAGTAACTTTCCAGGAAGAAACAAAGCAAATGTAAAATCTCTGGAATCATCTCGGGTGTTTCTGGACTGCTATCTTCAGATTAAGCAATTAGTTGTTATATATATTTTTGAAAGTATTAGAAATAGGCTGTTTTGTTGCCAAATGCATAGACAAATGTTGTATGTTTCAAACACTTTCATTCCAAGGTTCTAAAAAACTGGTTGTCTTTATTTTTAAATTCATTAAATGGTGGAAGAAAAAAAAAAAACACAACTATCTTAGAGCTTGACTATGATTCCTATCCCTGCAATGAAGATGTGTGAAAATGACTCGTTAGCTTGCTGTGGTTTTAATGAGTTCCGGGACAGAAGTATGACAGCAGTAACGTCAGGGAAGCTTGAGAAGCACAGAAAAGATTATTTATTTAACAAAAAAAGAAAAAGAGAAAAAAAACCCACAAATGTACCTATTAAGAATTCCACACACGCTCCTAGGAGCCTGCATGGGGGTGGATCTCACAGTGCTCTCAGGGTTTGTTCACAGACTCGGGCCAGGGTTGCATTCTTACTTCTGTGTCCTGCACTTCTGTAAATGTGTCTGTTCTCCATCTTTGGATGCTGTTTGGCCAACTTGCGCTGCACAGAAATGAGCTCAAGTATTATTTTTTTTAGCTGCTTGTGTTGGATTTCTCTGGTGCCAGCGGCTGCACCTCAGCAGGTCTTCAGTTAGTGCCCCCCCATATCCTGCCACCAAAAATAAAGCATGGTCCAGTCACCACAAGAAGGGAAGTACCTTCTTCTCTCCTCTCTGCTAGCTGTAGGAAATGTCACTGTATCCTGTTATCCGTGGTGTAGTCACTGTTTTGGCCACAGCGCGTTCCTCACGCTGAGCTTGTACATGTATGCGTTTGTCTGCTCAGTGGCGTTGGTCGTCACAACTGGACAAGGATTCAGAGAGACCTCTGCCAGCCCCTACCATGAAACAGGAGTCAGTTGTTCTTTGCTTGGCACCCAGAGTGTATGCTAACCAGCTTAGCCTTGCTAAGAGATATGGAGAGAGTGGTCCACAAACCTTCTTGGCAGACTGCTGTTAGTACACATGCAGTAACTTAGTGATGGGGCAAGCTGACGAAGACACAGATTTTGTTTTTTTAACTGAGTGGATAGGTATCCTTAATTCTGAAGCTCTGGTTTTCAGGAAACAAGCAAAGAATTACCTTTATTTCAAGGGAAAGCATTTGAGGTTTCTTTGGATGCAATCTGCAATTCTTGGGGGGGGGGGGGGGGGGGGGGGAGGGGGAGGGGGAGGGGGAGGGGGAGGGGGGCAGGTTTATAATCTTTCTTTGCTTGTGTCTGTCCTTGAGCTGACAGGGTAATTTCTTTTTCTGGATGAAGCTTGCAAAAATCTTGCTTATACATGTGTTAGAGTTGACTGCCATAATCCCAGGCACGTGTCATGTATATAAACAATAACTTTCTTGAGCCTGCCAATGGTTGCATGCATCTTTGATGGTAAGTCAGAAGGAAAAACAGTACAGGAAAGAGAAAGAGGGATGTTTACGTGCTCTTTGCAGATTCCCTTTGGTCTGTCATGAAGGTAGGAGCCTGCAAACTTTGTTCTCTATGCTTACCTATTCTTCCAAGCAAGTACTCATGTTCTGCTAGAATGTGACTAAGAAAACTAGGGAGCAATGTAATCTGTTAAAGTTGATAATGTGGAAAATTGCACTGGACAGCTTCCCAGCAGATCGCTTCAGCATATCTGTGTCAGATGCGTTGTGCTTTAATTGAGTGGCACCACGTTCATAACTGCTTGGGGATCACTCTTGGTTTCTGTGAGGCTCACTGATGTTTGCCTGGCCCAGCTTACGTGTCAAATGGAATCAAAGCTGCAAGGACCACAGCTGGATGCAGTGGCTGAAGGTGGCAGTTGTGAACGTGGGTCAGAAGAGCCAGCAGCCACACGCACACTTGAGTCACAGTGCTCTAAGGGAGGAAGTGTACAAACTGAGAACATGAGTATTATTTGCGTGCCACCTCTCCTCTATTTCCTTCAATCCTTTCAGAGGCTTGAAACAGCTTGTTTTCTGGGGAGAGACGTGTAAAAGATCTTTTAAAAGTCCTGTTCTTTCTAATCTCTGTGACTGAGTGTTGTTTCTTTATTTGCCTCTTTCTATGCTCAGTGACTGCTAACCAAGATTGTGTAACTGGCTCAGATAAAGTGCTTGAGGTACTCATTTTTCTGCCCTTTGAACTGCCTGTTTACAGCAACATTTAGAATCTTTAAGCCTGGGCTGGACAGAGTTATCCTCCACTTTGTGCTTAGCCTAGAGTCTGCGGCCAGCCATCTCAAGTCAATGCTTGCATCAAGGGCTACCAGTTGTCACAGGCTGACATACACTATTGAAAACATGGGTGAATAGTGGCAGCTGGTTGTTTTTTGAAGTCAGATACTTTTGCTGCTGAATATTCTGTGTTTCATTTGATATCTTAGTCTGTTGTTGTGCTGGACAGATACAGGTACTGCTTCTATTCTCACTGAAGTTGGTGAGAATTTGGTTGGTGGATTCCTTAGCAGCAGCACCTTGCTGCTTTAATAAGCAAGTACTGATACAGCCCTATGTACTGAGGTTGGTCCCTAGAGGTGTTGCATGGCCAAGGAAGCAGGTGGACAGTAGGGAACCATTCTTGTTCTTTTGCTCCATCATGCAAAGCTTTTCATGGCAGAAGTGAGTGAGCACAGAAAATTTGAAGCATGCAATTCTCTTACATCCGTATCTGCTGAGATTTTTTACCTTTGAGCTCAAGCTGCACAGAGGCAATTGCTTTTTGTCACACTGTTTATATTAGTGTTAAATAATGCTGCTAAATCAGTCTGTAGAACAGCAACAAGAAAAAAGCCTCTCAGCTCTTCAGGTGCGACGCTCACAAGCTGCTGCCATCTGCTGAAGCAGGAGAGCTGCTCAAGGTGGGAACCAGTAGCAAAGCACTGTGTAGCCCTTGGTGAAAAGAGCACCACCTTCCTAAGTGAGGCCAAATTCACACTGGGAGCTGCTCTGGTGTACTGGTGCTGCATCTGCACTGCGGATGCTATGCATACAGACATACATTTTAGGAAGATCTGCAAAAGAATTCTGCAACTCTTGACTGGATCAGGATGTAACAAACTCTGAACTCCAGTTTAGTCTGAAGCAACCAGTTTAGATCTAGACTGGTGTCTGCTAGGTTTTTTATTCAGGGTATCCAGACAAAAGTAAACAGAGGAGGAGCCTACATTTTCATTGTTTATCAGAAATGTATCTCATTTGCTGTACATTCCTTTTTTAGGACATGTTATCTGTTTAAAAAAAAAAAAAGAAAAAAGAAAAGAAAAAAACAAAAAAGATAAAAAGCAAAAACAAATGTGTAGTGAAAATCTTCTGTAACTTTGGATTAAGAGGTAATTATGATCTTTTTAAAAAGAGAACTAAGTTATTTACTTTGTAAATGTGCTGATGGCATGGATCCATCTTACTGACCTCAGCATCTTTTTTTTTTTTTTTTTTTTTTTTTTTTTTTTTTTTTTTTTTAAGATTTTGGGTTTTGTTTCCAATATTAAGTTATTTTAAATTGTGGTTGAAGCAATAGAAAATTGAAATATGGATTGTGCATGACTGTGTCTTGAGTGTAAAAATATTGCAGTTTGAAACTTGGACCTAAAGTATTGCAAATAAAAGTTATAAATACCAGTGGAGAGTGTGAACTGCAGCCTTTCCTACGCTCTGTTGATACTTTCTGACAAAAAACGTCAGGGATGGATAAAGATTACCAACCTCAATCATCTGCCCTTAGAAAGACTTCATCTGTTTGTCTGTGTGAAAAACTTTCAACTTTCACCTGTGCCACCAGAACATCATGTTATGAAGCAGGATTTACTTGTCTAAGCCTGTACTTACCCTCTCCTGCTAGAGCTTCTTGTGTCTGCAGCAGCTAACAGACTCTTTGCTGCTCTGGTCTGGATAAACGCACTGAGTGCTGCAACTTCTCACTGTGTTGTATGTCTGTTTGCTCTGTATTTATTAAAAAACAAACAAAACAAAACAAAACATCCCCTCCTCATGACTGTGGTGAGTTACAGAGATGGCAGTAGTGATTGTCTGCCCCTATGAGAACCTCGTTAGTCTTTTAAACTGCTTTATAAGCTCTTATACAGCTGCTCACATAAAGCTGTGATAAGATCACCTGGCCACGTGCTCAAAGGTTAAGCAACACCAAAATTAGATGTATATGGGCCACCATGGAAACACCACTCTTGTACCTGCTGTACTGTGCAGGGCTGTACTGCATCCAGTAAATGCTCTGTCTCAGAGGGGTTTTTTGCTAGCAGTGGAGAAAGGTGAGAGGGGCAGGCTCCAGCCATGGGCACACTCCCCCAGACCTCAGCCTGGCTTCCCAGTGTCACCAGCTTGTGTTTAACTCACACCAAGACACTGATCCTAGCTACCTGTTGCCACCAGGTCTGTGAAGGTGTGTCCCAGCTCTGCTGAGTCTGCACTTACCTCCAGGCCCTCAAAGGTCTCCAGGTTTCTGGTCTCCAGAAACATTCAGCAAGCATCAAGGAATGGCAGTGGGTGCCATTTTTCCACAGGAGGAAATTCAATAACACACCTTTGCTTTATCTGCGTTTCCATGTCAGACGCCATGCTGTCAGACTGCCCCTCTGCTGCCATCTGTCACATAGCAACAATATAACAGGATACTGGTGGGAAGGTTCAGCCTTTACGGCTGTACTGCCAACATCTGCCTCTGACACTGCAGACCAGCATCACAAAATAGGAGGTATTGCTTTTGGAGCACTGTGTGTGTGTGTATAAATAAATAAAATACATTATATACTACAGTATATTTTCTATATATTGTACAAATGTGTACAGAAACCATTATGTTGCTGTGTAATACCCGTTTACAGAATCACAGAATCACCAAGGTTGGAAAAGACCTACAAGATCCTCCAGTCCAACCCATCACCAATAGCTCTCACTACACCATGTCCGTCAACACAACGTCCAAACGTTCCCTGAACACTTCCAGGGTTGGTGACTCCACCACCCCCCCTGGGCAGCCCATTCCAGTGCCTGACCGCTCTTTCAGAGAAGTAGTATTTCCTAACGTCCAGCCTAAATCTCCCCTGGTGCAGCTTGAAGCCATTCCCTCTAGTTCTATCACCAGTTACACGAGAGAAGAAGCCGACCCCCAGCTCACTACAACCTCCCTTCATGGAGTTATAAGAGCAATGAGGTCTCCCCTGAGCCTCCTCCAGATTGAACAATCCCAGCTCCTTCAGCTGCTCCTCATAAGCCCTGTGCTCCAGACCCCTCACCAGTTTTGTTGCCCTTTGAACCCACTCCAGGGCCTTAATGTCTTTCTTGCAGTGAGGGGCGCAAAACTGGACACAGCACTCGAGATGAGGCTTCACCAGAGCTCAGTACAGGGGGACAATCGCTGCCCTGTTCCTGCTGGCAACACCGTTCCTCATGCCAGGATGCCAATGGCCTTCTTGGCCACCTGGGCACACCGCTGGCTCATGTTCAGCCCAGCATCAATCGACACCCCCAGGTCCATTTCCTCTATGCAGTCTTCCAGCCTCTCTGCCCCAAGCCTGTAGCGTTGCCTGGCGTTGTTGTTGTGGCCATAGCGCAGGACTCAGCATTTGGCCTTATTGAACCTCATCCCATTGGCTTCAGCCCAGCCATCCAGCCTGTGCAGATCCCTCTGCAGGCCTCGCTACCCCCAGGCAGATCCACACTTCCAGCCAACTTGGTGTCATCTGTGAACTTGCTGAGGGTGCGCTCAGCACCAACCTCTGGGGAACACCACTGGTGACTGTCACCAGCTGGATTTAACTGCATTCACCACCACTCTTTGAGCCCTCCAGCCAGCTCCTCATCCAGCCAAGAATGCACCTGCCCAAGCCACGGGCTGCCAGCTTCTGCAGGATAATACTGTAGTTCCCTGAATCCTCCTTACAACTCTTCTTGTAGATAGGAGTCACACTGGCAAGCCTTTAGCCTTCTGGGACCTCACCAGTCAACAAGGAACGCTGATAGATAATGGAAATGCCTATCACCTCCACCAGTTCCCTCAGCACTCTCAGGTGAATCTCATCCAGCCCTATGCATTTGGAGCAGTCCAGTTTCCATCATACATGTATGTTTATGTATATATATATATATATATATATATATATATACACACACACATACACGCAACTATAAATCACTGTATTTTGTGCATGTAATTAGATAGAACATAAATGCATATAAATTGCTAAAAAGATACATATAATGTGTTTGCGCAACTGTGTATTCACACAGATGTATGAAGAGTGCATTTCTATATATACCCAATATATTTGAAGGTATCGAGCATATGCTATAGAGTTATATGCATAAATTATCATATATAACATCCATATATACCACACTCTCTCTGCAAAACGCTCCCTCTCTAGCCAACTACATATAATATAGTATTTAGCTTATACATTGTGTATATAAAGTCCCTTCTATAAATATGAATCACGCTGTTTATACACATTTATAGTACATGATCTACAATATAAACTATATACTATACATACTTTATGTGTATATATATGTACATGTACACTCACACAGAGCACCTCTCTGCTTATACACACACAACACACATACATACACAGAAGTGTCCTCTTTCTCATACAGAGTCAAAGAATCATTCAGGCTGGAAAAGACCTCTGAGATCACTGAGTCCCAGTGCCTGCCTATCCTGACGTGCCACTAACCACATCCCTCAGTGCCATGCTGACCCCCTTCTTGAACACCTCCTCGCATGCTGACCCCACCACCTCCCTGCACAGCCTGTGCCAGTGCAGCACCACTCTTTCCAAGAAACTTTTTCCTAAAGCATGAACCTCCCTCAGTGCCAATTAATATATGTATATATTTTATATATGTATCTGCACACACAGATACCTACAGTGTAAGCATGTGTAGAGCTATGTACACATACACAACTACACATACATACACATACATACCATCCTCAATCCATCATCTATACGGGCATTTATGTAAAGAGCTGTGTGTAGGTACATATGTAAAAGATACACAGGATGAGATCTGAGACAAAAACCTAACGCTGCGTATTATCTATGTATACCTACATATGTCAGTCACGCAAGAGACGCTGAAATGCACTCTGTGTACGTTACATAGGACACAGTGTATGTATTTGTGTCTATGGGTACATACATACATACGTATAGAAAAACACAAATGCAGACTCATCACTCCCTCTCTAGTCATCTATGTGGAGTTCTAGCATGTATTTTATATATGTATATTGGTGCCTACACACACAAACAGTGGTTTTAATGTATATAAGAATATATATTGATATAATCTATACGTAATAAAAATACAGGAGGAGATAGTGAGTGTTCCATCACTAACACACTCACTAGCCATCCAACTTTTTTAAATATAGGTGAGCATGTACATATATTTTTAAGCTTTTAAAAACATACATACACACACAGGCATATAGCTCCTTACATAACTTTATAACACTGCTGTCTACATTAACAGACATCTACATAGACACAGATCTCACACAACTACAAACTCTCTCTATATACTGAACATCTATAAGTGCACATGTACACACACGTACACACGACCAGGAGCTCTGCACGCGTGTTCTCACCTGAGTCGCACCCACCAAACGCGCCATGAAGTCCCCAAGCGCCACGTGCCAGGCCGACAGGTAAGATGGCGGCCGCAGCGCCGCCTGCGGGGGACGGCGCGGAATGGCGGCACGCGGGAGCCCCTCACCACAGCCTGAGGCGATCCGCGCGCGGCTCGAGCGCCGCCATGCGGCCGCGCGCCCAAGACGGAGCTGCGGGCGGTAACGGCGTGGAGCAGCTGCGCGGGGAACAGAGGCGTGCGGGGATCTGCGCGTCTTTCTCTCCCCCCGTCCCCAAACTGACTGAGGGCGGTTAGGGTCACGCCGAAGTGATTTTTCTTTTATCTGAAACAAGAATGTTTCATTGCAGAAATTATTCAAGGGGGTTATATTTTGTTAGCCTTTTATTTAGGTTGCTTCGTATTGAAAAAATAAAGGTTGAAATTTGAAATAAAATATTTGTCAGACTTGTTTTAATGTGGGGATTTGCGGGGGACCGAAGCCGGCACACACACCCAGGCAGTTACCGTGAAACAGAACATTTTCCCACAAGGTATGGCTGAACACTGACAAACACCGCCGGGCTCTGGTAGCGTTTGAGCAGGGAAAGCCGCCTGGCCCAGCTGGGTGCTGTCTGCCAGGAACCCTCTTCGGGCTGTGCTCTGACCCCAGTCAATCAGCCAGATCAGCCAACGCCTCTTTACTGCACCCATCTCAGAAGAAAGAGTTCTGCAAAATTGTCTGAAAAGGGGATTATGCAACGAAACCAACTCTGCTCTCCCCAGGTGCTGCTGCCTGCGATCCTCAACAGCTCTGCAGCCCTGCTGCTCTGCCTGTGCAGGCGAGGTGTGTCTGATGGGCTGCTAGGAGGCAGAGCTATAGTGAATAAAATAGTGCATGAGGAAAAGTAACATAAACAGGTCAGCCCAGACTGAGTGGCAGCTCGCTGTGTATCTGAGCTCTGGTCTGTATGAGTTGCATGATTTTTTAAAAGAAATGCACCTCACAGTCATATCTGAGAGTAAGCAACTCTAAAGCCATGAGTTTACAGAGAAGTTATACTTGCCTCTGGGTGCAGCTCACATCTGACAAATGCTCTGCGTGCAAAATGGCTTGAGCCCAAGCTATTTAAAAAATAGTTGGATTTAGGTACTTGGTACAGCAGCTAAGCTGATGGCAGCATAACATCCTTCATAGCTTTATATTCCAGCCCTAACATGTCAGACAAATCTTTTTCCTCCCACAGCATTGATCCTTTTGGATGCCCCAAGCAGACTGACTTACAAACCTTTTTTGAAAACATTAACTCCACCAAGGGCCATTTTATAAGTTATAAACATTGCACAAAATGGCTGAAGTAGTTATGAGGTACACAGAAATAGAAGCTTCCTGGCTGTACAGAAGGTAGAATAGTAAGCCTTTAGCTTCACTTTCAAGACCATAATTTGCAACCATACAAAATCCATTTCTGAGATGTCTGACACAGTAAGCCTCTTTTACACTGCCAGAATCACTGCATAGCTTGACAACTTGAAATGTCTGCTATGAAGGAGCCCTACTGACAGGCTATATGCAGAAGTTAAAAGGAAGTTTGTACAAGGAACCTTGCTGTAAGGAAAATACGAACAATACTTGACCTCCATCACACCCAAGTTAAAGTTTCTCAAAGATGTGAGCTCTATCAGCAATAAACCAATGCAAAATTTCCAAAGAAAAAAACCTGGTACCTGCTATGTCATGGCATCTTTGTTTTACAGACCCATTCCTGTCATAAACTAATTTTCTCCTCTTTCATTCTGGTGTTGCTCATCACACCTAATGAGGCAAAGGGAGCATTCTTTCATTCTAGCATAAAGTAGATTAATCAAAACCTCCTTAGTGAGGTGGCTTCCATAATTGAGTTTGTCCTCCAGGCAAAGCCACAGCTGAACTGTGAGATGCCCATCTCTTGGCCAAAGATATCAACTTGTGAATCAGCTTGGGGTGGACAACAGGAAAATACAACGAGAGCCTTTATGCAGGGAAAGCTATCACTCCAAGACCTGCCCCTCTATTTTAATGTTGCCATGGCACGTCTGGTCTTAAGTCGTATTACTGAAATCCTTGAGTAACAATGCTTTAGCCAAGGAACAGAAATATCTTTATCAATAAGAGTGAAATTAATTAAAAAAAAAATCAGTATTAGGGAAAAAAATTCCAATCAAAGCTCAAAAAACTCCCCCTCCCAAGGGGAGTCTAGCAGTGAACAAGGACATCAGGCACGTGAGTCCATCTTGTCCTTGCCAGCATGCCAGCCTGCTGGCACGCGGCTGTGGAGATACAGCTATTCCCACCTGCCTGCTGGGAACATGCAATGATCTGTGAGAACAGTCATGTCTGCTTCCAGCTTACATGTCACGAGCTACTGAAGGATGCTGCTGGGGGAGATGGCTATGAGCTCATGTCTTAATGAGCTCATCTGCTGACAGTTAGTTTGGCACCTTTTCTACTGCTTGCTGTATGATGAACATATATATATATATGCATTTTTTTTTCCCTTTAAAAGCCTCCCCTCCCCATTATCCAAAATAATGGAGAGTTTTAGAGAGCTTTTTCTTTTTAAAGCAATTGTGAGTATGTACATGAAACCTTTGCTTACAAGTCATTCACACAGAAAGCACAGACAAGCCCTCCTGCTGCGAGGTGACAGCTCTGTCTGGCTCTGCAGGGCTTTGGTATTCATAGCTCTGCGAGGTCATCACTGGAAAAAACCTTGACGGTGATGTGACCTGGCACCTCCTCGGCTTCTTGGCTGCCCCTCCCTCGAAGTTGCAGAGTCTGCTGTTCTCTGGGGTCACTGGGTGAAGCTGCCAGCAGCGCCTGTCCAAGGAACTGGTCACACAAGATGTTGCTGTTCCAGACCTAGAGACAAAGGGACAGAAATAACCCCAACTGAAGCAGTGCTTCTCTTTCACACTCTACTCAAAAAGGTTGTGCTGGAGGAGGGTCATTCCTATTAACCCCTCAGAAGAGCAGTGAGGAGGGGGCATACATCTAAATTTAGCTAATTGTCTAGCAAGCAAGTGGGAGATTCTGGATTTGCATGCTCATTTACATATGTTATGCAAATAAGGAGCTAAATGCAGCTTTTTACTTTCTAGGTCAAAGCCCACCTAGAAGAGGAATGAAAATTAGCAGTTTGAGTTTATCAGCAGTAAAAACCTACGTGCAGTCAGCTTGTTTGTGCCACTCTGCCGGCTTGCGCTCACCTCCTGCTCTCTAGCAGTGCTCTTCCTGTGACTGTTAGAGCCAGATCCCCTCTGCTCAGAGTGCTCCCTAAGTAACAGCAGTTGCTGTTCAATGGAAAAGATCTGGGCTAGAGAATCAGAATTAGTGGAGCAGCTGAACAGTGTCAAACATAGCCCAGTAAGGGAAGCAGTTCTTGCACTTGTCTTGTCTTTTCTATCCCCTGTCCTTGGCAGCTCACTCAGTGTCGTTTACCTTACCTGGACAATGATGGGACTGTCGATGTTTTTCCTGTAGAAGATGACTTGTGTGTCGAAAGTCGCCCTGGTAGTATTGTGTTGTACAGAGGAGCGCACCTTTTGGTTCTCACACTTGATGAGCACATAGGGATCTGCTCCTGAAACACAGCCGTTAGATCACAGAATAGTAGCTGAGACCTGCCCAGAAACCCAGCAGGAGCCATGTCCTCCTTTGCCTGGCAGCACAACTGCTAGTGCCATGGGAACAGGGCACCAGAGTACACCACATCCACTGCTAGCTCCCTGTAACAGGCAGAAGTGAAATACCTCATTCTTGATGAGTAACAACCGAATGCTCAGAACTAGAAGTTGAACACCGTTTGCCTTGAAACCAGCCAACTCTTTGACTGGGATTGTCATCTTCCCATATCCCTTTACTGTACACATCCTCATTTAACACAAAGTCTTCCAAGTGAAACACTACACTTCCCAGCACTGCTCGAGACACGAGAGACAAAATGCATCCATGTGTATGTAATCTGATATGTGGTTCAGGGCTACAGGGCAAAAATGGAAGGTTAAAGCTGTTCATCCTCCACAGTTCACTGAACACATATCTCAGTGCCCAGCTTTACAGTGCCTAGGTTGAAAATGCTGCCTACCACATTCTGATATGAGTTGTATATTAGTTTTAGGAGGTAATTTTCATGAAGCAGTTTCCCTTGTAGAAAACAAAATATTGTCAGAACACACAAGAGCATGATGCTTTCAACAAAATTTTCTGTAGGAAGCTGTCAAAGCAAGTCCTCCGCAGTTCCTGATTTCATTCCTGTGAATCTGATAGAATTTCTTTGGTTCTATTATTTTGATCTCTGTTATTTTAAAGTTTAAATTATTGTCATATAATTCTTCCCAATTAATAACTTACATTACGCTTTAATCATACATAACCCACGGAGATGATCAACATTTCACAAATATGTTACAGTTCCTACATTTCACATTTTCACTTTGATATAAACATTGATATTTTCTTTTCATTCCAGTAGGGAGCAAGAATTGCTTTGAGGAAAAAAAAAAAGAAAAAAAATCTGTCTTTATCCTGGAATGGGACAGACCACTCCACTTTACTTTTAATTAAAAGCAAGTGCTACATTTTTCTGTATTTCAATGCAAGTATTTCTATCTATTCTTAGTGTTAATTGCAGCATATCTATTTTTTCAGCCCCTTCTACTTTTGCAACACATATTTTAAATAAGCCCACTGAATGTGCATAAGTGTAATTCAGATACACGATCATTTCTTACGCACATTTTGACCATCTACCTGAAAGAGCCACTACTCGAATGACAGTCATAAGGCAGCAACATTTTAGGGCAGCTTTCACTTTTAAATAATTCATACCCAGCTTAGTTTTCCTCAAACATATCACTCAAACACCTCACACAAACAAACCACATAGCTGCTACATCCAAAACAGAAGGAATTCCTTACACTGACGAGAAAGATTTTTCCGTACGCTGCACTGCGATTACATCTGGCCAGACATGTAGCAGCCCGTTACCCTGACAACATATCACACTTTCTACAGCAGGTACCAATGTATTGGCTTCTTTGGGAGGCAATTACTTTCTGTGTCACTGAAGGTGTGGATTTAGCTCTGGGGCACGAGGCAGCACCATGCTATGCACTAGTGATGGAAGGGCTCCACCATTCGCTGAGAGATTTGGAAAATGAACCTGAATAAAATGGGGTCTTGCATGAAACAGCCATAGGCTACAAGCAAAGCAACATCTGATCATTAACTGAAATCAAGAGATACAGGGCATAAGAGGTGGTGGGGAAAGAACATAGAAATTTAAGAGTTAACAGGCGAATTTGCTGGATTGCAGAACTGTTAATGAAGAGACTAGCTAAGTCAATGGAAAAGGAAAGTTAACATTTAAAAGAAACATTAAAATTCTCAGAATCAGATAGAAAAAAAATAGGAAGGCAGAAGACAGACATTAAAAGTAATTGCACAGCATGACCTCACGATTGCATTACTGAACTGCCATTCATATCATAGAATGGGACAGGGCTGCCCCCAACCAAATCAGGCTGCCTAGTCCTCCACGCAACCTGGCCTTGAAAACCTTGAGGGATGGGGCAGGAAGAATGGCTTTAAGTCTAGAAGAAAAGAAAGAACTGGGAGAGCTGCATATGTGGAATGAAACTAGAAATGTTCTCAGCTACCATGGGCCCGGGTGTCTGCAGCACTAGCCTGGTTTATGTGCAGTACAGTGACAATGCAGAAAGGGCTACTAATGTGGAAAAGAAAATATCCTAGCATTCACTACAAGTTGGGAAGGAGAACAACTTGAGCTTCTATTCTGGTAGTGGAAGAGGTTCAGTTCTCAATCATATATATGATTCAAGCTTTCCTGTGCTTTGCCTGGATATTTATCAGCTGTTTTTGCCCTCTCCTTCCATTTCTTGATCTACTCCCAGGGCATCTGCCATTAAAGGCACCAGATACGCTCCTTACCAGGGATATTGTATATCATATACCTAGTTTAGAAAAGAAATGGTGAAAGGCCATTAAACATGTGAATTCAGCATGGAATTCCAGTGGAAGGGCTTAAGTAAAGATGACTTTTTCCAGAAGATGAGCTGTTAAGAAAAGAGTGCGATAGACAGTAGGGAGAGCAGTTTTTAAAACAGACTTGGGAATGACAGGCAGACTGAAATCCAAGCACACAGCACTTCCCCATCTTCTTGCAAACTGCCACTTTACTTGGCTCCCAAATAGCTGGATCAGCTTCAGCACAAGCTAACTCAGAGTGAGGTACTTCCAAGAGAAGCAGCCAATATATGTTCAGAACTAGATTCATCTGCTAATCTAGCAGCAAACCATCCATTACTTTTTCCTGACAGGACAATGGATTAAAGACAGCAGCAAGGAAGAGCTTTTAAATAAACATTTATAACAGAGATTAAACAACCTTCTTCTGTCGGGGGACAGGGTTCTGATGACAAGCAGCTTATGAGCCAGGCTGGGAGTGCACTTGCTATGCAGTCTTCATTCTCTTCCAGTTTTGCTTAAGTAGTTTCTCAGAAATTTGTGCTAAGCCCAACTCTCATATGACAGCGAGGGGCTGATGTGATGAATAGCACATTCAAATCTAAAATCACTCTAAGCAAGATGTATCAAAAAAAAGGTACCTCTGTACAGAGTCCTCTTAGTTTCCACATCCCCTTACACCGGTTCAGAGTATAGAGATACTCTGATGTTTTCAGGACATGGTTTGTCACAGAGAAGTAATAAAATGCCTCAGTTCTCAGAAGCTTCAGAAAGAATAATATAATCCTTCATGATCATCCAGTTCTGCATTCTCTGTCTGCTAAAGGATGGTAGTGATGCTTTACTCAAACCAGGCAGGCAAACTGGCCAAGGGATATATAGCTAACTGATGACAGAGACTGAACAGAAGGAAATAGCAGAGCTGAGATGCAAATACACAGGTAGACGAAGAAGTCCGGAAACCCGTGTAAAATGCAATGGGACAATCAGACACAGCAGCTCACATGGAAACAAGTTACCATCAATATCTGCACCAAAAAATGAGTAACAGTAACGTGTGCATAAGGCTCTCTTAGCAGCATACACAGTCACTTAATCTACCTGTTTCCTATGCAAGTAAACATTGATTGTGTCTAACCTGAAGGGAAACTTCTACTTGTCTCTCCATATGGAAACTGCCATGTGGCATTTTGTGTCAGCTCACAGTATTGATTATACAAGAGGTTGCTGCTGACTCTTAATTCTGGTTCACACTAGGAAATGGAAATACTCCGGGAGTGGTGGGCAAGACTTACTTTGGTAACTACCCATGTGGCTGAGGTCTAAACTCAATTCTGGGACATATGATTTGACATCCTCAAGCAGACACCTCTTTTTTGATTGGTTGGCTACTATTTCTCCTTGAAATATGGGAAACAGAACAGACATGGATCTAGAGAAGCTACAGAGAGATGGAAGATGCCAAATAGATGAGAGATGACAATTTCTTCTGCACAATATTAGAAAACAATCTCAGAATACATTAACTCATTACTTTTTAGTGTATATTTACAATTCACATGTGCACTGTGTTTCAAGGAATTTCTGTATTCAAATATTATAATGTACAAAAAAAGATCCCAACCCAAAGGTGAGAAACGCGTGCCATGTCCTACTTTTTGTCTTACTAAAAATGGAATCCAGTATCAATCAGAAACTTTGCAGACTTCCCCACAGGACACCCTCAGAAGGCAGGATGCAGTTGTTGATGTTATACTTGTCACTGCACAGCTTAGTTTTAATGTATAGCACAAATGTGCATGTTTGACTTAATGATTTTTTATTTATGCTCTTGATCTACTCCATTTCTCTAAAGCTGCCATAATATGTGGCAACTATAAGATAATCTATGAATGTATCCTGTGAGTTAGAGAATCTTATAGGAAAAACAATGCTGATAAAGAAAGATTCAAATAGATTTTCACAGCAGAATTCAAGGTAACAGGGAATGCTGATGGAAAGAATGATTTCAAGCCTTCCTTCAGTGCCCTACCTATGAATGGTACTGCAGGCTGATTTGGTGCTGCAGGCTGAAAAGGGACAAAAGGCTTTTGCCAAAATCTTTGTGTTGACACAAAAGGAAAATATTTTTTACATTTTTGGTGACATTTTATTCAAAGGCAAACAATAAGACTCATTTAGGCTTTTGTGTTCAGATTTTGCTTATGTTTAAACAAATTTTGTGAGCCCATTTCCTATATACAGTTCTTCCCACAATAGTGTACATTTTCACTTTTGTCAGGGCAGTTACGAGCCCAGTTCTGGGTGCTGAAATCAAAATGGCAGATATTTCTGCTCAACCTGGATATGTGTGGTAGCACTGGGTCCTAGCAGTATTTTGGGCTGTACTATGGAGTATCTATTACACATCAGTTTTATGTTCCATTTGTATATTCCTGAGGCCTGTGTCACAATGCACCAACTGACAATACTCTCTGAGCTGAAGCGTGCTCTTTGGCAGCTGCAGGCAATTGTTTTTAATGATCTTATCAAGATTGTAATTGTGCTAAGGATTGTGAAATGCTAAGGGTGGAGAATTGGCTTTCATTACTTTATTGCAGGGAATGTTATAGAAAAATGTCTAAGGAATTTTAAATGGAGGGAAAAAAGCCTTAAAGATGGAAATGTCCTCCACGGGGCAAGCACAACAACATACTCCCTCTTTTCAAAGAACTGCTTTGCTATTTCTGTCACTTGTAGCCCCCTCATTTATCTCATCCAAGCATCCTGCCTTTCTGAGAACATGGAGCCATACTGCTTATTTGACCGAGGTGTCTGTAGCTCATCTTTTTCAAGAGAAGTAACAAGTCAAATGAACTGAAGCAATGCCATACATTTCTTCCCTTCAGCATTCATATCCCCTGAAGAGACAACCAGAGTTAACAGAAAGGGACCTGCACAGTAAAAAGTAGATTTACCCACTGCTCAATGGGCACAAGGACCAACTATGAAAAGGGAACAAAATTGGAGCCGGCTAGTGGGAGAAATCTTACAGTTGTTCCAGAAGTCTCAGTACTGAAGGTCTAACAATTTCTTTACCACAAAGCGTTAAAGAAATTGAGTTTCACACCTTAAAGTAAAGAAAGTTGAAGAGTTATCCAGAACAAACAGCTGATGCTTCACCAGCCTGTTCCAAGTTCACTGTATTATCTCTGCTCATTTACTTTCTCTCCTCCCAAGACTTAGTGCTGGTCTTCTATTCCACTGGTCATGGAAAGTGAAGGATGACAGATGAAGTATAGGAGTAGAAAATTAGGAAGTAAATGACAACTGGATGTATTTCCTAATTAACTGCCAACATCAGGTACCAGAAAGACATTTATGCGTCGCTGTTTCAGGACACTTCCTTCAATGTGTAGGCACACAGCCTTGTACTCGTAATTTAACCTCTCCCCCCTGTAGCGTACTTAGCAAAACACCATATTTCTTCTCCTGAAGTGCTATTAAACCTGTGGTAACGAAGAGCAAAGTGTTCTGGCAGCTATGAATGATATCACTGAGGTAAGTGTAATACACCACATGTGTAGTCATGTGTGTTACTCAACAGTCTCCCTGGATTTTTCCATTCAGAAAACAGATACCCCTGAAAAGTTAATTTCTTACTAATCCCTACAAAAAGCTTCTGGAGAGAGTCTGGCTACTACAGTCCATCTGCACCAGGATAGATGACACATGACTCTTGCCAGTTTACATCATCTTATTCATCTGAGCTCTCCTTTTGAACAGATCTTAAAATGTGTTGGAAAAAAAAACAACCCAATTTCTTTGGATAATTTCTGACTGGTTACATGTCAACTTAGCTCTGCTCTGGAGGACTGAAGAAGCCCTTTCCATTCTTCCAGGCTTGTTTTACACTTACCACCTGATCCATCTTGCTCCTGTAAGCCTTCTGCAGAGTGGATTTTGATTTGGGTGATTCTGCGTGGATAGCCACAAAGAAGACTCCAACATGTCATTTCAGGCTTATCTGCTGTCAGCTCTCTGAAAAATCAAGGCAAAGCAATTGCAGCAATGAATTTCAAGCAGATTATCAATGGTTTTGAATTGTTGGCCTTTTCTGAACTTGACATTTGTTGCAAATTTGTGGTACAGACTTGCAGAAGTAAAAACAAAGCAAACCACACTAAATGTATTTCATCTCTTGTATGACAGCAAAACAAAAGTGGTAGGAATTTTTTTTTTTTTTAAACAAAAGTAATGTCAAAACAAGACAAAAATTCATTGGGCCTCGTTCTACTAAGAACTAGTTTTGCTCTCACAGATAACCACTAGTTTCAAATGAGATTGGTTAAAGACAGTATCAGCTGTACAGACAAGTACCAATATTCAGCTTTCTGCACCAAAACTTAAGGCAACTACAGAAGCCAGATTAAAAGATTCAGAGTTCCAGTTGTTCTTAAGTCATCAAGCAAAAATGTCCGGAGCACAAACAAAAGCCAGTAGACCACCTGGAGATTCTTGGAGGTGACTCAGGCTGTCTTGAAGGACATCTTCTGGAGTTCTGAAGTGATACATGCTAGTGAGTCAACAATATTTGAGGGCAACCAGGCAACGATTTTCAGGAAGGTACAGCCAGTACAGGCAAGGGAAGATCTCATGCAACTGTGAGTGCAAGACTACCTGAGCTTTGACGGCACATCAGTGAAGAGTCTCAGGATAAAATCTGTAGCGATGCCAGGAAGATATGTAGTTGGGATAAGGATGTAACGGCCTTGCTTAAGGGTCTTCTTCAAGAACACATTGCGTGTATTGATGTATGGAGATGTGGCTACTCTCTCCTGCACAGTCAGCTTGTGTAGTCGATAGCTTCTGTTATCTTCTACCTACAACCACAGAGCAATATAAAGGTTAGCAAGGAAGAATATCAGAGACAGCAGGCAGGATTTTCCCTGCATATCATGCAGCCTTTCACGGGCAGAAAAAACACTGGTTTGTCACAGTTCACTCACTGTAGTTGTGACACAGACTCCTGACAGCCAACTCAGTGCTCCCAATGCTAGCCCACACTGGCTCCCAAGCAGTGCTGCTTTGCACTCCACATATACATGTACTCATACATCCCTAAGTGGAGGTGATAGTTTGAGACTGGCAGACACATTTGTCCACTAACAGACATTATGCTACTGCAGAACTTTGAATATTTGCAGAGATGCATGCACACTCCAAGGGCATCAACTGCTAAGCTACACTGCCATCTTAGGTGAGGATGAGATTATCTGCCTGCTTTCTATAGCATGCTGTACTCTGCACGTGAGATACAGCCTTTCAGTCTTATATTGCAAACTCTCAATCCAGGGCACACGAACAGATGCACACAGCCATATTTACATTGTCCTTCCCTGAATAATTAAAAAAAAAAAAAAAGCTAGAGAATTATCATTTATATTTTGTTTTGTGAAGCTGTGCTTAAATATTAACACTCTTCAGGCAACTAATGTTTGCCACAGCACAGTTAAAACATAAATCTATTCTCCTGTGAGTGATCACAGCCCTGCATTCGTTTCTGGTATTTCTCTTTTGTCTTCTGATAATTTACAGCATGGTCTTCGGAAGGCCCATAGCTGTATTAACAAATCTGGTGGTTTCCAACTTTTCCAAAATAGAAAATTACTGAACAGAAATAAAAGACAGAGCATTGACATGTTTCTGAAGATGCAATTTCTTTTCCAAGCCTTCCTAGCAATCAGACATGAGCAAGGCATGGGGAGATTATGCTACTTTCTAGATTGACACTTTTCAATACATTTGGTAAGCAGGTGGTTGTCAAACATACAGGTGTGATATAGATGCCAACAACTGTGACTGACTGTTAAAAACTGGCTATTTTTGAAGTAGGGCCATAGCCTGAGTGCAGCCCCACTAGTTATAGCAAGGGATTATAAAATAATCCCTCTCCTCAGTGAAAAAGATGCATAGCTGTTTCTCTTTCTTTCCTCCTTCTGCTTTTAGTCCTTGTGTTTTTGTTTTACAGTTTGCCCTAAGAGTGTAATTAAATTACTGTTTGGGATCCCTTTGGCTTCTTTTCACATGTTCTCATTTCCTACTCACTACTCCAGCTATTGAAATCGCTCTTGACACTTTTGACTTGTCTAAGTGGGAAAAGAAAAACTGCAGACTTTCAGAACTCATTCACTTGGCTGTATTTGCTTGAATAGAGGTAGGATTCTCCAGTGAGACAAAGAAATAAAACCTCCATGTTTCAAGCATTAGTACATTTTTCTGCGAAAAAACAATCTGTCTCTCCAAAGTTTGGAATAATGAAAAACATTTCGAATTCTTTTGCAGTAGGTAATAATGACTTACGCTCCTTCAGTTCAAATAGAGTTTGCACTGAACTAAATTCAGTGCAGTTCAAACAGTCTGTCTAATGTCAGCTGTAGTGAGTGAACGCACACAGAACTTGTGGAGAGCCAGATCCCTCTGTGATAGTCATGCCTCTATCTGCCAAAGGTTTCATTTGCCAGAATGAAGCGAGGTTTCAGAACAAACTCTGAACCAGTTGTGCCTACCTTGAAGATTTCAAAACCAATGATGATGTTGTCTCCTTTCCCTACTTTTTTGCTCCTGCGCCGATCCTCCTGTTGTAATGAGATCAACACTTTGTCTTCTGTCTTCTTAACATCAAAGATGTACTAAGTAAGAGAGAGGACAGTAAGCTGATAAAAAAGCCTTATTAGACAGAGGATAAAGCTATCACTGAGGAAATGGATGCATAAAAAGGAGGGAACTGAAAACACATTTGAGGGTAGGAGGAAAGTTATGCATAACACTTTCTCAGCAATTTACATCTGAAAATCAATACTAATTAAAAATAAAAACACAAAAAAACACACACAAGCACACATATAAAAAAAAAAAAAAGCAGGTAAATTGCCTAACAGGGCAGCATGAGACTGTTAAAAAATAACTGTTGAGGCAGCAGAAGGGAAGAGCCACTCTGAAACTTTCATTTAGAAATATGTAAATCAGGAGTGAGATAAAAAAATAAACCAATAGATTTCAGATAGGGTCTATGTTCACTTTAGATTATTCTCTTAAGCTGAGTTATCTAAACAGGGCCAGTAAGTTTCAAATATCATCTTCATACAGGACCTGCAAAGGAAGGTACCTTCCAAATGTTAATTTTTTTCTACGCTTGCATCTACAATTTCTATTTAATATAAGAATGACAGGAATGTTAATTATAGTATTTCTCAGATTTTCTGAAAGCCTTAGGAGCACACAGTTAAAAGGACTAAGAAGGCCTCCTGCATCTTTAACATGCAAATCTTTTATCCAGACTGTTTAAACTTGAATTGACCTGGGTTTAAAACCAATCAAAGCAAATTATTTCAGGCTTAGGCAGCAATTCCTAGCTCAATAAACGATTCTTGAATTGAATACAGCACTAAAGCAATTCTACCAGATCAGTTCAAAAGTGAATCTGTGGGCTTTATGCAGATGAAAAACATCCGGTGGGTGTTTCCATATATGATAAAGAATTTAACACTCAAAGTATCTCACTCTGGATTTTATTTCTTTCTTTCTGCATATAAAAATATGCAGAGACGTGCAGTCAGACACATTTTTATTCTTATTCCTTCTGAACTGCAGACAGTGTTATACTGTCAGACAGGCTAGGGTGTCCTTGAGCAAATAGAGGTGTGGAAGGGGAGCTTTAAGAGTGCAAGAGAGCTCTCTTGGACTGATGAGAGGTGTGCAACTGCAGTGATCTTTGAACTGAAGATATTTCAGCTGTCCTAATAGGTACCAACCTGAAAACCAGCAGGTGGCTGTAGGGGTGCCTACATACTTGGCGGCTTAAATTCACTTACTTTAATGGAACTGGAAGTGTCAAAGCCCCCCTCGATACAGATGAACCTCACAAGAGGTTTCAGTGTCAAGCAGTGAGAGGGAGAACAGAGCGTCTCTCCAGATTGCAGTAGTATGTGCCATAGTAACTGATGACAGCCCTAAGCTAACATAAATGTGCTTCAGCACTGCCATTAAGAGACTTTTAATTAACTAGCCTAGAGGCAACTGGAATAAGAACTTCCATTACATCGGGCATTGCACTCAACCATGACAATTATACTTTGTTCTCTGCTAAACACAAGTAGGCCCAGACAAGTACATGGAATACATTCAGATTAATACATGGGGATATCTGAATAAAATCACCTTCTAGAAAGGAGGCACTGACAATCAGAGGAGTGAAGAACTGCTTCTCCATCTGCTTCAAAAACTCTTAAGTGGATATACTTCAAACTGTGCAAAGTAGAGACTCTCACCTGGGGATTCTGAAGGAAGGTCTCTGTGTTATCAAAGCATCCGCCACAGCGATTTAGCAGGGGCTCTGAATTCTTTGCCCAAGCCCCATGCAGCATTTTTGTCTCCCAGGTCTTGTGGATACTGAAGTAGGAGGTATTTACAATCCGGCAGATGTCCACATCAGTGAAATTCTTACACCAGTCCTCAAATGTCATCCTGTTCCACAGGACACCAGGAAAATCATGGTTTATTTGAAAGTAAACACTGCTATTCACCCACAGAGCCACAATAACACATGACATCTTCCAGTAATTTAACTGCAGGCATTGTTTAGCTTCCAGAGGACAGAATCACCAGAAACCTCTCCACGTGGAAATACCCATGAAGCCACAATCACACTATCTTAGAATTTCACTTAAAAAACTATCACCTCAGAGCATTAAGCCAAAATGACCAGTTGTATCTACCAGGCTGGATTTGATAACTTCAGTTTTTGCAAAGAGAAAGGAGATCACCTGCAATCAAAGCTGAATAAAAAATCCACTCCTCCAGAACACAATTATGGTCCTTGTTACATCTGTTCATGAACAAGATTAAAACCTAAATGCTCTGGATGTAGTTTTTCATAGCTTCTCAATGCTGTAACCTCCATCTGCCATGGTAACAGGCTGGATCTCAGGACAGTTTGAAAATATTTCTCCTTTTTTGCACAAGAGAACGGGTTGGTATCTCTGGACTACCATAATGTACTGGCCCACTAATGCTCTGGGACCAAATCCTACAGGCAGCTTCTGTTTGCCAGTTCTGACAAAGTACAGAAGATTTTCCATACTGAGCCCTACTAGCATATGTGATGCAGTACTGATGATCAACTGAAGAAGCTGCTGGACTGCCTGACTGGATCTGAGTTTTAAGCTGGACTCAAGCAATTTGAGTTCTACAGATTCTGTAGAAAATGGACACTTCCTGTCCTTGCGCTGGAAAAAACTGACCAGCACCAAAATTCATTTGCTGCAACTGCATTTACTGGCACCTTGGACTTAAAAATCCTACAAATAGACTCAGTAGTCACTAACCAAAACTGACAGCGTGTTCAATATTTGGTGTTCTGTCATGTAAACCAGTACATGTGTTATCTCAGATTATAAGTGACTCTCATAAATGCAGATAATACATTTTGAAATATTTTGAAGGGGTTTGAAGCTTATATTTACTGAGAACTACTTTTTTTTTTTTTTCTCTGTTTCCTCTGTCATCTTTCGGGAGTTTAAAAGAAGCAGACCTTGTGCTAACTGGATAATCTATTATTCATATTGCAGAGTTGTTTTTGAAGCTGTTGAATTGCAGAGATAATTGTGATTACTCAGTGTAGCCATTATTTCCAACCCCTCCACATGACTCCCACTCACCAGAACTCTCCATCATTCTCAACAGTGAGTCCCAGACGTTTACGCTCCGCATTGCTGACTTTCTTCCACTCTTCAGAACTAGAAAGAAAAAAAAAAAAAGATGTACTAAATAAAATTAAATATTCTTATCTGGAAAACCAATTAAAAGGAAAATTCTCTCATGGTCCCTCTTTATAAAAATAACAATGGAATATAAATGGCAGATTGTATTCAAGAAAAGGGTACATGGCTTACAGAAGGAGTTTAAAATCATTAACTGATTTGAAACATACTAGAAATAAAAGAGGTGAACAGCAAATTGGCCCAGCTAGAGCAGAATTTCATTGATTTCCTTTGTTACACTCTAGCTTAGGACAGTTAAAGAGTTATTTTGGAAGGTCACATGAGACTGACCCAATTTCTTAAAGGATCTTCAAAGAAACACAGATTTGCTAATCAAGAGCATATTGAACACTTCCTAAATCAGAGTATTAGCTTTGTCTTTCAATCTCCTTGAGAGGCAGGAAGGCTCCATAGATTTCCCAGAGAGCCTTTGAGAAGAAACTATTGTTTCTTCTAGGCAGAGTAAGCCTAGCTTCCAGTTTCCAGAGTAATACTACACTGCATTGCCTGGTCTAACATGCATTTATATGTCCTACATCGACCCCAGAAAAACACACCTCTCTACATGGGAGCCAAGGATTTCACATGTAAGTATTCTGATGCTTAGATCAGATAACATGATCAAATAAAGTACAAGTCCCTTCCCTTATGTGTTAACAGGAAAAAATGGAGACAATTCCTCACTCCCTTTCCATATGTATTTGGAAGATAAAGGTGAAGCTAAAGGAAAGAGGTTGCTAGTCATAAGCAACATTTTCTTCACCAATTTGGAAATCCTCAATTTAATTTGGAAATTCTCAGTTCTCTGTTAGGCTAAAAAACAATGGGCCAACATCAGTGTCCTCTGGAATGAGTGACAGCTCAGACAAGACCTAGCAGAGAACCATGAGGGCTCAAGTTAAAAAAGACATACTATTTTCATAGAAAAACAGAATTTATTCAGGTTAGAAAAGACCTTCAAGATTGTCAAGTCCTACCACAACCTAACCATACTACCCTGATTCTAACAACCCTCTGCTAAATCACGTCCCCGAGCACCACATCCAAAAGGTTTTGAAACACATCCAGGGATGGTGACTCAACCACCTCCTTGGGGAGCCTGTTTCAGAACTTAACAACCCTTTCTGTGAAGTGTTTCCTGATATCCAACCTAAACCTCTCCTGGTGCCATTTCCCCTTGTCCTGTCACCTGTCACCAGTTAAGAGACCAACCCCACTCACTGCAGTCACCTTTCAGGTATTTGAAGAGAGCAATAAACTCTCCCCTCACCCTCCTCTTCCCCACACTAAACAGTCCCAGTTCCTTCAGTTGCTCCTCACATTGCATATTCTCCAAGACCTTTGCAAGCCTTGCTGCCCTTTTTTGGACCTGCTCCAGCACCTCCATGTCCTTTCTGTATTAAGGTGCCTGAAACTGAAGACAGTACTTGAGGTGGGGCCTCACCAGTGCCAAGTACAGTGGGCAGGATGACATCCCCAGTCCTGCTTACCACAGCATTCCTGATCCAAGCCAGGATGCCATTGGCCTTCTTGGCCACTTGGCCACACTGCTGCCTCATATCCAGCCGACTGTCCATCAGCACACCAAGGTCCCTTTCAATCAGGCAGCTTTCCAGGCACTCCTCCCTAAGCCTGTAGGGCTGCCTGGGGCTGTTGTGATCAAAATGCAGGACCCAACACCTGGCCCTACTGAAATTTGTACAGTTTACCTTGGCCTCAATCTTTCCAGTCCTTTCTGAAGACAGGCATCACATTTGCCAGTCTCCAGTCCACCAGGACATCCCCGGTTAGCCAGGACTGTCAAAGGATGATGGAGAGTGGCTTGGCAACCACAACCACCAACTCCCTCAGCACTCTAGGATTCAATCCATCTGGCTCCATGGACATGAGACCATCCAGCTTTCAATGCAGGTCCAAAACCATCTCATCATGGATCGTGCAGAGCTTATTCTGTTCCCCACCCCTATCTTCCAGTGCAAGGGGCTGTATGCCCAGGGAGCAACTAGTCTTACTATTAAAGACTGAGGCAAAGAAGGCATTAAGTACCTCAGTCTTATCCTGATCCTTGGTCACTGTGTTCCCCTCTGCATCCAACAAAGGATGGAGATTTTCCCTAGTCCTCCTCATACTGCTGATGTATTTATAGAAATATTTATTGTTGTCTTTCACATTAGTGGCCAAGTTTGGTTTTAGCTGGGGTTTGGCCTTTCTAATTTTCTCTCTGCACAGCTTCACTGTGTATTTGTAATCCTCATAAGTTGCTTGCCCCCCTCTTCCAAAGACCATAAACTTCCCTTTTGTTCCTGAGTTCCAGCCAAAGGTCTCTGTTCAGCCAGACAGGTCTCCCTGCCTATCAGCTTGTCTTCTATGACTTGAAGATGGTCAGCTCCCCAGCTCCCACACCTTTAAAATACCTTCCTTAGAGTATTCCCAGCCTCTCTGGGCTCCCTCCAGAACTACCTCCCAAGTGACTCTCTCAACCATGGTCTGAAAGAGACCAAAGTCTGCCCTCCAGAAGTCCAAGGCAGCAGTTCTGCTGACTCCCCTCTGTGCTTCAACAAGGATCAAAAAAATCTATCATTTCGTGACCACTTTGCCTCAGACAGCCTCCAACCTTTATACCCCCTGCAAGACCTTCTCTGTTAACAAATAGTATTTTTCTTAGCATTCTACCAGCTTAATATTTCATCTGAACCAACCTCTTGTTTAAAACTAATAATTTTTGCTAGCTGAAGCAGGAAGATAAAAAGTTATTATACTGTTAAGAACATTGCATTATTGAATATTAACAGTGGTGGGTAAGCACAGTGTTGAACTGTAACATTCTAATTAAATGTTTGTCACGTGTTAATTGTCAGCAATGGAATACATCTCCTCCAGCAATCATTGCCAACTCTATAGGGGTGCTTGCTAGGCTCATGGCCCATATTAAAACTCAATATGGTAATTTTACAGCATTTTTCACCAGCTGCTTAAATTTGTTAAGAACAAAAGGTTTGTATCATCCCCAGCAGCTAGAAATTACAGATGAGAAACTGAGTCACAAACTCAGTGGTGAAGCTGGGAACAAACCTCATGTTCTTGACTCATCATCTTAATCATAGGCTGTTTTTCTACTCAAGATCCAGTGGGCCAGAAGAACGATGTACACTAAGGTCCAGAAATTTATAACTCTCCTGGATGTGCTCACAGAACAGGAAGAGATGACAGAACATTTCAGATCTCGCTGAACACTGCAGGCTTATGTCTTTGTATTTAATAATGTGTGAGCTTCTGGTGGCCCTAAACAAATTTGTTCCTTTAACACTGGATTGTCAGCACTTACTTGTCACTCCAGGCACCATTCCACTCTCTATTTCCCCAGGGATTCCTCAGCCTGACCATGAAGAGCTTTTCTGTGTTAAAAGAGAATGTCAGACTTTCTCCAAGGTGCAGCTTCCGAATTGCAGTCACTGAGTAGGCATGACCAGCGACAAGACCTGTCTTTGACTCCACCTCATTGGCTCTTCCAGAGGAAGACTTCAGCACCAAAAATGACAAAAAAGAGAACTCGTGTCATTGAGGACATTTGACATCTACACATTCAAGGGGCAGGACAGGGAAGGCTAATTTTCTTTAACAGAGCTGCAGGATTTCTTAGAAACTGGGTTTGCTTCTCATAGACTTCAATAAGAAGCCTGGTTACCAGCAGGGACCAGGCAGTAGACTGTCCTGCTGGATGCCCTAGGTTCAGTGAAATGCAGATCTAAGCATACGTAGCATTTGCCAATTTACCAAAACAGAACACAATTTCATTTAACGTATCCAAAACAACATCTTTTAAGTACACCAGAAAAACAGTATCAAATACAAATGCTGGAGCTGACATGAATGACTGGCCCTTTACAAAGTCAGTGCAGCATTGCTTTTGAGCAGCACATAGACTGGGCAGGAGAGTGTGAAAAGTAAACTGTGGCAGTGCTATAATGTTGCTTCTGAGCCAGAAACAGCCCAAAAGGTTATGCTTCTGGACTGATCCTATGCTATTTGTTGCCAGCATGGGCAGCTTTGCAATGAACCATATCCAGAATCTCACTTGTATTGGGCCATAATCTGTACACTTCAAACACTCACTTGGACAGCAAGAGAGGCAAATTTGACCCAGTGCAGATCTCATGTGTAACTCACAAAAGTCACAAGACTTTGCTCTGGTGTAGAGAGATGGACTTACTAGAATTATGAAATGCACTGTACTATTCCCAATATTTGTACCCCTTTTAAAATTTCTCTGGTCTAAACAGACCAGTCTTCCTCCTCAGGCAAGTGTTGCACTGATACTAAAGTGTTCAGTCCCAAAGAGAAGAAATCAGAAAAAAATAAAAAAAAGGCAGAAGATAAATTTACATCAAATCAGAAAAGACAGATGCTCTTGCAAGTGTGAGACTCTCTCCCAGACCTCTTTGCCTTTCACCATCAACAGCTCCTAAAGAATCAGCACGTGTTACATCAAGACCGGCAGACATTTCCAAAGGGTTTGGGCTTCCTCCAGTGTAACACTTCCACTTGCATTTTTCACAACTAAAAGCAAACAAGACTCTTTCACAGTACAGGAGTCTGCATATTCTCTGCTGTTTTTATTATCCTCCAGGCCTTTCTCAACTGCTGGGCTTTCTTCTGGGGCCATTTATTTATTTATTTAGCTGAGATATTTAAACATCTGTTCTTCAAACTTCTAAGCAGTGAAGACCAGAGCTATTTTTCGTAATATGAGGAAAATGATGATGTGTTTAGTTTAGCAGAGAAGCCACTCAAGGATTAAATATTCTATATCTAGCAAGCTTCATTATGTGTACACTATATCTATCAAAAAGTGATAAATGTAGATGAGTCAAGCCAAACCACTAGGAACAGCCCCTGCGTAATCAAGCTTAGAGACATCTGCATTTAATTTGACAGGCAGAAATATAATGCCAGGAAGACATGAAGGGATTACAACTGCCTTATTAATTGATTTCTAAAATACAACTCCCTAGATTTTGTCTACCCCTAACAGATCCATGTTAGGAAACTGAACTGACTCAGCATTTAGCATTAATGAATTCTTTCATAAACACAGTCACACTGGTAAGTCTGGTCTGCCAGCCTAATCCAAGCAAACCAGACTTGTATTTTTAAATACAAATTCTGACCTCGTGACAAATGTAAAACAAACACCAAAGACTTAAAACAATTTGTTTCTGAGCTGTTGTCTTATGCTGCTGGGAGAGATGGTTCAGGACTCCTATCCTAGCTGAGTTCTCAGGTTCAAGTTAACTCCCCACAAGGGACCAGGTGTGTTCGCCTTTGGTAGCATGGCATTGGCACAGGGCAGTGTGTGGCCAGGCATAGCTAGACATGTAAGATTCATAGGCATCTCTAAACACAGCTATTTCCTGCTATTCTCAGTAACCACATAACAGCCATGACATTCATGCAAGTTTCAAAATGAATCAGCACTGGAGGGTCCATTTAGTACTCACACTGCGGACTGACGTTGGAAATGGAATATGAGCTTTGCTTTACAGATGGGGAAAATTTCTAAACACAGCTATTTCCTGCTATTCTCGGTAATTGCAGAACAGCCATGACAATCACGCAAGTCTCAGAATGAATCAGCTCAATTGAGGGTCCATTTAAACATTACAGACAGACACTGGAAATGGAACACAAGCTTTGCTTTAGAGATGGGGAAATTCAAGCAGATCTTGGCCTTCATACCAACTCCAGTGTTACACTAGCAAGATGACTATCTTCACAGCCAGAGTCAAGAAGACTCAGCAACTTAGTGCTGAGAGAACATACTTTTATCGAGTAGGCACATTTTTCCAGGTAAGAAAGTTCATTAAAATAAACTCCAAAATCCAGCTCGCCATACATACCGCGATGAAACAGCTGATCAGCCCGCCTCTTTTATGCACTTTCAGCAAATCTTCAAACAGCTTCATCTGCTCTGAAATAGTCTCACTGTATTTTCCCTGTACCAAATCAATAGATTCTGCCACTGCTCCAGTAAAATCCACTATTGCATCTGCAGCACTACCTCCATCCAGGGCTTCATAAGATCCAGCCAACCTTGAGGTAACATAGAACATTTAAATTCATTTTATTCTGTGCTTTTAGAAGTGCTCTACTTTGGATGGATTTAGATAATGTATTTGTGGCTCACCAGGGAAAACAAAACTAAGCAAAACCGCAAATTGCAGATAAACCCTTGCTAAGAAAGGAGTGGAAAGGTCTTTAAGGCTTTGGGCCGCTAAAGTAAAGTGCATTGAAATTTTCAACCTCTTAGGTTCTCTACTGAGAGCAAGCCTAAAATCCTTGAAAGTATGATAAAGCTGAGAGAGAAAATAAGCAGATAGAAGGGACAGTGCTGAGGTCTAAAAGGACAATGAACTGGCTCATACTTTGCATAAGCTTTCTCCAGTAATGCACTCCAGAATTCATTTTCCACATTGGAATGGCAGTAGATCAATGTCCCATCAATTGTTGGCAGCAGATCATCAATAACCACCTCTGTCCATATTCCAAAGCACCAGAAACGGAAACGGAAAATTCCAGCATATTTCTCTGGTGTTTTAGGGTCCCATTCTTGTTCTTGAAAGCCTGGAATCACCTAAGAAAGAACGTGAGGGAAAGTTCACTAAATACGTTAAGATTTATTCAGAGAGCTGAGTGCCCTGACACATGCACTGGGCTGGTATTCAGTTTCATCAGCAGCTGACCTCAAATAGATGAAGCAGTGAAAAAGATGGTTAATTTTGTGCAAAGATAGCCTATCTTAAAGACACCGTTAGAAAAGTAATATTTGAATGGATCTGCAGAGAACGACCATTGCTTTGCTGCATCTTTTCTTCGATGTTCAATTTAACCAGGCGGTTGGGAGGTCTCATAACTGAAAAAAATGAACTTCTAATGAAAGGGAGGATTTGCATGCACCAACATTCACCATTCATCCAAGTCATATTAGCCCCTTCATGCAGCAAGTACACTGGTCACCTACCTGCTGCCAGAGCGCCTTCCTCAGTGCCAAACAGGAGCATGCAGCCACAAACCAGCAGTTCCCCAAGCTGCCTTGGTGCAAGTCGTGAGAGCTGATTCCATTCACAAACAGATAAGGGTCTTGACAGAGATCCTAACAATGCAAATCAGAGATTACTGGGGATGATCACAGCTATCCCTCTCCACACATGTTCTACACATTCACATGTGCTGTTCTCCCTGTCAAAACACCAAGTTTCTGTAACAGGAAACTCAAAAGCATCCTGACACAGAGTACATTTACAAGTCAGGGTATATGGGATTATTATACTTTTAATGTGTAGACTATATAGGCTTATCTAAAGGTCAGAATTCAGCCAGTTGCTTTTGGGCTTTTTTTTTTTTTTTGGCCAGAGTTCCTATTTCTTCTCTCAATTGCAGTGATATTTGAGGACTAGAATGCATTTAGTATTTATTAGAGTTATTTGACATTAGGGCAAGCTGATGAGAGCTGAAAATAAGTGAAAGGAGAAGGAGGAAGCATTACAGAGAAAGATTCTGACAAAAAAAAAAAAAAAAAAATCAAAGAAAGTAGCTGGAAATGATGCTGCTGACACCAGGAAAGCTTATGTTCTGTCATTGCTAGTCCCTTGGCTGCCATCCTGGAAACCCTCCTCTGCAGGCAGCATGAGCTGCTGCAGTGACGCCTCCACCCAGCACTGAAAAACATAGAAAATACATCTTTGAAATGTACCCTACAGTCTCTGGGTCTCCTTTCTCTCGTTGATTTGGCTCTTATTTGAACCACTTTGCCTCCTCTCCTATTGCTTTCCTGTCTCCATTTCTATTTATGTGCAGATTCTCACCAAAGCATAGTTGACTCCTGCTGTAATGTCTCCCCGCTCCTCCATAGCTTTCCCTTTCCTGTGTCTTTCTCAAGGGGAGCAATGATGGCCTCCAGACCAAGGCACCAGAAGGAACACTTCTAAGTATCATCAAACAGGAAAGCTACAAGGGTGCGTTTTGCAGTAATTCTGTCTTGATTACTCTTGGTAGAAGGGGTTCTTCTAAACTGATACACATAAGGCCTCACAGTTTCAGATTAGGCCAAGTAAAACTTCAAAAACCAGCTAATCTTAACATCCCATAATTGACACAGAGCCAGCTCTAAGATTGCTCATGATGCTCTCCATCTGAATCACTGCTTTTCCTGACCACTTAAGAAGATGGAAGAGCAGTAAGAAATTCTGTTCTTTCGCAGTATAAGAATAACCCAAAATTTCAACACTGTTGGAAGGAAATTATCTCATATTTCTGCATTAGAAATGCAGAAGAAATAACTCATCTCACCTCAATACTGTAGAAGACTCCACAATTAGTGTAGTCTCTCCAGTTTGTTACTAGCAGTAGAATAAGGAGCTGTGCTCTTCACCTGTTGAGGTCTCACGGTCCTTTGATAATTACAGACATTACATCCCAAAATGTAAGGCATGTCAAAACTTCTCAGCTTTCCCTTTGATGGGACTGTGACAAAACAATGGCATCTGAACTTATTTTTTGAGAACAAAAGGAATATCACTGCTGAGCTGGAAGCCTGTTTTCCTGAAGAGGTTTAGCAGATGGCAGCCTGTGGTGGCTCACTGTACACAGTGCATGGAGCTGATGCTGTTTTCTCTAAGAATACGTGTCTGTGTTTTTTGGGTTTTTTTTTTCCTGCATGAGGCATTTCTTATTAAATAACAGCTGGTAAAAATTTTAAGTGCCTCTTGGGAAACAACTGACTGATCATTACATGGCATTGTTGTCTGCCAGTAGGTCTTATATGTAGTTTCAGGCAGAGACAGCTTCAAAGCTTATTAACAAATCTTGCTAAAAAATTTGAATAACAAAATTGTGAGTGTGATGAAATCTGACCATGTACAGAAAGGACAGGTTTGTTCACCTGCCTTGGTGCTGATATGGAATGGGAATTTCAGCTGACGTATAGAAACAGTTTCCTGCTGCAGAGGTTGGTGTCTGTTGACAGTTGGCCTTCACTTCATGGTGGGAGTAAAAATTTCAAATTCATCATGGGTAGCGTGAAGTCTTATATCCAATTCATATTTATGTCTTGTAATGATGATTTCTAGTTTGTTTTTCCTTTCAAAATGTTATTTTATTATAATAAACAAGAGATAAATTGATCCCTCCACGATTAAAGTTGTTCAAACTTTGCTTTCAATATAGGAAGCCAAAGTTTTCATCAGTTTTGCAACAAATTAAGCACTACCATGTATTACAAATACCTTCTTTGGTTTTCTTTGCCAAAAATAACCACATTAAACTATCTCTTTTCCTAATGGAAATACGCCTCATATCTTACATAGTCCTCAGATTAAAAACAGAGAGCAGTAAGCATTGAACGCCAGACATATGGGTGAGATTAGCATGTGCAGACCACTGCAGACCAAAGCAAACACGGAACAGCAGAACTCAGAGGCAGCACCTCACCATTTCCAGCACACTCCTTACATTCTACAGGATCCTGCTTGGTAAAGACATGATTCTGAAACCGCACAGAAGACCTGGACATCTGAGACTAACACTGAAAGAAAATGACATTTGCCTCAGCTTCTCCTGGCATTAATCACATATGTTACACTAGCTTCTGTGATAGCTGTCACGGTGTGACTTAGGTGAGATGCACAGTAACAGTCAGCTGCCAGCTGAATGCTACCACCATTTATGCAATGTTGCACATTCTAAAGAGTACTTTTGAGACAGAATTAGCTCCCTAAGCCACAATTCCCTCAACAAAGTAAGAAATATGGTACTTAACTATATTGCTCTCCACTCTTTGTGAGGATCTTAGAGCACTTTTAGTTGCTCCAAGCAACCAGACTTTCATCTATATACAAAAAAAAAAAATTATGCATATCAATTCCAGTTTTTGTTGCACCATATGGGCTCCAACTATCCAACATCCAGCACTGCGCAGCTTATATCACTGGTGAAATGTGGCAGCCAAGCCCAGATATAGAACACCAAACAAGGCCTTGCAGTACACATAGCTCCTGCTTACTAAAAAAAGTGCCATTTTTTCTGTCTTTTTCACCTCAGTTTCACATATTTGGGCTGTATTCATACTGATCCATCCTCTGATCATTTCCTATGAATTTGCTGCCTAGGTCATTCCTTCCCCCTAACTTAGCCATGAAGTTACTTAACATCAAAGCATTGTACTTGCTTGCATTAATGAAGTGATGCTGAATTTCATTCTGTTTCTTCACACTATTTTACCAAGACATCAAGATAAGTTTACGTTCCAAATCCTGTTGACAGGATTGTGAATCTAGACCAGTCTGTGTCCTATAGCAGTCCAGTGCCTGGACTGCTACTCAAACAGTAATGAGCATACTGAGCAGTACCAGAACAAGTGAAATCTATGCAGAACCAACATCAGCTTGGGAATGATAAATTGAGGTCTGGAATTTCACTAAAGCACAAATGTTTGGATTGTTGTACAAGCATGAAAGATGACAACTTTGCTATAATATATCTTTATGAAATTTCAAAACAGTGTCAGCTGTAGGAGACAATGGACTTCCACTTCACCGGATCTATGGAATGGTTTGAAGCGCAGGAGAAAACTGAATAACCTCATGCATTAAATTCATTCCACTGTGGCTACTTGGAATTTTCAGGAATCCAGATAAAGGAAAAAGTTACCCTTAGCTCTGATTGGCATAATGTTGGCATAAGTCCATGAACTAACTAAATGAGTCATACTGATTACAAACATGGAAAAGGACATTCAGAGGGTTAATTAATTCACTGCGTATCTTCACAGATAATAACTGAAAGTGCACTGTAAAGCATTACAAAGTCTCCTACAGATGAGAAAAGGGAAAGATCATTTTTTAATGGATTAGGGACTGTGAATTGTCTCAGACAAAAAAAAAAATTGGTGAAAGGGAAGAAGGAAAAAGCAGTTACAGTGTTTGCAGATAAGATTTTCAAAGGATTCTGTAGCATTTAGAGCTGACTTTTTTCAGGACCGTTTAAAAAATTGCTCCTAACATAATAAAAATAATCCAACATTATTTATACAGAGACAAGATCTTTCCTTGATGCTAACACTCTGATCTGCTTGAGCCTGGTAGACCATTGCCTTCATTTTTTTTTTTTTTAAAGCAGTTTGATTTATGTCAGAAACGATAATCTTTCCCATTTTCTTTTCTCCTGTCCTCCTATCATACCAAACCAGCTCTTGCAAAGAGTGAGTTTTGCGTAGGAAAGTAAGGGAAAAGAAGTGTGAAGGGCAATTCTTCCAGAATATGGAGGCACAAATTCATCTCATCTACTGCTAACTATGAACCAGCCACACCTAAATGAGGGTAGCACAGAGAACACTTATTTTGAAGCTACGTATCTTTAGAGGTAGAAGAGATTGTCTATCTAATAATAAATCCCAGATGTGCTGGGATGTTTATAGAAATGCCTTGCCAAGGCAATAGCAGTTAGCCCTAGAAAGAAAAATAATTGAGTTCAACTGTCCTACGTATTTCAACATACACAAAAAGCCTTTTGCAACCTTGTTTTGTCTGAGAAGACTGTTCAGGGAATGAAAAAAGAGAATTCTTGAGTTACAGTCATGCACTGTGGTACAGCTCTACCCTCTTAGAGGACAGCTCTCAGAGACACTTCCTTCAAAAGGAAACAGATCAGGTATGACTTCAACTGAAATAACCCTTACAGAGTCTGGAAGTAGCTGTTACAATCTGTCCCATTACAGCTTGTAAATCTACAAAATGCAGATTTAGTCCTTCAGTTTCTGTCTGTACAGACTGAGCTCACACTGCATAACTCTTCTGTCAACTTCATGCTCATCCTCCAGCAACATCTGTTCCTGAAAGCAAGATAATGCCAATACAGCTTAAAAAGAGAAATCCACCAATACATAGGCAAGGGAAACTATACCAGTTTGCTCCAGCCACATGTAAAATATGTTATTTTGGGATTGGGAAATAGTTCTTCTCAACACTCCCTCCTCTTCAATAAATCTTGTTATAAAACTAAATGCATTACAAACATTTTTATAGCATTCTTCTTCTCCACATTCAATTTAGTTGTGACTAATGCTCAGTAAAGGCCACGAGTTTCAGCCTTGCCCAGCCTACAGGACACATGTATTTAGGGAAGATTGGAATCAGTGTTTGTGAAGAGAAAAAAAACAAATACTGGGCAACATGGTGTGTATTTTGGCTGTCACTACATTTCACCTGACCCTTGGAACACTGGAGCTGCTCTCATCCAGAACACTAACAGTTGCTGGAACGGGTACAACTGATCTGCCCTAGGACTGACCTTCTCCTGAACCTCAACAACAAAGTGTTTACTGAAGGTCTGAGAGCTCTCTGCTCTTTCATTGCAGAAGTAACTCAACATGTGATGAAGGACTGTCTGGTCCCTATGCATTCTCCTACAAGTATATTACAGTATCTCTTGCTGCACCATCTTACTTTGCGATGCTTTAGACCACCATGATACAGCACTGCAGCATTTACTACTCAGCTTTTAGAGTAAAGCCACTTTTGTTTGAGGATAACGTTTTTCCCCTCACTGAACTTACAAGACAACAGCCTTACTCCCTGCCTTTTTCCCTTAGAACCTTCCTTCTCTACATTCAGTATTACATCCTGTATTACTTTTCGCTCATGAACAGCAATTGGAGAATCCATTCTTCAGATCAGATTCACCTCAGGAAACAGTCACATCCTCTCAGCCAGGTGTAACAAAAGCAGGAGCTCTTTCAAAGAAAAATTACAATCGTTGCCTTCTCAGCTCTCACAGTGTGGAGATTAGAGAGAGATCTCTCTATTGACAATATAAAAAAGAGTAAATGGGTCAGAAAAGACACATTCCTTTTAACCCTGTTGCTACAGAAGATGCTGACCCACTGTCCTTGATGAGGATTTCATTGAATAACTGCAGTAACACACACTAAAAAGCAGTCCCAGCTAACTATCAGAAAAGCATCCAAAGAAGTATCATAGGTCAAAACCTAGAATACAACCATTTTATTGGTTATTTCCCCTGCCATTAATATATATAAATATAAAAATAAAACTGGTGATCTTGGATTAAAGTCCTCCAAAGATTATTGTTGGTATAGTCAACATGGACACTGAGCAGGCATTCGTTACTAAGATCACTTTGGATCGACGAATGTTGCCATCTGTTCTGAAATACCTACCTTACTTCCTCCATGTTTCACTCATCAATAACTACATTTTCTGTGGAACTTCAGACTATGCCATTCCACAGCTACTGCTAGTTTGACAATCCAGGGAAAAGAATGTAGTTAAAGTGCCACGTTAATATACTAAAATTTTATATATTTCAATTTCTGGAGAAACATCATTTCCTATTAGAAAATAAATCATTTTCCAGCCACTAAGCCAATATTTTCTTGTAATATGCTCTCTCTACTGTTGAGACAGTGATGCTCTAAGAGAAGAGGTGTTGTCTTAAGGTAGTAGAACTTACTTGAGGCTGGAGGATGTTCAACACTTAATGTTTTAAACACAGACCTCAAAGGAGCTTTGTATGACAGGCTACCCACCAGCAGCTATAAGGACATTAGAAGTCTCAGCATTTAATCAGTCATGAGTTCAAATCTTTATTAATGACTGGAACGTGCATGACAGCATGGGGATACACAGCTACAAGGAAGAACTCCAGACAAATCAGACTCATTGCACATGAGCTGTGCAGTCAGTCTGCACGTGTACAATAGCTGTTTGATTGTACTGTTTAGCAAGTTGTAACCACTCCAAACTGGCTGCCAGTAGTCAAGGGATCTCAGAAGAACTGAGCTTCTTTTTCCACTGAAAAGGAAAGCAATGGATGGTATTTTCAATTTTGAGAATCAGGTGGCATAAATCAGCCTAACTTTTCCTGCAAAGGGCAACCTACCAAACACTGGGAATGTCTCTGCATTAAATATACAAGTAAAAAAGGGAAGACCAAGCTCAGAGGCAGTCAGTTTAGAAAAACTGTCTGATATCCCTTTCAGGCAAGTGGTGTGGCTGAGGTCAGACCTGGGCTGTAAGTCTAGTCTTGGTTCATCAGTCAAAAAGGCCACCCATCGTTTTGCTGTCCGTTCTTAGTGCTTCCTCAAAACATGTTTTTCAGTCAAGTTCGTCAACTAGTTTCCTAATAGTGGAAATAAAAACAGTGAGAATAGAAAGTTGGAAAACTTCAGCAATTTTTTTATGACACTGAAATATTCAGCACTGGACCAGTGCAGAAACAAGAATTCCCAATTCTGTACGCCTGACCGCTCGTCTCTGGCAGCAGCTGTTTTCTTTGCCTGATAATAAGCACCATTAACAAGCTCAGTGGCCAGGACCTTTCTGGGCTTGTCCAGTCTGACCTTATACTGTGCCTCAAGGGATTAGTAAGGGATGCAGACTGAAGTCTTGATCGCTGTTTTTATAAGGAAGAGAATATGCTATTTACAAAACAGCCTTGGATTTCAGTAGATTTCAGCAAAACCACTGTCTTACGCTATTACATGGTGAACAGGCATTGCGTAGCGAAAACAGTCAGGCAACATAAGGGATGTTGTCTGAAATGAACATTCAGATAACGATGGAAGTGTTACTTTATACTTGAAAGAGATATTTCTTCTTTATCCAATGGCAATACACAGACATTAATGGTTAACAAGCTCAAATCTAAACCACATCAAAAAGCAGAAATCTCTTAAGCAACGAGCTCCTCCCAGCAGGGCTTGACATCAGCCTAGATGCCAGCATCTACCAATTGTGACAGTTACCTCTGATACTTTATGAAAATAAATGAAAATAATCCTTCATCCTCCTCTCCCAGTCTTGATGTTCCTAATCTCTCATCTTTGCCAGACAGCACCCTGAAGTGTTCTTCCCCACTTTGCTCTAAGTTTTTTAATGCCTGGGATAACAGTGCATGAAGCAGCCATTGCAATACAGTTATTATAGGTGCCACGCCATTCTGTACTGCATGTTTGATTTGCGTCATGAAAATAACTGTGAAGTTGTATATGGAAATCTGCTCATAAGACACAAGCTTCTTCAAATATTAAGCGACTTTCAAATTTTAGATTTTGAAATTAATATTTTTTAAAATACCAATTATACTCTTGCTAGAAAAGTCACACTCTCCTGAGCTTATGCTCAGAGCCAGAGGAGTCCCTCAGTTTTGAGAGGACACATACAGAGATGTGCCTGATTCTGTGCAGAGAACCACACTTAGTGCCATCAGGACATCTGAACTTTATCAGACCACTCATCTTCAGGAAAGAAGAGTCTTCCCACCAGGTCATTGACCTTTCTGGTAGGCTCACTCCTTTCATTGCCAGAACAGGCATTTCTGCAGCCAGGAGGGCAGCACCAGCTCTTGGTGCTGTAGAAGCACAAGCAAATATCAGGGCAGCCAAGTGTTTCCAGGCAAGCATAAATATCAGCACCCATTAAGGTGGTAAGAAACATCACCACTGTTACTGATTCGCAGTCAAAGGGTGTAACACAAAGAAGTTGCTAATAAATAAAATAGACCAGTGGAGAGAGAGAACCCAAAACATTTGACTCCTGCTGGTCTGACAATCTGTGCAACAAACTGTCATTTCATTTTAAAGAACCTCAGTTCTTGACAAAGAGTTCAGATTCTAAGCTATAAAAAATGCTGCCTCAAAAATGAGGCTTCAGTATTCATTTTACTTCTCAATGCTAAAAGTATTTTTATGACACAGGTAGACTGACTGATGTTTATCATCCTTATAAACTCACAGAAACTGCAGAAAGGATCAGATTTACACATCCTAAAAGAAACAGCAGCTTACACTCCTAAAACATCTTTTAAAATCTTATCGTGTTCATTTAACAGGAAAGTTATCAGCACATGAGATAAGTCTCTTGAGCTCTGAAATTTATGAAGCTGCAAGAATGCCAACAATGATTTTTAAAGTAAGATATCTAAGCAAAGACACGTTTGCCTCACCTGCCATCTGATCAGTTATGTGCTTTGCCTTCTATGCAGGCTATTTTTATTCTACCTACGTCTTGTTGCTCTTAGAGTACTGAAATGAACGCATTTTGAATAAGTCCCTTTCCCTCCAATTCTGTCAGAATTTTGGAAAGTTTCTGGAAATTTTAAGAACGATATCAAGAGCTATAAGGTAAAATTCTTCAGAGTAATCGTGTGACCAATTTGCCACCTCTGCAGCTGATGATGCCAAATGATTGCCAGTATTACCTTGATATCCATAAATTCACTTTAATTCACTCTTTAGTCAGGTAGCCTCCTTTTTCATTCACCCACCTTCATTACGTTCTCACACTTGCCTTTCTTCCCCATCTTCTGTTATCAACTCAACATGTTTCACAAGTAATCAGTAAGAAATTTACTTCTATATCCCACAAACCTATTTATAAAGCTTGTTCTGGTACCTCCCTTTCTTGTGGGCATCCCAATGACTAATAAAGGACAAGCCTTTCCCCAGGGTAACTTGCTCCCATTCAACTTCTTGGTGTGATTAGTTTTACTAAGACACCCAAAGTGGATTGAAACTTCTCAATAGGAAGGCACTGCTGGGAGAAGAGGAGAACAGATACCCACTTGGAGACAACATCACTGTAATTGTACTTCCTCTGTGGGAAGAAAGGCCGAAGGAACAAATACCTTGATGGCAAAAGACATTAGTCTGTCTTGTAGACCACAGCATCCTCTAAATAAAACCAAAATAACTTGGCTGGTCAGTTTTTAGGCTAGAGATACACCATCTTACTTCTGTGCTCAGTCTGGGAGCATTCTATGTACTTTGATGCCAAACACAATTGATTCCAACTTCACCATCACCATCAAGGTGTTTCCTATCATGAACCAAGACTTTCTGGTTTCCATACTAAAAAAAAAAAAAAAAAAAAAAAAAAAGACTGGAGCAGATTCAGTCAGACATGAACGAATGCAGGCCATCAGCTCACTAGGAGCAGTCAATCAAGGTTTTTTGTTTGTTTGTTTTTTAGAGTGTTTACTCATTGATAATCTTATCTTATCCCTGTTGAACTACAACCAGTTTTATCTTTGTTTAAAATATTTACATCTTTAAGACACCTTTTGCTTGGAAAAACATAGCAAGAAACTTTTTTTTTTTCTAATCTATATCGTGCTGTTTCCTCATGTAGCACATTCACTGTATTTATCAATCTTATTTATTTCCCCAACTTGATAAAGATGTACTGATTTGAATTCACTACTTCATTTCAGTCAAATTCCTTCAGTGAACACTAACATTACATCAATCTGACACCAAACTAACACAAAGAATGTTACTCAACTGTCAAAAGCAGAGAACTGCAATACAGCAGACAGGAGACCTGGAATCATTTTATCACAGAATTCATTGCTAATAGACCTGTATCTTCACCAGACTTCCAATCCCTATTAAAATGTTTTCGAGCCACTTTAAATAGTCCATTAAAGTGGAAGGTTCTCCATGAATATTTAGGAAGTTGTAGAACTTTGAGCTTTTCATCACCTGAGATGACAGAAACCTCCCAAGGTCCTCTATTGTGGGAAACAGTCTGCTTACCACCTAAGAAGAGCAGTTTGAGAGGTGTTGATAACTCAAACATGAACTAAAGTAGACATCAAATCCATCTTGACTTACGCACTGTTCCACCTCCACATGCTGGAGAACATCCCAGAACTGCTCCTCTTCTGTCAGGCTGAGTTTCATTATGACACGCCAGGAAAAACATCTCACACCAAACCCCAGCAGGGACGCTGAAATCATTCTGGCACATTTGTGTCTCCAGTAATCTCACTGCTCGTGCTCGACACACAGACCACTTCCAAGAGAAAGTCATGAGTCACCTCTTAACTCTAGTCTCACACTATCAATCAGTGAATTTATTCAATCATGGTCCAACAGTCAAAGTTAGTGGAAAACCTATAGAAACATAACTCTCAAAAGGCAAAGTTAGGGGAAAGCCTGTTTTAAATGAAGTTTGACTATTATTTTTTTCTTGCCTTACAGTTTAAATATTTGCAGTGCAGCCATTATTTTCACTAGAGGATAATCACTTTTAATTTTTCTTTTTGCAGGTTTTGGAACATCTGCAGAAACGACTTGACATGGTGTCCCTATCTTTTCCAAGAACACCATCCCCTCTTTGCATCTGAAGTTTTTATTCAAATGCAGAGATGCAGACCAAATTGTCAGCTGTAAATCCCAGCCCTTTAGCTAAGTCAGGCACATCCAACCTGCTGCCTGCACGTGGTTCGGCACAGCTGACAGTGCAGCCCGCTCTCCTCTCCTTGACCACAGAATGCTTGAGGCTGGAAGGCACATTTGATGGTCACCTTGTCCAACACCTCTGATCAAGTAGGGCTACCTAAGCAAGTACCTAAAGCATGCCAGGACCATTCCCAGATAGGTATCTTTTGAACACCTCAGATGATGGAGATTTCATGTCCTGATGGCACATCAGTAGGTGACAGTGGCTCCTAACCACCTGCAACAGTGACCAAAGCTTGGATCCTGACTCCCACACTACAGAGTGTTTCAGTTAACTGTATTTAAAGCTGCAATGTGCAAAAGACAAAATTCACTCAGAAGCTGGAAGATAACATTTGATCTTACAGATACAGTCTGCTTTCCTGAGAAGGAACACTTCCTTCCTGCAAACTCAAAAAGAAGACAATTCGGAATGTTTTAGCTCTTGTGATTAAACTAGAAACAGTGCCATGTATCAGCAGGAGAACACTTCTAAAAGGTTCCCTCAGTTGTGAATCATTTTTTTGAAGCTTCCTTTTAGCCATAAAAACAGACAGCTTCATACGTATTTTTTAAATAGAGTTAATCTTGAAGGAAACAGATTTAAATTGTGGGATAGGAGCATAAAATTCAAACTACTGCGCAAATCCAGAATATAATAGCTTAAAAAACACTCAGATGCCAAGACATTACTTGTCCTAAAGATCCTATTAAATGTGGAAATAACATGGGGTGGGGAGGATGACACAAAACCCCTAACATACAAAGCCTTCCTTTAAATTCCCTCTTAAAGAAGCTCCACTTCAGGATGTGGATGCTTTTCACTCTTGGAGAAAGGTGTTGACAGAACAGTACCTTAATTTTCTTTGGAACTGGCATGTTTAGGCTGTAATTTTTCCTTCACAGAAGCCAGACATTTAATGCTTGGGGAAGACTAAATCAATGAACTAACAATTACTGTAAGAAGACTTATCCTATCTGAGGATTTGATCCTCAGGCTTTTTGTTTTACAGGCTCAAAATAAATTTTACCATGTCACTCTTTCCATCATCACATTGCCTCAGGACAAACAGAAGCTGACTTTCTGAGAGGCCAATTTTCATTTAATGACAATTGAACCAACTAAACAAAACCTGACACTTGAAAAAAAAAAACAACATTCAAGACCTTGGAATCAAAGTGGTTATGTTCTGGAGGTGACACCAAGGTCATCCTGCATTTTTGCTTTAGAGAAAAACACAGCAACAATGTAAGAAAGCCTCCATCCAGTCTGAAGGAGGGAAACATAAACTGGAAAAATTGCCAAGAGAGAAGATAACAAAACATAGGCATCTGGAGATCCGTCTGCTTGGCAAGTATGCATGTCATTTACAAATGTTTGCTCATAATTATATCCCTGGAAGACTTGGGTGAATAATACCACTGAGAAAGACGCTGCTTGTAGAACGCTGCCTCTTCATCATATGGAAATAAGTGCAATACACATTGAAGATTGAATATATCTAAGGACATTGTCACAAAAAAAGAGAAGGAGTACTGCCCTAGTATTTGTAAGAAGAGGAGTAAGGATGGAGCTGTGTATTAGGACACCCACTGAACATACAGCTGTACAACAAGGTTTCCAGAGGAGCGAGGGCAGGAATGCAGGCAGAGTGTTGCTGCGTTCCTACTTCCAGTAAGGACACAGCCAGTACAAAAAGGCACAAATAAGAACAAGGAATTTTATGGAGCTACACAAGACTGAGCCATCAAGTTTATGTCACCCAGGGTCCACCCAGTCAGCAGACTGCAATGGAGAGGTCAGACATGGGGAATTGCTGACGGCTGAAGGCTTTCCTAATTCCATGCTTGTCTCTTCTCATGGGTAAGCTTCATCTTATTTTCCAGGAATAATAAAGTTACAGAAATAATATAATAAGAGTGATCAACAGCTCCATTCTGGGAACACTTCAGCAATTCCAAAGAATGCATGACAGTTTTACCAGATGAAAACATTAAAGACAGACTATTCTGTGAGGAATGGCTTACCCAGGCAGAACGAGATGGAAACATGACAAAGAACATTATCATAATGCCTCCCATACTCAGAGAATAGGCAAGATGACAGACAGCCTTGTACACAGCAAAACTTCTCAGGCCTTTGCAAGGGGCCAGGGTTTTGCTCCCACAAACAAGTTTGGCAAGCTGCATCTTGTTCTGATGCACTGCATCATGTCACTGATGGGAAGGAGAGTAAATTAAACTAAATTCATGGATTCCTACTCTTTGGACAAAGATGCTTTCTAAAATAATATCTTGAGAAGAATAAAATTCTGTTTCAGTTCCTATAGCACTTCTCAAACATTCATTTCTCACCAACCCCAGTTCTGGAGCACAAGGTCCTCCCACGTAGAGTTTTCACATTGCTTAACCTCCAGAAGCACAACAGAGGTTGTGAGGTCCTCAGAGCTATGCACACTGTCAGAACCAGGCATCTGGCTGATGCAGAACGCTTAGAAGAAACGCGGGAACCCTGAACAAAGCAGAGCTCCTGTTCTTATTTCTGATGAACTTTCTCAAACACAGAAATAGACTCTGTCTGAATGAAAAACTGTAATATTTTCAACATTTCTTATTTAGAGCATGGCTGAGCCATAACACATTGAACTCCCCAACAACATCTCCCAGTGGCAGCATGCAGGATGAATTTCAGCCTTAATTTGAACCTCAGATTCTGGTGGGGGACTTGGGACTTGGACAAGGGTCATGCAGCTGGATGTACTCTTGTAAGACTTGAACCCTAGCTGCTGCCAGCAATAACTCCGGAAGGGATTAAGGTGGTTAAGAGATCCCTGCTTGTTTGTTTGGCTCTGTGAGAAGAGTCCTCGGGGCACCACACACAGCTCTGCTCACTTCCTCACTACAGGAACAAAACAATTGCAAAAGAAATCACATAAGAACACATCTGCAATAGTCCTTTGCATTTGAGCACTGCTTTGCCCCTTAACTTTTCTGTGTTTCTTGGATCCACCACCTAGAAAAGCAGATGGTTACACTGTCCATCAGGAATACTACTGTTTCCTCATCACCCTTAGCAGATGCAAATGCTGACTCACCTCAGCTTATACTGACTCACCTTGTACATGTTTCTTTTAAACAACTCCCCCCTGCCAAAAAGAAAAAAGCTAACTAGCTAATATCTGTCAATACTCTGGGTCTATGCCTGCATTAAAGATGCAGAATGTCACATCTTTGTCCTAGGACAACAATGCAACTCCAAAGCACAGCTTCATCCCTCCTCCCAATGCACCATTCTGCTTCCCAAGTCCCTGTGAAGTATCCATGTACATACATCCATGTCAGCCAGTTCTGGGGATGTGCAACTGTGATGTACTTGAAGTTATTAAATATTAGGACTAGACAGAAAACTTCTTAGTGACTCTGGCACCCACCGCCCCTCATATTTGACATTTGCATTAGGAATTGGGCTGGTGTTACCTCCAGCAGAGATGCTATTGCAAGCAAACAAGCTGATGAGTGATTTGAGGGGTTTATATTGCTGAAATATGACTTTCACCTTTAACATTCTCTCTCCAACAAAACATAAAACATATCAAATATTCACTGTTTACAGGATTCTTGCAGAGTCCAGTGCATTTCAAACTTCCAGAGACAAGTCTGCTAGTTCTTATTCTGAAGTTCTGGTGACAGAGATTACTTTAGAAGAATAGCAGGACAAACCTTCAGACAACATTAACATATTTTCTAATCCAAACCTCTGATACTAAACTGCAATTAAAGCAGCTGCTGAGAATAAGACAGGCCTTGTGGCAAAGCAATCACAGACACTGTGAGAGGATCACTGTCCTGTAAATATGAACTAGTGCACTGCCCACCTATGGCCCTTTGACCCAGGATAGCCTCCCATCCAGGCTACTTCCCTGCACCGTGATCAGCTTCTTACGCCCTCAGGTGGGGAGAGGGGCAGACACTCTGAAAGGACTCTTTTCTGCTCAGGGAATGAAAGCCCTTAACTTCTCTCTCCAGGAAAGTTGACTCCATGAAAGACTGGTTAACAAGAGCATACAAATATAGTGTGAATCTTAAACACAAGAGACTCAATTATATGCTCTTCGGTATTATTTGTAATCTCCCCCTTCCCCCAGGCTGCATTCAGATGTTGTGAACTGTCAGCCTTTATTTACATGGCTAATGTGAGATATGTCTTCTTAAATGCTGTTTTGAAGTGGCTGAGCTGTAAATATCTCATCTCAGCTCCATGTGTGAATTCCTTGTGGACCCAGCAGCAGAATGAGATGGGGAGAGACTCACAGAGGCCTGAATCTGACTTGGAAGACAGAAATTCTCTTTTGTCGTTGTTTGCATTATTCTATAACCAAACATGAATACATGAAACGTGACAATGTAAAGAGAAGAGGGAAACACCTTGCAAATTGTCAAATCAGTACAACTCTAAACTTAAACTTGTCCTGATACTCAACCTCATTTTAAAGACACTGAAGATGTGAAGTAGGAATTTGCTACTCTACTGGCAAGCACACAATACATGCCTGGACAAGATACAGAAGTAACGCTGCTTCCATAACACAAAAGATACCTTCTAGTGGCTCTGAGCTTGGCTGTCTTCTTCTCCGTGCTGCTAAAAAGCATCAACAACTTTGCACCTTATAAATTCTGAGTGACACCAGAGAAGACAAATTGGGCACCAAGAATGTCTGCATCCAAAGCTGGATGCCTGGAGTATTAGAAACCTTTTATCCTAGCTGACTGCCAAATACCCACAGGAACTTCTAATTTGAACCTCACTGTCCATGGAATAGAATTTCTTTTTCTTTCAGCAATTTTAAATCCTAAAAATATTTTCAAGTTGCTGAGGGAATCCTTCCCCATAGGAGCTCCACGATGGGCTACCCAGCCCTTACTTCAAAGTATTCTCTGAGAACACAAACTGTATAACATTTCGTTATATGCAGCTACAGACCTAAACTGCAAAGACACATTTCTGCCCCAAACTGATTTCAGAGTCTGACCCGATTCCTTCCTCAGCCTCCAGAAGGAGGCAAAACCTCTTCTGCTTATTTCTTCCTCTTCTGGCCAGCTGAAAACACACACACACACACACACACACAAAAACACACACAAAACCTTCCAAGTTATGAAACACAAGAACACATGTCCCCTCAAAATCTACTTTCACCAATCCCAGATAGAGAGAGGGCAGCAGACTGTATAAAACAGCTGCACATAGCTCACCATCTCCCTCTGCCAAGGTGCTAAAGGGTATTACTCATTTGAGTCCTTCCTTCAGTTCTTAACTCACTTTGGCTGTCATCTGCCCGGTTTCTCAGTCAGCAGGACACAGCACATAGACACAGCAGCAACAAGCATCTTCCATGATCCACTGAGATGATGCAAGTCACGGGCATCCAGAGTATGAGCACCTTCCAGTCAGGAGATGCACTCATTTGGTCTTTTCTCTTTGTCCTCCCCAGGGAAACATCCCTTCCCTCCAAAATCAAAGCAAATCACCATTAGCTAGAAACAAACATACACATACACTCCAGTACCTTCACCGTGTCAGACATATTTACTGTGCAAGGCAACTATACTGACGAAGTCCTAAAAATAGTTCCTGAAGCACAGAGACTTGATGAAAAAGGCTGAGGAAGCCCAGCATGACCCTTTTCAGAATGGTTAGATCATTAGCAATGAACCACAAACAGCAGATAAAAGATAATTTGCCTGAACAGCTTGATTCCTTTATTTCAGCAAAGAATTTAAGCAAAAAAGAAGGAAGATGAGCAAAGAGGAACAATATAAAGCAACCTAAAGCAACCAAGGAAGGAACATATTGAAGGCATCTTCCCTTGAATGCTTTCCCTTCCCCCTTTTCTTTTCAGAACATGTTCAGTGAAAAGAAAACCTCAAGACCTTAGGAGAAAATAATAGTGGGAGGGGAAAAAAAAAAAAAAGGAAAAAAAAAAAAAGAGGAGTTTTCAGGGAATTTCTTGGCTGGACACCATCACAGCACGCCATTCCAAGTACCTTGGGAGACCCACAGAGAGAGTCCCCTTTATAGCTGGAAAATGTTTCCTTACTTCCAAGAAAATCTTCAAGAAACATTTCATTTTAATTAGTGCATTTGGAGAAAAGCAGCAGCACTGATTATTTGCCCACCAACAAAAACTACCAACCCCTACTCTTTTCCAAAAAGTGCTTGCTCCTCAAATAGACCAACTACTTAGAACAGCTAGGACTGCTGGTAATTTTTAAATGATTACAGGATCATATTATGGTAGCAGTAATAATGACAGTGCTCTTTTGTTACGATGCTCCATACAAGAAGTTATGACCCAGGTTGCAAGAATGAGAATTCCATTTCCAATGGCTTCCATTTACTTCTTTATTCTCTCTACATAATTTATTTATTTAGCTTATTATAGCTGTTAGCATCAACACTGTAAGAGGATAGAACAGTGAATTGTAAGTTAATAACTCACTTGTCTCTTCACATGCTTGAATCAGTCTGTATTCTACAATCGTACAAGCCTTGAGGCATTTTTTATAAATAAGTTATTTAAAAATATGCTAAAATAATAAAATAACCATCAGTTTATTTCTCATTATTTATTTCTATGCTTTCTAACCATGCCAGTAAGCTGCCCACATACGATCACTGTGAGAACCTGATTTTCCAAGTCATCACCTCATTGCAGTACCCTGTAGAGCCTTCTCTGTCCAGGCTTGCTACTTGCTATGAACATTCAATTGCCTTGAAAAACATTTCTGAAGTGCAACTAGAGTGAAGATCAGCAATAACTGGTTAAATGTTCTTTCCTTTAATTAAATGTTGTTCAGCTTTTAAAGCATGGAAAATACTAGTCTCAATACACTGAAGCCATGCTGGGATGCTGCTAAGTGCTTTATAAGGTCTTGAATTTCAGTGGGTTCACATGTGCCTCTTTCACACACCATATCACAGCTGAACACCTCTAGCTCAGCACTCCAGGGCAAGACCAAGCAGCACCAACCTCATTCAGACACTGCCTAACACTTCCACTGATAGCGTATAAATGATCTACAACCAATTTCACCACAGACATCAAAAAAGCCGATGCTGGATCCACCCGATTTATGGCCATACAGTAAGGACAAGACTCGTTCTGACCTTGATTTGAAGGGGCTCTCCCTCCACTTTTTGACACTTTCTCCTAGGAGTCCAAATCCAGTGGGGCCTTTGGAAATCCTTCTGTTACAGTCTGTGGGTTGCCAGGAGGCAAGAACAGGGACTGCCGACATAAGTATTGAAGACCGCTAACTCCACTAAATCTCTCCCTCGCTAAATAAGTAAAGCTGCAGAGGCAGATTTTTAGTCTCTCCAATAAGAAAACAAGGCTCCGAAGCCAAGTGCCAGCTCTACTTTTATCATTTAAGCAATACACAGCATAATACAGCCCTGCCTACAACAGAATCTCAGATGTATGGCACTGCATTGTTAAGATCAATAACATTCACCCATCATTGCACCCCTTTCCCCCCAGTTCAAAATAAAATCTAACAACCTGAAGATGATTTGCTTTAATTGCAGCTGCATCACTGTTTGCAGGGCATGCTGACAATCCCTGCCTAGAATGTGCAGTTGCTGGGGCAACGCATGTGAAGAGCGTGCCTTTGTGTTGCCACGTGCATCTTCATTTTCAGGAGCTGCGCCAACAGCCAACACCAGAGCCCCCACAGCTGGGGGATTTAACACCTTCCTCCCCAGGAGCAGCCTGCCTGCCTTCAGCACTGGGGCCCCAGCAGGCAGCCAATCCCTAGCACTGCTTCTCTGCTCGCTGACAGCTGCACAAGGACAGATGGCCAAGGTCAGCGCAGCCACGTACCAAGGACACTGTGGCACCTCACCACATGAAACGTTCCGCAGAGCTAGGTTTCATTTGCAGGTAGGCAGATCATTGTGCACATAGCTAACGAAGGAACAGTGCAGAGGAACTGCACTGTCTTCCTTCCATCCCCATAATTCTAACCTAGAATCACAGAACCATTCAAGTTGAAAAAGACCACTAAGATAATCTAGTGCAACCTTCAACTCATCACCACCACATCACTAACAACATCCCTCAGTGCCACATCAACCCTCTCCTTGAACACCTCCAGGATGATGGCCCCACACCTCCCTGGGCAGCCCATGCCAGTGCAGCACCACTCTGAGCAGTTTTTCCCAATATCCAACCGTGCTCTGGTGCAACTTAAAGCCATTTTCTCTTGCTCAAAATAAGATCCACGTGCACGCAAACATTCCTACCAACCTCTTCCATTATCTCACAGGGCAGACTTTTTTCCAGATTTCACCTCCCAGTTCCTATCGTATTTCTTTGAAATGAATGCTTTAATCTGTTTTGCCTACAAGCTTTTATATCTTTTCAAGGAAAGCCTTCCATCCACAAGGCTTACACACTACTATAAAAAAAAAACCTTCAGTTTATACATGCACACATTTATCAAAGAAACATCTGCTAACTTTATGAAAAACTAGGAACAAGAAAATTTTTTCTGGAGGTCAAGAATTCAAGCTGAATCTGCCATTAATGGCAAATGAAAGTACTGTAACAATCATGAATGCAATAATAACAAGGAGGCCATTCACATGTAAACTCAGCTAATTACAGCATACATAAATGCCAGTTAAAATGTTAAATACTGTAATCCAGGAAGTTTCGTACTCCTTTAGGAGCCCCAAGCATCACCAGTGGTGGAGTGCAGTGTCTGAAAGTCACCACAGAAAGTTACAGTTGGGATCTCAATCTCCCTTGAGCAGTGTATGGAACACAGCATCCACAATGTTATGATCTGTAGCTGTGAGAGAAGCAAAAGCAATAAGAAGCCAGGCAAGCTTTACCTGATATTAATGCAAGGCCAAGTCTTTTACAGCTTTTTTTTTAACTCTTTTTCTACAGACGTGTCCCAGGGAAGAACAAGAAGTGAGCAAGCTGCAAGACACTGTTGCACTGCCCACATAAACATCTGATACCACCTCTGTATTCCAATGAGAGTCCACATGTCTGAAGTAAATAAAGGGATTCCTGAGCTTCCTCAAAGGTCAGAGGCTCACAACCACACATTTCCCCACCTCTCAGATACAGGCATGTTCCATAGGGGTCTGTATTTCATGTACAAATGCAACATCACAGCACACAAGGCATCTCAATTCGTGTTTGTCTCCACTTCAAGAGTCAAAAACCACCAGCAACAGAGAAACGTGGGAATAGGCAGGGAAACAGAAAATGGAAAGGCTTCTTGTGGTTCCAGATGTTGCAGCAAGCTTTGCAGAACACGTCAGGGTTTCACAGAAGAGCATTAATCAGACCCTGCAAAGCTTGAGGGGGAGGTGGAGGAGAGGCAAGAACTGCTGCTCTCATCAAGCAAGAGCACTGGCCTTGTCCTTAGCCAGTAATAAAAAAATAAATAAGGTTGAAAAGAGAAGGAAGCACATTCAGACTGTCAGAGCTGATCCTTTTATCAAGAGAGCTGTGGATGTGGTAAGGAAATGCAACAAGTCAGGAAAGTGTCACTATTTGCAGTGAATGCTACAATCCAATTTGTCACACGGAAGGCAGCAATGTAACTGCGCTCTACTGCTAGGAGTTCACATTGCTCTGAGGTGCCAATTTCAGCATTCCCCTTTATCTCCACTGTTCCTCCAGCCCTGGATTGCTCCAGGCACCATCCTGGCAGATAGCCCAGGCTGAGAAGCTGCCACTGCTCCATGCTCTGAAGCTGTTCCTGCAGTGCATGTGGGACAACCACTCGACCAGATGCAGATACAGCATGCCTGGATGCTTTCCTTTGCAGCACCTCTCCTACTACAGCATCCCAAAAAATCAAGCAAGTTCCTGGTCTTATTCATGGTCTAACTGGAAAACAGATTGAGAATGAAGCTGCAGCTCACAGAAGATAAGAGGAATCAAAAGAAAGCCATGCATTATCCTTGAGGGACATTTAACCCAGGTGTATCCAGTGCTGGGCAGTACCACCCAAATATTTCATGACACTTATTTTGCAGTATTTATGAGGTCTGAGATGCTATTAAACCTTCTGGAGGACTGCTTACTGTGATCCCAACCCCTGTCACTGAGAACATAAATGGGACAAAACATGAATATATGTAAACCTCACACAGGCAGGCATGCCCTGGTGTGCAAAATTTTCCAAGACAAATATAGAGGTGGGGGAGTTTCCAGTGTTCAAACCGTCACTTGCAAATGCAAAGATTTATATATATTTTTTTTTAGGTTCTTAATCAACTGATCATCTTCCAGCAGTAAGCAGCAAACAAAAGCTGGTGCCACCTCCAAGAAACACGAGCAAATGAAAGGGAGAGCTCCCAAATTCTCTAGCACCTGGCCCACTCATGCTCACCTGGAAAAGTTACCAACCTGCTCCTCCCATTCTGCCCAGTTTGAAAACTGTTGGGTTTGTTCCCTTTCTGTATCACTCAAGAACACAGCACCTAATTTCCCAAGCTTTTTAACTTCTACTGTAACAACTGCCCCTGAAAGCATAAGTGAGAAGAAAGGCAGTGTTTCTAGGAACAGGGCATACAGGGGGCCAGGAATAAGCGACTTCCCCACTTGCAGGCAGATATCTGACCTTTGGCACCAGGAGAGCTGGGGAATGCTGGTGGTTCAATAGACACAGCAGCAGTCCCTCCTGCAGTCTGGGACACCAGTAGGGCTTCTTAGGAAGCAGCTCAACAGTAACCTCAGCAAATGGCTCTGTGCCCTGCCTTACTGAAAGAGAACTAGCTCTGTCTTTCCAGAACATGGGGGTACAACCATAGCCCTTTTATAAGGAAAACGTGCAGATGAAAACAGAACCAGGGCTTATAAAGCAGAGGATCAAGCAGGGAATCTGGGAGAGCACACGGTAAGACTCTCATTCTGTTGGATGAGACTATTACTTTCCTGTCTGAATACCTTAGGAACATGTCACTTATCTCTGAAGCAAGCTTATCTGCTTTTTCTCCATACAAATGTCTGTCCTGCCCAGAGGATCTAGCTGTTCAACTCAGACAAACACGTCCTTGGGATTTAATACCTTTGTAAGGTCAATTCTATCAGTTGCAAAATTGAAGCAAACCCCCGCTAAAAATAAGACAGACAAAATATTTTTGAAGCAGAGTGACTGCAGTTCCTGGGTATTTTCACTAGAGCCACTCGCTAAGAGCCAACTCTGAGCCAGACCACCACACAGAGGCAGCATTCACCTTCATAAGGGGTTAACCAGCACAGGAGGGCACTGATGTCCCAGGGCCAGCAGAGATGAGGGGGGAGAGAGGCTGCTCCTACACCTTGGCAGAGCACAGCTGCCCCCAGCCAAGGAAACAGGACCCAGTATTGCATGTAAGTAGTGTTCATTGCTGATCTTGCCATAAGAAAATTTCTTCTAGGAAAGTCAGACCATCTGAGAAAGAATGCATGGTAATTACATGGTGCCTTCTGTGCTCTCCACTTTCTTAATAGAAGGGTGCCACAGAAGTAACATTACCCTGGCTTTGTTCCTTTTCCTAAGAAGACTTGTACAAAACAACTAATTAATGTCAGACTGTTAATGAGCTATTGCTGTGAGTGACTAGAATAAGCAAACAGAACGTACTTAACATTGCAGATGCAAACCCAAGGACAAAAAACACAGTGGAGGAAGCCCTTCTGCCCGCTCTTCTCTCTCTCTCTCACTTATGCTCCTTTCCTCAATAGGGCAGAATAAAACTTTTTTTGAACACAAAGACACACTTCCTATGTATTTACTTTGTCTGGCCAACACCAGCCATTCATGGACTGAACAAAGTGTGGACACTTTTCTGAGCTGAAACTAGAATACTAGCTTTTAGTTGAGAAAAGCTTTCAGTTCCCAGATCCCAAACGTACTTCTTGTGACACTGGCATCAGTGAAAGCAATTGCAGAGGCACTGTATGCACTGGGCAGCACAGCACAGTTGCTCACACAGCTTCGTAGGAAGGGTTTCTAAACTGAGGGACCCATTGCTCACGTCAGTACACAAAAAACCAGCACCTCGGCACGCCATCCACTGCCAAATACGTGACGGGAAGAGAGAAAACAGAGTTTCATCATTTAGGAAAGCAACTCCTGTTCTGCTCACTAAAATTTCTGTATTGAACCTGCTGCGAGAAATCAACACCATCGAGGAAAACAAACAATTTTATGTTATCCTGGCAAATATAGTCAGGCTTTGTCAGCCTCATCTGTCATCCCCTGTCACAAGAACAAGGAACAGTACCAGATATGTAGAAAAGCAGACCATGCTGTCATCGTCATTTTCCAAGAAAAGCCATGCAAGTCTATGCTTCCAGAAGATAAATCCTAATCCCAACAGTAAAGATGAGTAAAGTTAAGGAAAAATTCATCATACTTCAGGGTAAAAATGCTTTGTGCATCCAGCTACAAGATTCCAGTGTGCTCTTCATTACTCTTGAAAGAGTGTGAGAACAGATTACACTCTCTTACAGAAAGCCACATGGTCAAAGTTGAAAATTATTTTATGTTCCTTGAATTATTTGTTTACAGCCATGAACTGCTTTATAAAAACAAGATACGTGAAGCATGAGGCTTCAGAGCAAACCAATTACCATATCCCAAATATAAGTAATAGTAACAGTTTCAATGTGCAGCACATTAATCACAATCAGAAGACACTGACATGATAGTTCCTGCTAAGATGCTAGCTGAAGAAGCAAACAGACACAAGCATTACAGGCAATGAGCAAGCAGATAATAGTTTTTCATTCTGAAGATGAAGTCTCTATGCATAATCCAGGTTTTATAGAAGCCAAGGGCAAAATTCACAGTCACTTCAACAAAGTCACGCAGAGACCAGCAGTATCAATCAATAAAGAAAACTCTCAATTTAATCTAGACAAGAGATGCTGCTAAGGTCTCACTAGAATCACTGAAACACAGCAGAGGAAGAAGGTGTTCAATTCAGTACAGAAAAAAAGCACATACACACCTTTGAGAACATACCTTCACTTCTCTGCATCAGCTACACATCTGTGTATGGGATGATCTAAACAGCCCTACTGCTGGAGTTACCTCACATTGTTTGTTATTAGAGAGCCATCAACAGTAAAAAAGCATCATCAGGCTGTACTGAATGCTTCCTTTTCATCTTCACAGAGTAAGGCATGACTTTCATTTTGGACAGCAAAATGACAGATAGACTTCTGTCTGGATTGCACACTGACAAGAAATGAATGGAAAAAGGGAGGACAGATAGACTAACAATTGTTTCAGCATAGAGAAGATGGTGGGAGTGGAGTAGTACGAATAGCATCTCATCACTGGGGAGTGAGCACTCATTACCTTTGGGCGCTTCCATTCAACTTTCCCTCGTGGGGCTTTTTGATAGAAAAGGGACTCATCTGAGGCTGGAAATTCAGGATCTTCGAAGAGCCGTCTCTGCTGGATACATTGCCTTTTCAGCTCGTGGTACTTCTGATCTCTGAAGAGTTGAACTGATGAAGACATATCTTTCTGTATAGGTAAGATGAATATTGGCTTACGTAAATTATGAAGCCTCAGCATAGTGAAGCCCTTGCAAGCATTTGACAACAGAGCATGTAATTTGCTCTAAATAAGATTAATTACTGATTTCTGTTTAAGAAACAGATTATAAATTCAATTGTGCTATGTAGTAGACTAAAAAAAATATAGAACAGTGTGTATGTATAAGGATACCACTTTTGACTGAAGAGAACTCTTACTAGGAAAGAAATTAAAGGTTCCAGGTAAGAAACAAATATAGCACTTTGCTTTGTCTAATGGATTGGAAATGTAACAGAGTGGATCTTGGCCCTCAGTTTACGGTGCATGTGAAGAGCGAGGCCATCTCTATCCCTGCATTCTTCTATTGGCCACTAACACTTCAATTATCTTCTGCAACTCTTATGCCTACTTAGAATGGAAAACAGATTTCCACAGTTATCCATCTTAATTAAAGTGACAACGCTTCAGCTAGCATTGCTGTCCTTGATTTTTGTGTTACGTTCCAGGCAGCCAAATTCCCAGAAGTAGCAAACATTTGCAAATATTGTTGAGAATAATAATAACCACTAGCAAAGAGAGGGGAAAAAAATAACAAAAAACTTGCTTTCAGCCCTTGGTTCCAAGAATCATGACTATCTAGCTTTGCAAGTCTAGTCATAGTCACAGAGCTCAAATAAGTTGCTTAAGATGATTCTAAAAATCAAAAATTGACCACATAAATTACTCAGGACAGTCTGAAGCCCAGGGAACATGAGGGATGAAGATGCTCCCATCTTTGTAAGGGCACTATTTGAAGAAAGCGAAGAGTGTGTTTGAACTTACTCTGTATGGAACACTTCTTTTGTACAGCAACTTCTTTCCTCTTCCTTCCTAGTATGGGTTAAGGATGTATCTCCCTTTCCTCGAGGTATCTATAGCAATAAAGACAAATGCAGGTTACCTCACACCAGCTATAAGAGCTGAAACCACACGCCTGCAACAGAGAATGGTGTTATGTTGTCCTAGCAGCCTACTTGCTGTGTTGTGGTGCAGTGATCTCAGCCTGTGATCCCTGAGCAACGTGCATTACACACTGCATAAGATCCCACAGATTTGCAGAAAACTGAACGAAGCCAGGCACAAGCATTTCCCAGCAGGCAAGCAAACACAATAGAGGAAACAGAAAGAAGTAATGAGGAACACTTGGAAACATCAAATTTGCGATGGCTGCTTTTGTGTGTGAAAGAAAGCTACTGTGGCCAAAATAACAACATAGGAATGGCTTTGAAACCCTCCCTCTCTTCTTCTCCCACTCCACTCCTTTCCTTCTCTCGCCCCAAACTAGGCAGTGTTTCCAGGATGTTCAGTGCTGCTCTACTGCCTGCGCTCATGGGAATGGGTGCTCCTCCAACTCACTGCCATTCTTGCATCCACTCCAAAGCCTCCTAACCACACTCAAAGCAATTCTCCTGTAAGCACAACCTTGTTTCCATCAGCAGAATCTTACACAGAGAAGTGACAGAACAAGAAACAAGTCTATGTGATATTTGGATGAAGCAAATATTAAATGCCTTTCTAGGCATTTAAATCCCCTCTTAGACAAAAAATCCAGAAATAATTTTGGCATACATCAGGACTGTAATTACTTGGAGTCAAATCCTAATACCACCGGGACAGAAAAATTTACTGTATATTCAGCCAGGCAAAGGCTTCCCCTTTTTGAACAGGACCTTATATTCTGTGACTGTGTTATCCAGCTTCAATGAAATAAAACTGCATGCAATCAACTGTTCCAAAAAAAAAAAAAAAAAAAAAAAAAAAACCAAACTAATACTCTGCCATTTGTAATAATGTCCTTTTTTCTAATGTTTATTTTCTTGTTAATTATCCCCCTAAAACGTCACATCTCACTTATCAGATGGTTTCCCAAGACAAGATGAAATAGACTTGCTTCCCCTCACCAGCCAGTTCTTTAAAGTCAAATTATCAATTATAAGAAGATAGCTCAGGGACAAAAGAAAAACATTAATTTGGCTAATCTCAGTAGAATACAGATTATCTCATGATAACTGGTATTCTTGCTTATTAAAAATTCCCCACAGGCTAAGTAAGATTCTAAACTGATCCTATCTGCAAGACACGCTTGTTTTCAGAATAGCCCCAGGCTGATCAGGTTTTCAGCTGCTATTGCCTAACTCATCAAGATTGGTCTTTAATGACTTTGCTCCCCCATCCTTTCTATCTTCTGGATTGGAACAGGAGACATTCCAGGATTAACACCCCCACACCCACTGCACCACAGCCAGTATTGCAACAACACACAGATTGCATTCAAGAAATGATGACCTCAAGCTGCTGGCTGCGTTACCCTGGGCAGCACACCCTAGGGGGAACGCACCCGAGGAGAAGGAAGCTGCCACCCAGCCTCTTGCAGACTCCCTGTGCTGTCCTGAGCAAGGGGCTGGGCACAACCAAGGGGCTGACCACAGTCTCTAAAACAGCCAGAGCACAGAGACTGAGGAATGGGCTCATCCTCTCCCAGGGTGTTCACCCACCAGAACACAGCCCGACTTGATCAAGACAGGCAGAAAGCCCCCGGTTCCCACTCCACTGACTTGTTTTAAAGCAGGTCCCAGCTGCTGCCCCTCAGTTGAGCACTGAAGCTCTCAAATTACCCTGCTGTGCTCTCCATCCAATCTCAAATTCACAGTATGCATTAAGATAGCCTTCCCTGCTCTTCAACTGATTTATCTTCGGTTCTGCTGGCACTCACAGCACGCAGCCGCACTTGAGAAAAACATGAAGGCAGGTTGTCCCGTGTCCTGGACTTGCAGAAAAAGACTCCAAGAGGCACGATCTCCTCTAGCAGTCAGCCCTTAAATGGGGTCTAGGAGAGGTGGAGCCAGGCTCCAGCCCTTCTGATCACACAGCTGAATTGCCTTCACCTGTGCTCCCACAGCTGACTCATTGCTCGCCTCAGGTGATCAATCAGAGGTTCAGGCCATGATTCAATAGTTCCCATACAAAGACCCATGGCCACTCTGTCAAGGGAAGGAGATCGCTCTAGAAGGACAGAAGGCAAAGAAGAAAAGAGGGGAAAAAAAAAAACAAAAAACAAAAAAAAAAAAAAAAACACCCAGCTCTAAACGTTAGATATCATGCTTTTGCTGATTGTTCTTTGTTTGACTGTATTTAACAGCTTAGTTCTTTTCTCTTTTCTGGTCTCTGAGCTGAGCTCCCCAGCAGTTCAGCACAGCTGACCCCAAGGTTTCTCTGGAGCCATGACTAGCCCCTTAAGCCAGGAGGAGTATAGAAGGTCCTGCAACTCTTGACTTTCAAACACCAAGCTTTAAGGTCTTTCTCTTACCCCCCCCTTTTCCAGCAGAATACTTATTTCAACCAGCACAACCACTTCAAGCAACACAGTGAAGCCAAGTCGCTACAGGTCCCCTCTTCCAAAGGACTCCACCCAAGGTTTCCCCTCAGCCTGGCAGTACAACCACTGTGCCCTTACTCACAGTTCACACTCAGAGATGCTTCCTCCATCACAGTGAGCAAGGCTCTGTCTTAATCACATTCAACAGAGCTGCAAATACCAGCTCCTGGCAGCCTTAAATTAAAGGGACATCTACTTGAAATGCAGTTCTTCACAAGATCTGTAAGTATTATTCTCACTCTGCAGAGCCCCAGTCAACCACTCTTTCTTTACACTCACATTTTCCCATCTTAAATGTTCTCCTCCCAGCTGCTCCGCAGAGGGTCCACAACAAACAGGGCTGACTAACTGTTCAGACAGCTTGAGTGAAAATTACACCCTGGCTGCCATTAAAGCCGTGCAATGAGCACACAAAAACTAACACAAAAAGTCATCTCTTTTAAGCCTATTTGTGTTGCTGTGTGTAACCAACTAAGCAACGTGCAGGATAAAAAGTCAGAGAGGAGTTGCTGAAGCTGTGGAGCTAGCCGCCCCATACACGAACCCCTCTCACTGCCATCCCCACAGGAGGGGTGCAGGGACAGCACTGAGCTGGTTTTGCCTTACAGAAAGCAATAATTTTCCTTCCAAAGGTGAATGCTGCCAAGCAGCTGCAGCAAAACCTCTGTTCTAGATGGAACTCCTCTTCAAGGAAGAGTCTTGGCATGCTATGCTACATTAATTCTGCCACATACCCCACTTCTCTGTTCCAACTGAAGGATTCAAAGGAGTTTTCATGCACAGTGACAGGACTAAAAGGGCAAAGTAAACTTCTAGTTGATATTTAACTCCACAGTGGAACAAGACACTGCTCCTTCCAACAAGCGGCACCCCCAGCCTCAGCACTGCACCCCTGTTCCAGGAGCCCCTGCCTGGGCTGAGCAGGGGGAAGCCAGCAGGAACACACACTGTGCTCTGGAGTAGCACCCCAGTTTTAACATATTATCCCTTTGCTAGCACCGAGCTTGCTTTTCTTTCGTGCAAATGGCAACGTTACCAGTAACAACCAGTATTCGGTTCTCGGGTTCCCCTTTTGGAACTGGAGTTGTGAGCTGCCTCAATATTGCGGAAAAACTCTAACTCAAAGCTCTACTCTTTCAGAACCAATCTATCACTCAGCCTCAGAGCCACTGTTTGGATTATAACAGCAACACAGAGACTCAAGTGCTTAACTGTTTGCAAACATAGCTGCTTAGTGCTTTTGCAAACATCTCTTCCTCAGAACTCCTAGCTTGCTTCAGAGCAACCAAGCCAGGGAGTGCCTCTAGAAAAGCAGCCAAAAGCTTTAAATTACTCTGAACTGTTTTCCTATAAAACTCCTAATTGAAAATGCTTCCAGGACTTCAGCTGGAAAAGGTTATTTCCTTCTGTTATAGGTTATAACTTCTCCTTCTGTGCAGAATGACTGCGGGTCCTTACAGAACAGTGACTCTGCAAATTTGCATTATGCGTTGGGGAATTTAAAGCGGTTGCAAAACTTCTGCTTCAATACACAGCGGCTTCATGATCTTGACCATTACTTTCCTACTAATGCATCAGCAGCATCACTGCCCATTACATTAAACATTCCTACTGGAGAAATTTACTCATTCGTATTCTTTAAACATTTCAACACGCTAACTGCACTGGGAGTCTGTATGCTATAATGTGTATCCTCTGCTCTTTGGCATCAACTGATTTAAAGCACAAAGTCAGTGTTAAATTCATATTTTGTGGATATGCGATTGCATTAATAAGAGCATGCTCAATTCAGGTCAAATTTGCTACACAGGGTATTTCATAGCACTGAGGTCCCATGTTAACCATGGTCCTTCTCAGTTTGGCATAGCAACGCTCTCATCACAGGACAAAACACCAAGTGTTATTGCAACCTTTGAAACAGCACAGCGGTGCCATGTTAGCCATCCTGTCATCCAGCTTTGAATTTTCTACAAAACAAGGTTAATTTCACTATTTATGGCCCTCGGTACTTCAACAGGTATATAAAGGTTTCTCTGTCTCAGCTCAAGAATTCACTGCAAGAAAAAAACACAAGGTTTTCTTTTTTCTAATACAAACAGTAAGATGCCAACATTGTGCTGCTGCTCAGTTTTGCCATACTTTGCATTCAAATCAATAGATCAAAGATCACATATTTTCAGCTGAGAACATCTGCTTCCAAGCACAAATTTGGGGGAGGCTAACTAGATAGCAGGAGGAGGACTGGCCACAACTGTCTGCTTTCATGGATGGTATTGAGGAGCAGCAGAATCTCCTGGCTACAAACCAAAGTTTTGCTATGATAACATTAATCACAACATGTTCCTTTTCTTCTACTGCAACATGATAGTGCTCAACTAGGGTTTTTTTTCAGGGCTCACCGAGACAGAAAGTTTTCATATACCAGTAACTGGAAGACAGGATACAGCTTCTAATGCAAAGCCCACATCCAGCAGAATGGCTCAGGGAGGGGAGTTTCAAGACCAACTGCGCCCTTCCAGCGAGCCCAAGAGCTGAACAGGAGCCCTACCAGGAATCTTGCTATTTATTTTCAGTTTGCAATCCTCACTGCAATCCGCACTGATTCCCCTGCCCTCATGAGACACAAGCTGCACACAGAGCTACCTGTCCCACCGCTAGCATGCTTGCAGGGTGGCAGTGAGGGGACAGAACACAGCTCTAAGTCACTGAGTGCTGACACACGGCAGCAGTAATTCAAGGCAAGTGCTGACCAGCAGTCTTGTTATCGCTCAGATGCAGAGGAATACACGAGAAACTACAAATGCAGTGCTGAAGCATCACCCCTTTCTTCCAACCTTTCTTCTAGTTGGGCCACAGCCAGCAAAAATGCAAACAGCATTCTTACCCTACAGAATGGCAGTGCTGGATTCACAGCTTTAGCAAAGTAAATCCTTTGGAGTGTGAATTGCTGGCTAATTGCACCACCTCTCCCACAGTTGGAAGCACAGCTGTTCAGTGTTGGAGGGCATGAGCTGAGGGTGCTGGGGCTGCACAGGTGGAGCAAACAGCAACTGAGAAAAGCTGCACTTACAGGTGATTACGCCCGAGAGGGAAGGCTCCACCTGGCATGAGCAGATTGCCCCACAGCCTTCAACCCAACTAAAAAAGCATACAGTAGTTTTTTTGCTACTGTGTTTTGTGTGACCCCTATCCCTATCCAAACGTAAGAATCAAACTCCTGCAGGGCTTTTTGCACCAAGAGCGTGAGCATCTTGGCCAGCGGGGCAATTTCATTGGCAGCCACTACTGGAAATCTACACTGCACCAAGCAGCTCTCTCTGAGTAACGTGCAGCAGGCAGTTAAGTTTTTCTGAGTACATTTTAGCCCCAAGACACCCGTGTTTTGCCTGTGTTCCGCTGCAGATGCACAAGTCCCTTGTTAGATCTCAGTCAGCATTCAGAAATTCAAAACACTCCGCACATCTGGGCTCGAAGGGGCTCTATAGAGCAGGCAGGGTGACAGTACAAGAATGAACACAGAGCACAAAAGTGGAACAGCAGGAAATGCTTTTCTAAATAGCTGCGCACCAACACTGCCGATGTGCGTTAGAAGTGCATGCCCAGCGATGCTGCTTCTCTTTCACGTCACAGATTGCCACACACCTAATTTTGGTGCTGTTTCCCTAGTGGAAGGAAACCTGTTTGGGCCTGTGTATGTTGCACAGAGTTCAATTTTGTCCATCTTGATTCTAAGCTAACATATTTCTCTTGTTACCGACGAGCAAGTGAAGACACAAAGTGGCCAAAGGGCACATTGAAAAAAAACATCCAGGCCAACCAGATCTCCCAATCTGCACAGGCACCAGCATATTTTTAAACAATGTGACCCTCAGTGGCATCCACTACAGTCCTGATCCCAGGGAGATTTACAGCTAATTGCAGAGAGGTACCATTCCAGTTTTGAATTCAAAAGAAAGTAATTTAATATGATGGATGCTGATTGTTACAATTAACATTAATGCAAGTCAAAAGATCTATAACAAACTGTAAAGAAAATGCTAACAGCAATGTCAGCCAATTTGTTCCAGCCGTGCTTTTGTACTGAAATCATGGGAAACAATTCTCTTTAGAATTCCAATATTTCTCCATCCTGTCTTTTCATAAAACCTAGTTCAAAAAAGGTCTACAATCAAATTAATGGGTAACTCTGTCAGGCCACTCCATTATTTTATGCATCCACTTATCTACTATTGTAGACACAGTATAAAAGTCTCTGCTCTGGAAAAAATAAGAAAGATGAAAATACCCACTTGAATTTCCACAGTGAAAGAATCCACACTGAGAACTGGCATAATTTCAGAAGATCAGAAACAGTATGGAAAATGGAATTATATGAGAACTGAGATTAAATCACACTTCATCATTCTGACCCCCTTATTTGGTATAACTGATAAAGATGGCTGTGTTGGTGTTTGGCTGGTTATTCCAGAAGTAATGAGGGCAGCCACACTTTGCAGTAAATCACTGTGACTGCTTGGCTCAGTGTTAGCATACAACTGCGATGCCACGCTCTGTAAGAAATGTATCTTAAAGCAGCAGACAAAAGCATTTTGTCACTGTGCTTGCTGAAGTGCCGGTTACTAGTAACAAGTGTCCATCGTGGTGCTGAAGCTGTAAATCAAGTAAATAAAGGTTTCCTTAATACCTTCTGCACTTACCTAGCTGACATGGGTCCTGCTCCGAGGCACATCAAACTCCAAACAGACTCCCGCAAACAAAGATCCCCTCAGCTTCTTAACCTGAAACTCTTTGGATTGTACCAAGAGCACATCAGGAGAGGGGTGTGTTTCAGGATGACCCTTACAATGATGATGAGTCACAAGGGACTCCAGGAAACAATCTGTGCTGACCCAAAATGCAGAGTCTTGTTTATTCCTGGTAAATTGTTATCTGTAGTTGTGGCTGTAACTGGGAATGAATTTTTAAAGGAGGAGATGAGGCAAGGCTGCTTGGCAGGAGTTGCAGGCATTTTTTTGTACAGAAAACAGGGCAGATTAATGTGCACCATGAAAGAAATGATGTTCCTTATTAGGCTGCGCACTGTTCCTCAGCTGCATAAAGCCACTGTCAATGCCTTGGCCGCAGCGGGCCCTTCTGATAGCAGCCCATCCAGGCTGTGGGGAAGAATCACACAGCATTTCTGTGGGACTTGCAGTTGGGTGGCGGTTAGCAGACCACGAGATGCTGCAAAACCCAACAGGTGGCTTTGTGCCCTCAAGCAGGATTGCTGTGGCAAGCCCAGAGCAGCCTTGGGGCTGGCTCTTGCACATTGCCAAGTTCTGTCTCCTTGTTTGACTGCAGTCTAGCATGTGCCTAAAAGATGCTATTTCTATTTCCCTTGCAGAAGAGAAAACAGCCTGAATGGGGAAGATGTCCTGGGAGAGCCTCAGAACTCCAGAGGTCCCAAGTTGTCCAGGAAGCAGAGCTGTTCCACAGCTGGGTCAAACAGCTCTTTGTGCCTGAGATGTCACAAAACTGCCCAGGCTCTCACGCACTTGTCCAGTCTTGCTCCTCTCCCCTGGCACACAAGGGAAGACAGGCCAGTTCACGTATAGAAATTGGGAAAATAACACATTTTTCTGTGCTGGGAAAGATGATTTTTAAAAAAGGTCAGAAATAAATTCCCATTTAAAATTGGTTTTGGTGAAACAAGCTTCTCTGCATATTCCACTTAGCCACAATTTCATTCTGGGTAAATCCTGAACATTTGGGTTAACTTGACATGAAAGTTTTCTCATTTGAGGACTATAAAAAAAATTCACCTTCACCTTTAGGCAGCTTTCACTTACATTTTTGTAGATGTAGCCCAGTTCCTAAACAAGTATCACTTCAGTAGGCATTGCAAATTGTCATTTGCACCCGTAGTCTTAAATATTCTCCCCGATTTGATTCTTCCATTTCATTCTTCCTATTATAGCATAGCTGGCCCGAGTTTGCAAATAGGCCCACTCCTCCCAAACATTGCTATTCAGCAAATCTACTTGCCTAAAGGAATTTGATCTCAGGGGACAAGTTACATTCAAAAAACACTATGAAGACAAAGTGTTAAATAAGATCGTAAATCTCTGTTCTGCAAGGACTGTAGGACTGCTTGGTTTCTTACAAAGCACTTACCCAGCTTCCTTTTGAAGGCATGCTGAAGTTTGGACAGAAAGTCCCTGGAAGCTGCCACTACAGCTCTAGCATGTAATGCATTAAAAAAAAAAAAGCCCTACACAACAAAGCCATGTGTTTTCAATTTGTGATTGAGTAAACAGACTAGAGTTTAAATCATAATAAAAAAACAACGTCCTCCTATATACAACATGCATGCTGTGATTCATCTGCATGGTTGAGGGAAGAACATGGAAAATCACATGGGTACAACAAAATTCTGCTATTTTCTGAGGTGATAATTGTCACAGCTTATATAGACATGTTCTTGTGTAACTGCCTTTTGGTCCACCATGGAACAAAACCATGAGAACTTTTTTATGTATTAATCTAAGTGCCATAATCCAAGAATTACATGCAATTTATCTGGGCTGAGGAGGAGCTTCTCCTGAGGTCTCATAAGAAATCCCCTTAGAAAGGAAGCAAGATGAGTCTCACAAGCAGGCAACCAAGGGCAGGCAGACAGCTGTGTTCTCACTACAGAACCATGACCAAATAAAGCCCACCTTGTAATTCAGTAGGATTGCACCAAAGTACTCAGAAAGACATGCTCACATACACTGGCATGGTCTAGAAACAGGTCTCACAAGCTGGGGACAACATGGCCTTTCAAACACAGTCCCTGAAGCTGTTGCCAGCAGCCTTTAGCCTGCCAGTGGAAGGTATTCTGAGCCCCATCATCACATGCTCTTCTAGGCTGCTTCATACTGATGATTCAGCGTTGCTTCAGAACTCCTCAGTTTGCCAGCACAGACACAGGAATTGCTCCTCATCCCTGCAGCACACAGTTTTCCTGTGCTCCAAGACAGCATAGCCCAGACTGCGGCACGTGGCCAGATTGGTGCTGTGCTGACCAGCAGCATCTCACCCAAGGCCTCTCGCAGCTGCAGAGAGGACACAGCTGTGCTGCAGCAGGGTAGGACTGCTCATGACATGGCTGCCAATGACTATAAGGGATTGTTATCTAGAAGCAAGCACTGATTTTCTCTTCTCCACCCAACCCTGACTCAGGAGAGTTCCTCTTAGGGAAGGACTCTCTTCACAAAGAAGGACATGACAGCACAGTCATCTTCACTCCAGATTTGGGCTGTTTTGTACAGAGGCTGTTTTCATGCCTGTCAGAACTGCTACAACTGCACAGTGTCAGGGCAGCTTTGCCCAACTCACGACTTCACACCACAGACACCAGTCACCTTGCAATCACCTTGCACTGCCAGGTTCTTGTGTCCCACCAGAGTTACGCTCATCTATTATTCACCTAAATGCACAGGGCAATTTGTTAATAAAACATCAGGTGGTTTCCAGCAGAGATTCTACTTAAAGCCTACGTGTTTATTCTACTCTTTAATTTAGGCTGCTCTGTAGAGAGGACCCCAAGAGGCAGAACTTGAAAACTAACCAAGCACACAAACAGCTTCCAGAGTTGCATATCCAGTTAAGGTCTGATTCTGCTCAACAGCAGCACTTTCAGTACCCAAAGGGCGGCTGTAAGAAAGAAGGAGGCAGTTTAGCAGATCTGTCGTGGTAGTGTAGGAATGGAATGTTGTTTCTGCATTAGATATTGAAAAGGAGAAACTGATCTGAAGAAGCAGAGCACAATGTATTTGTATTTTGTAGCTTGTCCTTAGAAATAGCTGATGTGAAAAAGTAAAAATACCATATGTTTTAGTGGCAGATTTTAAAATATAGTTGCTGAATTATGTGATAATTCTTGCTTGCAAAACTGCAATAGTTTTTAAATGTTGTGAATAGTAGGGGTATACTATTATGGACTAGTAACGCTATTCTGTATAGATAAGAGATAGGAAGAGATAAGTGTATCATAACAGGGCATAGAAGATGTAACGCTGTTTTCGGTGAGCACTCCTGCTTGCAGGACGCCCGCCACTGCAATTGTGAATAAAATGTTTTCATCAGAGATACCATCCTGATAAATTATTTGGATGTTTCCAACATTAGGACAAGAGGAAATGGTTTCAAACTAAAAGAGGGGAGATTTAGACTGGATATAAGGAAGAAGCTTTTCACAATAAGGGCGGTGAGGCACTGGCACAGGTTGCCCAGGGAGGTGGTGGAATGTCCTGGAGACACTCGAGGTCAGGCTGGACAGGCTGTGAGCCCTGATGGAGCTGTAGGTGTCCCTGCTCACTGCAAGGCGGTTGGACTGATGGCAAACAAGCGTCCCTTCCAACACAAACAGCTCTGTGATTCTAAGCGGCTGTGCTTTGCCTCGGACTGCAGCTCCCGGAAAAGCTCCGTGGCCACTCAGGGGTCTCAGTGCAGGTGTACAGGATTTATCCTCTAATTGCATTAACCACAGAATGTCTAAATCTTCAGAAATAAAGGACTTGATTTTACATTAAGAAACACTTATGATTTTAACAGAATTTGGGGGAAAGAAAAAACAAGTCAACACCGTCACTCCCTGAATTCCCTTTTAAAACAAGAGCTGAGACAGGTGTTTGCAATTATTCTTTGGGTAGGTCCATCATGGAGGAAATGGAGCCTGAAGCAGAGCAGAGGAAAATGGCTCCAGGACAGGCACAGCGTGAGGGAAAGTCCACAGCTCTTGACTGAATGGACATCAGCGGATCACCCGTGAGCCCCTCAGAGCACAGCCGCAGCACGGTGCCAGGCCCTCCGAGGAAACAACGGCACAGTCTCTGCAGAGACGCTCCCGCACTGCCTCGCAGCCGCTGCAGGCGGGCGCAGCACCGCGCACCTCCCCACCGGGGCCCAGAGCACCCGGGAGCGGCTCGGGCGCGCGGCTCGCCCCTCCTTCCCCCGCTGCTCCCTCCACCACCGCTCGCTAGGTGGCAGCCTCGCCCGACGGTCGCGGCCGTTCCTCAAGGCAGGCGCTCTCCTTCCCGCCTCGGGCGCCGCCCGCCGCCATCTTCCTCTGAGCTCGCCCTTTAGCCGGAGGGCGCAGCGCGGACCGAGTTTGGGGGATTCGCCGCTTTGGCCCGTGTCGCGGAGAGCCGGGTGTCCTCCTGCAGCTTTGTGTTGAGGGAGGAAAGCGGCTCGGGGAGTGGCGATGAGTAGCTGGGTCCGCGTCCCCCCGTGCCCTTGGGCACGTCCTCCGGCCTTCGCATGGCCGCGTTGATGAGGCGCTCATCAAAGCACACAGCGCTGACGCCGCGCGCAGCCCTTTGCTGCTTGTGTAGGCAGGCGGCAGACAGGCTGAAAAACGCATATGAAGGGGAAACTCCCTGAGGCTCACAGTGAACACAGGATTCCCTTCTCTTTGAGTTGCCGTTGGTATTCTGAGCGTTGTGTAAACATTAAATATTTAAAACATTGCCTGTAGCGTTCTTGTTTCTCGGAGGGATTTGGATAAAGCCGTTGCTGACTCAGGGTCATGAGAAGTTCTCTCGGATGGAACCGTTTTCCATTCCCTGTGCAGCTGAGACTTCCAGGAGCAATGCACCTCTGCAGTGGGCTCAATTCATAGCCTCGTTTAACAGCAGTAGTTGGAAGGGGCTTTGGTCAGTTCCCACATCACTTGTGGTCTTTGGGATGCTGCTGCGGAAGCACCATATATAGGTTGAGCCATATATCGGTTTCATCGCATCAGCCACGATGATAGGTAAAATACAAGGCGCCACGTTAAGGTGGAGTCTAACGATAGGTGGAACAAGCTATCTGCTGGAAATGGCTCCAAGCCTGTGCTCGTCAGATCCCAGCTATGCAGCTCATCTCACGTGCTGATAATGCAGCAGCTACCTTAATTTCACATGTAAAACTCTTGGTTATTCATTCCCACCGGCACCTGAAGTAAGAAATTCCAAGTACACTTTAGGCATCTGCCCTGTTCTGGCTCTGGCCCTAGGTGATGCTGCAGGTCACACAGAACGCTGTGGCTGTGTCAGTTGAAACCAGGTCTCCTGCATCATAGCCCAGTGCTGTAATTACTCTTATTCTAGTGCAATGGCCCAATAGTTTTACTGACAACTGATTTAATGTTCTGATCAGCCGCAGAACATCTTGAGTCATTTAGATTTCAAGATTGAGGGCATTCCGAGGAGACTTGTTTTTCTGTATCTCAATCTCCATCTCTAGTGTAATGGAATAAGCAATGACAGGGATGCTGTTCTTGTCCGTGTGTGCCTGGGAGTCTGTCCCAGACTGCTCTGCCATGAAGGGGTAGCATAAAGAATGTATCTTATAGAAAGAGCTGTGAGAAGGGCACAGGAGGACACGTTTCCCCTCATTTTTCTGGCACATAACTACCCTGCCTCCCCTCTCTGTCCCATTTCGCACCCAAAGGACAACCCATTCATTTGCAGAGCTACAAAAGCTTGGCCTCATCTCACTGCATTTCACTCATCTTCCTGTTGTATGTGCACAGTAATACATGGGTGGGCGACCTCATTTGAGAGCTGGTTTCATTATAAATCAAGTGTGTTCCTCCCCGCACATATCTCATAGTTATCTTCTTCCCTGATGAGGACTTCTTAATTAAAGCATGAACAATTTGTGATAGGACAGCATTTTCCAAAGATCTTCTTTCCTGGGCAGAAAGTCATTGTTCTCCAAAGACTAGGCTGGTAAACTATTTATCATGACTCTGTTAATGCATCCTGTTCTAGTTGTTGTTCAGCTTTCTAAGCACTATTGCAAGAATCATATTTTACAGGCCGGTCATAGATTTGGCTGTGAACAGATGCAGTATTCCTACTTTGTAGGATTTTTTCCACTTTCTCTGTCAGGCTGCTGTACTGTATTAATACAAGCTCGGGTTAGCTTTACTGCCATACTTTACAACAAAACTGAAGCCATATATATCACCAAATTACATCTTTGCCCTGTTCCTGTTCCCAGGGAAGGGCAGTTGTATTTCCTGTTCCACCAGCAACTGAAGACTCCAGGAGATCACACTGTCTGTGGGGAGAAAGTCACTGATTGCTCCAGTGCGCTCTACCAAACCTTGGCAGTCTTACAGTGTCCCAAGAACACCCAGCCATGCAATGCCCTCACGCTGCCTTTGGGATCCAAGCTGGCGCTGCAGATCTGTGCAGCTCAGCTCCCTGCACCACGTCCCACTGTCTGGTGTACACTGGAGGCTTTTAATCCTGCTTCCTACATCCACATTTTTTAAGCTTTTAAGGCAACTAGAGCTGCAGGTCAGCCTAATGGAACTGATAAAACACTGATATAATTGAAGTATTGCCACTGGGAAGTTCAGACCACTAATGTGTTTTTGCAGCTCTCTGGAGGACCTCCCTGTGGTGATGAATGCTCTTACCATTCAGATATCTCTGCTTTTGAAGGTGGACAAACGCTGATTGATATGTTGTCTGAAGATCAGCAAACAGCAGGCCTGCAGTAGTAACCCCTGAGAGAATTTTTTAAAATTGCAGAATTTTATGACACACAGTAAAAGAGAGCATCTGAGAAAGTGACCAGACTCATAATTTGTTACCCAGGGCTCAAGAAGACCAAGATTTGAACACAGGCACAAAGCGTCATTTCCAGCGTTAAAAAATCCTTCTCTGATTGACCCTCAGCCTCCACACTCTGTTAGAAGCAGTGAAGCTGCTGTGAAAAATTGGTGCTGTGTAAGTGGCAGCCTGAGTGCCACTGAACTGTTGTCAGGGACCTTCAGGAATAACCTTTTCTCCAGAGCTCCAGTTGCAATCCTAGCTGTCATTCTTGTGGTAACTAGAAGAACGGAGGTTTAATGATCTTAATGGCATTTCCCATGGCTGCATGTGGGTGCTAAAAGCATACTCTGCACACTTAAAGTAGAAGATGACACGCGCACCAGGGATAGAGCACAGTCGTCAGAAGAAACAACTCAAATCCGTTTCAAACAGCTGTTCAGCTGCCAGCATCCATTTGGGTGCACTGACTGGGAAGACCTATGCTAAAAATATATCAGCTTCCAGCAAAAGTGACTTATTTTTACACGTTTAGCATCCTTTACTGGCTCCTGTGATTTCACTGTTTTATACCACATTGGTGGTTCAGCTAGACACTGTCCTGAGCAAAACAGGAGAATGTCCTTGGGAGAAGATGCTTCTTTGCAATGACAAACCACTCCAGTGAAACCCAGCTATAGCTGGTGGCCTAGAAACTGGAGTTTGGATGAGAGCCAGGGGTGAGAGAGGCCAAGGGGAGTGGATGTCACTACAGGGCTAGCGTTGTGTCTCCTAAAAAGGGGAAATTTAGGCTGGATATTTTATATATTATTTTTTGCAATAAGGGCAATGAAGCACTGGCACATGTTGTCCAGAGACATGGTGGGTGCCCAGTCCCTGGAGACACTCAAGGTCAGGCTGGACAGGGCTCTGAGAGCCTGATCAAGCTGTAGGTGTCCTTGTTCATTGCAGGGGAGCTGGAGTGATGACTTTCAAAGGTCCCTTCCAAGCATATGTTGCTATGATTCTACAGTGAGAGGTGCTTTGCAGGCTCCAGTTGTCCCACTGCTCGGACTGTGAGCATGTCACTGGTGTTCCTGATGGCTGCTTGCTCCATCCAGAGGTAAAATGTGTCTTGCAAAATCTTTCATGCTCTTCACCTCAAGGCAGATCAATAGAATTTGAGGTACTCAGTGCCTTATTACACTCCAGTATAAACTCAAAGAGCAACGTAAACTGAACAAAAATGTTTGCATCACATAATATGTGCTTCTTGCAGGTTTTGGAGGAATGGAGACACCCTGTGAAGTGGTCTCTTTTTCTGGCATCTGAGGGGAACAGTTTTATGTAGAACATTGATGAGAACTTTGAAATTTGGTAGACCTACTTCTGAATAAAAATACAGATTAAAGATGAGTGATTGGTGTTATTTTCAGTCAGATATGTGTGTATGGTGATTAAAACCACACAGCGTGTAACATTACTCCTACCCTCTCAAATGCACAGTTGATGTTGTAAGATTTAACACAAGGGCTCCAACTGTAATTCAGAGCATCACACAGAGACTGAGTGGGTGTTAGTCATGTTAACAGTATTGCAAATACAGGGCTGAAAGCCTACAGATTTCAAGCCATTGGAGTTCTCTTACTTATTTTGGAACTGTAAAATTCAGTATTGCTGACCTGGTGCCTTAAAAAAAAAGGAAAACCGAAAATGATATGGACTTGTTTTCTGGGTGGTTCACATCTGTTTGCAAGTGTGCAAGACCTGCATCATGGTAAAGGTGATGCTTTCATGGAAAACTATACTTTTGAAGTTAAGGTGCACTTGGGAGAAAGATTGGGGCAGCAGAGCAGATGGCTGCTGTGGAAAACAAGGAACAGATCTGAGACTACCAAAGGAACTGTGCAGAGGATTTAGATCAGTTGACTCTTTTGAAGGTGTTTTATTTCCAGAAGAGATAAGGTTATACTTCACCACATAACAATGGAGCCAGAGAGTTGATGCTACAACCCTGTTCAGCATTTCATAGAGCTAAGCTGCCACAGCCCAGTTCTATTCCTCTTGGTCTGGCTGCCATATTTTGGGCTGGAATTTAAGGCCAGCAACCACAGAAAACTTGGATCATGTGCAGCTGGCAAGCCTGACAGGCAAAAAGTGTGTTTTCTTTGATTAGAACCATACTGTACAGCAAGCAATGGCTGAGCATCAAGTAATGGGGATTAGGTCTAGAGACCAGCCAGAGGTTTTCCAAGTGGGCCAAAACGTTTGTTTCTGTCCAAACAACTGACACCACGTAGGGCCAACATGCTTAGACCTACAGCTCTTGGAAACAAACACTGTTTTGCTGCTCTGATGAGACTTTACATTCAGAAATACCTGACACGCATTTCTATATAAACCTGGGCTGATGTAACAGGAAGGCTGGACATCAGAAACTTAATTTTGTGGCTATTAATCTGGAATAATCCATACGTGTCGGTGGGATTTATATTAAGACAGCAGCAGCATTTCCACAGGTTTCCAGTGCCAGCTGTTGGTACACACTATGCCCATCTGGATTTCCAGTGACTACCTATAGGTTCTGGAATAGCTGTGATAGATGCACACAGTGGTGTGAGGGTTTACAACCTGCCATTTCCAGAATATTTTCCATAGGCACAAACACTAACTCTTATGGTTTTTTACTGATCTCATCTAATAAGCAGCTCCTCAAAAAGACAATAGAGTGTTTTGTTGGTAGGCAAAAAGACAGAAGCAGAGTATTTTTTCCAGTACTTGTTCTGCCTTTCTGTTAACATTTGCTTCAGTTTCAATTCATGCACATTCAAATAAAGGCTGTTTTTCTTCTACTTGTTTTATTCTGGGAACTTTTTTTAGTGTGGTCTTTCACTGCAAACAGTGCTGTACTGTATGTGCTTTTTCTGTTCAGGCATGCCAAGATAATGACAAATGGGTGCCAGTAACTAGCCGCGTGGAGTGATATATTGGTAGCCCCAGTGCTGTCTGCTGCTTGGCATAGGGTCTCCTCTGGATCCAGATGGCAAAGAGCACAGCCCTCTTTGGACTGAAATGTGGTGACCACAGAAAAAGAAAGGACAAAGGGCTCCATCTGAGTGTGTCTCTTTGGGAAGAATTGGAGCTCTTTCACGGCTGCCTGTTCTACAGCACGGATGAGCAGAGGTGACTCAACCACCTTTACTTTTAATTCTGCAGGTGTCAAGTTGATAAAACACAAAGTGATTTGCACTATATAAGTAAATGCGGAGGTCTAAGCCTTATTTTTCAGGCTTACAAAGAAAAATGTCATTGTCTTCACTGTGGTTCTGATGAGGTAGCTGTGAAAGCAGAACTTGAGACATTTTTTAAGCTTGTGTAGAAATACAGAACAAACACAGCATCTCAAATCTTACAGAGCCTCCCAAAGCGAACCTGGGACCAAAAATCCCATGCTGCTGAAACCTTGTTGCTAAGGAAGAGAGGTCAGGCTAAGGGCCAGATCCTGCTGGTTTGAATCCACCGTTTTGACTGAAGTGCTGCACATAAGGAAGAAGTTGCCCTTGGCTTCTGCAGATCTCCTACACTGGGTCCCTTTAGTGAGAAGGATGGGTCCTTTACAGCTCAAGGCTGTTTCAGACAGACAGATGTGGGTCATAATTAATTTAAGACAGTCACATTTCGTTGGTCTTTTTTCTGCATTTGTGCAAGTACAACCGGGATTCATTTGGCAAAGTCGACAAAGAAAACCGAACAAGTACCCCTGTAATTTGTAAGCCATAGTAAACACACGCTATGCAAATAAAAGCATCAGAAAGGTTTTGTCGGCCTAAATATTGAAACCAAATTTTATTTCTTGAAAATGACATTACACACATCTTGCAAATGTACATTTAGATGAGAAAACAATGAGTAACAAATATTGAGAGCAAAGCTAGAAAGTGGACAGGTTCTCTGCTGCATGGCATTGCATTACAAGAATACTCAGACCTGGGATGGTTATTACAAGTGGTAAAAACAGTTCACAACACCTCACAAAAATGGATTTTTTTTTCTAGAAAGTCAAATCTTCTAACAAAAGGAAATTCTGCTAAGGGAGAAGAGGGGAATAAATGCATGGATCAAGGTAGACTTTGCGGTTTTGAGGCAGGGTTTTGCGGGGGATTTTTAAGTCCATTTCTTACAAAATCCATCTTTATCTGTGACCCCCTGTCTTTTTATAGCCTTTATTTCCTGTCCTCATCTGCCAACAGAACCACGGCTATACAATAATAGGCCCTGTGTACTCAACCCAGAGCTTGGGAGTGTGGAGAAGGAGCTGCCTGCAGAACCCATAACAACATAATTCCTATATATCATCCACTATCTCCCCTCTGCTGTGTATCCAGGAAAATCAAAAAGTGCGTGCAAACTCTGCAAATCAGGGGCCGTGGGACTAATCCCATGTCAAACAACCAGGTGTGGAAGCCACGGCCCGTAGCCCACGTGCCACATGCCTCAGCTGCAATGGATCATCAAGATCTCATTGTTCACCCGTGGTGCAAACTTCCAAGGATTAACTTGTTCCCCAGTTCAAGCAGAGGCAACAGGTGATTGTTCTCCATCTGTTTTATCTTGAAAGAGTCTAACCAAAGTGCCAAGGCAGAGCGCAGTGAGAAGTTCCCCAAGAGAATCTGTTGAGAACTGCTTTTCAAACCTCATTGTATATCACTTTATTTATGCCCAAATCTGTACTTTACAACCACGAGAGAGACAAAGATAGAATAGAGAGAGAGGGGGAGAATCTTTCCAGGAGGAAAGGAAAAGCTAATTAAGTGAAGTACAAGACCATGCATTTACTCTCAAAAGCTTGTTCACAAGCAAGCTAACATTTCTAACACTACAACCACTCATCTACATCTGTTTGCTAAGTAATCGAGTTCTACCTACAACTAGGGAGCAGAAGGGTTTTTTCTTTTCTTCCCCCTCCCTTTAAAACGTCAATAAAAATGTTTTCTGTACAAGTTGAATGGCACAAAAGGTGGTCAAAATGCTAAATAACTCACCACAAATGGAGAATGCAAAATTAGTTCAAAACATGCATGGACTGTGTACAGGTAAGCAAGGAATCATTGGCATAAAGCTGCAATATATTACAAGATGATACAATTGAGATCTTTTGGCATAACCTCTGCTTGTTCCGTCCCTTTAAGAGAACTTCACATGAAAATCTGGAGTAAAGGGAACTCAAGTTATATACCCAAGCAGAAAGTTAACTATGGGCAACACTGTTTGAAGAGGAAAGCATTTCCCCTCCCCTTCCACGTACTCCCCCAAAGTACAAAAGTCAACATAATGCTATGTGTAGCATTGCTGCAGGCTTGCCAAAAAGAAAGTTTAGATACATCTGTTTTAGGAGAACAAATGCATCATTTAAATTAATAGCTCTTTGTACAATGACATTAAATACCTTACTATTTAAATGAAATATGAAAGTGAAATTTACCAATCCAAGAAAACAGTAACTCAACCCTTACCACCCATGTGTCCTCCAAGGTTATGTACACAGAGTTTAAAGTATACCAGCTAAACTTTAAACCCGGCTGCCCCTCCAACCCCCACCCACTGAATGGCAATAGAAAATACACTGTGGTCTCTCAGTCATACTATATTGCAGCTTTGTTATTAATGATGAAATCATACAAACTCGATGAATGACCTAAGACAGCAATCCGTGATCAGGTTCCAGTTCACTGCATCTCCCTCCCTCAAAACCACCTGTGGGCAGACTGGCAGCTCACAGAGAGCTGCAGAGTGCAGGGCTATGAGTGAAGGCAGGTCACGCTCTTCACAGAAGACTGGCATGAAGAACGCTGGCTTATTTGATGAGAGCCACTTACCTTAGCTTGAAATTGTATTTGTAATTAAGAAAATAGGCAAAGGCTAGTAACAGCAAAGTCAACAAGCTGATACTCCTGTCCTGTGCTTCTAGACTAGACGGTGTCATAGAATACAGAATATCAAGGAGGGGAGTTTGTACAGGGAATAGATTCATCTACATTGGCTTCTTTCTAGAAGACCCTGGATGCCTTCTAAATTGATCATCACAGCTGTACTAGTACTGCCACGGTGGTAAAACTGCTTGGATCACATGTAATTTAAATAAGAAGCAAACTAACAACAATTTTACATGTCAGAATTCAGCATGTAATTATAACTCACAGGCTTTCTTGTTCTTACATTCAATACTTCTGCTTCACCTTATCTCTAAACACCAATTAACAGTGCAATTAGTTCCCTAGACATTCTTCTTAAGGAGACACATTGTTAGATATTACACTAAATCTGGAAAAAGCTCTTCTGATGTAAAGAATGGGAAAAAAAAGAGAAAAAAAAGCTGTTCTGCAACCCATCAGTGACTCTGGTCAGCACGACAGGGAGACAGAACATCACTCCATTCCAACTGCCACCTGCAAAGAGAAGAGCACTAAAGATCCATCTATACCTGCTGTGCAGAGGGTGGAATCTGCTGGAGAAAAGCAGCCATGTTGGAATTTCCCAAAATGAAACAAAAACACAAAAACACTGAATGTTTCATAGGGATTCTCTGAAGGTAAAATTCTTCAGTTCTAGAACTGGGCCTGGAACCCAGCTAGGGCTCCATTTGGCTCATTGCAGACATTTCTTCAGTATGATTCTACACATGGGTTCCTCAGAAAACTGGGGATTCGGAATGAGGATTTGGTTTGGGTCCACCCTTTCCAAGTGCCACCAACATGTTTCACCCTGACTTCATGTATCAGGCAAATCACTTTGCTCTGCAGCCACCTCACTGCTCAAATGTGACTCACATTAATGTAACTTTCCTATATATAACTTAGGCATGTGTTAATTGCAAGTAGAGATGGAAGAACCAGCTTGAATAAAATCAAAAGCAGCCATGAGCTTAGGTAAGTCACCTAAAACAGAACGGAACCTCCCTTTTATGTTCAGAGACATTTGGTAATACTTTTCTCTAAAAACTGAGCCAACCATAAGCCTCTATTCTGCTTGGCACTGGATGGGATTAGGGTAGAAAAATACCAAAATAAATAGAAATGCTATTTTCTATAAGCCTGTCGGGCTTAGGGCATGTCTTGGTGGACTGAGGTGAGAAGGCAAGGTAGACTCTCTAGGACCAGAAAATGTAGAAGAGACCTTGATTTGCTATGCTGCTTGTTTCATTTTCAATCTTAAATGTTTTAAGATAATTAAACATGTGACATTATTTTAGCTTTATCATCAATTACAATAAAATTATAGAAAATATCTCCTATACATAACTTTCCATTAGAGGTTTATAAAAGAGATCACTTTCTAGCTGGGATAAATGTGATTTTTTCTGCAAAGTCTGCAGTTGTCAGCCAGGAAACTGAATCTGCACTTAGCTAATCCATCACACAGTAATTACTAACAGTAATGAATCTCTGACATAGGAGACCAACCTTGGACCAAATGGATTCAGTTCCCATAATTACAGAGGAGCTTCTGCCTGTTTTAAACAATGAAGAATTAGGAGCTTTGGGTTTTGCTTGCGTTACACTGAGTGTCAGAGAATCTACAGAAACCAAGAGCTGCACTCCTTATGGAAAAAAAACAATTGAAAGTCTGAGAACAAGCAGCAAAAAAACGTATTCAAATAAATCGCCTCTTCTGCCTTTTAGCATTAAATTCACCAGTATTGTAACTCCACTGAATTTAAAAGAAAGATTATAATGAGAAAATCAGTGTTAAACACAGATCCTCTTGTTCACCATGGCCTTTCCACTGATTTATTGAATGCAACAGCTTTCGCATGTGTGGCTAGGGATTTCATGGACAAGATCATCATCAGCCCTTCTGCCTGCACAGCGATTCATGGTAACCTCTTCCAGAAGCCTGTCTGGACTTATCACCTTGGTGCAGCAGGGTTGATAGTTCTTCCAGTTTGCTGCACTCCACGGGAAGGGCCAGGAGGTTCCGAGTTGCCCTCATTATCCTTTCATACATGTCTTGCAATTCCCCAGTGTGCCAGACCTGCACTTTCCTGAGCCAGTGCATGCTGATGAAATTCTATTTCTGATCTAAAGGAAGGAATAAAAATAAAACCAAACTGTAGCTTGATGCTGTCATTCAGCGAAGAGCTGGATTTTCCCTTCACCCTTTTAGAGATGACACAGACATCCATATGCCAGCAGGAGAGCAAAACAGGGGCAGACAAAGAATTTCAAACCAAGTTCTTCAGCCTGAGGCCAAGCGTGACCTTATTTCTGCCAGTGGGAGCGGGACACATGCTGTTGTGGCAGATAGCCTGCATCCTAGCTTAGATACCTGCAGGGGCAATAGCACTCTCAACATGCAGCCAGAAACCCCTGCTGCTTTTCCATCCAGACCCAAGCTGTAGATTCACAGCTTGCACTACCCCTTTTATTTCTCCTTGGAGTTTCTTGGCACTCGTCTTTCTTTGTTCCCACACATCAATGCTGTTGATGTTTTCAGCGCACTGCCTCATGCTCTCCCTTCCATACGATTTTCTGTGATGTTCACGCTCATTTCATCACTCAGTAAAGATCTTGCAACAAATGCCCCCTACCATTCCTCTTGGAAACAAGTCTCTTTTCTTTGTTTATTGCAACAATAGCCATCATGGCATCTTTCTCCAGCAGTGCAGCTTTTTTTTTTCAGTTGACAGACTCTAATTGCTGCAAAGATTTGTTAATTCCCTTTGGGAATCCTCCTGCTTCAATTGTTTGAGTGGCAAACTGTCAGACCCAGGCAAGCTCTAAACTGGCCAGTGAGTTACAGTTCACTGAGTGATAGAGCAAGAGCCAGAATAAGTTTGTTAAGCAATGAAGATTGAAAGGCAATTCTTTCCCATGAACACTTTCTGAACAAGCAAGCTTTCAACAACAGACCCACTGTTTTCTTGGTAGAAGGCCTCTGAAATCATTAGACTTACTCATTATTTAAAAATACATGGCCTCATTTTCAGATGGTAACCTGGGCTGCCCCCTGACACATACATGTACAGGTAACAAAAAGAGGGGCAGTTGGGGACTGTGTTCAGGCCAGATGTGGCAGCTCCAGATGAGAGAACTTGGTTGTTGGATGTGGCCTTGTGCTTAGAGGCACTGCTGGCTCCCCAACTGGTTTGGGGGAACTAGAAGTGGTGTGTCTGTTTTTCACCATTACTAAAGTAATGAAGCATTTTTACATCTTGGTTTTTGGAGACTCCTGAAAAGTTGGGAGTTCCTGACTTGTCTAAGAGAGTGCACCATAATCTGCTTTTATAGGGTTTTCAAACTTCAGTAATAATGAATAAATCTTAAGAGCTAGCTCTTCTATAGCTCTGTATATCAGCTGATCTCAAAGCAGTTTATGGATAGAGCTGAGTGCTATGGTCAGCTCTTTATGCACTGGGACAGTGTGGCACAGGGAGAACTGATGGGCTCACAGTTATACTAAAGACCAGTAGCTCTGAATTCCCACTGTTACGTTCACTAGGTTTGGTTCTCGTTTGCTCAGAAATTCACCTACTGGATGAACATTGGTGTCAGTGTTTCTGACCTTCTTTAAACAGTGTCCTGATGAAGGGATAGTGGTCTGTGACCCTAAAGCTCTGCATCTTCCCCTGAGGTAGTACTCCTACTCTGCCCTACAATTAGGAATCTGTTAGAGCAGCTATGCAATGACACTGCTGGAAAAAAAGCCTTTCCATCCCTCCACTTACTGTCTCTGAGCATCTCCCAAACAATAGGGATAGTAACTTTTTTTTTTTTTTGGTCAGCTTAGTCCCAGACCTGTGAACATCAAACAACTCAAACCTTTCCAGAGGGAAAAAAAAAATAACAACAGCAAAATAACACAGGGGTGGATGGACATGTCAATTCAGGCTTTAAACTGGAGGCACCTAGGAGAGATACCAGATCTCAAGTCGGGGCAAAGAGAGAGGGTGAAGAATACCTGAATAACAGGGTTGATAGCTGACGCAGCAAGACCCTGCCCAGCCAATCTATTAATATTTAGTGGCTGCACTGTAAGACGTAGAACTCAGTTTAACATTTCTTGAGATACTGCAGAGAGGCCTGCTCAGGTTCATAGGAATGGGACAAAGGCATCAACCAGAAGATGTCTGTGATCCTGGAGACAGTCACTTTCTAGAGCTGACTGCATAAAAGCAAGATGGGCTGATCATCTCAAGAGGCTCAAGAGCTAATCTGTCCTGCCCACTTTTGTCAAGGCCATTTAATCTAGGCCTTGTTGGATACGTGTAGTCCTGCTACTGAAGCCCAACGCATGTTGGAAGGCACTTAAAGACTTAACCTGCTTTGCCTCAATAAACCAAAGTGGTGATGATTCAGCTGGATCTCCTCTAGGATCTTGTATAACATGCTCATCTTGTTGGCTGAGCTGCATCGTACTTTATCTACCTTAGCAGAAAAAGATATTTATTCTGTGCCATCCATTTGCTTCTACAAGCAACATCACCAGTCCCAAATACCATTCTAATTTGCTTCTGTCAGTAACCAGAAAAATAATTTTGAGCCTAAATTACCATTAAAGAAAATGTGTTGTTCTGTCTTGGTTGTGATCAGCACCTTCTGTGTGGTAAATACACCTCTATATAGCTTTTCTTTTGTGTATTGTCTTAGCTTGTGGAGAACTTTCTCGACTAACTTTGTACCTCTTTTACTTGGCTATCTTTTCCTCCTTTATCTAAAAACAATTGTTACTTTAGTGTAGCCAAAGATATCTCTCCAATTGCCTTGAATGGATGTGGGGTGCCACCGAGGTCATAGCAAAATACACATGCTTTTACTATGATAAAAAAGGCTCATACTTGCAAAATCCACAGCATACCCCTGCAGAGAAGGTGGAACTTCCAGGGATAGCTGTCACTGAATGATGCTTTATTTTAGGGAGTCAGCTTGGTATTACAGAGCAATTTCAAAAGGTTTTCTTTGCGTTTCCAATCAGATCAGCAGTCAGTGCAAAGACATGGAAAAGGAAACACAAGGCAGCCTAGAAAATATCAGTATCCACATCAGTAAGTGGGAACTAACAAATTTATACCAGTATTTCCTATTAGAAATGCTTGGGTGTAACACTGTTTTGCTGTTAGCCAAAATTATGAGTCCTGTCTCTTCATTTTATTTTCAAGAGCACTGTTCAAGGAAATGAGAGAAGTAACAGCTAGACTGTGTGTGATTCTTTGCAAGCATATATGTATGCTAGCTAAATGAGAAAGAGAGATGTGGAAGTTCTTTTCTAAGCAGAATTATTCTTCTGTTGCCTATGAAAATAGGCTTTTCAGATTCTGATAATACTGTAAATAATATGCAGATGTGGGAAACACAGACAACAGAAGACAAAAGCTTAATTCCATCTCCTAATGCAAAGTGGACCAAGGTAGAATTTCATTACCAAACTCTTTCAAAATTACTTCAAGGGGTAGAGTACTGGTTGGCTGTCTAGTAGGTGGAAATGAACTAATTCCAAATCTGACATCAGATGGAGATTTAACTCAAAAGGTTCAGAATATAAATGCTTTACAAGTGACAAAACTCCCAAGGCTCAAGAACTTTGCTGCACTGCCCTGATATTCTACAGTTGAGACTGCCGTGGAAAGGTATGAAGACTCAATACGTTGGTCTTTCTATGGCTGAAGGATATTGCTCTAATTCCTTACTAATGATTATATGTGGAAATAGTTTTTTTATATAATTTAATACGCAAATTTGCTAAAATATACTTGGTACTGAATAAATAAAGGTGGATTTCAAAGAAACAAAGCTCTGTACCAGATTAAGAATCTCTCCAATTTGCTTTTAAATACTGAATTGTTTTAAATCAATATAGTGTTAATGATTCAATTAGTTTCTGAAAACACTAAAGGCAGCCTCATGGGGGAAATCAGATAGGGTTTTTACAGCAGAATTAATATGGCAAATCCTCACATCCTGTAGTGCTTTTTTTATGTGCCTGCAAATGTAGAAAATACATAAAACGTAAACTCTGGAGTGTGTAACAGAGTTGCAGTCACTTGCTCCAGGATCTCATAAGGTCTGGAATTATTACAGCACAGTGAAACTAATTCCTAATTCATTCTAGTTCAGGAAAGCTTTCTGGCCAAACCCAGACTTACATCTCATGGAAAATCAACAGGAGTAAAGCACGTGTGAAAATATAAGCATACTTCTTTGCTGAATCAAGGCTGTTCCTCTATTTAAATGATACCTGTGCATTATTTCTCTTTGTAATCAAATCTATGTTAGGCATCCTACAAAGCCAAAAATACCTACTGTTGAATGTACAGTACATCCACATGCATTTCTGTACAAGACCTCATGCAGTAATAGCATTAATGCAGACTTAACAATATGTTACAGCTGAAATGCTCACTGACTTCTACTGCCTAAGCAGTTCTACCTAGAAAACTGCTTTTTAAAACTTTGAGTTGGACCTCATACCCTGTTTTCTTTGTGGCTTTTGCAGGTTCGAATGGCTATTCTTCCCACTGAAGATTTTTTCTTCTTCTTTTAGGCCTTTTCAGGTTCCCTTGGTACTGCCCTGAAGAAATTACTGGGCTCAGCCTCACCCAAGGATAATCCTAGTGCAAAAAAAAACTCCTAAGGAAGTACTTGCAGGATGAGGTTTTAGGTATATCACTAAGTACAGCACAGGAGGAAGGCCTAACTGATTTATTAGCATACTCTACAAGGAAGATCATATTTAAATAACCACTACTGTGGCAGGAAGGAAAGGAATCACCTCTCAACAACAACCTTCACCACCATCCATCCAAAGGTTTATTTGACCTTTGGCATCCTGCTTTGTCTTATACAAACTGAATTTGTGGGTACTGGACGGAAGCGTATCTCTGACTCCTGTAACATCATCAGCAACTCTAGCACTTCAGTCTGCTTATGGGCATCACAGAATTAGGTATTCCTGGTGAAAAAGTGGTGAGAGTCTAGGCTGAATTGCAAGAGAACCTAGATCTAATTTTATGGCTGGTCTCCTTGGTCTCCTTCAGATTTACATCAACAGAACAGAGAAGAGGGTAAAAGCAAGCCAAATATCTATCTCGCTAGAGCTTTCACTAAGATAAATGTTCTAATTAACAATATTGTTGGCATAACCGTGGCCTTTGCTATCCTGATGCTTAAGAAAGCCCTGTTTTCTCAAGACTAGGCTCTACAGTAGCACCTAGTGGATTAAACAGCCAAAAATCAGCATCCACAGCAAAATCTGCACCCGGAACAGTTCAGTACCTTCTGTTAGAGGATCTGAAAGCACTTTACAAATGCTAACCAACATTTGGATTCACAACCCCCAGTGAGGTAGAACAGTGTTATCCACACAGGGATGGGTAGACCTATTGAGGCACAGTGTTACTAGCAGACCTGCTCCCCTTCAGACACTGAATCAGTGCCAAAAGACTGAATGAAGGTTTCCTGACTACACCTATGCTTCGTCCACAGTACTTTCCCCTATACAGCTTCAACATGAGCCTCTAGCCTTCTGAACTGACACCAGGTTTCTATATACAATAGGTGAAACGTTCATTTAGCAGTCACATAGTCAGCAAATTACTCAATTAAATGAAGTTATTTGTGGGCACAAATGATTTCTTTCACAAAACTCTGTGTAAAAGATCATGCACTAAGACTACAGGGTGCAAAATTGGTGCATAATTCTGACCCCTTGGTAATTCCCAATTCTGTCCTCTCTCAGATGCATCTTCTTAAAGTTGCATTACATGTATCATCACATGAACCTCTAAAGACATAGCCTGCACAGATTGTTTCGTATCAGCAATGCAAGCAAACAAAACATGGAGTGGCTTTCTGAACAACCCAGCATTCATATAGCATCAAACATCACATTATAATTCATTCTAATCACAAGGGGTTGCAAGAGAATAAGGAATAGATGTATATGTTGAAACAAAGGCAAATAGAGCAAGAAAGAAATATTTGATTGCACAGATTTCCTTTAGGTAAAGTTCCATAATAATCAGTTTCATCAAAAGCTTGTTCCATGAGAAAGAGAGGCAATGCCAGCTAGCCTATAACAAAATTTCGGCGTAGTAAAAACCACCAGCCCTGCGTGAGTAGATGAACTTTGCATTCCATAGGAGTCATTACTGATTAATAAAAGCAAAACGTTTCTCTAAATACAATAAGTTTGTTTTTGTCAGATAGAAGAGTTTCTTAAAATATGGGTTTTCAAACACACAAAGTTTCATTTGTTATAGAAGTAGAGAATCTGGCCATAGTTATGAATACAGAAGTGTAAAAAAACAAATACATATCTTAAACATTACAAAAACTATCAAAACATTCAATATTTTGAACTGACTTTTTTTCCCCCTACAAGTGTCTGTTCTGGCAGTGATGACAAGATTTCTAAACTGATTCGTTGTTGTTACTGTTCTGCAGTTGGTGGGGTTTTTTTTGTTCATTTTTCTGAATGTGTTTTTTTAAACAAAACAAAATTACCAGCTTTTATAAAAAAGAAGGAGCTTGAATCTTTACTCCAAAACACAGATACAAGGTTTTCCTTTATAAAAAGTGTATTGATTTTTTGCTATAAAAAGTGACCTGTAGGATGTCAGACCTGAAAACAAATTCTCACAGTGTTTTCAGTGTTGGCTGTTCACAAGGCATTACTTTTAAAAACAGAGATAGAGAGATACCATAGGGTGGTTGTAAAAGTTTGTTACCAGCTAGCAGTGTTTCTGGACCATATGTGAATCTGTTCAACTCTAGACAACTCAACTGACTTACATTATTTTGCTTAATTATTTAACAACTCCCAATATTTGAATATCTGAAAATTCACTATTGCACTAACCTTACTTAGCATCTCATGTTATCATTCCTGATCTTGTCCAAGCTTTTGCTGACATATTAAGCATCGAACTAATAAGTCATTTCCCTTCCTGCCCTGTAACAACAAAAACAGTACTAGTTAGTATGCAAGTGCTAAAATCAGGGCTGCAAATGAGGAACAAGCAAGAGTTGGCAGTTTGGAGGTAAAGAGTTGTCAGAATTTGTCAGCAACAGATTGATTCACACACTTCTGGGGGAGCTTTCCATTGCTGTCATAGGAAAATTACATATTTGCAGAAGAAGAAATAATAGAAGAATGTGGGAAGTGCACAGGATCAGCGGCATAACGGCCCAAAATTGCTGGCAATGTCCATTTTGCATCCCTAAAACTCTGCTTAAGAGAATGGTATCCCTCTATCTCTATAGACTGGTAGGTGTTGATTTGTGGTAGAGAGGATAAATCACAGAAAAAAAATGACATATAACTGTGTGTCCTTTGTCTGATTTGAAAGCACCAGTCACCTATCTGCTTAGTTTGGCAGAAGTACTCTACTGTATCTTAAACATAGCTTGCAGTACGGACTATTGACGTCATGTCGCTTTACATGGAATCTCCAAGGGAATCAGAGTCATCCAAAGACAGAGGCAGATACAAGTCCTGTAGGAAGAAAGAAAAACATGTTAATTCACACAATCAGTTTTCACCTTTGGTCGTGCAAAAGGAGACAGTTGGATGGGTCCAGTTCTGTGCACTTCATAGGGACGGGGTGGAATTCTCATGCACTGGTTACTGGATGGTTGCCCGGTTACTCTGAGGCTAAAATAAGGTCCATTGCAGAGTGGAGGAATGTGCACCTTGGTACCAAAAGAAAGATGACTGTTCGGTGACAAGTTTGAGAAGAAATTTTTTATCACTTCTGGATCAGTGCATCCATTGCAGAACATGCATGAAAGAGCAGAAACTTTCCTTAAAGAGATCTTTCTGAACTTAAGTCTAATGATTATTACCTTTATTTGACAGCTACCCTTAGGACAGATCTCTGGGAAAATCACCTCCCGTGATGTATACTTTATTTTAAGCCATTTTTGATCATTCAGAAAGCTGTTCAGAAGTTAAAAACATAATGCCTAGTTTATTTTTTTGGATAAAATACTGAATACAAAGCTTTCCCAGGGCCTCTTTCTGAGTAACCATTTTATTTTGCTTCTTTGAAGTCCTGCATGGATCTAGGAATACAAACCGTCTTAAGGACTAAAGCTCTCTTTGGGCTTTTATGAACTCTGACCCCCACATGGAATAACTGAGCAACATGAAGCAAAGCACAAATACACAGAAAGGGAGTTCACAAGCATCTTGACAGAAGAGGAGGGGAAAAAAAAGAGAAGTGATTTCATTTTAAGTGGGAAATTGCTCCTGGGAGGAAAACAACAATGCGTGAATGATCAGGAAACCTAAAATGCTACATTCACATTTTCTGATTGGCTTGAATTAGTGGAGAAGCTTGTAGCTGCCTTTAGCAGTCACCTTCTATTACGAATGTTCTAGGGCCTTCACTGGGAAAGTCGTAAGTCAGCTAGCTGAAAACATACATAAAACATAGCAGAAGGTGAGATTTACTTGTCTTCACCAGAAAACCAATCCTCAACTCCAAAGCCCTGCATGAGATAGTGTTTGGAAGGTATTTTAGGTCCTTGGCTGCTGAAGCAACGAATGCAGTTTATAGCATTAATTTCATAGAAACACACACAAGCATCTTTCGAGAGCAGACTATGGGCCAGATCCTGTTCTCAAATAAAAGTTAAGAATACATTTGGAACCACTGTGCTACACTGGTGCATTTCCTTAGACTTTAAACTGAGCGACTGAGACCAGAGTGAAGTCCTGAGAAAAACACTGATTTCATCTGATTTAGCTATACCTCTGTTAAAGGACACGAAAACAAAGATGAATGACTACAGGATTTTCATATCTTGGAAATATTTTAAAGATCTGATTTTTGAGAAGCCAAATTCCACCCCAGGCTTCCCCAGTACCATTCAGTCCCATCTCCGATGTGGTTCAAAGTCTTACATACCAGAGTTATAATGCAAAGCCCATTGGACTTTCAGGAATACTTCACAGAGACTTTGCTATACTTTCTTCCACCAACTAACAACAGCAGTCCAGCTACCACTCTTCCCTTTGAGATAAACCATAATCCTCCAGCAAAATCAGTTCCACTTGTGCAATCAAGTCCACAGGAGATGACATGCGGCTAGCTAGCTGACTGCAAAACCTCACCATCATTAGAATTGCTTAATGAGGCTTCCAGTCTTCCACAATTTCAAGAGAATGCTTTCAGTATCATACTTGGGCTGAGGTACTCTGATTACTAAAGCAGAAATCCCACTGACCTTCACTCATACTTAAATTTACATGCAAATTCCACTTTTTATATCAAGCAAAAACTGTTCAAGGAAGAGAACAGCAACGCTATAGCTATTAGAGAAATGAGAAAGCCCACAGAAATGGCAAAGTGGATTCAGTATAATAATAACAGAACCATGAAAAGCTGTGCTACTTCTATACAGTTCAAATAAATCAATACATGAATAAACTATGAGACACCACAAAATTACTCATCTCTACTAGGATGCCAGGCTATATGTTAGATGCTCTGGATGTCACCAGGAAAAGTTACTGTATCAGAATACAATTACTACACTGGGAATAGAAAAACCACATTTCCTGCAAAACAGAACATTGCCTTAAATCATTTTAAAAATCCCTGAGAAGCAGCATTAAGGTGATGTCTTGGAGCTTCAGTTACGTTTGCATTTCTCTGCTGTTTAATGAACTGGACTTGCCAACACCTATGGCTTTTCAAGAGATGAGCACTGAAATGAAGTTATCCATGACTTGTGAGCTTTTCCAAATGATACAAATTTAGGCCTAAGTTATTTTTTCTGATCCACACAGATAATCTTCAGCACACATTAATAACTCCAACAGGGGGAACAGTTCCATGACTGACTGTTCTTATCTTGCTATAGGCCAAAGTGGCAGTTCTTTCAGGTAACAAGAAAAATTCTCCACTGTTTCACTTGAAGATGTGTTTCAAGAAAATAAAGACTTCTTTAAAGTTCCTTGCACATTCAAGCAGACTAAGGAAGAAACAGATGTAGTAAGGTATAAGAAACATAATACCTTGTGCTTACGGAGGCTCCCTGGGCTGGTAGGTGTGGAGATGGGGGACTGCTTGGATTTGGGTGTAGACAGCTGACTGCTCGAGGTCCCATTTGCTGTCAGAAAACAAGACAGAAGCTAGCAGTCAGACAAGAAAAAGGAAGATCATTTCTCTTCTTTGGGGAAATGGAAGATATCCAAACAGTCAATATAGAAACACTATAGTTTATTCATGTGAGACAGGAGGGGAAAAAAAAAAACAAATGAACAACATAACTATTCATCCAACTTAAGGCTTTCAGCTGTTCAGAATAGTTGGCTGTAAAAGACAGTGAAATACAAAATACATTGAAGAAGCAAGATTTTACATTGCAAATATTTATCAAATTGATCCATGATATACATCAACAAAAAAACCAGAAAGACAATTTCTGTGCTCTCAAACAGTTTAACACAATTGAAACCACATGGAAAAAGCATGAGAGGAAGCCAGAGGCTGCAGATATCCTGGATCCTACATAAGAAATGTTAAATGTCAAAGACACATATTAGAAATTCGACTAACAGCTGTCTGGAATGGCCTGGATGGATGTGGCAGAGATTAAGTGAGTAGAAGAGCCCTTCTGAAGCCCTGGTGTAACTTGGTGGGATCTCTTCACCTTGGTACCACTACTTGACACCAGAGCTGACCCTGCCACTCCTCCACTGTCTGCACCAGCTTACGAAGAAATGAGCACGGTCCATCAGGGGAGGAACGGGAAAATTGCATCAAGTGAAAATCCTCTTTCAAAGACCAAAATCTGGCCTTTAGGGGTGCTCTGTTTGTTCACTTTGTTTTGAAGAAAGCATAGCTAACCTCCCTGGTTCTATTAAAAAAACAGTCCATTTAAGCTAAACAGCTCTACGAAGGGTTATTCCTTGGGGCCTAGTGGTCAAAGTGAAGAAACGGAGGTCTGTCTCAGTCAGCTATTATCGACGTGCTGCACTAAAAAGGAACCAAAGTAAAGAGGGTATTTCACAGAAAAGTGAAGACAAACAAGATGTTATCAAGACAAATGATTATTTTGCTACCATCGATGTCCTCTGAAGAAAGCTAATGTCTTTGATAATTTCAAAGTGTCATGCTACATATTTCATAAAGACAGACTTGCTCCTAGAGAACTTCATCTGCTGCACATCAACTCCAGGGATACAGACCCTGCTCTTGTTACCAGGGCTGTAATCAAGTAGCTCCTTCGGCGCAAGCAGTATTTCCTGAGGGAGGGAAATTCCAACTCATGCTGTCTGTGCCTAACTGTATCATTTTCTCTGGTCTTTTCTTTTTGCAATCCAATCTGCAGCAAGCCAGAAGCCTTATGAGCATTAAACTACACATCTCAGTCAAGTGTACAGAAGTGACATTTGAAAACCTACTCCAGATGTTAACATATTCAGCACAAGCCACAAAACTAAACACCAAATACTGTGTTGTTTCCTTAAATGGCAATGATGCTGCCTACCCTCCAGATAAGTCTACATGTCCGTACTGCTTTAAAGAAAGTATTTTTAATTGTGTAGATATTTCACACAGAAAGACAAGCCTATAATGGTCTTACTGTCCTGATTGCTAATTTCCCATTACCTCTGTGTATCATTACTCCAGCTGCAATGGCACATGCACAGGAAGGTAGATGATTTCCACGTATAGGACTCACACTTTCAATTGTAATCACTGAATGTGTAATTACATACTTGCAATTAAACAAGCATTTGAGTGTAAGAAATGTATAAATATCATGCAGTAACAATGCTGTGTGCAAGTGTCGTATTTTAAAGAGTGAGATCAGAAAGAACTGATAGAAGTGTAACATCAGAAAGCGGGGCAGCAATATGAACCTGCACCCACCTTGCAGCCTCTCATCATGTCCACTGACACAGAAAGTGGACACGAGAATTAGGACATCTCTGAAGTGTTGGCTGGGAAGCCAGCCTGGGTGGAGAAAGGTGAGCTAAGTCTCAGTGTGCAGCCCTGGCCTTAGTGATTCTATTGCATTTAATTCTTAAAAACAAAAGCAAATGCCCAACCTCCAGATCTACAGACATGCACAGCAGCCAGTGAGGCTAAAACATGTCTGGCCTTTATATCAGGACTTTTTTCAGAGTCTGGTCCCAACCAAGCAGACATATGTTTAACCTCAAGTGCGTTACTTTGGGGAACTGCTATATGGACACCGTTAAGCATAAGCTCTATTAATCACCTCCAGCACCCAATGACAGAACCTGGCTTGGCCTTGGGACTGCAGGATACTGTACTCCAGAGCTTGGCCTCCGAGTTCAGACTCAGCTGGAGGTGCTCAACATGCTTACTCTTCCTATAAGAAAAGCTTCATCTTTTGTAGAACATTCAGTATGTAAAAAAATAAATAAATCACTGGAGCCAGGGCCAAATGGGTGTTTCCTATACATCATGTGTTATGTTCCTTCTTCCTTCTCCACCCATGGGCAATTACACATTGGAACTGAGATATCTTTTGGCCACTACAGCTATAGACTTCCTGCTAAAACTTCTGGCTTCATTAAATCAAGTTTTTTCTCATTGTGAAAATATTCCTGAGAGACTAAAATCTATAACTTATAATTTTTTTAAACTCATTTGTGGTTGGCTCTTATGTCCTTGGTATCTACCTCATTATTCCCTGCTTTAATGCTCTGCTATCTTCCTGTGAGAAGGAGGGAAGCAGTGAAGGTTGTTAGTATACTGGTGCAAACGCAGAAATCACACATCTGATTTTAAATAAGTGTAAAGAAATGTGCTGTCAGTCAAGGGACAAAGGAAGAGCTACAGGCATGTTAAAGCAGCTCAGATTTAACTGAAGCTTTGTGAAGTGAGACCTCTGTCTTCATATCCATTGCTTCTGTGTTTTAGGCACTAATGGGGAGAAACAGTTTTTTCTCCATTGCAAATGCACTTCATCAAGAAAATAGATATTCCTTAAAAGATGTTAGAAATAATGACTTATAGATAATTGGTTTATAGTTTGACCGTTCACCTACCTGTTCTACCCAGGCCATCCTCCTTCGGCCGGAAGAAAAACTAGTTATAGAACCCCAGAAACTGTGACACGTTGTACCCTGAACTGCCACATGGCACTTTTCACTTTGCTCTAGTTCTCTAAAGTGAATTGTCCTTGAGCTTGGAGGGGAAAAAAGTGGAGTTCACTATTTGCCATATAATGAAGGCAATTCAGAAAAAGAGCAAGTACTGTAGGTTTCCTACTGAATATAATGTGGGCTATAATAGTACTAATATGATCTGTATTAGCTGGAATCCATCTCTACTTTCTAAAATCCCTTTCTTTATCGCTCAACCCGAGGCAGGAAATAATCCTTTCTAAGATGAAAAATGCCACAATTCTACAAAGAACCCAAATTTCCCCATCCACAAACAGGAAGACTGGGATAACAGCTAACAGTCACTGTGCAGCAAAAGGATGTAATTGCTGCAGGGAAGGACAGAAATTCTCTAATACAGTGAGACTTTCAAGTGCTACAGCAGGAATATTAATATTTTATAAGCACCAGTGAAAAAGCAGATGTGACATCCAAATCAGAAATCCAAAACAACAGATGCACAAGGGCTGCTCTGAAAGTAGTGCCTCCTAATTTACTACACTGGCCCATGACATCAGAGGTGGATGTTGGTGGTATGGCAGTAAAGGTTGAACCTTCCCACCAATATCCTGTTACATTCTGTTGCTGTGTGTGTGCCACTGAATTCCTCTGTGTAGAAAAAATGGCACCAACTGACATTCATTGCTGAGTGAATTTATGGAGACACTCGCTGAGCATTTACAGAGACCAAGCAGTGGATGTGAGCACAGTGAGGTGGTGGGTGGTGCATTTCAGCAGTAGTGACAGTGACAGCAGGGCACCTCTGCTGGCACAGATTTTTAGATGTGCAGCCTGCAGGTGCTGGTTCACAGCTGGTGAAAATGCACAGCTAATAGTGGTGACTATGCTGAAAAAGAGTGTTTTGCAGCTAAGAATTTGCTCTATCAAATAGTGTTGTTGTACTCTTTGTATCTGTTGTAGTTTCTATGGAAATAAATAGGCATTACTTTCAGAGTGACCTGTTCATATCTTTACAGATATTCACATGGAATTTTACAGCAGGAGGAGCAACAATTAAGAAGCCTGGCTTAATTTTCTTTGGATCTGCTAATGAAGAACAGTGCTCATAATCAAACTTGCATACACTTCTTTTGAACTCAAATGCAAGGAAATAAGATGAAAAGAGCAGATCCCAAGTGTTCCTCCACTGAACTCTGATAATGACTCACGGTAGCTGAGGATCTCACATAAGCTTGGCTGTTGGAAACCATTCTTTATAACTGGCTTTAATTTGACTTTTTTTCCTGTCACTATTGTTTGGATATTTTGTCTTACTTATTTCATAGTATTTGCTTTGGAACCTCAATTTGCTTTAAAGCTCCTTTGAGCACATGACACTTCCTTTGATTGCAAAACTTGTGTTATTTTTTGTTTTTTTGAATGATCCATGCCTCCTTCAGTGCACAATTTGTACTCAGGAGATAAATAAGGGTTGTCCAGCAAATGAGAGTGAAGATGGAGAACAAGTTTCAGATGGCTATGAGAGATCCAGGTAAACTGAATTCTCTGCCTGCCCCCCCCCAGGTATTTTAGCCAAAGTTCTCATTTATTACTGTTTCTTGAGCACTGCTCAGGCTTGCTTGGCTGAAGCTTTGGATCTGAATTTACAGCAATGGTAAAGTACCATGACCTCTAAATGAGCTTAGTGATGTTTCCATCAAAACTGGAGATAGCAAGGACCAAAGATTACAATAAGGGTTAAAATCTGTGGAGATTTCGCCTTTTCTCCCAGCTTAGAAAACATGGCTAATGCTCCTTGCTCCACTGGGGTTCTTAGGGATGAATTGGGATTCATTCATCTAGGGATGAATTTCTGGTTTGGGGATCACATGCTCTTGTATCACAAGAGAAGAAGAACATGGAACACAGGGATAATTTTGTCCCAGTCATGTTTTGAAGAGTTGCCAAGGAAATAAGAGACAGAACAACCAGAACAAGGAGAGCACAAAACCAACGTAGAAATAATAGCGCGTTTAGTGAGCACAAGCCATCCTGCCCTGCAGGGCAGAAGTATCTGGGAAACTCTGCAAGGACTCCATTGCAGCATTTATTTAGGAGTAGAAGAGTTTAGATTGCACAGGCATCCTTCTCTCAGTCACATTTGGTGAGGGTGATCTGTCCACTGGATGCGTACTGCAGATTGTCAGCTAGCAGAATGTAAGTAAGCACAAGTGGGATTACAAGCTGCTCTATCTCATGTGTGATCCAAAAGACATCTGCTGCCTTTTTGACATATTCATAGATAATGACCCTGGGGAGCCAGATCTGCTCTCAGGACAGACTGATGTTCTGTATCTGTTTTGCTAATTGCTGCTGCATTGTGAATATGCTTCTCTCCCTCTGTCCAAACTCTCCCATTACAGAAGTAAGAAATGAAAGTCCTTTAGCAGTGCCTCAGATCTCATAGGGACACTGAGGAAAATCAAGGCAAAAATGAGGAAAAGACATCTTCAAATTTCAGCTCAGGGACCTGCGGCTCTGCACTGCATGGGACTGAGATTCTGCTGGATTTAAAACTCTCCTACCACAGAACATATACTTGTACAATGGAACCCTTTCTTGTTATGTGAGCTACTGTAAGATATTTGGGTTTTTAGAACAAAGAAGTAAGGACAAATAGCATGATCATTTTTACCACTGTATTCCTCACCCAACATTTAGCTTTGTCTTTTGTTTGGTTTGATTTCTTATTGGAGTGGCCTGTTACTAAGAAATCCTTAGTACTGATCTTCCCAAATTCCATTTAAATTACATGGACCATATACAGTACCTTCATCCACCTTCCCACACAGTACTAGGGAGCTGCCTCATATCCACTATACCTTAGAATTAGGGTTTTCTCAATTACACCAGCACATAACATCTGTGAGCTGCTGCAGGACACAGCAGCATGAACACAGAGCTGTATCTTCTCGTAACAGTCGTTCCATCTTCATTCATTTATTTAAATGACCATATAGTAAATAAAGTACTATACCAAGAAAACAGTGTTCAAGACGTTTCTGTGGATTGGCTATCTCATTTTTTGAGTACCACTGGAGCTGAAGGCCTCTGGCTGCCTAGAGGGAATTGAGCTTTTCACAGCAAGGCACTGACACGTCTAGGCAGAAGGCAAATCGCCTCCAGCAGAAGGTAGCAACTCAGCCAGTGAACTTGCATCACTGCAGCTGGAGCTGGTACTCTGTGTAGCTCCACTTCTGTTCATAGCTTTTTGTCTTGATTATTTTTAACAAATGTTTTGCTTGTGTTCTGAGGAGAGGAGAGGAGAGGAGAGGAGAGGAGAGGAGAGGAGAGGAGAGGAGAGGAGAGGAGAGGAGAGGAGAGGAGAGGAGAAGAGAGGAGAGGAGAGGAGAGGAGAGGAGAGGAGAGGAGAGGAGAGGAGAGGAGAGGAGAGGAGAGGAGAGGAGAGGAGAGGAGAGGAGAGGAGAGGAGAGGAGAGGAGAGGAGAGGAGAGGAGAGGAGAGGAGAGGAGAGGAGAGGAGAGGAGAGGAGAGGAGAGGAGAGGAGGGGAGAGGAGGGGAGAGGAGAGGAGAGGAGAGGAGAGGCCGCATGCCGCACTTGCAAAACTCTGCACTAGCACCCACAGCTCAGTGCTTCACCACCCATCAGCTCACTGTGCTCACACCCACTGTTTGGTCTCCAGAAACATTCAGCAAGCATCAAGGAATGGCAGTAGGTGCCATTTTTTTCACACAGTGGAATTCAGTTCCACCCCTTTGCTTCATCTGCACTTGAGCATCTCACACCATGCTGTCAGACTGCCCCACGGCTGCCATCAGTCACACGAAACAACCTCTAATGGGATACTGGTGGGAAGGTTCAACCTTTACTGCTGTACCACCACCATCCACTACTGTGTGCCAACATTATAAAATAGGAGGCATTACTTTCAGAGCAGCCTTTGTAGAATGAGAAAATAAATAAAATAACACCTTCTTCTGCCACTATAATGTAATTTGTAATGAGGAAGGTTCAGCCTTCTTCCACTCAAGCAACTTAGAGATTCACCTCAGAATCTGTATTTACATTATTACCAATAGATTTCTCAAAGAATAAAAAATACTACAGAGATAACAACTGAAAATAACAAAATCTAATTATTAAAAACTAAGAAACTCCGAGGTCTGGTATGACAATCACAACACAGTAAAAGACAGCAAAGACAAAAGTACAAATGCATGGGAGATCAAACACATGGGAAATATACTGAACATACTTGAAATAAAACTGCTTCAAAATCCTTTTACAAAAGAAATAGGTGAGAATTTTGAAGGAAAAAATAAGCATCAGATAATCTTTTATTAATCAAGCTTCATTCACTATTCCCTGCCTTTTTCAATGTGATAACTTTAAAACTCAGCTAAGCCTGGTGTTTGTTTACATAAATATTGTCTCTCAGGTAACGTGCACACCTGCTTTCTTTATTGCAAATTCAAGAGGAAACAACATAAGATGGTAAGTATTCTTTTTTTGTCTCTGTCCCAAGAAAACAATTATCTTTTATTAACCTTCCAGCACAGAAAGAGTTCAGTCATTTTCTATTCTCTTTAAAAAAGACAGGCTGCCATTTTTCCTGTACTGAAATCACAGAAAAGTACGAAAGACCTTTGTCTAGATGAATTAAAGAAACCTGATTTGTCCTTCATTACAGGCCTTAATTCCAGGAGCTGGCTATTGTTTGACATTTCTGGTTATTTTAATCAATCTCCCTTTGAAAGGCTCAAACTAACTGTTCATTAGGCTTCATCAGATGACTCACCATTTTGTTCTGTGAGTCAAAATCAGGAACACAATAGTTGTCATTTCACATAAGGCTATACGCTCATGTAATAAAGTCTTGTTCTGGTAGCAATTAGTACCTGATGCTTATGGAGTTTAAATGCTGTCTCAACTCACGCATGGCCTGACTCCCAGATTGCTGAATAGGAGATTATTTTTTTTAATTCTACAACAGATTTTCAATTACATCTTAAATGCACCCACACGACTCTACCACGCAACTTCTTCTCCATAAACTTCTTAGATCGCAGTAAACTCAAGTTTAAGCAAATACTTGAGTATGTTGATGGAAAACTGTATGAGTGCAGAATCACCTTACACAGAAGGAATTATTTAAAGCAGTCTTGGCATGTGCCAGCAAATTTCACATTTTTTTCACATCATCTTTTTAAGTAGCTAAAGAACATCAAGAGACCCTAAACAAATTAACTGCCTAATGGGGAAAATCTTATTGAATACCATTAGGAGAATTTTACATCCAGTAATCCAATGTCTACTGAAGGGTCAGCTGTTTTGTGGTGTCCACGTGCAATATGCAATGGGTGTCCATGAAGGTGAAAACAATTTCTGCTTTATTTTTAGCCTGTGATAATACTGTGGGTCACTTGAATTTTGAATTCAATTTATAAAGCTGTGTAGAATCTTGAAATGCTTATATAGTTAGTGATTTGGCCTTTTTAATGAACACCCATACCTGGCTCTCTTTTGGAAAGGACAGTGGAACAGATGACACACCTAGAGTCCCAGTCTCTTCGTTGTACCAGTCTAAAAACTACCGATTACCAGCCAGGTCTCTAATCTACAGGCTCTGCAGCTCTCCATGTGAGCTATATTGCCAATCCAGTTGATACTGAAGAGGCAGGGCAGCATTTCAAATGGTGAAAGCTGCTGCAGTGAATGAGGATTACCATTTTCTTTCTCTTCTATTACTGAGTGAATGTCTCTATCACATCAATAAGCCCATCACCAGATCCTCAACTGCAAGGTCACTTGTCTTCTTTAAATGGTGATTAAGAGAGGACATTTCTGACTTGTGCAGTAATTAACATTTGCATTACACAAGAGGCTATTCCAAAACAGTCTGTAGCTACAGGGAACATACAAGAGCACTGCAAACCTCAATTTCCTGTCTGTAAAATGGAAATGTTTCCTTTTAAATTTTTTTTAGGGCAAGAGGCTGTGAGACTGTGGGTGGTATGATCCCAAAGCCTGACTGCACTTAACTGACCAGAGATTTCCTCTCCGATATTTATTTAGTGATCCTGTATGCTAACAATATCATCTTGTGTTTAAAATATGCCAAAGTCTCAAATGCAAACATCCAAGGACAGTGTTCTCCAAGTCACACGCTACGTGTTTTCATCTCGAGCAGAGTTAAGATCCAGAAAACCATCACTCACCGTCTTGATGGTTACCTGAATCAGCTGGAGACTTGCTGCGGCGCATTGGGGCTGGACTCTTTGCTGAGCTCTTCTGAGGGGTGGGAGATGACTTACTGCCCGTGGCAGCTGCAGGGCTCCCTTTCATCACCCGGCACTCTAAGGAAAGAGACAGTAACCATGGTTATGCCCCTACCTACTCTCACAACCTATGGGCGCTAGCTGTGAAACTCATGGGTGGCTTAGTGGCTATTTCCAAAAAGCTGTAAGAAAACTTCAACACTAAGGGGAAAACTGGCATTTCCAAGGTAAAAATGAGACATTTTAGGGACAGGTTAAAAAAAAGAGCCTCTAGAGGAGGCACTGAGACTGTACATTAAAATCAGGATTCTCTCCCTGGCAGGGAACATTTCTGTATATGTGCCCTACCAAGGGTTTTCTGCCCCTTCCCTTGCCTTGATGCCCACCAACTAGAGACCAAAATGAAAATAGTCAGCATTTAGTGAGGAAAGAACAGGTCAAAAACCAGTTAATCTGCAAAACTCTCCCATGAAGACCTAGCAGAAGGAACGGTGAGTACTGTTCATGCAGGCGCATAAAGCCAGCAAACAGCTGGTAGCATGACTTTAAGGTAAGTGGTGCATGGGACCTATGACCTAGGAGGCCTTCAGCCCTTTCACGCTCTTTCTGTGTTTTCATCAAGCTGCCCTTTACAGATGTGGAAAGCAAAGACAACAAAATGGTTTTACAAAATACACCCTTTGTGCTGGTTGGTCATCTTTTTCAGAAAGGTTTACACAAACAAATGCAATGGATTCATGTGTTTAAATGCATGAGCAGATGAGAGCCCCAACTGTGTTTTGTTAAAAAAATATACGAGCCAGGAGGAGGGGAAAATGTAAACATGATCTACAGTGTTGTGCAGAAGGGAACTGAAACGCTAACAAATCTGTATGTGTTCCAGGATTTCAGGCATCTCAGGTCTTCACAACAAGGTTTATTGACATTGAGAACTGGTAGAAAAAGTAGTTTGTCTTCCCAAAGTTAACTTATCTCAGTTAAGAACTGGCAATAAAAAAGGAATTCCTTCTCTGTCAAATTCTAACTGGTCTTATCTCCTATAAGCAATTGTCCTCACACGAAAAACAAGTATTTTTTAAAGATGTGAATTAGATGTTCTACTTACAGGAAGATTTTTATAGAAAAGCTCAGCTCAGCATGCATGGGCTGCACTGAGAATCCCCTTGACCTGGCTTTTTTAATGGGAATTAACTGAAGCAGAATATAGTGGATGGATACATAATTGGTCAATTGAAAACAAGTAGTCTGACTGAAATGTATGTGTTATTTTATTTATATATCAGAATATATATGAAAATGTAATTGCCCTAAACCTTTTCCCCAGGCTTTCCTCATTCTCAGACAGTCAAGAGTCAGTCTCTTCTTCTTCCAGATGGGATGATTCCCTGTGCTCCAGGGATGATGCATGATAATAATTAAACCCATATTAAGTTTATTCTCTCTCCTAATAAATAGATTCTGGAAACTGTAAATTAGGGATATAAATTGTTTTGTTTTGTTTTCCTAAGGTACTTGACTTCTCACAGATGATGCCAGGTAGAAGAGAAGGAGAAGGCCTTGTAGGGCTTCAGAACAGAAACTTCCCCATTTTTTTATGTCCTTGGTTCTAAATAATAATGTTTGATGAGGCAGTCTGAGATACAATCATAGAATCATAGAATTCTATGATAGCCACTTGGAAGAATGTGCAAATAACTGCTTCTGGTGTTAATCAGCCTAACCAAAACATGGGGGACAATCATCTTCAGGCACTACACAAGTAATGTTTTTCAAGGCTTTTACGTGTAGCTGCTTAACAAAAGAGTGTAGCACTTGGATGAGCAATGTCTGTGCACCAGATATGGGTTTCTCAGAAACCAAGGGAATTTAAAAGTGTGTTACATCAGTATTTAGTCATCCAAATTGCTCCCTAAAATATAAACCTAAAAAAGTGAAAATATTTTGTTGCCTTTTTAAAAAAGCTTATTCAAATTCATTTTCTCCCCAAAGGACAATTCCTTGCAGAGAAGCTCAGCTTTGCATTTACCAGCACAGAAATGCTGACTCTGATGAATTTCTCCAGCTCAGCCATCAGCAAGTGTCAGCACACCAAAGGCAATTACTGAGCATTTGTATGCCTTGCAACAAGGTAATAAATGTGGACATCTGATTGTGCTGACATCAGTATCAGCAGGCCTCTTAGCAGTGTGGGTGTGACATTTCAGTGTGCTGATGCTGAAGCCAGCCAGTATGAATGAGACAGAGCAGCAACATCTGGAAGGTGCTTAGCAACAGGGATTATAGGGCAGAAGCTGTGGTGGGCAGTCAGAAAGAAAAAGATGACATAATCCTCTCATGGTATTTCTCTTTTTGTTTCCTGATGTCCTGCCAGAGCGAACATAATAGCCAGCAATTCAAGTATGTGTCATCCCAACAGGAAAGAGAAAGTATCCATGACAGAAGAGATTTTAATAAGTGACATTCATCCACAAGACTTCAGGTTCTCTTTGCAGCATCTGATCCATAACAAGGAAGGATGATGGGTGGATAATGGGAAAATGCTGCTGGCTAATAGCTCCCCATCCGTTTCTTGGGAAGGGCAGGGTATCCCCACTCTCCTGAAAATACAACAGAGAGCTGCAGATGCTCAGTACCTGCCCAACAGCAAGCTTGCCTTATTTTTGTTAGAGAAATCCAAGCTGGAAAAAGTAGTAGAAACCAGGAGTGTAGGCAGAGAGCTGAGCTTCCCATGAAGTTGTTCTGCTAGGATTATGTGCAATTTGTTTTATATGTGGAAATCCCTGTGGAGCTGACTCAACTCCTGACTGTTAAAATAAAATATGAAGCTCACATTACAGATTGCTTCACCAGCCTGATGCAGGCTTTATTCTCTGTCTGCAAAGTTTCAGCTGACTCCTGGAAACTTTGAAATACCCAAGACCACCAAATGGGTTCATCTGGAGTACACAGGTCTGAAGTACCAGCATCAAATAAATCCAGCCTTGCTAAAGAGTCATAAAAATGCAGTGTTTGAAGTTTAGAGGCTGCTTTGCCTCTTGGTAGACAGCAGAAGTTCTCTTAAGTCTTCAACGCTGAGCCAGTCTGTAGCATACAAGATAGCATGTAGTTTCTGTTCCTTACACAGTATACCTAAAAGCTTTTGTAAGTAATGTTTGGAAGCCATATTTTCTTCCAGTTTAAATGGTCACAACTGCATTCATGCACTCTTGCTGCACTTGCTGGCACCAGCAAACAGCCTGTGCTGTTGGTATATACAGTTGCCAGCTAGGGTAACTCCTACAAGCAAGCTCTGCATATTCTGTGAAATCAGAGATTCTGTGGTTTAATTGATCAAAGAGACTCACATTGTTACAGATCTCTGGTTGCTATCATAACATGGACAAATGATGGTGCTGTCCAAATCCCACCTAACAAACATTGCCCTCCTTTTTTAATCAACAGAAGAAAGTAATAAAGGGAATGATTTTTCTTTTTAACTGTGCTCATTCCCATTTTTAATGTTGACATGTGTACATAAGGACAAGAGTGACAAACTGTGTGTATTTGTGTTACAAGTAGAAAAATAGAGATTAGTGTTCTACTGCTTAGTTCTCAAAACTGTTTCAATCTGATTGGAACTTGAACAAGTTTAAAGGATATATAGTACCAGATTTTGTCATTAATGTAAAAATGATGGTAGAGTGGAGGAGTCCATCTGTTTTGAAATGGGCTATCCCAGCCAGTGTTTGCCCAATTACAATATCCACTGACTGTACCAAAGGATGATGAATTCCATGTACTGGGTCATACAGAAAAGAACAAAAGCATGCAGCACTTTTACCTATTACAAGCAAATGAATGGAAGTCAAGTAAGAACAGATTGAAGAGCAGTGTGTGTTCAACATTACCACTTTCATCCAGAGAAAAGTCATCCTGTGCATAGCGGAATTTTTCGGGACCACAGGCAATAAACACATCATCATCCCCAAAGAAATCGTGGAGACAGGTCACCTACAGAGAGAGCAAAGTCATTCATTTTATTTTTAATTAGCAACATTCTGACATGGCTCATTTTAAATTTAAACAGGAAGGCACTGCCTCTCTGCTGCTCCCCAATTCCATACCTACATGGTCCTGTTTCCTGCAAATCAAGTGGAACAGTGTAATTAAAAAAAAATAAAAATGCAGGTACCCTGCAAAATCCAATGAAGTATGGAATTTCCAATCCCTTCAGGAGCTGACAGGCTATGTTAGCCATCCTAATGAATGACACAGGCATTCCTGAGCTAATTCTAAAATAATAAGCAGGGTGCCCCCACGCTGGGTTGGTAAACTTGGCTGTCACCACCGCCCATGCTGACAAGTATTTCAGTACCAACAGAGCCTAGAAACTCAAGGACTGCTAAGAAGAGTGGCTGGGCACAGCATGTTCCTACAGAAGGTGTCTCCAAAACCATTAGCAGGTAATCCTGGTCTAGTGGTTGGCGACCCTGCCCATGGAAGGGGGGTTGAAACTAGATGGTCTTTGAGGTTCTTTTCAACTCAGGCCATTCTATGATTCTATGAATCCCTTTGGAGCTGCAGAACTGGACAGAAAACCTTAATCCCACCTGCCTTCCCTCCTTTCCCATGTCCCCCCAGCACTTGTGCAGTAAGTTGGCCTGAAAAACTGGGAACGTTACTGTGGGATGTTTGTATCAGCAAGGACAGCACTGCTGGTGGCCATTCAACATTCATTTTTCTAGGTGCTACATTGTGAATAATGACATATTCTGATATTTACATAGGTACAGTCATGGCAATTTGCAGTTACCAGTGAAATAATGAATGCAATTACACAACAGCAGCAGGATAACTGTGCCACGGGTAATTCTGCTGGAACCAGCGGTAATTACACATTAACTCATGATAATGATTTTGTGCTATCTCCAGTACCTAAAGTTAATTCAAGTCTTCTCAGTGCAAGGACATGTGGAGAATGTGCACATCATTGCTCTTCAGGGAGAACCTTAAACACCCAGATTTGTCATCAGTATATTGCAGAAAATTAATCAGACTCCTGGCAAGCTGGCAGGTGCTCTTTTGAGGCAAAGGAAGGTGATGTTTTTTCATCTTCACAGAATGCTCTGAAAACTTTCATGAAGTGCAAAGTAACACTTATTTTTAAGAGGGGAAAAAACACTTTGGAAAGTCCAACATCAAACCTTTTGTGTTCAAAACGCAAGTGTTCAGTACAGAAACAGGCTCAGAGGACACCAAAGTGCCTGTACACAACTGACTGCTCAGAGTTTTTCCTAAGGTCCTGGCATCCCAGCCACCTACTGATTAAGTACTGTGTCAGGAGGAGAAAAACACGCTAGCACATGAGCATGAGACATCTCCAGCACCAGCCCACTGACAGCACAGCTGTGACCTAGGTGAGCCCAGCAGCACAGGGCTGCACCTGAAAGACGTAAGTAAACAAAACAAAAAAATGCAGCTTTTTCACCAGACCACTGCAAATGACTGCAGTACTGGCACCAACATTTTAACAGAGGTCTCAGATTGTTGAGGTCCAGTGTTTTGCCATGCCTGGCCACTGGGGTCTTCACAGAGGTCAAACGCATCGCAAGGAACCGGAGGAAGCCCTGGAGACAGCAGTGGAGAAACTTACTGGAGACAGAGCTGAATTTCCATATCTACTGATCTATTGGAGCTGGACTGTGAAAAGTTAATTTCAAACTCTATTAAATAAAATATAAAGAATGCTTTTGGCTGTCCAAAGAGGGCTCAGTATTTCACACTGATTAACATAATGCATAATTAAAGCACCGATTAGGAGTGCCAGCTCTGTTTACAATGCCAAACATTAGTGAACAGCCTCCTTTTCACATCTGCAGGACTTTCAAAATGGAGCAAGATGAAATCTGCAATGGCATCGATCAAAGACAGAATTTTCTTTACAAACTCAGTGAGCTGCAATTTCTGTTTGCCTGAAATTAGGATGCAAATAGTTAACACATCACTTATTGAGAATTCCCCCACAGAATGATGACATTTCAAATGAGCACTTGCTATTACAGTCCTCCCTGAGGGTGCGTGCCACTGATTCATTTGCAAATAATTGGGGTTGGCTCAATACCCACATTCCCATCTGAATTCTAAGTACCATATGTATTCCATGGAAAAGACTCGTGGTTTGCTTAGATCACTCTTCTGTATGGAAACTGCTGTGCAAACCTAGATCACAATGTAAGGGTTCAAAAAATCCACAGTCTTTTAGATGAAATCAGAAAGAACCCAGAGGTGCTTTCGCCCTCTCCAGGTTACAAGTCAAAGGGTATTTTGTCCTTGAGCTCCCCGTTACCACAATCAAAAAGAAAATCCAGGCAACCAAGGAGGCCTTCAGATCAAGTATCTAAGCGTGACAGATGCACAAGGACAAATATGATATCATGTTAAGCAGAGATACTTGCAACTCACCTTCTTGCATTCTTGCCTCTTCAAGTAGTAGATAAATATGTATGTTTTATAATTGTGACCAGCAAACTGGCTGAGCACTGGAGGCTGATAGATAAAACCGCAAAACCCATTTGTTGTGCTCCTAATATTAAGGAAATAACTTCTGTATTTGTTTTATTCATTCTCTTTTGTTTCCTGTTGTAAGGAAAGACAGACAAAATCCCACCCCTCTCTCACCAAACAATGGAAAACATTACAAATTCAGAAAATAATGACACTTCATGCAATTCCAAGTCAGACACATTGCTTTTCTTCACTGTGCATAGTATTTCCTATTTACCCTTTGTTTATTAAACTTAAATCCTTGGTCATCACTGTATGTCCCTGAAGCATACCCCATATGCATCACTGTCTATATAAAGTTGCTAGAATAAACTTGCTTTGTGAAAACATGCGACTTAAGTGCTGGATCTTACTGCTCCCAAGCCTAAGTGTGGGCAGGAGATGAAAAACACCAGGAGAGCAGCCCCAGACATACACATCCCTGCAGGGCATGGAGCCGGGAAGGGGGACTGCGAGCTGCTCTGCTGGGACAGCTGCTTGGAAACCTCATCAGCCAGTATGGAAACTCACCAGGGGTGTCTGCCCAGCAGTACTGAACTTCTACCCTGCATTAGCTGGCTCAGGGGATTTTTGTGACTCCAGAATAACCTTAAGAATCTTCTGATCTCTACTCTTTGAAAGCCTTTTTTCTCACATTTTCTCAAGAAGAAAAAAAAAAATACTACAAGTCTGTCCCCAGGCACTGTAGACTATTTTAAAAGTACATGTTCTGCTTTAGCTTACCCTAATCAACTGCTCTAATTATATCCAATAATTAGTCTGGAGCACCATGAAAACCCTGGAAAGAAATTACCCCAGTGGACAACCTGAAAATCATTGTTTTAAATGCTTCCTTTTGCTGTTAGCTATCAACTCGTTAAAGGGCAGGGCAGAAAAATGATAGCACTCTGCCAGTGCACAGACCTGTGCTGCTACCTGAAAATGGTGGCTGTGTTTATGGCTCTTATGCACAATTTGCAATGGCACTGGCATCCATGAAATTAGTAAGATGTTGTCTTTTTGAATCTGCAAATTTTATTATTAATTTTATCTATAATGGAAAATTAAACCTGTGTATATAATTACAGTAGAGAGAATAAATAACATTGGTTTCCAAGCCTTTTGTTTAAAGAAAGATAATATTTAATTTGAAATTCAAGACAGAAATGATAATATTGACATAGAAAAGATCACATTGCATGAAATGTTTTCTCTCCATTTCCTGCAGCTTAAGCAGAGCCAATAAAGGAAGTTAAATCTTCACACTCCAGTAGATGAGGCACAGATTTATTTCTTACAAAGTAATTCTTTCTAATAGATTAGCTGGTGACATTTTTCTTTGTGTCAAGTTTTGATGTTTTTTTAAACTTTACAGCATATGTTAGGGAAGAAACAGAAGTCAGTAGAGATCAAGAAATTCTAGGGAGCACAAGACCATTCACAGTTCCTTGGTTTTCTTTAAATGTGGTTTCTTTCCTCATTAAAAGAAATCCTTCTGTGTGTATATTAGAAAAACCTTCTCTGAGAGAACAATGTAGTCAGGCTTTCCAGGAGGGGATTTCTGCACTGACTCTCCATTAGTGTCTGCTGCAGCCATTTTATTTGTGGATATATGTCCTTTGGAGTGATGCTGAGCCTTCTAGTTCACTTTAACACAGCAGCTGTAGAACAAACCATTTCACAAAATGGAGCTAGAAGTGAGCTCACAGTTTGCTGAAATGTCTCCAATATAGATGCTCTTAGTTTGCCTGGAAAAGGAGTGGTCAGTTTGCAGGATATTGGTGTGCAGCTGAATAACCAGCTATTCCTACCATCCTCCACGAGGCTGCAGGCGCATTTCAAAATTGCAATTCAGTAATAAATGAAATAACTGAAAAGAATTACAGATCAAAAGACTGAAGACTTAGTCTATGTCACCTACCAGTGCAGAACCTCCTGAGCTCTATAAGGGTGTTATGCTAAACAAGCACTTTTTGTTCCCTTTCATAACCTGCAGAACGACAGTTTGCAGAGCACACATGGTTAACATGTTGCCTCTCTGTCACTCTACTGCTGGCAGTGTGAAGGTTGTCACTGCAGTAACAAAGGCTCCAGCCACATTGTGGGTGCTGCCACTGCTGGACTGAGCTCTGCCACTTAGGCAGGAGACCTCCAGTAGCCTGGATTGGCCATCACCATTTGTCAAGCACACAGAGAGTGTCTATGAAGAGTGATACATCACCAGGGGGGTTAACTGAACTGTCTTCTTCACCTTTCTGAGAAATGCCTTTATTAAAGGTTCCTATTTTTAGCTTGACAGAGCCAGGTCAGGCTGAAAGATAAATGGTCAGATGCTGTAGCTGGTGATTATTCAGAACAGTGATTTATGTACGTACTCCTGCCCTCCGATTTTCCATCTCTTCCTTATGTTGTGGAATGAGCAAAGACCTCTGCTTAAATGGCTAGCAGAGATCTGGCAAAGGTTATTTGGAATGACACAATCACAAGTCTGACTTAGGGGCTGACCATATCCCATCTCAGGACTTCTATCTTTAACCAACTGCTTGATTCTGTGTAAGTCTTAGGGTAAGAGAGCCAGGGCAAGATTTCTAATGTTCCTTTAGTCATAAAACAAAATTAATTCTTCCCACTGTAATAACCTTCTTGTTAGGGATTTAGATGGCAGAACAGAAAGTGATAGCCATCTTCAAACTGTTCCTTAATTTTCTGCAGATCTAATAGTTGTGCTCTAAGAAAAGAGATGTCTATTGGATTTCTTAAAATCATCATACTAGTTGAGCTTAGAAGCCTCCAGAGTTGAGTGTGGGAAAATTGTCTTCAGAAGCAGCTTCTTTTAAGGCCAGAAAGGCTCTAGAATCCAATTTGCATGCTATGCACAAATAAAGCCTATTAAGAGCAGAATAAAGAGGAGAAATGCATTTTCCAAAGCATTTTTGACGGTACTTTCGTAACTGCTATAAAATTGTCAGCTGAAGACAATGCATTTCAGAAACTTGCTGATGTCCTTTCTCGTTCAACACTCAAGTGCTAGGTGGAGCTAAAGAAGCAGGACTAGCAGCTAAACAGGCACTGGGAGTTTACTAAGGTGAGAACATGACTAAACCGTGCTTTAACTCAGTTTAAACTCAAATGGGAAATCCAGTGGACTTACTTACACTCCAACACCTGCACTCAAAGTCAAATTGGCAGTGGTATGCTTATTTCATGTCCGAATGACCACAACTCTAAATCACAAAGGCAGCCCTGCTGTACAATTAATCAGTTGTGCGCTCGCAATCAAAAAAGCATGGTCCAGCAACCAAACATATACAGGCTGGTCCACAAGAAGACTCAGCAAGGTCATGTGTCAGAGTGAATATCAGGAATGAATGGACATGCTGAATGGAGTTTAAATGAATTGCTTTCTCTTCTCTGACAAGCTTTTCACCACATGTCCAGAAAGAAAAAGATTTCAGACTTAATGGTTAAACAGACATAATGGAAAATAAAGATGTTAATACTGGAATGCACGGCACTTAATACAGGGTGTTTTTTTGTAACAGTCTGAAGACTGCTAGCCCAAAGCAGATACTGAATTGATTTACATTTTATTAGATTCGGGTTTCCTGAATTTAAAAATAAGGATTCAATTTGGATTCAATTACTTCTTTAAAGCATGCACACACCCACTCAATAGATTCCACATTTGCATTCACAGAAAGAAAATTACTTATCTGTTTTTAGGAAAAAATGCTGCTTAAAATGGATAAGTAATAGAAAGATGAGCAGAAAAAGTATGGATGTTGGTTTCCACAAATGGACTGGGAGCACTCCAGCATGCCAGCCCAGACCAGGGATGCAAGTGCAGTTATAGTGCCTTGCGGGACCCTCTCTGAGATACCCTGCAGTAAGGAAAGGGGACTTTGTCATCTGTTCCTCCATCTCTGCTCTATGCCAGACACCCTTGTAGAAGCTCGTCACAAGCAGGGTCATGCTGGCCCCTCACAATGCAGTGCAGGTTGTGAGGGGAAGGAAAAATCATCTCCACCATCTACATCTCAGCACGCATAATTTGCTCGCTCTGCAAGAGCCTGACATGAGACTTCCATCCGTTAAAATGTTAGTCAGAGACCTCAGCTTTCTCTTGCATTTATGGAGACCCATGGTTCACATTCAAACCTACATTTGTTTCAATCAACTATTTACTTTACTCTTTTATTGAAGGGTTTTTTTTTTTTCCTTTTTCTTCTTCAGGAGAGAAAATTCTGCACAAAACAGCAAGACCAATGTTTTCTTTGATGCATGAGGGAATTTTTACACCACTTTCCATCATTTCTCCTAATTAACATTTTTTTATCAATGAATAATGCAGATTTTCTGCATTAGGCTGCATAGTACAGTACATTGATTATGAGAGCTTTATGGCCTCTTGGAATATTTTATTATATTGTGAGTGAAGCAGAGTAGGGACACCAAGTTCTAACCAATATACATTATTTGGACTCATTTTGTGATGCTTATTCAAATGGAGTAAGAAATATTCACACATGTATATACAAAAGAGCTTGTAATGCTTCAAGCAAGAAGAACTGCTGCTCTCAAAAGGGCTGCAGCACAAAGTATGTATTTATTTAAATGTTGGAAATAGAGCAGTTCAAAATAGAATAGGATAAAAAGTAGGGACAGGAAGGACAATAGCCAGACAAGCTACACAGTAGGAACATTAAAAGTGAATTTAATATATCTGGTGAATCAGTGGTGCTTCCAAACCATGTGAAATCCAATTAGCCCCTGGTAGAAAGGTTAGTTTGTTATCCTCATTCTCTGTACATATGGAGTGGACTATGAGACAGAAATTTGGGCTGTTCATTCTTTTTACCTAGAAGAAAGGCTTTTTCTTGCATTCATAATGGTATTACATGAAGGACAAATGTGCTGTGCAGGGCAGAGGCATGAGCAGCCCACCCATCAACATCAATATATTAAAAAATTACCCTTTCTCCACTCAGAGAACCATAAAATCAGACATCTAGTTAACAGATGAAGATAGCGAAGGATTTCTAACACAAGTTGCCCCCACGCAGAGAGCACTTAATAATCCAGAGAATTCTTAGAACTTTACTGTTAATCATTCCCTCTCATCACTTTTGAGAGGAAACCATACTTCTGGACTTAAAAAAGAGCATCAAAGGTTTTGCATGTAGCACGACTATATGGCCAAAGTCAAGCAATGCTGCTCAAAATGGCATCCTCTGTCAGTCAGCCTACTCAAGGTCAGGCTGAAAAAACAATAGGCTGAAATTTCCAGTTAATGAGATTTCCAGCAACAAGCTCTTAAAAACCTACAGTTGTCACTGATCCTATTGTGCATATCTTCATAAAAGAGAAAGGCTGTTCAGCTTTGTGCAAGATTTCATTTGACTTTAACAATGGTACTGATTGTGGTAGAGAGATATTGGCAAATAGATCCTCACCCTGATTAAAAAACAAAAGACTCAAAAACCCCAGCAACATAAACCCATGTAGCAGGACTGAATGGGTTGGATGCATGCCCACAAGCAACTGCACCATCTTCAGAGAGCACAGAAATAATACTACCATTAGCCAACCAACAGGCCTAAGGGAGTGAAAAGCTTCACTAAGCACTTTCCACTTGTAAGCAAGATCTGAGGGGCTGGAGGAGACCAACAGCCAAGCCTTTACTTAGCCTTGCAGCTGAGCTCCTCCCCAAGGAGCTCTTTTCTCCATACACTCCCTTATATCCACGTCTACCTGGTGAATGAGGAGATCAGCATAAGCAGTTCCTTATCCACCCCTCTGCCTGCAGACTCATGTGGAAGCTGCATGGAACGGAGGAAGTACGACCATTTTTGCTGTTAAAGCTGTTCCCAAACACACATGCAGTGCACACTACCTGCTTAAAAGACTAGGATGACATCTCTGCTTTCCTTACCTGCTAGATGGATGCCCTAGGAAGGATGTCTTTTCTGACCCTCAATGTCATATAAATGTCCTTGCTCCTTTTCCTTTCTCTTACCAGCCAGCACTACATAAAAATACTTCCACTAGTTAGTTATTTCATGGTTAGGTGCATCAAGAACTTAATTCTCAGCCTAAACATTTCAAAGCATAGTACAGTGGCCAGATACAAAAAAGAGATTCCTGTGTGAAGTTTTACTCGCCTGGATATAGTGAGGGACCTCAGCCCAGCACTGCAGCTATAGAGACTGCAGATGAACTTTCACAGGGGGACAGAACTGATTTATTCATGCATTTCCAATCTATGGGGATATGCCCATTGCTCTTGCAACCCCATTCTGCCTAACTATTGCCTACTGTATAGCCATGGAAGCAGGGGATGGCATCCCTGCACGATGCCTTCAGGCAGAATAAAGTTCTGGCAAAATGAAGGATTACACAGGTGTACAAAATAGAAGGATTTGTTCCTACAGCCCCTCTGTGATGTGGTGTAAGATGACACAAGGTAGGAAATTCTGTCTTTGATAATCACTCAGAGTGACAAAGGGAATCATATTTAATACAAACAGATTTGGTTTCCATGCAACAAGTGGATGTGCTTTTCTCACTGAGGCAGCCTGAGAACTGTAGTTATTTGACACTGTCGTGTGTCCTGCTGACATCAGTAGCCTCCTTCCAAAATAAGCACTACAGTGAAATCAGCATCAGACTTGCCATTATTATTAGCACATCAGGAGAGCTTGAGGACACTTCACTTCAAGTCAGTCATCACCACTGGCTTTTGAAGGTAGCAGGTTTTAAGCTGGCTGCACTTTTCCCAGCACAGTGGCAGCAGCACACTAACACACTTCTCCACAGATAACCTTGTCTTCCCTGGCACGGCGAGTAGAAAGCATGCATTGATTAGGACTATGGCAGTGTGGCTTTTTCCCAGGGGAAGATGAACTTTAACTCAGTCACAATTAAAATCTTTTTCTTCAGACAAGACTATTTTGTCAATTTACCTCATGCACACACTTGTGTCTCAGCCTCTACTGAGTTGCTTGGTCTAGATCTCCAGCTACAGTCTTTCAAAAGCATGCCTGCTGTTTTCATTGTATCTAAAGATACTTTGTCTGTTAACTAATTTTTGGATGTGTCACTGAGCTTATATTTTATACAGGCCCCTCTCTGTTTTGTTTAACAATTGCAAAATCCAAAATACTTTTTCCTCAGAGGAGATATAAAAAAGCTAATATTTTTCACTGCAGACTACGCTAATGAAAAAAAGACATAAGTAAGAAGTATTGGACCTTCAACCCTTCCTAATACAGACCTCCAAAACCTGGTAATAAATGAACTGTCCTGTCCTCCAGCTGCAACTTCATTTGCAGGCTATGGATCCAAGTCAGCCCAATTCTTGAAGGGGATCAGAAGATGCAGCTGGTTCTGTATGTAGCTAAAACTGGCTCTGCATTTCACCCCACCTGTAAAGCATTGCTCAATAGTTAAAATATTTCTAAAAAGTTCCTTGGGACATTTTGACTTGTTAAAATCCAGTGCTTGCAAGGATCTGTATTACACTGCTAATTTTAGAGATTAACGGGAATTAAAAGTGCTGTCCTTTAAAAATTAAATTGTAACATGCTACATTCAAGCTAAGGGAAAGTAACAATTGCCATCAAGCTGTTCTTTCAGTGAGTTAGAATTTCATCCTTAATTACAATTCTAAACAGGTTCTTTGTGTTTTGGGAGATTTCCTGAATTTAATGCAAATGCATATGCCCCCTCTATCAGAACAATTTTGTTTTCACTCTAATTTCTGTTAATCTTTGGATAAAGCTATTATTTTTTTCTAATTAAACGGGTCTTTTCAATTCAGCTGACAGCTAAGAGAGTCATGGAAAATTCAGCATTATGTCTTGAATTAAACCATATTAGGGTAGAAATTAAAAATGTTAAGCAGGCTGAGAGATAAAAAGTACTTTGCACAGAACATACAGAAAGGCTGCTGAAATGAGTGTCCCAAAGCCTCTCAAATGAAAGTGCTTTTTTTTGTGTGTTTAATTTGAAATATGTCCCACCTCTTACAATTCTGTAGACCCACGGCAAGTTCTAGCTTAGCATGCAGTAATGTTAAAGGAATAATTGATGCAGGAATACTGAAATAGATGGTGTGTAAAATGGCAGTCTGCATAATTGTCTGGAGTGAGTTCAAGCATTTCTGCAGTGAAAAAATAGTCCTGCTTTATAATCCTATCACGTCTCCTGGCTGCTGTGTAGCAGGCAAATTTCATTTGGAGATGATCCCAAGATGCCACTGATTTACCAAGGGGATTCCTAAAGGCAGAAGGTTAAAGCCGTCTTGCCCCAGCTGAACAGCACCTGGGAGAGCTATTAAAGGATCCACACTAATTTTGGCAGTAATGTTCAAATTGCATCAGTAAAGATATTGCACATCAAGCTGTTTCTTAGCATGCGACAGTGGCAGGACACTGAGTGATAAAACACCTTCCTTTGTGATGTTCTATCTTTCTTTTCAAAATATAAGGTGTTATGTGATGGAGGAAAGGGGAGCAGGAAGAAGAGGGGATTAAAAATATTATGCAATTAATTTCTGCTCTGAAACATGCAAGAGCCATTACATTTGGGTGGTATTTCTCATAAAATGAGCTGTAAGCTACTGAAGCAATTAGAAACCAATTGCTGGAAGATTCCCCCAAGAGACACATGACAAGAGAAGCGAGAGATGGCCAGAGATTTAGGAGCAAAACTGCATCTGTTTCCTTCCCAATCTGTAAGAAATAGCAAGTTCCTCCTCTGCAGGTGCTGGGTGACTGTATGAGCTCACACATCAGCTGGCTGCAGATGGTTATGCCCATTTACATTCCCTTTGTGCACTGGCACTGGGATAATTGGGTACTGCTCTTCTCATCTGAACTGCAGAAACACATCTGGACTTTTTCCTCTCTTCTCCTTTGCTGCATGAACTCATCAGCTCTTCACATATCATCCACTTTCCATCTCTTCCCCACCCCTCTAGACAGACTGTAATTTCCACGACAAATGGATCCTTTCTGCTGAGGCAAAGAACACAGGCCCAGTATCCACACACGCAGGGCTTCTCCCTGCTGCCACTGCCACTAGCAGGGACTGTATGGAGCTTTTTCTTCTCTGCAGCACTGTGCTGTGAGACAGTCCTGAGCCCAGAGAGTACCTTGCAGCAGCCTTTATGTTCCAGAGACAGATGTTACAAATATTTCCTCCTGGCAAGAGCCCTTCTTCATTCCTCCAGAAAATAAAGTATTTCTTCTTTCTTGCAGATTTTAAGTCAGACACTGATGTCGTGTGTGCACCCAAGAGCCCTGGGTCAAAGCACCATTTCTTACCCCTCACTGTGACCGTGGAGATCAGTAACTTTGCAACTATTACCTAAACAGAAGGACATTAAATAACCTCCTGTTAGAGCTGATAATACCTTATATCAGCTAAAAGATACAGATAGTTTGTCGTTTGCTTGTTTTTGTTTTTAATTACTGCGGATGCCAAGGAAGAGGCAATGCTTGCTGTCTGTTTATGGTGGACATGCTGCTCGTACATAAACTCATATGTAGGCACTGCAAAAAACCTCAAGATACAGCTATGAAATGAAATGTAAACAAAAGGGCCAAATCTGTACTGCCAGAAAAGCCTCTTGATAAAAATCTACCAAACTCAGAAGAATTACACAAGGCATCCATCTGACTTTATTCCTTGATTAAATATACCGACAGCACCTCCAGAACTTTGCATTTTATTTTTCTTTTTCCCCACCTCAAATGCTTTACAGCTTCCCTTTGCTCCCTTCTCCTTTCATCTCAGATCATTTCTGACAGGTAATCCAGCAATATCAGCCTCTCCTGAGGAGATCTCTATCCTCAGATAGAGTGGTGTGCTTTCCATTTGCTCCAGCACTCTAACACACATCCAGTTCAGACAGCGTGGGCTGGGCTTTTTTAAGAAACATCAAATGTCTGTAATTCCAGTCGGTTTCAAAATGAGCTACAGACACACAGCCTCTCAGACACACATGAGAGCAGAAATAAATGGAGAGGTAATTGTAACAAGGCCACTTCTCTGAGCTCTCCTACAATATATTTGCTATATTTTCCTTGGCATCTCTGAAGAAATGCTGTTCAGCCCAGAAAACACATTTCCATAGGGAATGTGGTGTCAGCTCACTAAGATATCACTGTACCAAACCACCTGACCTTTTTCTTTTCCTTATTTATATCCTTTAAAAAATAATATCCTGACAATTAGCACGCAGATGCAGTCAATTCTTGGAACACCAATCCACTATAATATTTGCACACTGGAGTGATTTAATAAGCATTTTTCTTTTACTGTCCTGTCTTGAGCTCAAGTATGCTGAAGTAATTTTAGAAGATTTTTGGGTTTTTTTAGTCAGTCTAAATATTTTGTTTCTTCTTCAACAGCACACATAATACATACCATTACATCGTTTTTGCTCCAAGGCAGCCTCTTGGATTAAAAAAAAAACCACTCTGAAGATTAGCCTTAGATGATAAGACATTTTTCACTGCTGCTACTCTTCACTGTTCTGTGTTACCAATGCAAGTAGCAAATTTGCTTTTCCAAGCTAACCTATCCATAAAAGGTTTTACTCAGAAGCATTTTCCCTGGCTATCTGACCTGGTTCTACAGCCACTGACCCTCCCCTGTGTTTCATGAAGTCACTTCTTTGGTTGGGACTTGATCAGTGAAATCACTGTTTGGCACCCAGAACCTGTTCTGCACAGGGCTCTTGCCAGCTGCAGGACCGTGCTGCTTGGGAGCCACATTCCTGGGAGAGCAGCAGGCAGCTCTCTAATACAGACCATCCTGGTAGCAGCATACGAACTGACCTCTCCTGGCTACTATCAGCTTAGAGAGATGCTATTTAACATCCAAACTTCTTTTGTTGGAAGCATACCCAGATTTTATCAAGGTACAATTATTTAAGGACTACCAAATGATCACATAACAAAGCATTTTTTCACAAGATGACATTGACTTCTAAGAAAAAAAGTAGGTTTGGGTGTTATTCTAGCTTCCAGATGTAAAATTTAGGCCAGCAGTTGGCAAATTAAAGTTCTGGTATTTTCCTGAACAGACTTTTATTCTTTTCAGAACGTAAATGGAAAAGAGAGAAGTTAAATCTTATGGACCAAGTCATTATTCCTGTAATCCTCTTTAAGGTGCCTTGCTTATCTATATCAAATGAAAAATAAGGCATCAACACTGCAAGCCTTTCCACCTTGCCCCACTGATGTACACTGATCCTGCCTTAGACGTGTCTGCAGAAGCCCTAGCAGTGCTTATTCAGTACTTTGCATCTCCTGTAATAGTGATGATGGATGTCTCATCCATTGTAGTGTCAGAATTTGGTCTTTGAACTTACCTTTGATAATAATAGGCCCCATGAGATCGTCAGGTCTGAGTCCCAGATATCATGCTATCAGTGGTTGATAGCTGCTGCAATAAGTGTACAGTTTAAACAGTGTGAAATGTGCTTTTAAATGAATAAGACAAGGAGCAGCACTGTTACATATTGTGGTTCCTGGGGTAGAGTATTAAGCTATAAGCATTATTAAGTATAATGTCATTCAATACAAACTTTCTTTGCACCAGATCTAATTTTGCATATGCTGATGGGAACCTGGCCCTTTTCCAGCAGGTAGCATACAACACACATGAAGAGGGTTGTTTAGATTGTATATGTATTCATTTTATTCTTATTTTCCACTCACAGCTATCCACTATGAAGATGAATATTACTTTCTCAATTAGATGAGAAAGACCAACTTGCCATTTGAGGGTTAATGAATGGCAGCAAATGGAAGCATGACAATAAAATTGGCCATGCCCTGAGCAACTCACTTTATCAAAATCATGAGTTTATACGATTAGCAATGGATTCGGTGCAAATCTTTACTATGCTAATTAGAAGAAACACTATAGATTATTTGGGAAGAGCATTCCAACAGTTAGAAGTTTCTAATTTTAAACAATATTATTGAACATCCGTTTCAAGCATTCATGCCCACTTAAGACTATTTTTACTCCTCTCCCATGTGCTATTTAATTTCTTTCATGCATTTGTGGCATTGTATCCTGAGGCAGTGAAATAAATCATTCCTTTTTTAAGCTAAGTCTTGCAGTAACTGCTCTCAGTCTCTTTAGATTCAGGCCAGGTTGCTCTCAGCAGAATCCAACATGTACCACATCCTTCACTCCTCTGCAGCAGGTATGATTGTGACCACACAGAGGTCAGTGGGAAAATTCACCACTGACTTCCACATGCATTGTATCAGACCCAAAATCCCCACAGCAATCAAGAGATCTGAAGGAAAGAATTACAGTAATTTATTGGTTGACATCACTTGACCATTGGAAGACATCATCCTGTCTCCACCAGAGAATTGTTGATGACAGGATATAGCTCCAGGCTTCTGCAACGTGCAGTTTTCCTATGGGCATCACAACAAAGTCCATGCACAAATTTCATTGGTAACCTGATCAGAAAAAAATGACTGTATGAAACCTAGACTTTTCCCATATATGCTCATGCCATAAGACAAGTATAAGGCTGAAACAGGTGCCATCTGGGACTAAAACGCCTTTGTCCCTTGGAAATTGAATTCTGATTCATTTTGCGGGGCAAACCTTTGGCTCTGGTTCTCTACAACCATATTGTCATAAATTACTGAACATCAAGATAGTATCCACTCATCTCTGCACAAGGACTTACTCGGAGCCATGGGGTATGTCTGAGCTGGTGCCAGTCTACAGTGTATATGGGGACAAGAACAGCAAGTTCCATCTAATTCCATCCACATACATGTGACAGATACACAGACACCCAGTTGATAATCTCTTAGACAGTTTGTCCCTGACAAAAAGCTGGTTAATCACTAAATAACTACTACACAGTTACTTACAACTGTGACAATTACACTGAAGCAATTTGTATGTGGACATAATGATGTTCCTAATGACGATTAACTTAAATTAAATGTTTTTAATTAGAATTTACACAGCCCTTAGCTGCTTTACAGACAGTATTCTGACATTTGTGCCTCACCAGATATGAGATTTATATTTTGCTTTGTCAAAGCTGACCATAATTATTTGCTGAATAATTGATGTCAGATGCTGACATTGCAAAATGTTGCAGTGCAGTAAACTAACACACAGAATGATTAGGGTTCAAACCTTTGTCAGTCACTCTCAAGCCATTTGTATGAGTGTCTGAGGTAGCAGCCTGTCTGATTTGCAAGTACTTCTACCTCATTGCTTCAACTTCCTCCAAAAGCAGAGAATCTTGCTTTTTATTTCAGTAGGTGCGTGTAGAACCCTGAAGACCAATTCAATTTGTCAAAGTGTCTTTTTCTCAGTGTTCAATTAGGAGAAAAACAACTACAGGAGCCCAGAATACATACTGGATGCATACTTAAAACATTAACTCCAAAGGATCCTTAGAGGCAACATCTTCATTATTCAGAAAATCTTGGCATGTAAACTCCACCTACCGGCATTCAAAAGGAATGAGTGATCAAAGCTGGATTATAGATTCGTTAGTGGTTATTCTGTCTGGAAAATCTTCCCTGATGCTTTGCGAGAGTATGACTAATTAGTAATAGTTACAGTAGGATTATGGTCAGAATTGTAAACAGCTACTGAGAAACATGACAACAGGAGCCTCATGGTTTTACTCTCCAAGGGACCTTTTTGGTAGGGATAGCCCTGTCTTCTGAATGGCTGCAGCCCATTGTGCTGATAACAAGGGCCTCAGGACTGGACACTCGTTGCATTCACAGAATTGCAGTGTGTTGAATGATTCAAAGATATTGCCTCAGTTATGCCCTAAGCAACTCTAATAACTTTGGTGAAACGGAAGATTTTACATCTGTTCCTCTCATCTTTTAGTGGAAAACATTAAAGATGTTCCGAGATGTCTGGGGGTTGGCCTCTTTTCCCAGATAACTGGTGATAGGACAAGAGACAATGACCTTAAGTTGCACCAAGGGAGGTTCAGGTTGGATATTAGGAAAAATTTCTTCTCAGAAAGAGTGATGAGGTACTGGAACAGGCTGCCCAGGGAAGTGGTGGAGTCACCATCCTCAAAGGTGTTCACAAAGAGTAGATACAGCACTGAAAGACATGGGCTAGAGCGGTCACAGGTAAAGGATGATGGTTAGACCATCCTTCCAACATTAATGATTCTATGGTATAAGTCAGAGTAGAGCATGGCACTGAGCTCTTACGAGCAGGACAAGTTCTGGGCATGCCTTATTTTTTCTGCAGTTTCTTCTCAATGTGAGGGAATGGAAATGAGTTACAGAAAATATTTCTCCTTTCTTTCTGAAAAGACTGCCATAGTAAAGACCATCACAGTATGCAACATATTTTATGTCAAGGCCATTCACCCTTATGGCATAGAGTGTGCATGAGCACTTCCCCAGGAGACCAATACAGCTTACTGTCTGCTTTCCTTTTGAAGAAGGAATCAAAGGCTGCTAAATTACCCTTTGAAGCACAGTGTCAACGTACAGACAGAGCACTTTGTGTAGGCTTTCCAGCGTGGAAGCTCTCCAGCATCTGCACAGGGCTAGCATGCAATGGGGTTTCTCCAGAAGTCAAAGTTAGAGCCTGCCAGATTTGTTTCACTTAAGAGTCATGCTTATCCCACTTAGCATTCGTTCCAATACATATTTCATCATGTTAATACATATTTTATTGCACTTTTTGTACCAGCTCCTCTAGCATTTCGCTTTTGCAATGGTGCCTAATAACCCATGATTGCATATAGCCCTGAGTGCATGTTTGTGACTTGTGTGATTCCCTCCTGTCCCTAGGAAGGAGCGATTCTCCCAGACTCCTGCTGTGGCTATGCACTGTTTGCAATTTCACTCCATCTTTTCAGGTTTCTTAGCTCACATATTCTACACGTAACATTAATTACTCTATATCATGTCTTCTCAACTCCTACAGCAACTCCTACAGCTTTCCACTGCTCAGCTTTTCTAAACATAACATCTAGGGCCAAACCCTGCAACCTACATATACAAACCAGGTCTTGTAACGTTTACTTCCAGCCAAAGTCTTCCTCGTTGCAGTAAGTTTTATTCATAGAAATACAAATTATTATTTGGTAAAATAGTAGAAAAAAATCATATTTGCACAAAAGATAAACCAAAGCTTACCATTATTCTTCTTTTGAACTGTTGCTCTGACGTAAGACAGGCCATGGAGTGGCCATTGTCAGCAGTGCGCCATAGCATGAAGCCAGGCAATGAAAGCCACAAGCATTCATAAAGAACGTTCTTTGCAACACATTTTTTTAACACATCCAAGAATGTTCTAGCTTTTGAGAGTGCAGGAAGTATACATGGAGAAGTCAGATGTTTCAGCTGCCTATTTACACAATCCAAGCTAATCCCACAAAGTGCTTTCTAAAAGCACACTGAAGTGCATGTCTGCAAGGAAATGCATGGGTATGTATGTTTGTACACCTGTGTGCCTGTACGAAGCAAATTTCACATCCTGAAAAAATACATTTTTAAAAATATTACTGAGGAACTGACTACAAGATAACCTCACCATCCGATCTTCAAGGACCAGAGGTCAAAGCAGCCATTTAAGTTGCTGTGCTATCAAATTAGTTCCTATCAGGAAGTGCTTAACTGTTTACAGATATCACTAATGCTTTTAAAGACTCATGTTATGATTTAAAGTATTTGGAAAAAAAAAATTAGAATTAACAAAAAAATTTCAAACTGTATACTTGCAGAGTTACATTTCTTTACTCAAATCCCATTTATAATATTTCACTCCAATTTAACTCATAACTTGTAGCCTGTTTTCCCTTAGAGAAATATCATATACAAATTTCAGACGTATTTACTTTCAGCTGTACAAAATGCATCCGCTTCCCAACACACCTCAAAGCAGACTTATGTAAACTAACAAAAAAAACCACACACGTACACTCATCTCTCTGCCTCCATGTAAGGGGAAAAGTTACCATCTTTGCAGTCACCACCAAACCATCCCAGGGAAACACAACAGACAGAACAGAAACAGAAAGCTATTGGCAGTTCTTCAACATCAAGGGATCCAAGCATTGATAGGCCACTAGGGAAAGCTGCTCGTAATGTGATGGCCCTCGGTGTGAGGTTATCACAAATATTAGATCTGGGCAGCACTCAGGACACCTAGCTGATCTCAGCCAGTGCCTCAGCACTCAAAGTAGAAGGAGAGCTCGTAGGAACTATCTGCAGATTTGCAAATCCAAGCCATTACGTTGAATTTGCACTCCAAAGAAGAAAAGGGGAAAAAAAATGAAAACAACACCAAAAAAAGGTGCAGTGGTGCTGCAGCTCGCCCAAGCAACACTCTTATACCTTTTTCTTTTCTTTTTAATTCCCGACATTCCCTAAGCAGAACACAAGACAACAAAGATCAAATTCACAGGTTACAGAAGGATGGATTAGCATACAGAAACCCAGATCACCAGAAGCAGATGGCCACAAAAGTCCCTTGGGACGATGAATCACAGACTCTGAATCTCATGGGCAAAGTGAAGAACAAAGCCCATTCCACAGTGGTATCTGCAGACTGAGAATAGGCTCAAGATCTTTTCCACAGTCCTACTAGAAATCAGGACTATGCCTAGAAAAGCTCCAGCTGTCTGGCTGGAAGAGCACAGATACTAAACTAAGTTAAGATACAGCATTTCAGTATCTTCCTGAAGGTAAGCCCAGCTTGTTCCCTGCCATCCACTGCTACAGCCATACACTGCTAAGGAGCATAGACACAAAGTTCCATAGACCTACCATGAAAATGCAAAGATGTAGATATCCTCTCCCCACCTATAATGGGTGAGCAGACAGTGGCTCAGAAGACCAGCCAGGGCCATATGAAGTGCAGAATCCAACCATTCCCACTGGCAGGAAGGTCAGGATATTCCCTTTGCATCCAAATGCCCCCAGAATCAGTCAAGGCCATCGACCTTACCTGCAAAAAAACGCTTGAAAAATATCTTCCATGACTCTTAATAATAGCTAATAGTGTAATAACTAATAAGCAGCTATGTTTGCAAAGGGTACTGAAAAAGCAGCAGTGTCTCTCTTTTAGCCCATTTCCTTCTCTTTCTGCTAGTCTTTCAAACTTTGACAGACTGATTATGCAGAAAAGAGGCTCTCCTACCTGACCACTCTAGGGCAAATAGTGAACCCAGCTTTGAGGCCACCAGCCCATTTGCTCTTCTATTCTTTCCTCTTGTGTTATTTTCCATGCATGCCTCTTTTCCATAAGGAATTCTTTGTTCATTTCAGAGCTGTGAAAAAATTAAGTTATTTCAGCTATTCACACTTTTAAACTTGCTTCCACCTCACAGTCCTCCAGGGATAAATTGAGATTAATTGCTCTTTCCCCAAAGTCTTTATCTTACATGATAAATGAAGTTTGCTTATATGCTTTATCCAGGAAGGACAATTTTGAAAAGGTATGGAATTCACATACTGCAGGAGTTTGACACAGTGCAGTTGGGAGTTTATTTTAATTGACGAGGAAAAATAGAAATAAACCTTCCATGTACTGTAGGGAACAACTCTACATTAGCAGGAAAAGAGAGAAAGATATGGGAAAGAATCACTGGAGAGTGGAGGATACTGAAGTCATCTCTAGCTGTCTTACCTGCTGAATGACCTCAACAAGCCAAACAGACTGAGGGTGTTTGGAGATGAATGAGAGAAGGGCGCTGGGACAACCTGAGAATCCACATGAACACTTCCTATCTGCACAAGGACAACTACATATGCTTCTTTGTAACGCATCTCAGCAGTTCCAGAAATGTGCTTACTGAGGATGAAGCTTTACCCATCCAACACTGCAATCTTTGATGCTGTTCTCCAAATGTACTTGCTTTCCCTTGATTTTCAACTCTGTTGAATATCTTACCCAACCATGAGGGCCTGAAATACTCTTATGCTTGACTAATTATTTGTTCTGGAAGGGGCTATTTTTTCTCCCCTGAATTAAAAAGTCCATTTATCCAAAGTAATTCTACTTTGTTGAGGCATAAATCTATTTATGCGAACTAGCAGCCATTTTTTGAGGACTGAAAAACTTGAGTGTCCTACATTGGACTGAACTGGGAGTACTTCCCATTTCAACATTTTGTGAACTTTGTAGACTTCCTGCAGCAGGGAATGTCTTTCTCTATCACCATCCTCGTAGTAAAATTTTTAATCTTTTATGCTGCCTGCTGGGACAATCTGAACAAGGAACCCAGAATAACCACAGTAATCAAAACAATTCTTAACTTATAACTTAAATTCATCCGCTTGGCACCCACGATTACTAAATCTGAGTTCAACTCGACACCACCTTTATTTTGATGCAAATTTGCCACAACACTTCTTTTGCCATATGCCAGTTCAATTACAAAGACTTTCCCTCTGCACTGCTGCCTTCCAGATGCACTGAACTTCCCTCCTGCAGTCTACAAGAAAACCACTTGGCTCCTCTTCCACTGTTTTCTTTTTATTCCATTACTTCAGTCAAATAATTTGCATTAAGTTAGTGTATCACTTACATTCTCCCTGCATACCTTTCCTTTCTTCTGTGTAAATATATACAAAAAATCCAAGTCTCACGCTCTGGTAGATTGCATATCTATATGCATATATCTTTTGTTATTCCATGGGAAAAAGGGATGGATAGAGAGCAAGGGGAGTCATTTTAGCATCTCCACACAAAGCAAATATTTATTGTTTACACAGATTAATATTATTTTATGAATAATATAGTTGAATATACATATTACTGTTGTTCAAGGGCCAAATACTGTTTCAACTTATTCTTCAGTCTACCAATCTTATATAAATGCTGTAGTAAGAAGGAGAAAAAAATGGCCAACTGCAGTGAACTCAGTGAATACAGCACTGGATGTTTGCCTCCTAGAGGTTTTTTTTAAGTTTCCAAGACCCAAAACATTTGTTGTGATTCACCCTGTGATAATTCTTAGAGTAGCACAGCTGCAGCTGCCAAGCAAAAAGGCACTCATTACTTTCCCTACTCCTCCGTGAGTAAACCTCTGGTAAAGCAAGGGCAAGCTACCTCCTGTAAGCCTCTTCAAACTCAGGATCAACTCTAGCAAAGGCTGAAAAATTTAAATTAGATGTCTCTTACAACCAAGCAAATGAACTTCTGAGTTTTGCTGATAAAACCTGTGCAAAATAATAAGACAAACTTTTCTAGGTTAGAATACTGGCTGCAGGATTTGGCCTTTTATTGCAGTTTCCTACTGCAGTTTTTTTGCCCACATTGGATATGTTTCTAAGCATAGCTACTTATTATAGAAGAAGTCTCAAAGGCGTTTACATTTACAAGAGGGAGGCAGCATACCCCTCAGGCTCCTCTTTGCTCACCTGTGCTGATATGTGTTTTACTTCTATGAGACTGACTTCCCTGCCCACTGGGTATGTAAACACATGTCCTTCCTTACCAGATCCTATGTCTGCACATGGGCTCTGCTGTTCATCACCTCTCAGGCAGCTGTACTAAAATGAGCCAGTGAAGCACTCTGAGAACAGCCTATGTTAAACAAGGCCACCTCTGGTCGTGCTACCAAAGAAATGAGCCCTATCTTCCCTTCTGATGTTGTAGCTCTGGGGGACACACAATGTCCAGTCTCTCCATAGATCACACTGCCTACAGACATAGGTTCCACCCAAAAACTTTCATCAATAAAAAGTAAGTACAAACCACAGACAATGACAGAATGTCAGGATGTTTATGCCAAATCACAGGTGTGTTGTGTGTACAATGTGATCTCACTGGGGCCAGGAACTTGATCTGTGGCACTTGATGCTCTGAGGTCAGCTTACTAAGTATTTTGGTACAAGCATATTCATGTTTTGAAGTTCAAGATGGGACATTTCTCTTCTCTGGTCAACCATTCCCCCATTTGCTTTTCATCGTGTGAAGCAGATTTCCACTTCACCCTTCTAAGACCAGGTCTGATTTCCTTATCACTTGCTACTGTGCTGAAGACATGTGCTTGCTAATGGCCTCTGCACAGCAGAAAAGCAGAGTGCAACATGGAGCAGATGCCTTCTGAGTAAGTAAAGTCTATTAATTACCTTTAGAGGAATGAAAGAAACCTGAGTCTCTTCCTCAGAAGACTGTTTTGTCTCCTGTTGAGTAAAAAGATGCAAAGTCCACTTTTGCATACCAGATTCTCTGCTGAGATTTGGAGACACTGGTACCACCTCACTGATCTGGTCCATCTGTTTACTACATTTCCACACACACTGAGTAAATTATTGAGCCAGAGACAAATTTTTAAAGCTACTTCTTCTGTGCCTCGCTGATACAGTGGAGGAAAAGGGCTCTATCCTGGGATCTATTATGGAAAACTTTCAGCAACAGGATGGTTAACACAGTATTGGATGTATGTAAACAGCACAAACATAAAAAATAAAAATAAAAAACCAAACAAGATAACTGGGAAAGCACCTCAGAGGAAAATTGCCTTTCCAAGGCAAAGGGGTAAGTTATTTCTCGGAGCTCCTTTCTTTCCCGTTCGATGCAGCTCTTTTTGCCGCAGCCCAAGAGGCTCAGAGCAGAAGCAATCGCTTAAACAAAGGATTTGCTGGGAGCTCGGTTACATCATTGCTGCTGGTTCTAGCAGACTGCTGAGGAGGATGTGATTAACATATCAACGGAGATGCTGAATGGACAGTACTAGGCAAACTGGCTGCATTAGCTCCTGCTCTGCTAAAAAATAAGAGTGCTACATGGATGCGGTTACTTAAAAGCTATTCTGACCTCTTCAGGTCAGAGAAGTCAGGAAAGATTTTTCTTCTGCATATATATTTTTCCCCTTGCCAGCAATGAAGCAGACAAATGCCTAACCTCCTGCCTGGAGCACCTTCAGATGCTGGGTGGGATTTGGCAGAGGAAATAGCAGTGTTGTTTCACAAGGTGGTAATCTTGTGCCCAAGTGGATAAAACTGCAGATTTGCCCTGCAGAGGAAATCACGTAATTGCCAAGACTGATAGAACAATGCTCCTGTTAATGGTATCACGTTCAAAATCCACTGAACACTCCTTCCAAATACATTTTTAAATTGTCAGCACATTGAGCAAGTGACAGAAGTAACAACGTGAGAAAGGACGAGGGCAAGCAATAGGAAGTGTGTTGGTTTAAAAAGCAGCTTTAGGAACACATTATCAGCTAGCGTAAATCACTAATTCTGCACTGCTTTTAATGGTGCTTTCCAAGCTTATGTCAGCCTTGCTCTGCAAATAGCACCTCAGATCTTCCCATTTACAACATCTTAAAATCTTGCTTTGGGGTTACTCCATTGTCAAGAAGGATCTATTTTTTCTAACAGGATTCTTGCAAACACAACCCATGTGACAGCCAGGCAACTCCCATACCAGCCCTGTTAATGGATTTCTGCAAGTTCAAGACCCACACACATTGTGCTTTGGGAATACGTTTGCTCAGAGTGAAATAGCAGCTCTGCCACTGTGCCAGCTCAGGGCAAATTATACGGGTGCGACCCACAAGTAACTTTTCTCTAGCTCTCTACTGAGAGTTGGGCATCTTCCTCCCGACTATCCAGCTAAAAGGAGAATAAAAACGTTGAGACTCATGCCTTGCTGTTACAAATCCACTTAACTGGAAATTAATGTGAGGATACAGCTTCCTGTGCCTCACGTGGAGCCTAGCCCTAACAGCAGCACACAAATAGCTGGCACTCTCAGGAAGGTTTTCAAGTACTTGAGGTGTGCTGCCCAAAGGACACCAGAGCCCAGTGCAACCTGGCATTAACTCCACCGATGTGCAGGGACCAAGGGAATCAAGTCTCTCCCAAGCAGCAACTGGCAGCTGCAGACAAGACAGAGCAGTGAGGGCAAAGTGAAGGCCTCCCTGCACCATCTGGCAGGCATGCAAAGAGGTCACTCTGTGTCCTACAGAATGGTGCAGCAGTGGCTATTTGAGTATCTGCTCCCCCTGGGGTACCAGCAGCACACACCTGCCTCAGGCAGAATGCCCTGGGGAGCTGCTGTCAGCACACACCATTGCCAACTCCAGCAAGGATGGTGTCTCAAAGTGCTTCATATTGAGCGAGGCCAACCAGGTCCACCTCCCTCAGCCCCTTAGCTCTCTCTACTCTCATGGCTCAGCATAGCCTGATGGAAACAATAAAAACTTCTAGGATACTTATGCTTATTATGTTCATTTCCTACATTTCTTTCCGAAAAAGCAACGCAACACATTAGTGAGCTGCTGCAGCAATTGGGTCTGTGCAAGTACACTCATAAACAAATTCTATCATGGATTACCTGCTACCTCCTTTATATTCATCAGGACTTGCAGTTGGTGTAACTCCTCTGGATGTAGCAAACCTTAGCTATTTGTTATGTGAGTTCAAAAAAGCTCAGCCTGTGGCACAGTTAAAATTCTGCATTTGTGAACAGTGCAGCTGTCACAACTGCAGCAGTAGGGATGTCCTCAGTCTTGGTTTGCGAAGCTTTATGGAACTTAGTCTCTCTCAGAGCTTAAAGGCACTACACATTATATCCTCTCTTGCAGATACCATCTTAAATATAGTACAGTGTTATAGGGAAGACAACAGTCATACACTTTTTCGCAGTCAACAAGATACAAGTAGAAATAGCTGAGATTGATAGCACAAAGCAATGCAAGACAACATCTGTGAAGTGCTTAGTGGGGATCAGAGCTGGAAAGGCCTGGAGGGAGTAAACATTCCTGTTTTCTCTCCTTCCTTGTGCTGGCAGGTTGGACACAGGTGCTGAATTTCTGCTCAAGACATGATCTAGTAAGGCTGGAAGAAATTTCTGGGTTTTGTAATTTCTGGCCTGAGCAGTAATGAGATACTTTTTCCTTCCTTATATTTTTTATAATAAATTATTTTAAATTCTTGGCTAAGGCATTTGTTAAACACAAGAGCGCAGTCAGCTTTGGCACTTTTGGGACTCTTGAGTACAAGAAAATGCTGGCAAAGGTCATCAAAACAGGAAATATAAAAATTGCTGTAGCCAGGCTGCAAAAATGACATACGATTACCAAAATCATTAAAAAGTCCAGGAAAGGCTGCATTTGCAAGGGATCCACACTCAGACTTGATAATTGTCTCAGTTCCCTCTAGATTTCTCAGTGTTTCCTCAGTGTCACAAACTGAACCCAGCCAGGACAGAAAGCTGCACGAGGGCACAGTCCTTCTGTGGGGCTGAACACAGAGAAGCTGCTTCAACTCCATGCTAGACATGGGTAAAAAGAAAGAATTTTGGGGGATGCTATGGCCTTTGTTGTTACAGATGGGTTTATCCTAAATGACAGAAGAATTTAAATAACTGGGTAGAAGCTACCCTCAAAACTGCATTTCTTGCTACACGAGACATTGCTGACTCTAAAATTACAGTTTTTCATAAAGTGGATTTTCCAATCCTTGCTCCACAGGATCTAACTGGGACAGTGATATCATTCCAAAGGAAAAGCCACAGATGTTTAAATGAGCTACAGTCAAATATCGTTTGAAACAACACAAGTATTTAGAGTTGCAAAGAACAAAAGTTTCCACAGTCAGATGGCCTGGGAAAAAATCAAGGCTTAGTTTGTTCAGGCACTCTTGTGTAGTGGCAGATTTGACTCAGTGCACTGGTATTTTGCATGTAAATGCTCAAAGGGTGGCATAGTAGAACAAACTCTATAGAGAATAGATATAAAGGCCTGCCTTGTGGAGAGCCTCATTCGTGCACCGGTGAGAAGCAAGTCCAAACTGCAGTGTCTAGTAACAGCAGAGCAAACAAAGAGCAGCCAAGTAGGACTGGTGCTGCAACAAGAGAGTGGGACAAGGAATAAAAAGCTTCTGCAGTGAGAAATAAACTAAAACAAAAGGCTGGTTTGGAAGAGCTTTGGCAGTGCAAATTACAGGACACATGTACACAGATTTCTTCCAAATGGCCAGCAAACCACAGTTGCTTGTAAAGCTGTGCACACATTGTGTTCTGTGTTAGTGGTTAATCCACAGCTGATTAAGATCCACCCTGTCTGTGCGTGCAGAAAAGGCATCTAGCAAACAGACTGGGGGAACTGTGCTTAATATGATGGTTAGTAACAGCACATCCAGTTGCCTGATTTGCACCCACAATTATCTTTGTAACCAGGAATGTAAGAGGCACAGCCATGGTCCTGAGACTGAGAAATGGATTGTCTGTGTGCAAAGCAATTACTTCTCAGCTGTGATATGAGATGCACTGTTGCATCCTTCTTTTCCGAGGTGGCAGTTTAGGAATAGTGCTGGTCTTCCCATCTGCTGGTCTTCTCATCTGGTTAAGAAATATTCTTCATTCCTGAGAGATTAACACATATCTACGCAGACAAAGCTGAGTTCAAGGCACTACCTAGCCCCACTGTGGGCTCCACTTCAGCCTTTGTGATACTTCTCTGAGGTTACATAATAAATTCACCTTCGGGTTTATTCAGAGTGACACCACACGCGCTGACTGACACTTCTTTCAACTTGAGCAGTGCAAGCCCAGCACACCATGAGAGCTGCCAAGCTGTGAGGTATAACCCGGATTGCTGCAGAGGTCAGGAGAGAATTCTTTTCCTTCCACCCCGACAGACTCAGCTGTATCACCCAGGGAGCATTTCTATCTGAAGCAAGAAAAGATGGCCAGGGGCAAAACGAAGGACATGGCAGGCTAATGGTCTCATTTGGTGCAGCTAATCCCCCAGAATCCATCGACAATTTAGGAATATAATCCCCTCACTTTTATTAGAATGACATGCTTCAATCTTCTGTACAAATAGGAGAATACAGTTTGCCTACTGCCACAAACTTATACACGGTGATTTTTCTCAAAATAGGGTGCATCAAACTGCCTAGTAGGAATGCCCTTGCCCCTGTTCATTGTGAAGATTAAGGTGTGAAATTCCTATTAGGATGGGGATTAGGCTGCTGCATTTACATAAGATTTGACACAGAGGATCGGTTCTTTGGTGTATGCAGGCTGATGCACAGCCCCTGCGACGGGCTAATAGCTGATGTTGCAGAGGAGGGGGAAAGCTCCCCCTTCACAAATAATGCACGTTATCTTTTTGCGTTGTTCTGCTTGGAGAGGCAGGTCCAAAGAAACCCAGAGTATCTTCTCTAACACTTGCTTACAGCTCCCTGAATGGAAGGCAGTGAAATTGAATCCTCATTTTCACAATTGGATCGGAAGATTTCACAAAACTTTGCTTTTCCCTCAGCAGTTCTGTATGATGGACTTAGCAGTGTTAAGCAGGTACAGTCCCACTTCAATTCATATTACTCTATCTTCCTTGACTTTAGCCCTAGGAACAGAGCAGCCCAAACTCTCCAAAGATAGCTTTATTTCTTTGAACCTCAGGGCTTTTGATCAGGGAAGAAAATGCATGAACCTGTAGTGCTTTCTGCTCTTAGGAGTTTAAAGGCAGATCCTTTAGTTTATATAAATTCTTTATTCCCTCTATTCAGTTTTACCACTGGACCGTAAATATTCAGTGTTAAAGTTTACTTGCCTAGCTACTGTATATTAATTTGCATAATTAAATTACCCCAAAGCATAAAATTAACAACTGATTGGAATCAGTTTTGATTTACACCCAAAATTACAAAAAAGTCTTGCAAAGTAGAGCTAAAAAACAATCAGTAATTTAGGAATATATATATAGTGGTCCTTATTATTATAATAGTAGAAGTATGGTGAGACCAGCTTCAGCCATGGTGGCTTTCCTTACTTTTCCCCTCTGAGAGCTGAATACTGCTTCTCAAACACTACAGTGCACCTCCACACAAGCTGACTTGCTGGAATTTCTTCACATGCCTAACTGCTCTGATGTATCTAAGCTGATGCCTCAGCTCTTGGTAGCACTCAGACCCATGTCTGAGAGGTCCTGCTACCCCAGAAGCACCAGCTGAGCAGTACTGATGTCCCCTTGTCACCACTCCCCCTGTACTTTCTTTTATCTACACAGACAGTCTTTTATCTAGGCCAAATAGTCTGGCCTAAGTAGAAAGCCATCAGGTTCCCCCAACATTTCTTCAGAGACCATAGTATATCTTAGTATGTCAATGAAACAGCTAATACATCAAATAACTTGGGATAATATCATCTGTGTAGGAGCAGAATTGAGAAACCACTGTTCATAATACCAAGATCTTTTCCTGGGTCATTAAATCACAACACCGAACTCTTGGAGTTTTGTTTTTATCTTGCATGAAATCTGAGGGGCAGTACATCCTTCTGAGGTGGAAGAAAGTCATTAACAGCTGTTTCAGAGAGGTGACCCACACAGTGTACAATTTGTACAATGAATGGGCACTCACACATCAAATTAAGGAATGATTTGTAAATCCAATACCCAATCTGACAACTTATTTTAAATACTGTCTGCTAAAACCTCACCAGAACCAGAAGTGTAAGTCGTGCCTTTTGACTTTACTTCTACATCTCTGTAATAACAGACCACTACTGATGTACAATGCTGCTTTCCTGACTCAGGGAGTAAAAGAGGGATGTTAAAGAAGCCATAAATAGTATCTGCTGGTATTCCCATTTATATTATAAGTTGACTTTGATTCAGCTCCCTGCAATTAACAGGATCAAGAGGAAGACAAATAAAATTCCCCCAGCTGTTTGTGGCCAACAGACCTGGCCTCCCAGCTGAGAGCTCTTTGTGCTGCTGAGCACGTCACCAAGCAACCAGCCCTTGCAGCTGCCAGACTGCAAAAAAGAAGTGAAAGCATGACTTACGGAAAGGAATCACATGTGAAGGGGATGAAGGTTGGGACTGAATCAATCTCTGCTTTGTCTCCTGGCCTAAATGCAGCATTAGATACAAAAAAAGAGATCACTGTCAATGGGTTTCACCCGCTGAGGGGGCAGAACCTGGACACTTATTTTGTGTTAGAAGACAGACCTTTGGAGTATGAAACCCAGGTATCCCATACATGATATCTGGATGCAACAAAAAGAGGAGATTGAATCTGTTACAGTGCTATTAACATTCTTCACCAGACTTAGCTGGTGGCCCAAAAACCAGCAGAAAGGTGGTCCACAAAACATCTGCCAAAATGACTACATTGTCCCAGTTGTAAGTCAAACCCACATGCAAGTCAAGTGGAAGTGAAAAAAGATTGTTTGATAATTGAAACAATATGGCAAAGAAAGCAAAGCAAACAGGCAAATGCCTGTGCATGCAGGCAGGAAAGAAATAAAATCGGAGAAAAAACTGCTAGATTGCTAGAGTAATGTTAGCTGTAAGCAATACATAGTGGATGTTCTTATCCAATCTGGGAAGTCTTTTGATGAAAGAAAAATAAATAAATGAAGGACTTGAGAAACCCTGACCTACATCATACCCCTACAGCTCTCTGCATTATGAATCATAACTTACAGGTGAATCATCTTCTATTTTTCCTAAAAGAACAGCTAGGACACATGTGAAAACTTTTAGCCTCATTTTACCCCTCCCCCCCCCATCAGCTTAAATGAGGCAAAGCATACCCACCTGAAATTGCTAAATTAATTGCTTTAACCCAGGCCACAGCCTGCAGGTGACTCTAGGATTAATGCCAGGAGCCCCAAGACCCACTCTTGCTGTTTGACTTTCTGAAGCACAATGCCTGTCACCTATCATAAAATATTTCCATATTTCCTGTAGCAACTGCCTTACTATCAAAAGTAAGAAAGTCTTTGGTGAGCTATGTTTATTAAAAAAAAAAAAAAAATGTTGATTTTCACCAGTATTAAATATTATGAGATGTGTACAGTAGCTTTTCATGTATCCACTTTTGGGCTCAACTTTACTTTTTGTTGTTTACTGCCCATTTTACACTAAGCTGAATGCTTCACAGATACAACTGGAAACAACCCAAATAACGAATGTTAGAATCAGATGGGACTGTTTGCTACCAGCATCTGCTTTCTGGGAGAAAAAGCATTCTGCAGAAACAGTGTAAGATGGAGTAATTCTGCACAGCTTGGCACTAAATCACTACCTGGTGCCAACAGCAGTGTAAAACCTTTATGGAGATGTTCGTGAGGTGGATAAAAATTCAAAGAAAAGCAGACATTTTGGAAACTGCTCTCCATTTTAAAACTGCAAGAAACACCAAGGATGTAAAGATCTCTGTTGCCATAGAGAGCTAAAAATAACATTCACCAACAGTCTCCATTGAGAGTCTTACACAAAATCCAGGCAGCCTTATGGCTTTCATTTTGCGGGACACATTTTGCAACTCTCCAACTAGGGTTGTCTAAAATGACAGAAATTCCCAGTATCATTTACTCTGAAAGTATTAAAATTCACTAGAAGCAAAAGGATGCCTCAATTTTTTGCTGGTATTAAGAGATGTAAGTTCTTGTTTCTAATCCATTATGAAGGGCTTTCAACTAGGCAAGAATAGCATTCTTAGCTCCTAACGTTGGCTATCTACCCCGACTCTTTGATACACTTAATTTACATGTAATCCTGCAGTCTGTCAGCAGTTGATAAGGTTTCTGATACGCGCACATTTGAGGAACAGAAGTTTAGTCCTCTTCCTGCCTTTCCAGAAAGCTGAGCTCCATGATGGAAGGCCTCTCAGGTTTAAGGTTTCAAACAGATTCAAACAGATTTCTTCTCAGCTTGATACATTTCTTTCCCAAGTAATTCATTTTCTAGGTTTAAAATTATTAGAATGTTGAAGTCACTGCATTGCAGTTTTGCTTCTGCTTCCGTTATTAAAATACTTCAGACTTTTAAAATATTACAAAGTAGGGAACCAGGATGAAGGGCGTAATTTCTCTCCATTTCAATGATACTATTTTGGAGATAAATACAGTGTGAAAATTGGGCACATCAAAGAAATGGCTGAGTTAATAGCTATACAAATCACATCTGAAGAATGAACTGAAGAATGTGTTAAAAGCAAAACTTCCACAAGCACTGTATTTTTGTGCCCCAAATGTAAAGAGTAGAATCCCTCCACGCAGTTTTTACAAAACCATTTCAAATGCTTCCTATCATGCAGATGTCACCTCTGTCTATAGAAAACGAGAGCATTCTCCATCTGTAAAGCCACACCTACAGCATCCCTCAGGCTCCTTATGTAGCTAGACACCTCCAACCTCCAAAGTAAATTAACGTCCAGGGTGCCACATCATCCTGATAGCTCAGCCAGAGTCAGACTCCCAGACACAAAGAGGCACAAAACCATACCACAATGTAGAAACCATGGAGAGCAGTGTAAGCCTGGGTGATTTCACACCGAACTCTCCACAGTACGTTTTGACCATTTGTAAATTACTTCACATTTCACCAGAATTCTGGTCTTACAAATACATTTACAAATGAGTTTCCAAGCATATGTGTAAGCTATTCCATCCTTTGTAGTGCAGATGGGAGTGCTGCAGAGGCCTACAGGTCAGCACAATCTCTGGAGAAATTATTTACTTATCTTCCAAGGCTCACTTGTGAATGTGGAGAGATAGAGAGTTAAAGCAGAAGGGTAAAAGGACTACTGCAACATTTAAAACTGTTCCTTTCTAAATTTTGTATGTATACCATATGTTCCAGCATGTTATTTTGTTCTGAATCTGTGCTGAGACATTTGTACTAGCTGCCTCATCAAGACCAATCTTCTCAGCTGAACAGATACATCTAATTTAAAAGCTAAGAATGAGAGTAATTTATACCACTGTGTATTACTTTGCACTTATGATCTTCCATTATACTGCCTATTCATCTTGGTATCCCAGTATCAGCATGGCTGGGGGTTTTGCATGGTAGCTTGAAGAGCTCCACCACAACCAGGGAGTGATGTTCACACGAGGCAGTGGCAGAAGCAGAGCTGTGGGCCCTGGTAGCTGTAGGCGCAGAGCAGATGGGGAGGGCAGGAGAGCACAGGGAAGGAGCTCACAGCTCACTGCTTCTCCCCTGCTGCCCAGCAGGTTCACTGGCTGCATAATTATTCCCGTGGAGCCAATAAAGCACGTGGTATTTGTTGTGTTCATTGTCCTCCAGATAACAGGGCTCAGACCTGGAATGACTGATCTCTCACATACCTCTGACTGAAGCAAAATCCCCTGAAAAAAATGCTTTTAATGAACGATGCATATTGTCTTCACCACTAGTTTTTGTTCATATAACTAGTTCCTCCCTTTGAGGAAGAAAAGAAAGAATTACTGAAAAACAGATTACAACTTAGTAGTTGAAAAATCCTATGCATTTTTCGATCTATTTTCCAAGATAGAAAGTAATAGTAAAGCATTGTGAACCAACACACAAAAGTTTCCTGTGCATTTTAAAATACGTGGATAAATTTGAAACTGTTAATGAAAATGAGATTTGCATTTATCTCAAAGCATAATGTAGAAGTAATCAAATATATTTTCAAAGTAACATTAAAGACTCCAGCAAAATGCTCTTGGGTTTATTAAAGGAAAGGAAGAAAAAACAATAACTAACACAACTCAAGGATCATGTTTTCAGAGGAAAATAGCGGCTTTTTACTGTAAGAGGAGAATTTAGGTTACCCAAACAGCAAGCTGAGCTGCAGAGCTATGTCTGCAATATTTACTAAAACATATTTATACAGATAAGTACATGTGCATATACTCGCACACACCCTGTTTGCTTTAACAAGAAAACTAGAATTGTGTCTTAATTCAGAAAAGAGTGACTGTATGTTCACAGGGGAGAGGGTGTGTCTTTTGTCTCAGAGCAGCAAATGCTCAGTTTATTAGCCTTGCTCACTTTTCCCTATTGAGTTTAAATTCAGAGCTAAGCAAATTTCCAGGAGCAGTCCTGCAATTCCAGCTCTCTGTGCTAATCAATTTGCTGCAGCCTGGGAAGCCCTGAGCACAAACTGGAACAGCCCTTAGCTTTCATGGCTTGCCTTTGCACTTCCCACATATGCAAGCCTACCTTAGCCAATTCTGACAATCTGGATGGATTGGGTCCAGCTTTTTTTCTTCTAAACTCCTTTAGACATGCATTTATTACGTTTCTGTGCCAGTATCTTTCATCACCCCTGGCAGACCTGGGGGTGGATGGAAGCTGTTACCCTCTGCACATAAGTAAAGGTATCACTTGTCCCACACAGACACGTTTGAATGACACCAGCATTATGTATAAAACACATGGCTGGAAGGCTTTGGACAACCTCTCCAGCTCAGTATGGGCCCTTTGCAACATGGATTCATTTCCTAATACTTCAGTTACATCCAGATGCACATACATATCGAAAATAAAAATCACTGGTTCCATTTTGTGTAGTTTCGGGGACAAGAAATAAAGGAGATAGTGTTGTGTTGGATGAGAGCACTATCACACACTCTTATCAGCCTCAATTGTTTGGCTGCCTGCTTCTAGCCATATCTAGTGCAAGCTCTTCCTAAAGCAAAGCATAAGCTGTCATAGCTCTACACTACTGAGAGAAAACAGCCTTTTGATCAAAGGCCAAGAAGAGCTGTGAAGGGTATGGAAAGGAAGCACTGGAAGCAATGGATTCAGACAGACAAGAAGAGGTGGAATTTACTATGGGATGTGGAATACACGACCATCCACAATCAGATTCTGAGATCCCTCATGCTGGGTAAGGTCAGGAGAATATTTCCTTGCTTGATGCACTAGAGCAGGTAGATAAACATGAGCAAACATACCTAATATGATACTGTTCAGAGTATAAGAAATGAGGACTCAGGCTTACCAGAATAAACAAGACATTCCCCCAGTACATAGGGGAAAAAAACTACATGTAATTTGTGTTTCTACTATGTCATCAAAATAAGGCATCTACTGAATGCCAAGTGTTGAGGTAGATGTTTGCTCAGAATAAATTCCAGATACCTGGTCCCTGTCAGAGCAGGTGGGACTCCTGTTCACAATTCTGAGATTTCTACTTGAGAAATAAAAGGAACCAGAAACTTCTGGCCTTTTCAGCCTGTCTCAGCTCCTGTTATTCAGCCTAATTTTCCCTTGCTCATTTCCAGCTTATTTATTCCTAGATAAACCCTCTGGCACTACAGTGAATAATCCTCTTCTCTCCTGGGATTCAGAGTGAAAAGGGAACATGTCACTCTCTATGACAGAAAGAACTGCTAAAATAAAGATGCTGGTGAGGATTGAATTTTTAACATCTCTCTTTTTCGGAGTGTGAATAGCACCAGGATTCAGTGATAGGGGCCATGTACTTCTAGGTCATCAGGTCAGATCTGACTGTGTCCTCCAATAATTTTGACAGCCTGCCATCTGTGATATAAGGAGCAGATGTTCACGCAAATCTTGGTCAATACATGTCTGCTAGCAAGGCTTATATTTCCAGAAGACCAACAGTTTTCAGCAAGCAGCACTACAGCCTGCTTCTGGACTTTGAGACTCACTTCTTTAAGAATACTATAGATGCATTAGACCTTTAGCCAGAGTTTTCAGAACAACAAAATGCCAACAAATGGTGCCAGAGACCTGTTAGATGGCAAGTGTGAGCACAGCACCTTCTAGAACCAGAGGCTGAGCTAAAGCAATGACAAAATATCTGCCAAACCTTGCAAGATGTTACCTTTCTTCACTGCCTCCCTCTGCCTCTGCACATGGCCTTGGCAGTTTTTTGGAGACACCACCAACTGCAACCACACCAGCTTCAAAGCTTTTGTGGGAACAAATGTCATCAAGACTTAAGCTGCTGAGATCAAACTGCTTCTGCTTTAATAAATACAGGAATTAGGACTCAGAGGCTGCACACAGGGCAGCCTCTCAGAAAACAAAGTCACCTTCTCCCACCATTAAATTGCACACAACAGGGAAGGCTAATGAAAACAAAAATATGTGAAACTGGAAAACTGACTACAGTCTGTCCATAGACTGCAGCACTTCTGTCTGTCCTTGGAGGGGACATACTTAATTCAACACTTTATTTAACACTGCTCCAGAAGCAGCTTCCTCAGAGAGCTCCAGCCATGGACATCTAAGGCAAAATTTTGTTTATTCCCGGAGCCACCTCTGGCAAGGACTGATCCAAGGCCATATATGTCAGCTAGTATTTATCAAAACCCTTGTGACACCGTGATCAGCCAAATCCCTGAAGCTGGACATTCTTCGGTCATTTATTTTTAAACAGGCCGCAATACAAATCAATTGATCAGCTATGAGGGAAAAAAAGAGCCAGAACATAACAGCTTTTATAGGTATTCAGTAAACGTGTTTGAGTCAGTAATTCTTTATGCTCACAAGGAGTGGAGGCACCATTCTCAGCTTGCTTGTTGGCAGAAGTTATCATAGCATCAGTACTACAGCTGTAGAGCATTTTTCACTACTGTCTGTGGTTGGCACAGTACTGAAGACACTAGCTAGGTACAGTTTCAGCAACAGTGTCTGATGGGCACACTCTGGGGAAGCCATTAGTATCCTAGACAGGCTCTTTTATCCCTGATTCCGCGGCCCATAGACCAATGTAAACAGAAATTAAGAAGCATAAGGTTTCTGAATAATACCTTAAAAATCTTCTGAATATTTCATCATTAGTACTTACATATGCGTTCATGGAAGCCTGGTTTATTCACTCTAGCATATAATAAAATCCTTAAGGGATACCTGAGGCCAAATTGGTTTTGTCTGCGTTAGCGTCTAGTCGTTGCATGAATCAGGCAAAGCTGAATTTCTAGCTTAGACTAAGAGCTCCCTAAAGATAGGGAACCAGGCTGCCTTGTCTGGCCATTTAAGTGGCTTGGGTTCAGAAGTTCTTAAGCCCATACATTATTACTTACTCTTCTTTGCATGACATGCATTTGCTAGTCATGTCACACAAACAACCTGATTCGGAGCAGCCTGCAAATGCAGTGAGAAGGAATGAAGCACAGAATTAATCCTAGAACAAAGTGACCGCTGCTATGGGCAGAGCTGCCTGTGTTATTTCTCTGCTAGTCCTGAGCCAGACCTGTCCTGATATCAAAATGGGAGGTTTATGAAAGGCCTGCCAAGTCTCAGCAGCCAACAAGAAGCCCTAAAAAGGTCTGGGAAAAAGATGCAGAACAGATACAGTCTCATTGTTATGGCTTTAGGCAGCAGGGAGGGAAGACAGGATTCACCTCTCCCCATTAGTGCCAGCTTTTGCAGATCCTTTTGCAGGATGCAGGATTAAGAAATAGACTCATCTCCTATTCCTCCCTCCCATTAGTTTTGAAGGTAAATCTTCCCCAGTTTTTCACAAGTGAATTAAACTACTTTGTTCTGGAACCTTTCAGAATCCAAATGGGCAGTTACAAAGTCTCACAAGGACAAGGTATTTCACATTCTAGGCTCAACATCACATCACCTCAACTTCTTTGCATGTTCCAACATGCAAACCAATTTGCTTGCTTTGTAGCCTTGAAACTCATGCCTCAGGGCACGAACTAACTCACTCCAGGGCTCTAGGGGGATTTCTTTATTTATTTTTACCCCTGATCTTTCAGCAATGCAGATGTTACTAGATACACCATGGGCTTATTCACCTTCTTGAGCATCAATTACAAATCGCAGCAGTTGGAAGCATTTGCATATTTTGGTACAAACCTTATTCTGTGTCGTATTAATTAAAATTCATTAATACAATAATTGAACTACATTATCCTAGCAATTGAGTTTGGTCCATTGCTAGCAGTGGTACTTGAGTGGTGAAATTTTTACTGGTTTGTTTCCAAATCCCAGCTTAAAAATCAGTGCAACAACTCCAACGTTTGTTTGGTCTCTCCAGTGCAACTTACGTGGATGCACCCAGGGTACATTTTCACTAGTAGTGAAGCACCAGATGCTGGTTTACCAACTACTTTGTTAGCTGTTACGTGAAAGAATCAACTTTTAGCACGTTGTGAGCTTAGTCATCCTGCTTCTTTCTCCTTGCAGCTGCTGTCCTTCCTCAATGCAAATCATCTAAAATGAAATGGGAATTTCTCCTCTGAACAGGAAAGGTGGGCTGGTCTCCTGTGCATTTGCATCAGTTTTGCAATCAGATAAACTCCACTCATCATCTGCCACAAGAAATCCTCATCAGTAAAAAGACTGCCAGAAGGGATCATTTTAGTAAGACTAGAAATTATTTTGAGAGTATGTTCACAAGTACCATGACATATAAAAACATATAATTCCATTTGGTGAGACAGCTAACACTCAGATGGAATAGAAGCACTTTGTCTAGGCTAGATAAAAGCAAATAAGTAGTATATGCATGACCTCTCCCTGTGCTTGAAGATTTTAAAATCCAAAGCAGATCACTGTACGTTACTATGGCAAAAAAAGGCATTCAGTTGTCCTGATTGTTGACCAGAACATCTAGGGGGATTTGAGACTACGAGCTCTCTCTCACCTGAGCAGTACATTTTTTCTTTATTCAGTGATGCTAACTGATGGAAAGGGGTATTTAGTTGATTAAGACATGGCAATACATCTGCTAAAGAAAAGACAGAAAGAATTCCATATCATTGAAAAGCATCTTAATTATAAGATAGTACTGAACCTACTGCATACATTTTTGGCTCTTCTAGAGCTGCACACTCATCCAATAACAGTAATCCACATTAAAAAAAAAAAAAGAAAAAAAAACAGACTAGTTTCTTTTGTATAGACCATTTTGTATGTATTCTGAATTACTAAGACTTTGGAATGCAAGACAGCTTAGGATAAAAGAAGTTCAGTATGGACAAAAGACATTAACTCTTTCAATTAATTTCTTAAAGTAGGAATAAATGCTAACAGACCACCTGCAAAGCAAGATACAGAAGGCAGAAGGTGGGCACAGGGCTGTTAGTCATGAAATTGCTTCCTCTGTCCTAAACAACTATTTATTGTATAGCACAGTGAAAGAAGCTCAAGCACAAATGGCACAGTATGTCTATACAACACTTGCAAGGTCTGCTTAGACTACTGCATTCAAAATATTTGAATGCAACTTCATCCACTGTGTCAAATTCTGCTTTCTAATTCAGTTTAACTACATGAGGCAGGAACTGTCATCATGTATTTATAAAACAGTCGGTGCTCCCAGGAATCCAGACTTATTTGGGACACTGGATATAACTGTAACAGTTTAAAGAAAGAGAAAGAATCTGTCAATACAACTGCTTTATGACATGACCCATAGGTCAGACCAAATTCAGTCCTGCACACACCTATGTATACATACACATTAATTACGTGTACCTCAGCAGAATAGGAGCTGCAGTCATGAAACAAAGTGCTGAATTTAATCTACTGTCTTAAGTTTTTGTTTAATGCACTGAGTTCTTTGGCAGATACTACATTCTATGTAGCTGTGAGAGTTGAAAACAAATCTGTATTGTGATTCTGTTATGACTCTCCTTTGGTCAATAGTTTGAAGCTCATTCTGAGTTCTAGGGTTGTTTTTTTTTTTTCAATAAGGTGGTGATATATTCCAAGGAGAGAAGCAGCAGACAGACTAGGCACAAAGCACTAAAAATGTATGCAAGAGCAAGTAAAGTAAGCTACTTAAACACGAGATTCTAATTCCGCAATTTCAAAATGGTAGTAGTATTCCAAAGGGTAACAATGAGATGTAAGAAGAAACAAACTTCCTTAAAAAAAATCTAACCCACTGTTGTTTTAAGTGCTACATTCATTCAAATGTACCTCATCCCATCCAGCTCTCAATTAACTGCTTTCTCATTCCAAATGCAGGTCTGCAGTGCATAGAAATATAATTATTTACACACCAGTCTATCACTGCCACTACTGTCTGTACTTCTGAAGCATCTTGATTACTCTACTGATGAGCACCATGGAAATGCCTATAAATAAAATAATCAGCTCTCATTAAATTACAGTCCATGGAGCAGGGAAAGATGATTTTCCTTTGTACGTTCCTTTTGTAAATTTTATCATTTCACAGCAGAGAGTGTAATGTGCCTCTGATGACACTCAAAGAGATGGACTGTCAGGATTCTTGTCAGTATTTCAGCTTTGAGCAGCTTGCACATTTGTGTGAATATTTTCTCCTGAAAATAAAGTACTATTCATGAGAATTAGGCATTCAAGAATCTTTTCTTCTAATGTCAGAATCAGACATGCAAAAACCTTTAATATCATATCGAAGGTCAGACTTTATGGAGCAGTATGTCACAAAACCCTAACAGCAAACACGGTGCTCAAAGCAGAAGCTTCTGGCTTTGGCTTGGAAAACTGCATTGTGAAAACACACATAGGTAGGAGATTTCAAATAAGCTTAGATTAAAATTCGAGGAAACTTCCCAGTAAGAACAAAGCATTGGTAAATCAGATTTGCTCCTCAAGGACCTCCAGCAATAATTGATGCCACAAATATCAAACATTGCATTACTGTCAAATTACAAAATCTCATTGCTCTCATTAACTGCAATACAAAATGTACATTTGCATGCAGTAAAACTGCTGGTGGTACCTAACACATAATGTAATATCACATTCCATAAAATGGTAAATTATAAAGCTAGTAAAACAAGTTAAATGTTGTAACTTAAATTAGACTTTACTGAAATCAGATTTCTGTGGCAAAAACAATGATGAAATTTTCAGGTTGCCCCAATGAACAAAGCACAAAATGTAGGCACCACTCTATGGATCTCTGAGGCTGACTTGAGGAAAGCAAGGCTGCTTTCCTTCAAGGTTCTTGAATTCCTTTTGAATATATAAGCATATATTGTGGCTGCTATGCATTTGCAGTCGAAATTGCTAAATTACATAGATCTTAGTGCTCCATCCTCAGCCATGTCTCCACGAAAGGCAGCCACTCCAGCCCCAGACTGCACTCAGCCCCACAGCAGCACTACTCTAGGCAATCTGTAACTTGAAAGCAAGCAGCATTTCCCAAATTTCTGCTTAACAACTAACAGAATTTCCCAAGGAGGTACAACCAACAGCCCATAAACATAGTCCAGCTTATGAGCTGATTCAGTCTTGCTTACCATCAGAGGCGGAGGGGAAAACACTGTTTATTCCTGCAAATAGTTTAAAAACAGAAAAGAAGATGGTATGCCAATGGGGCATGTGCCAAGAATTTCCATGCTTCATCCAAACCTGCATCTGATCCCCAAATTGTCGGCTATTCTCAAAAAATAGAGGCAATCTACTCATCCAGATTAAGATTCTCATCCTCACAACTGTGAGTGCAACAGGACAGCAGGAGACAACTGGTTTTGGGTCAGACCCATCTATTAAGCCTTTTTTAAAGCTGCTGTGATTCAAGATGCACGGTCCTGTGCCCACATATGATTTTCCTCAGTGCAAAAGAATCTTTTGTCCTTCCTCTCCCTCTCCTCACAGCCACTTCCAGTGCTCCCAGTACATCACACATCCTGTATCACTACAACATGCTACTGTACAGTCAGCTTAGCTGGAAAATTGCCCACCCGTGTATGTCATATAAGCTGTATGACTTACAGTGATACAAGAGCAGGGCTGAGGCAAGTGGAAAGAAAATCTTTGATGGGCAGTTGAGATTTTTTATCTTTGAAACTATAAACAGCCACTAACTGTTGTACAGGATGCAAAGATACTAACATGTATGGGCTGGGACAAAGCAAGAGCTACATTCAGCTCACAGACACTGTATCTGGACTTGGACACTTAATGAGCCAACGTTGGGTGCTGAAAGGATAAACATTTTCATTTGTAAAGGCTGCATGTTGGTTGGTTGGACTCACTGCTTAGTGTTGGCAAGGTATTTGAATAATTTTCTCCAAAGACAGGAGAGTTAATTTAAAGCAACAGCATAAAATCCTAGAAGAGCCAGTGTCCAACTTTAACAAAAGAGCTGGAGTAAGAAAAACAGATACAGAAATAAGATTATCTCTTAATTACAGCAGACTCACAACTATTAAATCAAGATCAGAATTCTCCTTGAAGAAGAATCTAGTTCTTCCCAGTCCCCAGAGCTATCCTCCACATTCTTTTAAAGGTTTTCATAGATATGGTAATATGAAATGCCTTATTGCTGTGTAGTTGCTAACAAGAGACAGATGTTTATTTCAGTTCTAGGAAAATGCAGACACGAAGCACATTATGACCACCACCTAAATATTTCTGCCCCTAGACCCATTCTGCACGTTATCTATTCACATATTTAGTCAAGAAGATGCAACAGTTCCATACTTTTCCTCCTCATTATTGAGAGCATACATGGATCTTAGCAAGGCCACTGTGGGAGGCAGGGCAAGTCAAGCAACACATTTACACTCAGTGAATCCAAAGCCTGAGAGCTCTTGTAATTACTTCAGAGGCAAATCAACTGGTGGCCATAAGCTGAACTCCCCACGTTATTTATTTAGCTGGTCCAAAAGGCACACAATGCATGTTGGCGTGCAGGATGGAGCATCTGTTTCACTCAGATAGTTGGCTGCATTCTTCACTTGATATTGATATCAGTGAAAATTTAGTAACTTAACCACTGGCATGGGAAGTCTGACTTTAAGAGAACAGATGGCAGTGATCATCTCAGGTTAATTTTAGGCTTCAAAAATTATTCTGAATCAGCAAAGCATCAAGATAAGAAAAAAAGAAAAAGGCAACATCTGTAAAATCTCCTACCTGCTTTCCATCCAGAGTATACAGCTTTTTGACCACTCCTGTCTCCAGCTTTATAGCTTCAGTGATATCAGTGAGAACTTGCTCAAACGAATGGGCCGTCTTCTTGTTCAAGAGCACACGGACTGCCTTCCGGGGCTTCACCCCACTACGGATGATGGTTACCAGCTTGGGACGCACAAAATCTTTGTTCTCCTTTGCCTGGGCGCTGTTGCTGCTGGCCAGAGACTGAGGTGCTTTCTGGTTGGCAGATGTCTTCACATTGACAGACCAGTTGGGATTGACGTTCTTCGTGTATTCCACCTTCTTGAAGAAGTTGTCAGATGAGCATACGTAACTCTCTCCTTTCAAAAGAAACGAACACCAGTATAATACAGTTCTTACCCTAAGACTGATAAGAAACAGAAAACACACTTTCCCCCATTAACCACGTAAAACATTCATCACAGTTTTCATTAGAACTTCAAAGACATCTTATTCTTAAAACATTGTGTGAGTTCTATATTTATGCTTATTTAAAATATGATTTAGCATTTCCCCAGTGTAAGCAAGTCAGACAACTTACATCAGCAAACACACACTGTCAGTCACATAAACCTGGGATTAAATAAGATTGAGATTTGTAAAGGTATTAGTTACCTGAAGATGCCATTAAGCTGTCTAAAAGTTCATAAACATCTAATTCATTTAATCACCTGAATTATTTTGCAAATCTGTGAGCTTATTCTCCATCTTTACAGACCTAGTTACTATTTCAGCCCATCATCCCCTTCCTAGAAGATATCAACATCCATCCCCAAAGTACCTGTTCTGTAAAGACTGAAGAATTATGAAAATCCAGTACTAAACAATCTTTGTCAAAAAGCATCTTTGATAAATCTAGCAGACATAACAAATACACTTCACTTACTGTCAGTGATTTATTAGTCAGATCTAATAGCAACTAAGATAGAACACTATACCAAATATCCCTGTTTGCTTCAAAATGGCTGGTACCAACCAAAAATATATTAAGTCCAAATATAGACGTAGTAGAGAAGGGTGAAATGTTACATAATCCTAGTAGTAACTCATTGGAAAAAAAGAAAAAGAAATAAAGCCCTACTCTATCCCATCCAAAATTAGTTTCAAGCTTCATCTGTAATTTATAGGATTCTATCTACCTAAGGTTTTAAAATCACCTTAAAGAAGGATTTGTAGGAGCTTCTTTGGGGCCTGCAAGTCTGATGGATCCTAGAGGATTTATTACTAGAATGAGACTGTGAAGCAGTCTCCCTAAGGGAACGTAGCTGAGCTGTCTAGTCTGAAATGACTCAGGCTGCTGAGCATTTGAGGATGCACAGAAACAAAAACAACAACAACAAAAAAGACAAACAGTAAAACAGTGTTAGAGGAAAAAGCCTTTGCCCTTTGTCTCACCATTAGATAAAATTTTAATAGGAATTGAAGATATAAAATGGGTACCTGCAGGATCTTACAAAGTTTCTTTTTGTGCTTTGTTGGACTGATCCTACAGTTCTTTAGGTGTTGCGATAGTTAAATCTATATTTTAATATCAAGGCCATTTTGAATAAGAAAAAAAATCCTTCTTCAGATACAGAAGCAGTTGCATTTCCTTATCTGTTACCTCCTACAAACTCTATGGCCTGGATGTCTTTGAAGAGCCTGCCCCGCATCTGAATCTGGCTTTTCAATATGGAATCTTTCCAGATAGGATTTTACATCTACTTGGCAAAGGTGTAAATATGGGTTTCCAAAGAGCCCACCGATTTCCACAGAAATATGTATGATCCAAGCATGAAACATACACCTTGTACACAGTGCTCACACTGTTATCTTTCTGATGACTAAATGGCACTTTCTAGTGAATGCAGTGAGATGATCCTCACGGAACACATGGAGAGACCAACAACACACACATAGAGGCCTTACTAAAGGCTTAAAACAAAGGAGTGCACACTGTTTATATCCTTGCCACCACTGGCGTTTGAATTCACAAAAATCCACTGAAAAGCTGCAGAATGTTTGGCTGTTCAATTGTTTGGATTTCTTCTTGCCCTGACTTTGTATTTCACTTGCCAGAAAGCAGTGTGTGCTCTCAGCAGTTACATCCCCAACAGCAGCTTTTGTCTCCTGAACTGCAGAGCACCGAAGTCATTTACCGCCAAGCAGCAGGTATTGTTGTCCCTTCTGAAGTAATGACAGAAACACAGAAGGCAGAAATCTAACAAGTCTCAAGATGGATACTATTTATTAACTAGCGCACTCCAGACTAACAGAACCCCAGCAGGAGGCTCTGTTGGTGTGAACAATCAATCTGTAGCTGGAGTATGCGTGCTATCAGCAGAACTCCTTGATAAACTGCTCATATAGCACTCATAACTGAAGCTCCTTTAGTGCCTCACACTTCTTGAATTGGACTCAATAGAAGCAAAAACATCCCACAAAGTTCCATAAGTTATGAAGGATCCCCACTGGAGTTACTGATTGTTTTCCAGAAATGCTGTATTTGTTAAATCTTTCTGATTAATAAGCGATAAGCCATTGTTTATCTGCTTCAGCCAAGCAACATCTGGTGCAGAGGAGGCCCATGCTTCTCAGCACTTTCGTAACTGAGTACGAAGCACAGCAATGAGTCTGAGATGCTCAAACGGGGAATTAGCCCTCCTAAGAACCTGAGCTTCCTCAAGCGGATAATTCCCAAGCAGCAGAGCCTTTGGGAGCATGCTGAACAGAACAGTAACATTATGCTTTGGGAAAAGGGATTTCTGTACCTAAATGCAATATGAAGTGACTTGAATCCTATTCTCACCAGTGCTTTTCTGTGAAAGGTTCAGACCTGTGCCTTTGCTTCCACACCAGAAAAATAGTAGCAATCAGCTACCAAAGGGGTGCTGGGCTTGAATATAATTTGTTTTTACACAGTATTTTGGGAGACCACAACTAAATAAAGTATAGGCATATGCTGTGATCTATAAAAACATGAAGTCTTATTTATGGAAAATACACTAAGGTCCACATTTTAAAGTGAGTTTAAGATATTAATGGTCTGTTTAGGAGAGTGCTATTATTCTTAATTCCACGTGAATCCTTTGAAATTCTTCACTGCACTGTGTAGTTGCTTAGTGTACTTAGAACAGCTGACTCCAAAGGCAATAATGGCATATTGCAATACGCCTATGCTTTGCTTCCACAAATGCAATGCTAGGTACTTGTGGATAAAACTTTCAGATTATGCTCACAGTCATAAGTGGAAAATATCATCTGTCCATTCTCACTTGGTTTTATTTAACCTGATCCCTAGCAGATATTTTATTGAATTCTAAAACTGACCGGAAATTTGCTTAGAGTGACACTGCTCTACCCTTCAGAACAGTGGCTCTTCCTAGTATCATTTCCACAGTTATGGCTGTATAGCTCCCAGGAAAAGGCATTTCCATCTTCCTTGACCACAGAAGCATTAGTTTCAATTTCAATTAACTACAATTTATGTATTTCTAAACTCAGTTTTTGGCTGTCAAATCATAACCATATCAATGAAATTCCTCAGTCAGGCACATCCTCTTTACCATTTGCCAACCAGGAACATTTGCTATTTCACTTTACACAGCTGAGTTTTACCCACATTTTACCATAAAGTAGTAGTATAATCAAGCAAGAATGGTCTGAAGTCATTTGAACTTTCCAGTTTTGAGTATGTGCACTGTGGCCATAGGTTCACCAAGGAGAGAAATCTTACAGGGGAATATTTCTAGCAGAGAGGAGTGGTTTCTCTGCTACATCAATATGTAGATGAATCTTTAATGAGAATTCAAGGTATGCATTTGTGCCAGAAGTATAACTGATAAGCACAACATGGTTGCAGAAGTGCACAGCATAACAGAGAAAGGGAGGAAGCAGATATGAGATTCAGTCAAAGGAATAACTCCAAGAGGTACATTACTCCCCAGCCCTGAACATAAAACCTGCACACAAATATTTTCAGGAGCATATATTCAGACAATAAGCAGCTGTGTGCATGTGCAGAAACACAGCTGGAACCATGAGTACAATGAGCAGCCATTTTGCTGCTTCCGAACAAAACCCCAAATGGCAGCACCAAAGAGAATTTCACATGGGGGTGGAGGCTTTGGTAAAGATGAGAAGTATCATCCCAGGCAACATCCAAACTGCTGCTCAATGTGGCACTACAGGCATGAGAGCAGCGGTGCTAAGAACAGCATTTTTCTAGTGCAGTGCTAGGTCAGTGCAAGATGCCCTTTCTGGACTGCAAAGCCAAAGCCCTGCAGGATGTTGTGCACTTGGCATCGTGACAGCGTGCTCTGGAGGTATCACTGTTTCCCACTGTGCCGTCAGACGAGCTAGAGCTTTTATTTATTCTTTTCATCCTACTGTTAGCAATAGATGGACTGACTGTAGAGCTTTGACCATAAGCCAGCATGTTTGCCACCTGAAGCCACAGCTTGTATCATACAACTGTATTGGCTATACCTGCATTACACATCACCGTGCTACTGATTTGATAGAAGCACAAGGCGATTAGATTATTCAGCTCCTAAAGAAGGGATGATCTCAGCAAAGATAAGGTTTGCCTTAGAGAAGGTTTCTTAGAGATTCTAAGCTCAAGACGAGTGCTAAGCCTTCAACCCTCTTAGAAGGGCTTCTTTTGACAATACTAAAAATGACGGGTTGTACTTTCAGGAAAAAAAAAAAAGTTATCCTTTATCAACATGCACCAGCAAGTTTTGCGTGCACCAGCAAGTTTTCAAGTATAATGAATTCCATGCAGAAGTTGAGAAAAATTGGAAAAGCTGGATTGAGGCCATTTTGAAAGTCTAACTGCTAGTAGTTATTCCAAAAACTGTCTCTGTAGACTGCAGTCAATTATTTTGGTTATTAGCTCCACTGCCTCGAAGTTGAGACTTTGCTACTGTGCCCAGCTTTCATGTTTCATGGGATTTACTATGACTTCAGTAGGAATTAAGTGGACTTAACTCCTCACAGAGTTCATTATATATTGTGTTAAAGTAGGCCCTTGAATTCAAATGCATGAATTTCCTGCTACTTTATGCACTGAAAATGATTGTCTTCTGCCTCAAGACCTACTTCACCACAGCAAAAGGAACAGTGGAAGAGCTTCCTTTGGCTCTTCCACGTGGAGCTTCCTCATGAGAGAAGCACTTCATGCTCTGTTGGAAAACTTAAAAAATAAAAAAAAAAAAGAAAGAAAATGAAATGCATGATTACCAAGTTGCCTTCACAACTACATGATAAAGATTCACCATGCCATGTTACCTACTAATCTTGACTCCATACCAAGGGACCATACTAATCCTAGTGTGGCAGCTCAGATCATCAAGGAAATAAAACAGAACAACAATATGTATTGCTATACAGGATATAATTAACCAAGCTCTAGGGATAACAGTCATAGCAAACAATGCCAAGTTACCAAAGTTTCAATATTGGACTACAGGAGCTTCAGCTTTCCAGACAAACTGGAACATGCATGCATTGGGTGGAGACTTTGATGCACTTCCTACCAAGCCCTCAGTCCCAACACGCACCAGGCTCTGTACAGCTCTAAGGTGGAGCCTCTCCCGTGACTACTTTAAACATTCCTGAACAAGACTCCAGAAAAGACTCTCCAGCGTATGACAAAAGCTTGGAAACACTTCCTCAAATATCATACATAGCCCAAGAACATTTGCGATGAAACCCCACTGAACAAAACATAATTCCATTCAGATTTTTCTAATGTTTAAACTAAGGTAGGGGCTGATTTCAGACCAGAACAGCCCAGCACAGGACAGGAGTATAAATCCACTATATGATGGGCCTTCTGACCCTGCCTAATAGCTTTGGCACGCTAGGAGCTCACAGAGGAGAAGCTCTGCAGCTTGAGAGACATACTGTCTCTCAAATATTGATTTTAATCCATAGTTTGCATTTTTGGCCTTACCTACCATGTCTCATCTATACTGTATTTGTAGTCAATATAGGCTTATTTCATATTTATTTCTGACCCCCACCATGTGCTACAAAGAACTCTTTATTCACAAAAAATTGAACTCCAGAAATAGGACCAAAGTCCACTTTAAAATCAAATGCTTGATAGAAGTACATACCTCCAGACCCCTGACCAGGCCCTGGAAAAGACTGAGGAATGGAATGAACTTGAAAGTCAAGGTTTGATCTTTCTTGTTCATCTTCTTCTGTCCTACAAAACTGGGACAAACAAACCAGGCTGTCTACCGCTATCTCAGTTCCTCAATGGTAATATCTTCCTGCACCTTGACATATTCAGACTACCACTTCTCTGAGCCAGGGAGTTTCCTAAGTCTTGGTCACTAGAACTCATCATAAAATGAAAGGAATAAAATTCACCTGCTGCTCTTTCCCAAAACTCATTTATTGATTAGAACAACCACGATAGATAGCAGCACTTGGGTGCAATATTCACTCCTGACTCAGCCAAAAGAACATGCAACTAGAGGACACTGTCAGCAATTTACGTATAGTCAGGATGAGGTGAACAGTGAATAGGATGCTCTACTGTATTAAATCAACATCTAGATAAAGAAAAACACAGTTCTAAACAATGGCAGCATGTACTTCGCATATTTACAGATGCATTAAAATTGATGATGAAAACAAGGAGTCAAGATTAAGATGATGAATGCAGTGAATGAAGATGATCTGTATTAGTGATAGCAGGAGAGAAAAAATGATCAGAGAAGACGACTTTAAAAGTCATTGGGAGACATGAAGATAGACAAGTCTAGCATAGGAGGCAGTACAGAACAAGTGGACAGTGCCAAGTTCAGTACAGATCAAGAGGCACATCCCACCTGATAGATATGAGATGATACAAGAAGAGTAGAAGAGACTTCACTTATTCCATCTTAGACAGACTGGAAAGGAAAACATGCATTCATCAAGAACCTCAGGAGAATGGCCCCTAATTCCAGGGAAGGACGTCTACCAAGTCTGACCCTAGAGATCCAAAGGGTTACTTCAAGAACCATTAGTTAGTAGCTCACCAAGTATTTCTGTTCATGTGAAATACCTGCTGTCTTGAGGTTATTGGTATTATGCAGTATCATTCTCTACCCTACAGAAGTACATTCAGACTATACCATATAAACACATTTTTAATCATGCAGAATAATCAAGTACCCGGAATGCAGTGTGAAAGACTAGTGGTAATTCACGAGCTACTGAAAATCAAACTGAAATTAGCCCCTCCAATAACTTCATTTCCTACGTTCTACTTATTTACTGGAAATTACAATAATAAATTAGTCACCTTTTAGCAACTAAAACTGCTTTAGTCGCTGTCAGTGTCTAACTAGAAAGCTAATTATATGGCAAACATACTGTCAAGTGTCTGCACTGTTTTGCATGCCACAGTGCAAATATGCTGAAGTTCTGTTTTTTTTTTCCATGTGTACCTAGAACACAGTTACACAAACACACAGACCAGTAGCAGAGTTTAACAAAGGATTGTCTGCAACCATGGTATTTGTGTCTCTCCAAGATTGCCTTTCTAAATTAGCACTATGGGAATATTATCATTAAACTGTTAATAACAGCAGATAGAACTCCTTTTGCATTTTAAGATGTGAGATTATCCTTTTTTTCATTTTGATCAGATTGTATTTTCCTACTAGCAACACAGTCAATCCCATTTTTGTTTCAGCGTCACATCTTCATTGCTGTTTCCAGACACTGTTCTGGTAGAACAAAGCCAGAACCCAAATGTCAGTGTCTCCTGCCTACACCTCAATCAATAAAACAATGTATTTTGAAGAACTAGGTACTTTCTTATCTGCAGCACAAATTTCATTGTAAAACAAGTGTAATTATGAAAGTCTTGTTAACTTCTGACCAAAAAAAAAAGAAAAAAGGACTGAGAGCTGTCATTAGAGATAGGCTGTGGCCATATTAAAAGTGATGAGAAAAAGATGGCAGAATCTCTAAAATTAGGGAGGCCGCGCACCCATTTGACAGCTGTATGGTAACTCAGCTGAGAATAACTCTACTAGGATTGCATCATCTCTGTGAAAAGCATTGACTTGTTCCCAGTAAAACTCTTCTGTGAAAAATGTTATTGTTCCATTGTGTTCTTTTTTCCACAAACTATTTTGGGGAAAGGAGCATCCCACTTGACAGATAAGGAGAAGAGGCTAAACTCATGGTCACTTGATGACTCCCTACTGAGGTTGCCCCAGCAGTTCAGGGGCTTACATTACTGTCTTATCAAAGCAGAAGCCTTGTGGTTTTTCTGAAGTCACCACATCCCTCAGATCATCTACTTGGAAGAAAACAAAGAAGAGAGGAAAGCACCTCTCCTTTTGCAATAAGATAATCAGGGTATTCCAGGCCCAAACAAAGGATGAAGTGTCTGAATTGGTCTGGAAAGAGAGAACCAGAGCAAGAGAGAGGATGTTCTCCATGCACCCTGCTCAAGCTGTGCCACCAGCAGAGTTCACCTGTGGCCATGCCTCAGGCAAGGATGCAGGACTGGCTTTGCAGTGATTTTTGCCTTGGGCATCCTCCTGGCAGCACCCACAGCAGCAGCCCACCACTGCAGAGGCTGAGCTTCATGGTAATTCCTTCATCCCACAGCCCAGGCGATGCTCAAAGGAACAGGCACGCTGCCAGCCTCTCTAGAAACAGAGAGGCACTCTGACCTGCACCAAGCATCTCCTGCACACTCAGACCTTTTTTCTACACATGAGATGTCTTCCCACACTTTTCTACAAACCTACCACAGCAGCCTGGCCCACATCAGCCCCCACCACACAGTCTCTGTAGAAACACTCCCCAGATACACTTCCTTGCACACACACACTCCATTTCAACATACCTACCTTCTGTACATACCCTACATGAGCCCTACTCATACACAGCATATGACCCCCCCCCCCCCCTCCCCAACACTCCTTCCTTACACATCACTGTGCAGGAATCCTCCACCACCTCTTACACACAAAGCCCAACATCCCTCTACAACATTCCCTGAGCATAACTCTTCTAACACGCCCCTGAGCATGAACCCTCTCTAGGAACCCTCCTTACAACTTCTTCCACATATCTCTACATATAAAACCTCAAATTTCACCAAGTGCAACCCCTCTCAACATCCTTTCCATGCACACACGTTGATCATTAACTGCCCCCAAATGCAATGCACGAGCTCCTGACACACCCCTCCACACTGCTCAAATGCTGCCTGAAGCACTAACACACATCCTTAAACACTCATCCCACATCCCAACATTCCATAATCCCCCACACATCCCAGCCAATGCTCCCGTACACATTGTTCATGAGCCCCACACTGCACACCCTTAAACACTGCATAAATCCCTCCTACCCCCATCATACATTGTGCAGAAACCCTGTTACATATGCACTGCATGACCCCAACACACATACAGTCATAGCATTTTCTACTCATATGCATCCAACCCCAGTGGGACCCTAGCCCAGTTTGCACAGACATAGGGATGCCCTCAGACAGCCCCCTGAGCCATGCACACAGCCATGTCTAGTCCAGAGTAAGACACACCCCTCAAGCTCTGCATCTGCACTAGAGCAAGCATGCCAGAGGCACCTTGAGGGCTGCCACACTCCTCTGCATCTCTGTGCAGGGAAGGAGATGGGGCAGGTTCAACACAGAGGGGCAGAAGCATCCCTGGGCCTGCAGGAAATGTGACCTAAGGAAAAGGCCAAAGTGGTGCAGCCCCCTTCTCACCCCGCCTCCTCACTGCACCAGCCAGCAATGCCAATTACCTTCCTCCAGCTCATCCATGCTTCCAATCTTCCGCGATCCATCAATGGTGTAAATGTAACGGACTCCCTGAGGCAGATTAATGTTGTCAGACAGGGACCGGGTCAGGTCAGCCAGGAGAGCATCAAAACTTCGGAAGCGGTCGGAAGACACAGCATATACAATTCCCTTGAAGTAGCGGTCCCCGTTGCGATAGAAACGCACCTTCTTGGCTTTCTTCTCATTACTCAGTGCCTGTAAGGTCCTGGTTCTGTAGAAGCTACAATGAGCACTGTGAGTAGGACTGGGCAACCCATTCATACGTGAGCCTCGCATGTTTCTGGACGCCTTGTCTCGTTCGTCAAAGTGTCCAAAATCAAGTTCCATAGTTTGGTGAACCCTAAAGATCTGAAGCTGAGCAGGAAGACGGGAAGAAAAGGAGTGCAAAGAGGACAGGTTAGAGCCAAGCAGAGCCACAGTCCAGCAAGAAAAAAAAATGACAGAGCTGCGTCTGGAGCAGGCCAGATTTATTTGAGAAGCACCCCCTCCCCTGACCCAGATTTGTATCAATTCTGGGGACTGAGGGTAGGAGGGGTCCGTGCTGTGAAAGGGATCCAATTACTGGGGGCAGGGAACATATTACTAGAGAACAGTCTGCTCCTACACCTGGGAGTTTTCAGAGTGTAGTAAATTGGGGCTTGAAGCCAAAGGGAGTTGCATCTCAGCCCCCAAAAACTCATCCAAACACCAGTTGGCAGTGAATTAAACCTCTGAGCCCTGTGAGGTTTCCTTTGGCAACAGAAAACAAGGAGATCCCAGTGAGTCAGCCCTTCAATCTGTCGAATCACGGAAGGAATCAGAGCATCTGAATATTTAACATTAGAATAAACTGGCATTTATGAAAGAATGGTCACAGGGGACTAAGCAGTTTCTTTGTGACAGCCTGTTCAATAAGGGTTAACAATGAGATCCATCCCACCCTTCCCCCTATCCGCAGCCCCCTCCTAGCCCATCAATCAATTCCCAGGACCAGCCTACATCTCTAAGAAGAAATGACTGGAAAGAAAAATCTGTCATTGAAACGAGGCTTCTATGAGCCCTTTTCAGCAGCCTGAGCCTCCTCTGAATTGCATTTCAGCTCCCATTTAATGAGGAGGAGAAAATAAAGGAGCTATTTCCAACTCTTCCAACCTCCCCCCTCCTGGTCTTAAGTGATTTAATTGCTGGAAGTGCCCCCTGCCCAAGGGACACGCCGCCCCTGCCAGCTCACCTTTCATTGTTCTGAGCACAGGGGGGCTCCTTGCGCAAGGGAAGAGCTCAGAAAAGCAGAGACTTGAGCTGACAGACAGTAATCAGCAATTTTCACATGGTCTTTAGTTTATGCTTAAGAACAACCTTTCCCCTGCACCAAACCCCAACACAAAAGGAGGAGAAATCCCCCCAGTCCTGCTCTTTCATTCCCTCTGTAAACTAGAAACGTGCAACTCACGTATGTTGCTTGCATGTTAACACGAGGCAGAAATGGGATTTACATCCCACATTTGGCAGCCAGGTACAAATCTAGGAAAAGCTGTTGCTATCGGTTCCCCACCCCTCACGTTTGCCAGAACTGCTGCTTTGCTGTGTTTTACAATGTCACCGTGACCTGCACGAGAAAAATCATTGTCCTCAGCCTGCGGTAAAGCAGATGACAATGCAGGCAATCTGCAGAGAAACCCCAAGTTCGGAACATTTCCCGCACAATGCCAGCTGGGGTACATGCAGTCGGGTGACACGTACTGAACAATGAAACATCCAAGCAACTTCAGGAATGAAACAGAGGATTCGGGGGTTTTGTTTAAAAATGAACTGCAGATGCTGTAAGGTACTAAAAGAAAGATTCCTCCTTCCATCTGACATCTGCTACTTTTCTGCATGCAAGTCACTCGAAAGAGCTCTACTCACCGGTTTTCAGCGCGCAGGGTGGAGATGCTGAGAGAAAGAAAACCAGGCTCGCTCTGCCTTTGTTGTCTGAGCTCCAAGCAAGAAATTCCTGCCAGGGTGGATGAGACGCCTCCTAGGTCCTAGTGCCTTGTTCGATCCCTTCATGGTAACTTTGCCTCAATGGTTTTTACTCTAATCATCATTCATCTTATTGTAATCTTCTCTGTATCTGAGTGGGAAAAAAAAGGGTGTGTTCATTCTAGCTCTGGATATGTTAATAGATGGTTAAGCAAAAAAAGTTTAAAGGGGTAAGTTTGGGGCTTGTGTTCCGAAGGAAGTAAATTTCTCCTTGGCTTTAACTTCACCAGTAAAGCATCTAGCCCCACTGAAAATAGAGCATAATTAGACTGATGCACCAATTTTATAGGATTACAGTATAGGGAGGTCATGGCTACTAGCTTACTATGTCCTACAATACTGGCACAAGGCTGTAGTGTGTTAGTAAAGCAATTTAAGAAAAAAAAGTTAACCAGTGGCACTGGGCCCAGTCCTGCTGCTGTACTGGTTTCACACAGCATTCATGGTTTACACTGGCAAGCAGGAAGGGACAATTGGCTTGGTGGTTACATATGCAGTGCACTTGAATAATTTTTCTCCACTAGCACTGGATATACGTCAAAACCAAAGCTCTGCATTCAAGTAGCCAAGGGGTTCAGGATGGAGTCAATCAACACAAACCTAACCCAACAGATTCAGTTTGGCTTATATCCCAAACAAACAAAAGAGAATTCGGACTTAACAGGAGAATTCATCTGTTTTAAAATTGTACTAGCCTCTTTCCCCGAGACAACAAAATCTTTCACCTGCACTATAAGAGAGATTTCCATCCTACGTAAAGGAGCAGCACTGCAGACCCCACTCCTAACTCTGCTGATGCTGGTATTATCTTTACTTTAAATAGGAATAAGGCTTGGAAATGGGAGGGTCTTCCCATCTGTAGAAGGAAATCTTTCCTAACAATGCTCTGTCTGTTTTGAATGAAAACATCAGATTTTCTTCATTCTGGCACATTATGCATTTAAACAGAAAAAAAAAAAATAGTATTTATTCCAGCTTTGTCTGTCCTGTAGATGACTGTCCAGGCAGTGCTGATGAATCCACTCAAAGCACTTCTTCCCAGCAATTTTCACACATAACATTTGTGAAAAGTTTTCTTCTTCCCCAAAATCTTTTCGCTCATATAAGGTTCCCTTGCGTCCTCTGCAAAAGCTGTCATCTGCTCCCCTTGTGCTTCATGGAATCACTACAGAGGAAGCCACAGATCTGCTCTCCTTCCTATTCCCAAATCAGATATATGGACATTCATCACCATGCACATAATCTGTCCACGATAAACAATTCTTCCCCATACTATACAAGAGACTGTCTTAAGTTTTCATACTTTTAAAATGCAAAGACATAAATTATGATACATGTACTCAGAGCAGCAACAGCAAAAACAGAGGAAAGGAAATAAAATTTAGTCTTCAGTCTTGCATGCCTGAGGCATTTGGATACTAGTTTGTGGCAAGGTGGAAGGGTGATGTAAATTCATGCCATACAAATTATCTCCCAAGTTTGACTCCTATGGAGTCTATGAGGAAGGCAAATAGTCTCGAACAGTATTAAAAGACAGCTCTTCTTTTTAACCCCCAAAACCACATCCACCAATGAGAAAATGAAGCGTGTGTATATGAACATGCCTACTCAGGACACTATCATAAGCTTTTGAGCATGGGCACTTGCTTTTAAAATCATTCAGGGTTAAGCACATTGACAAGAAACCTGGTATTTGTTCCTGACTGAAGGATAAGGTTCCTACAGTCAGTGGTAACAATGTCCATCTTTGGTGTAACCAAGTTATTTGTATAAGGTGCCCAAATCACAGGAAGTACAGTGTCCCCCTTTAATCCTGCCACAGGCAAGAAGAATCTCAGCAGCCAGAGCATCATTGGAGGTGAAGAGCCCTGAAGCCAGACTGATGTGACATTCCCAATGGAATCACACCACATTTGCTTCTCTGCAAGTGAAAGCAGAATCATCTCATTCTAAAGACGCTGGCTGGGCAACATGGCATGGAAATAAACAACCCTTTCTTGATGAATACTTCTTCAGTGGCCCCAAGGAGTTAATGTTGGTCAAAACCTATTTACTTCAGAAGAGAATCATTCCCCGAGACAAATCTAAACCATTTTAGGCAGCGTGAAGTACCGAGAATCGGAAAAATTCTTCTTCCCATCAATAGCCTCATCTTGCTAAAAAGCAAAGACAAATATAGCTTTTCAGATTAAAATATCTGCTTTAAATCAGGTGAATCATCTTTCCTCTGAGGAAGCTAGCATTTAGACTTCTGCCTATGTAACTAAATCTGGGAAAAGACATGTTTGTTGCCATTGCCAAGCAACTGTGATACTTCAGAGAAGAGCAGAGTGCAGATAAAAGAGATTCTGTGACTGTTTCTGTGCTAACTTCCCCATATGTACATACAAAACCCAGTTTCTATTATCAGGAGTCAATCTTAAGTACTTTCTATGTCGGCCTTCCATTGCCTTGCTAATAATATGTCCTGAACTCTATAAAAATTTTGTTTATTCATAGCACATCACAATGTAAGGGTGCTAATCACCTGAATCTGGCTGCACCACAGATAAAGTTTTTGGAAAAAATTAAATCAAGTGATCACTGCTTCTGTAGGAAAACTTGGATCATCATTGTCATGTCAGTCTATGCAGATACATGTTTAGTTTTTTTATTTTCACCTCCATGCTTCTGGACTGCTTTGAAGATGTCGTATCTGATCACTCCTTTCAAAGCTTTGTTGGATGAGATCTTTGTGCCAAAGCACTCTGAGATCACAAATAACTATTTCAGGGCTCTGTCAAATGTGTTGAGGCAGTCAAAACCTAAGATCCATAAGGCCAGTAACTCACCCCTGAAACTAGAAAGCAACAGCCTTTAAACCTGAGGAGCTGATAGTTCATTGAAGAACTATCCTATGTTGGCCCATAGAGTTAAGTTTCTCCTACATAGTACTATAAGCAATGAGCACTTCACAGATTTTCACCACGCAGTGTTAGTTTCCTTTGAATACTTATTTTTATATGGACCACACACATCCGAAAGTCTTTTAAATACCAAAGCTTGTGAGCCAAATTCAGCTTACTGCCAGGAACGTAGGAGGTTTACCTTCACAGCATAGCTGCCCCGCTCCTTGCCTTGTAACCATCTGCAGAGGCTGCGCAGTCCCATCTGTAGCCTGAATCACTGAAAACCCCAGGGAACAGAAGGGACAGAGTTTTTCTATCTGTGGAAGGAGGAAAGGTTGGAAGCTGTAGATTCCAATGAGTTTGGCTGGGCTCCGAGGCCACCTTGCAGCAGCCAGAGTGTGAGGTTCTCACCTGCATCCCACAGCAACAGCACCCTTTGGGTGGGACCTGTCACTCCTTTGGAGACAGCCTGCAGCTGTGATGAATTAATGCTTCTGTGCTGCTGCAGCCCCACACCCTTGGCAGATCCCCCTCAACTTCAGCAAATGACTTTGGCATCAGATAAACTTCTGCTGAAGTTTAGGAGAAAGGAGCTATTCCTTCCTCTGAGGGATCAAAAAGAAGCATGCTACAAGTGAAAAGGCCATTCCCTGTGCTAATAAACCCATTTTAAGTATCTGGAAACAATGCAGCCCAAAGAATTAGTTCAGTGACTCATCAAAGACATTCCCAACACATCCAGATACAATAAAGCACTAAAAAGCACAACACTCATCCAAAAAATACCTTCAACATTAGATTTCATCTGGCTTATTCCCTCCATTCTACAAAGCAACAAATCACACAGATGAATAAATATTCCACGGCTGAAAACAAATTCCCTGATAGAGAAAACAAGACACCCTCATCCAAGGTATTCTTCTATAAATCCTGCCACATCCAGTGGGTTCTACAAGGCAAATTTTGGTGGCAGTTCAGTGGCACAGTTTCCCCGCAACAGAAATTTGCAAAGCTTGCAGAAAGACATGGAAACACCTGCCACGTGCATTGCCTCTACGTTGGGGAACATGCAGAAGCTCACAGACGTTGTCAGTATGCTTCTGCTGACCAAACTAAGCATGATATATGGTCTGCAAGTCCCAGCCAAGGCCACGGTAAATGAAACCACAAGAAATCTAGATGTCTCCTTCCTCAAAGGTTGTCTATGGGCTGCATCGTAGCTCATAGAAGACTCATGATCAAGACTACTAATTTCTTGATAATTGACCTACAAGACTAAAGTTTTCAATGGAAGATAAAAAAAATACTTTTAGTGGCTTTAGGAGACATGAAGAGTTTTGGGTTTTTTTTGAACTCTGCAGCATAGCACTGGAAAAGACTAGAGGTAATAAAAGGACAAATTACACCAGCCTGGAGCTCCTAACCTCTGAGGCAAATTGTGGAATTTAGAGTTGAAAGAAATCATGATCATCCTGCGTGATGGGCAGGGACTACAAAAGTACAAAGGTCAGTGCTTTGATGGTGATCATTTTAGGAAACTTTAGTAGGTTTTAATTTGGGGTTTTCTTTGGCTGGTCCAGGGTGGGTTTTGTTTTTGTTGATTTGTTTGTTTTAGGAATGTACAGCTTGCTGAAAACCAGATAATAGTTTAACATCTCAGGAATACCAGATGATTAGATTAGATATTAGGAGGAAATTCTTGACACAGAGGGTAGTGAGGCCTTGGCACTGCTGCCCAGAGAGCTGTGAGTGCCCCATCCCTGGAGGTGCTCAAGACTAGATGGGATGGGGCCTGAGCTGGTGGATGGCAACCAGCCCAGAGCAGGGTTTGGAACTAGATGGTCTTTAAGCTCCCTTCCAACTCAAGTCATTTTACGATTCAATAATGGTGATTTTACTGAGTGAGAAGCTGACACCAGAAACTCCAGTGTTGATTCCGATGCTGTTTCCACATTATATACGTCCTTTTTATTGTGAACCTTCCCCCCAGTGTAAGATAAAAAATTACTACACACTACTATATGGGTATACTACCCATTATAAGAAACCTCTGGTCTGGAAAAGTTTGTAAACCACTGTTTGACTGAACAGAAGAACTGTACCAGAACATCAGGATTCACAGCCAATGTTTGGATCAAGAACCAGATTAGAAGATAGTCTTGATCTCTCATCTGAAGGTGTCCTTACCAGTATATTCAATTTAACAAGATCTCATAAAGGGTTACCCAGAACCAACTATGTAAACACTCCGAACAAGCAAAGATTATATGATATCAGGCACCGGATAGAAAAGGCTTCCATTTTATACTCCACAATTCTTAACACTTATTAATCAGTAGAGCTGGAGCCAAAAAGGGTCTACTCAGAAAGTATAAAGAAATACAGATATTTCCTGTGAGCTCAACTCCAGAAAAATAAGCCCTAGGGTGTTCAAATGGGACCAGCTCTCTGCTGACTGTGAACTTGAGGGCGGTCTTTATGTCTAAAGGCAAGTTGGCTCAAGTCAGAAAAATCAACTGATGAAATGCCATAATAGTGCAAAACATCAGATTTGATCCTTGCTAGTTGTAATAAAAGAATATTAGTACCAGACTGGCTTTAATGAGAGTCCAGTTGGTCAAAACCACTGTTCTCTCCTCTGTTAGCATCTGCTGAACTGCAAAGTGGAGGTACTCCTGCAACAACAGGTTTCAGTTCCTAGTGCTGAGTGCACATCAAATCCCAGCAGAATGTCACCATACCACCTTTATATCATGGGACATCCATTTTAAGTCTCCTTCCCTGCCTTTTCTATTGAGGTGCGAAAGGGGAACCTGAAAGGAGATTAGTTTTACTTTCTACAGCGTTAATCACAAAGGAATGGAATGTCACACCACACCCAGGCCATTCACAGAGAGAGCAACACCAGTGCAGAGTGGTTCCCTGTGAGGTTGGCAGATGTGACAGGAAACAGTAAGCCAGACCTGAGTCTGAATGCATAAGTTCAGTGCACAAAGGGTACCTCCACCGTGCCTCACAAAGCACCACGGAACCGCGTCGTACTCCTCAAGCACCCGCAGCAATCATCATCGGGACGTCCGTGAAAACCTCGGTGCAAACCTCGTAGGTCTTCGGGCTGATCCCCGGGCTGTAGGCATCAGTAAGACAGCAACGATGCCACCATGTGGTGAAATTGAGTATCGGAGCGCGAAGCGATCCTCGTTCGAGGACTCATCAGTTTGGAGGAAGTGCAGCTCTCAAGCATATTATTTGCTCCCTAGAAAAGGAGGACATCATGCGCCCGTAAGCAGCACGGTGCTTCACTAGCAGTGCTGTAGTGTGTGCCGTGAGATGCTAAGAAGGATTTGCAGGCACAGCAGTTAGTCCATCTGATGAATTGCTATGGCAAAAGAAATGGATGATCTCTCCTACACTTTGCACTTCCCACCTTCTTTCCTGCTTTGTGGAAAGGAGCAAGCAGACAGGCTTTTTGCCTCGATGACTTGCAAGGACACTGCCAGCTCTGGAACATGCTCACTTCCCCTGCAACTTGGTGGGCAGTAGCATAGCCTGATTGTTACCCAGCTACCAAGAGCCATGTAACGATTATTCATCATCACAACAGGCAGTGTCTGTACAGCATGATGCTACTTCCTACTACAAGGGATCACTTCTGATTAGAATTTCAGGTAAAGCTGAACAATATAGTTAGTATTCAACGATAGTGATTTAATTCAAAGGAACGGATAGCTGATTTGTTTAAACTTCCTCTCAGGAAATCAATTCCCATAACCTGGTTTTTCTTCCTACAAGTTTCAGCACACATTGATACACTTGCAAGCTAACAACATCTCAGACATCTTGAATGGTTAGTCAGGGCTGGACTGCAGCTTCTTGACAATGACACAGCCAGATTTACACAAATCTTTCTCCATTTGCACAGTAGGATTCAGTGATTTAGCATCCCTAAACTGAAAAAAGAACAGATTTGCTCTTGTTTTTGTTTGTTTGATTTTGCACTTTACAGGATCTTGAAAAGCAGAATGACCCTTGCTCAAACTTGGGATTTGAGCTGTATATGGGGGGAAACAAATCCCAGAGATGGAGTCACAGCTTCGCACTGCATTGAAACAATCTGCGATGTGACTTGTTTGATTCACGTCAGACCAAAGGCAGGCTTTGCAGAAGCTAATTACTGTTCTGTTTCATGTAGCCCATTGGGTGATAAGAAATCATTTCAAATTACAACAGACACCAGGAACAGGCTCCTCATACAACTGCTTTCTTCCCCTTAATGCGAGGCCTGCTAAACCAACACAGACAATTAGTTAAAGGATTTAGAAAACACTTAAAGAAAACATTATCAGGCATTTACACGTCAGACTTGCTTCCCCGTATTTTGTAAACGCCCTTCCCTTCGCTGCCCCAAGAGGAAGCAGTTAAAGGCAATGCCAGCAGATGGCAACCCGCTCAGGAGTTTGTAGCGGCTGTTGAGCCGTGCAGACCTGTAGTGTGGGTGGCAGCCCGAGGGTCAGAGAAGCTTCGTCCTTGCAATTAAAACTTCGAAGGAAGGGTACAGGAGACATCCAGCTGTTTTAAACCCTACTGCAGCCACGCTGTATTAGTAACATCCCTGTGGCATTCCTTAACCCATTTTCGTAGTTTAACTCGTTCTGTGAAATTCTTACTGGCTTCTCAATGCTAAAACATGGGAAGCTCACACAACATGCACACGATCATACATTGCTGTGATTTAAGAGTCTCAGTTTTCTTTTATACTTCCAGAACCCCTACAAAGGACCAGTTTCTTTTAAGCAACACTGTCTGAAGTATAGGTTTAAATTATACACTGCCAATTCAAACAGAATATAAACCCTCATGCCTAGATCACATTTTTAAATGTCCTTGTATAATCAAAGAATACTAGGATGTTATAATCACGAAATAAACAAGAGAGTTAGGCAAAGCAGACTAAGATAACAAAAGAGAATAAATAGAAGCCTTACCCCTATCCTGGGCTCACCCACAAAACACCAGCAAAGGCAATCTCCAGAAGAGATCCTTCCCCACTGGTAGCCAGCTCTTAAATAGGTCTAGGAGGGGTGCAGCCAGGCTTCTGGCAGCACAGTGAATTGCCTTCACCTGTGCTCCTCTGGCTGGCTCATGGCTCACCTCAGGTGATCAATGAGAGGTTCAGGCCGTGACTCAGCAGTTCCCATACAGTCCCCATGCTTGAGATTTCCTTCTGTCCAGCTCTATGATAACTTCTAATTTGCGCTGTAAATTACTGTTCAAATATTTCCCTCCCACTAACAATTCATGGAAAGAGAGGGTTTAAGTTTTATGTGCAGTTAACATTTGGAAGGCTGTAAACATTTGGAGTCTCCCTAGATTTTTAAAGGCTGGAGGGCAGCAGGTTTGGCAGCCCTCACAGAGTTCGAGTAAGAGTTCCTCAGCAGGAGCAGTGCTTTGTTTCACACCATCAAAACACAGAACGAGGGTTTCCAGGCACCCAACAGAATCCAGAGGAATAGAGCCAGAACTCACATTCAGACAAGCCACAACCCACAACATGCACACTCTTCATCCTCAGCTGAGCTCTGTACTAAGAGCCATGAGAAGGATGCTGCTTGCTGACCAGGCCTTACCAGCCTGAGCTACACAACCTGAATGCACGCAGAGAATCTGTTCTCTTCAGAGAGGAGCCTAACCTTTCCTAGAGCCTGTGCTTCTGCATATACAAAGGGAGAGTTTAGATGCGAAGCTGAAAACTGCTCAGTCTTCTCAGCTCTTCAACAAACCCATGCTTCAGGAATTTGAGTTTCCCTGAGAAGAGCTGAGGAATCAAGAAACATCAGTTTTCTCACATACAGAATGATCAGTACCAAGCAGAACACAGCAGGGAAAGACCACTGAAAAAGTGACCACTGTAGAGTCATTAAGGGGGGGATTTGAGTTATAGTGAGGGAAGAGATTACAGCAACATCCTGCTAATTATCAGGGGAGAAAACATTCACTGAACTATTGTTTTAAATTAGAATATGGAGTTATTTCATTGGAGGGCTGCTTTCTATCTTCTCTTCCAAAATAGAGATTAGCAGTAAGTTATTTAATTTACAATAGCCAAATAGCTATCAATTTCAAGGAGATGCAATTAGATTTCAGAAGACAGCTTTTTAATATTCATATCAGCTGCTGTAACTACCTCTTCAGTCCACTGCAGGATTTAGCAGGCTGTGGATGTCAGAGGTGTTGCTTAGTACGGAGCAGTAGGTTGTGGTAGGTCACTGGGGTGAGCTCATGCTGTGACAGGGATGGATGATAACTCACTGTTGCTGGTGTGTTCATGCTACAGGGAAAGGAACTCAACAAACCCCAGGACAAAGAATATTTGTTAACAGGAACCAATTGCCCATCAGTTTCAACTTCACTATTCTCTACCAAAGCTCTCCAGCTTAGCCACAGTCCAGCAGAGTATCAACATCCCAGAAGAGACAACTATTAATTATTGCTGCCCCCACCACATACGCAACTTCTACCATGCAGTGACTATTCCACATGCTGTTACTCATTTTCTCACAGATCACAACTAGCTTCTAGGAAAAAAAAAGTATATATACATTTTACTTGGCCTAAACCAGCTTCACAGCAGAAGCAAAATATTCATTGGTTTGGCTCATGAATTGAATTATCATGAAGTCTCTGCTGGTTATAAGGCATGCAGAGACTGCACAATAGGATTCATGAGGAAAGTCTGCAATATACAAAACCTAATGCCTTGAATCTAAGGAAGCAGGATTTTTTAGAGCACTGAAACATAGAATACAATATGAGTAAATGCTACACCATCCTCAGCAAGTACCATTAATTTACTTGCATACTGGGATAGGCTGCATTACAGTCTAGCAAGAGAGCTTTTGTTCCCTTATGTTCTTCACACTAGCTGGAAAAAATACCTATGATGTGGATTATACTAAGGGTAAGCAGTCCTTAAGTAGAGGAGAGGTGCTACTATACCGTCATTAGAAAACAGCCTGTTCCATACCGCAGTCAGGGAGTTATGGAGCAGATTTAGAGGAACCTTACTGAAACAGATCTTAACTAGCAGGGAACACATCCTTCGGAAACGAGGCATGTAATAACTTATTCTGGTGTCACCATTCCCTGAAGTAAATAGCATTGGATATTTTTCTGAAATAACCAGCTCATTACCTCAGCCTGTGGCAGAAGCAGCAAGTGCCAGCCATCTGGAGTGCTAGATGGCCCACTGCCAACATAGCTGTGATGCTGTGGAAGAGGTGGAGAGCAGGGGTGAGTTAGAGCAACGAGAACAAGTATAGCATAGACAGAAGGCTAAAGCAAGGGGAGGGACTTACATGCAAGAAAAAAGAATTGCTCTTAAAAGATTTATTTGCTACGTAAGGTTAGGGAAAGAGATGATCCTAGCAATGAAGAATTATTAGAAATAAAATTATGAGATAAATAAAAGTAAAATAAAGTAGCGAAGAGCCAACCCATTATGCTGTGTTGGGAAATGTAAGTTCCCCTACTCGAATCCCTATCTCTACACAGGAGAACCATCACAACACAGTTTACTGACAGATGGAGCTTATCTTTCTAAATAAAAAAAGTCCAGGCTCTGTGATACTTACACAGACCTCGTTTAGACTGTTTGAGTCTTTAGCTCAAGTGGCTCAAGCCATCACACTTCACCATTTTGTTACCTCATTGTGATGCTGTAATATGAAGAGCAGTCATGAGAAACTAGACCTTTTTCACACACAGATGTAGCAATTTACCATATACTAAAATATGATCCAAATTCCCAATTCTTGACAGCTGAATAGTACAGAAAATAACCTCCAGAATATACCAAGCAACACATCCCAAGTAAATGCTTACATACCATTTCAACAGATCTGTTGACAAGAATTGGTTAAAAGCAAAAACCAGGTGGGGCTGCTCACAGTTCTTAAAGGAAATCGGATGAAGGAATTTGGTTGTTTTTTTTTTCCCTCCCCCCTTATGTTTACCAGTATCAAGTTACAGTAGAAAAATTGGGACACTTGAACATTGTTACAGCATTTTTCTATATAGGAATGCTGTTTTTCTTTCCTACCATTGTGGGTTCTTAAGATCTGCACTCTTTGAGCTGTAAGGAATGGTAGTCAAAGCCTAATAAATATAGGAGTCAAGGTAACTATGTTTGTCTTCTGTTGGCATAAGAAAATAAATCAAGCTCTATCTTTCTGGGAAGTTAAGGCCTTTAGCATCGCTTCTATTTTTCCCTTTTTTCCCCTCAGGCTCCTTAAAAATTACTGTTCAGAAAACTACATGTGAGAGTCATGCCTGCAGAGGGCTGCAGATATTGCTGTGCCATAGAGCTGCGATCTCTTTCTCTGGAAACAGGAGAACAAGTCTTTCTTTGTAAGGGATGGGCGAGCTGTCTTTTGGTGGAAACATGACAAAGATGTTTGCCCTTTTCCACAAAATTAAGATGTGCTACTAAAATGGGCTGATTTTAAGGAGGAAATGTTTTATCACTAGACAAGCAGGAGATCAACAAATAACACTGATTTAGCTGGCTATAAACTAGAAAATAGAAATAGGTCAGGTTAGAGATCCTCAGGTCTGTATCCCATACACAACAAGACAGATAGTTCTGAAGCCACTGTAAAATGTGAGAAGAAACACTTGGGCACAAATATACCCCTATTTTTTTGCCAACCCCTGATAGTGTTTGCCCCATGCTGTGAAGTTTGGGTCATCTTTATACTCTATTTTAAAATGCTTCTTGTATAATGTTTACTCTCAGGTAACTTACAAAATGTTTTGGAGCCTTCAGATCCCTGACAGTACCCAGAAACAATGAATTTCTTAGGTTATTCAAAACTTCCAACTGGAATCCACTATATAAAGTGGTTGCCACTGGATACTCCCATTGATTACTGCCTATTAATGTTTACAAAGAGTACTGACACAAAATAAAACATAATGGGATATGCACTGAACACGTGGTTGATATTTTGGCTTCTAGCATGTCAATCCATTCTTTTTCAGTGACAGAAATCTCAAAGTTAATGAAATTGTTACTGCTGAGAGTTTAAATGTGATAAATCCTTTATCACTGCAGGGATTACACACATAAATGAACATAGAAATGTGGTTGTACCTTCTGCACTTCAGGAACTCCTAAACACAGGGATGAGCAAGGAAAAAGGAGTCCTCTTATTCAGATGGAATCTCCTTGTGAGGTTGAGGAATCAGAAGCTTCTGGATACAGCTAAAGGAAACCTTCAATAAGAACTCAATGTTTCCATTGTGAATCCAAATGTACTTTGAATTCAGAGGTAATGGGTCTCTGGGAACAAGATGCTTTGCAGGCAATGTTAACTAAAGGGAAGCAGTACTACCTATAACACTTACAGATGAGGGAGGGGAATCTCTAGAGAGTTGTTGTAGTTCATTGTATAGGTCATAGAGGTAATTTAGGTTATCCACAGGGGGAAGTGGGACAGGTTGACAAAAAATTGTTCACTGCCATAAAAGGATGTAGCAGTTTTTTTCCTTGAGCTTTTGTATACAATCTTCCTTGCCCGCTCCTGCTCTCAGCCCACCAGCTGGCATAGCTGTCATAGTACTGATGAGCATCAGGTGCTGTTGCAGTGCAGATAATACAAAGCCTGCCCCAGTCCAGGTACAAAAGATGGCACAAGGTCTTCCGGGTAACATAGACCTGAAATCCTGGCTGTGTAGAATTTCTCTTCAATAGATTAATGGTTTCTGAGTAGCAAAAGGAATGATTAAATATTCAGGTCCCTAGTTGGATCCTTTTATAACATTTCAGTGGGGATTTGGAGCTAACAGCCATTACACCACTATGATTTTTAATGCAAAAATACCCAAGGTTAGTCTAAAGACATAAACAGTAGGAATCATCGTGTCTGTGGCTCTCTTTTCAAGTGGCACCCTACTTGCACATGCTACATCCCACTAGACTAACAGGATTATGCAGTGGGAAAAAGAATCTGCTTGCACTTACACAGGAACTTTTCAAGCTACAAAGGAAAATGTTATGCTTTGCAAACCAAACTTCACTGCTCTTTATGTCCAAGATGACATTAATTCAGACTTCACCCAGGTATTTAAAAAACCTACCAAAGCAAAGAGAAGTATAGCTATGTGATGGGAAAACAGAAGTCAGGTTAAGGGGTCCCACAGTGTCACAGCTGAGCCCATCTTCTCTCTCTGCTGCCTGAGAAGAGGAGACAGTGCCTGTAGTTAGTGGCCACACAGCAATTATACATTCATATCTTCTTCCAGAAATGAATCTCAGTCTCTTCTTTACGGCAGGGTTACAGGACCTCTCCAATGAAGAGCCTTTTTGTTTCCCTAAGGTCATCTGCGGTGCAAAGAGGACCGTGCTTTGATAGTTTCTGCCACCTAATTAAGAAAGGGCTGTGTGAGTAAGCAAGAAGCCTGGGAGCTGATCTTTTGTGAACAGGGCAAATTTCATTTGTGCAAAAAGAAATCTGGGGCTTACGCTAAATTATTAAATGAATTACAGCAACAGATCCCTTTCCTTTGGAGTGATTTAATAATCACAGATTTTCCAAATGAAGAGGAGGTACAGAACATTTCCTGAAGGAAATGTCAGTTTGGCAGCTACACCCCTTACCTGGAGATGTCCAGTGAAGTTCATTAAGGACTGGTGATGTGTTGTGATCATTTGTGTTGCCAAGCACCAGCTTTTCCATGATGCAATACACAGAAATAAATATGTAAGCCAAAGTATTCAAGAGAAAAAAAAAAGAGCATGGAAGACCACATTTGTCCCTGGAAAAAAAGACAGGTGGCCATAATCACACATATTAAAAACCCATCAATCAGAAAGGTGGGAGAGCAAAGAATTAAGTCAGATGCACAGGTGGCAAACTGAGGCACAGAAAACTAAGACTGATCTTAGGATAGAACTAGGAGAGAAATCTAGGACAACAGCTCAAAGCTATAACCAGAAACAGTGCAGATATTTGATTTAGCAGCAAGTAGGAACAATTTCTAGGAAAAAAATTATGCTATTATAGATATTTGCAAGATAAGCATCCAAACTTCCAGTTTAAACCATCAAGGGAAGACAAAGGCCACAGAAGACTGCTGTAGGCAAACTGGACTGTGCCAGCCTAATAGCAATGCAGAATACAAAAGCAGAGGAATCAAAAAATGCATTCAGATCTTTTAACCATAGCTGCATGAAAATTGGCAGCATCCCATTGTTTTCTGGGGGAAGCAGCGGTGCTAAGTAGATAATAGATGGAAACAATGGATATCCCAGCATTACCCATTTTCTTAGAATATTACAGTTACATCCCAGCTCCTTTCTGTCACTGAAGGGAAATGGATCACAAACTGTCAGACCTTTGATATCCACTGACCAGATCTGCAGTATTTTTTGAGACAGTCATGTTATTTCACCCATACTCAGAGCTTTTCAGCCTCGTATTTTGTGTGCTGTGTACATATCTTTATCTTTAAGACAGCAATAATTGGCATACTGCTTAGATCTAAGCACAGCTTATTTCCATGTTTCAACATTTTAGAAAACCTTTCCTTCTGAAAAGTCCTTGGCTTTGCTTCACACCACTTCATGCTACTAAAGCAATTTTGGGTGAAAGTTAGGAGTAAAGTAAACCAAATAGCTGCTAAATTAAAGCCTATGACTTTAGACATATAGAAACCCATTGAAATGCCCTTCTGTTTGTCTTTTTACTGCCAAGTATTTTCAATAGGCATACTGCTTTAACCACTTCATCCTCCCTAACAGACTGGTCGCCTTCAAGACTGAAACAGGGACAAAGAGGCTTCAATGGAGAAAATGAAAATCATGCTCAGGCTATCAGGAGTGTTGGGAGGTATTTCAGTGTACTGAGAGCTAAACAAGATCAGACTGGAACAACTGAAATGCTTCTCTTGCTGCTTGAACAAAATGGCACTGGAATTTCTCTACTCCCATGCACCCTTCATTTGCCTCTTTGTAGTTCTTTGAGGCACATTAACATGTTTCCTGTGCAGGAAACTCACCCTCTTTCTCAGATGAATTACCTGAAGCACCTCAGACATTTGAACGTTTCTTGTCAGATGCACAAAACAAGTCTTACCTCAAATGGCAGTGAATCTGATGTGCCCTGACGGTTACAAGCAGGGCAACAAAGAGAATCATTACATGTTAGCAGAGCTGAGAAACTCAGTGTCCCACTACCAGAAAAAATAGGATTTGTCTCCAAAAGTGACAGTCCTGACTGCTGAATATAGAGACACATGTTCCAAATTTTATTAACATGGGTTTTCTTTGAATTGAGCTATTCATTTGTGGGCCTTATCTTACAAACACATCTGAGACTCCGTTTTTCTGTGACAGAGAGCAGTAAAGAAAACTGTTGTTTTTGTTTCTTTAAAAAATGTTGTCCTGCTTGGAAGAAATATTTGCTGGCAGAACACCCTGTATCACGGGCCACACGTCACAAACTAGGAGTATATTTCATACAATATGAAGGTAGCTTGTAGTATTACAGCCACTGAAAATGAAATATCTTAAATTGTTGAAAGGTAAGATAAATTTTATGGCTAGAAAAGATAGCAGTACAAATCTTTCAGCTAACGTAAATAAGATCAGCTGGATCAGGAAGATTCAGAGACTTAAATTCCCTTTCAGAGAACATACACATAAAGTAGTAGAGTTTGTTACACTGCAAGGTGCTTCCGCCTAGGGCTGGACTTGACTCACACAGTGGATTTTTAGCTACATCACTGGAACTAACAGGAAAAGTTATTAGAGTAATTTTCCAAGCCAAAATTAGAGTATAGAAAATACATTTGACTCTTGCTATCTGCCCTCTTAATTCATGGCAACTGCTTTATTTAAAAGTAGCTTCCTGAAGTATTTGCAAATATACTGCGGGAAAGAACCTTCACTACGACAGAGATAAAAGTATTGTTTTGTTGGTTTTTTTGTGTGCTTGTTTTTCCTAACAACTGGCAGCATGAGACTATGTTCAACCAAGTTATGCTGGGAGGACACAAAAACAGGTGCAGAGAGAAAGCAAGACTCTAATTATAGGACTTACAGGACTGCATCCATCCCTTTTGATGTGGTTTTTCCACCCACTTTTCCTTACTTCCAGTTGAATAGCCACTGCTTACTAGAATGTACAGTGGGTAAAAAAGTTGAGTGTGAATTCACTGATGTGAGGAAGCTTCAAGGAACTTAACTCACCACAACAATCTTTTAGGATCTTCTTGGGTTATACCTGAAACACATGCATGGGTACCTAGATGTCACTCCAGGCCAGCAAGAGTGAATCAGCCAATAAATTTTTACACTGGGGACAGAAACTAAGGCTTCTTAGGTTGATAGTTTTTGTTTTTAACCAGGAAAAGGTGCATTCATTTTTTGTAAGTGTGACAATCTCTTTTCAACCTGGTATGGCCTAGAGCTTTCCTACAGTCCATGAAGAGAAGAGTCCATAGCAAAAGGAGTCACAGGTAGCAGATACTTGCAACCAACAACTGTGTTCTACAACTAAAAGCAGCTGAGGTTTTGCTGTGGCAGTGATTTGCTAACCCTGCTAATGAGACATGCAGACACTTTGTCTTGGAATTCAAGAGCAATTGGCTGATAATCAACCAACCAAAAAAGAAACGCTAAAATCTTGTTTAGTATTCTGCTGACAGTGCTGTAG